>NW_004443999.1:5212986-5226856 GCF_000243295.1 Trichechus manatus latirostris
CTCTTTGTTCTCTTTCAGTATTCTCACTCCATTTGGTGCTCGGCTGAGTTCTTTATCTCTTCATTTGATGTTCTAGGGTTTCAGGATTGTTGATTCTCTATTTGGCTTAGTTTTTCGGATCTTTGCTGTGGAGGGACGGCGTGGTGCTTCTGCCTAGAGCGCCATCTTGCCGGAACCTATCTTCCTTTTCCTTTTGAGGCCAGCTCCATTAAACCTTCCAAAGATAACTTTGCCAATATTCCCAGAGTTGAAGAACATTTTACCCAGTTGCAATGGATTGAGTTGTGTTCTCCAAAAAGGCGTTGAAGCTTTAACCCCTTTAGTTGTAAATGGCACCTTGTTTGGAAATAGGGTTTTTTTGTTTCTTTGTTTAGTCACTTAAGTTAAAAGAGGTCATACTATGGTAGGGTGGGTCCTAGTCTTAATCCCTTCTCGATGATGTCTTATAAAAGGGGAGAGCAGACATGGAAACAGAGAGACCAACAGGAAGAAGACACCAGTGAGGATCTGTCTGCAAGCAAAAGAATGCCAAGAATTAGCAGCAGTCACCAGAAATTTGTAGAGAGGTATGGAACCGTTCCTCTCTCAAAACCCTCAGAAGGAATCAGCATGGCCAATAACCTGATTTGGACTTCTGGCCTCCAGGACTGTGAGACAATAATTTTTTGTTCTTTAAACTCACCCACTTTGTGGAATTTTTGCTAGCGCAGTATCATGGATTGAATTGTGTCCCCCCCAAAATATGTATATCAATTTGGCTAGGCCATGATTCCAGTCTTGCATGATTGTCCACTATTTTGTTATCTGATATGATTTTCCTGTGTGTTGTAAATCCTATCTCTATGATGTTGATGAGGCAGAATTAGTGGCAGTTATGTTAATGAGGCAGTCAACAAGATTAGATTGTGTTTTAAGCCAATCTCTTTTGAGATATAAAAAACAGAAATGAGCAGAGAGACTAGGGGACCTCATACCACCAAGAAACAAGAACCAGGAGAATAGGGCATCCTTTGGACCCAGGGTGAATGCACTGAGAAGCTCCTCAACCAGGGGAAGATTGATGACAAGGACCTTCCTCCAGAGCTGATGGAGAGAGAAAGCCTTCTCCTGGAGTGACACCCTGAATTCAGACTTTTAGCCAACTAGACTGTGAGCAAATAAATTTCTCTTTGTTAAAGCCATCCACTTGTGGTATTTCTGTTATAGCAGCACCAGATGACTAAGACAGGCAGCCCTAGGAAACTAAGACACCAGTTTAAATGAGTACCCTAGAAAGAACCATTATGCCAATATGCTTTCCAACTGGTTTACTGGCCTCAACAGCCCTAGGATTGGCCACTTGCTCCAGGAAGCAATTGAGTTCTGAGTAAAGACTCCTAAAATGACATTAGAGTGATAATGGAAATTTCCTCCACCCCTAAATCATCCCCCTTTGAAAATCAGCCCCAAATTGTGTGAATAGAGGCTTATTTCTTTACAGAAAAAATGTTGCACAAATGCAACTACCCCCAGAAGGGATTAAACCATTTTCACTCATTAATAACTTAATGAATAAATTTAGGGCAATGGGAAAAAAATGGGCACATGAAAGAAAAACAGAAAGGGTCACCCCATAAGTTACTGCATCACCAATGGTGGAGAGTACGTTGTTGGTCTCTTGGAAGTTGCATTTAAGTGGTATCCATGGGAAGGGGGCAGTTGGGCTAGGAAGTGTCCACATGAGCAAAAACAGGCACCAATAGGAGAAAGTAGGCAGTTTGCCTAATGCACAATTTTAAGTCACCCCTGAACCATTGGTATCATCTACCTAACTACCAGGAAATCTGGAAAGGCTACAATTTCAATTATGTTAACTGCAGAATTTGAAAACGATCAAAGAACTTAGGCAGCTAATTTGCAATACTTAAGTGCCCTACAATATTACAGATTCTAAAAGTAAGTCAAAATGCCCCCAAAGTTAAATCCCAAGTAGCCTTTCAGCTGCCTGTGCGATGCCAGAATAGTCTCTCCCCTAAGCAAGAAAGCTGAATGGGAACAGAGCATGCCAATACTCAGCCAAGTTAGAAGCACATATACACTAGGATCCTATCCACCTCATGGACATTCTTACTGAATCAGGGGAGGACAGACAGAGGAATTGCTGGTAATATCTTCCCTTCCTCATAAGTCTGGCATTAATCTCCAACTCAATTTTCTTTGGGATGAAGTTCCTGGGTCAAGGGTAACATAAGCAATTACAGAAAGATTCCAAGCTCTAAAGCATCCAGAAAGAAAAAATCTGAAAAGTCACTTGTTGATTATGCATTTTCTATTTCAACCTTTCTCACATATCTTCTGCCTAGCTCACTCCCTGCCGCTTTAGCATGGTTATCAAAAGCAGAGTTTGCAGGATTCAAGCCAAGCCAAAGCAAACAGACCAAAAATTTGGGAAATGATTTATCTTGATCCAAGGGTGGTAATCCAATTTACTTGACTGGAATGTTTTAAATTTCATCAGCTAAACTAGTAGTGTTAGGATCTGGCCAAATGATGTTGAGCAAAAGCCATTCCAGCAGGGCTGACCACTTGTGAACAGAATTATTTTTATCTTAAAAATACATATGTTGAATACAACTATTGGTCTCTACGTGTATGGAGCAAAAGAGAATGAAGGAAATCAAAGGAGCAAAGAAGAAATTGGTCCATGGGACTAATAGCCCACACGAACCACAGCCTCTTCAAACGTGAGACCAGAAGAACTAGATGGTGCCCAGCTACCACTACTGACCATTCTGACCAGGAACACAATAGAAAGTCCCAGAGAGAATAGGCGAAAAATGTAGAACAAAACTTGAACTCCTAAAAAAGGCCAGACCTAGTAGACTGATAGAGACTAAAGGAACCCCCAAGACTATCTTCCTAAAATAAACTTTGAACTTGGAATTAAAGCTATTTTTGCAGGTCACCTTTCAGCCAAATAGTAGATTGTATTATAAAATAAAATCACCTGTGAGTAATGTGCTCCCTTAAACAATCAGCTATATGAGACCAAACGGGCAACATTTACCCAAGAGCAAAGATGAGAAGCCAAAGAGGGGAAGGGAAACTAGATTAATGGAAACAGAACAAAATAATGAGAATGCTGACACATTGTAAAAATTGTAACCAATGGCATGAAACATTTTGTACAAAAATTGTTAAAGGGGAACCTAATTTGTTGTGTAAAGTTTCACCTAACATACAATAAAATATTATTTTCTAAAAAAATGTACATGTTGTTCTACCTTTTCGTGTTTGTGGCTAGTAAGCACAGTTGGTGATAAAGAGGTTGAGGTCCCTTGGGAGGGTGGTCTTTCACTGTGATGTTCTGTATCCCCACCCTGACCAGTCACCTCATAAATATGAGTCCCTGGTAACAAGGGTGTGAGGAACCGTGGAAGAACCAGTGCATGTCTATCTTCATGAGTGGAAAACCCCTGGACCACCCATGAAAACAGTACAATCTACTTTACATGAAGATAGCTGTAATATTTGAATGGAAATATTTGTTTGGTTAATGTCCCTGATATTAAGCAAGACTGAATCTATTCAACTTCTCATCCTCCATAGAGAAAGAACAGATCGCAACCCAGATGTTATGGAATCATTGTGCTTATTTAAAACTGCTTTCATGGTTTGGAAAGTAGCAACAAAAAATAGCATCAAATGGGGCAAAAGAGTACTAATTTAGGAATCTACTGACCTTGGTTCTAGTACTACCCTGCCCCTAATTATATATAAATTCCATCACCAAGCCTCTTTACCCCTCAGTCTCCAAGTGTGAAATGAAGAGTTTCCTAAGTCCTTATAAATGATGATTCTAGGGTGAAAATACTTTTTTCTGTCCAATGCTATACAGCTAGATGTGCTACTAACATGTTTAGGAAGACATCCCCAGTTTTGTACAATTAAAAATTTACAGATTCAAATCTGCCCTAGTCTGTGATGCTTGGCTAATGGTACCAGAGTTGTGATGAACCAGTTTGGCTTGATTATTCCCCCATTATCCTTATACCTGTTGCCATCGAGTCAATTCTAACTGATAGCAACCCTATAGGACAGAGCAGAACTGCCCCATAGGGTTTCCAAGGAGCAGCTGGTGGATTGGAACTGCCAACCTTTTGGTTAGCTGCCTAGCTCTTAATAGTTTTTTGTTTTTTGTTTTTTTTTTTAATCCTTCTACACCTTGGGACCAGGGGCCAAACCAGACCACTTCCTGTTTTAGTCAACAAAGTTTTATTATCTTCAGCTGCTTTGCTGCAACAACTGCAGAGTTGAGTAGTTTCGACAGAGACTGCATATGACCCTCAAAGTCTAAAATATTTACCATACGGTCATTCACAGAAAAAGTTGGATGGCCCTGTTCTACACTTAGAAAAAGTAGAACTCTATGTTCACCATCTTTCTATTGTAATGTTTGCTGGTTTCTCTGATTTCTCCTTAGAGTTTTGACTTTTCATCTAGCCAACATTGTTGACTTCACTACTATTCCGCACTCTTCCTAGCATTTTAATAACAGTTCTCTTTGTCTTCCTGTTCATTCTAGGGTTATGCTTTGATTGTTCATACAACCCTTTCTTTTGACCTAGATTCATTTGCCAATTTAATATCAGCCAACATTCCTCACTTCAAAACCTTTAAAACCCTCTTGGAAAGTTGGCACTGGAGAAGGATTTCAATGACAATGCCTAGTAGTGAATGCACTCTTAGTCTGTGCTACATTGTTCTGAGTTCTTAGGGCATTTGTAGTGATAGACTGAAAATTGTTCAGGGTCAGAGACTAGGTCCTTTGATATGCTATATACACAGAACTGCCTAGAGTTGCCAATGTTTACAATGCTGTGTAAATTATTTTCTGTTGTGAATAATTTTTCTCCATGAATTTGAGACAGAGCCCCCACAGTATTAAAAATCCAACCAAGCTTTGCATTTGAAACCTGCTTTTGCTTGTAGGTTATATGCAAACCCCATTGCACCTGCATAGTATGATTAAGACTGTTGCTGACATAACTTGTATGAACTCCCTACCTGTAAACCCCTTAGAAGTAACTTGCCTGCCTGCCTTTAGTGAGCAGTCTTGGCAGCAGCAGCTCAGACTGACTCCTTTTGCTTGTTCAACCAAATAAAGGTGCCCTCCTTTTCTCCCATCTCAGTCTCTTGTTTATTGGCCAATACAAGTCATGCCAAGCAAGAACCTGGAGTTTCCACCTGGTAACAAATTCTCTTACTGACTCCCCAACTCAGCCTATCCAAAAGCATTTCCATTTCTAAACAAACACAGTTCTGGCGCATGTTTGAATTTGTCACCTCAAAGAATTGGTATGCTTGTTTTACAAAACTTTATAGAATGATGGCTGTACAAAAAGTCCATGGAAGAGCCTGGTTCCCAGGTGGCAAATGAAGAGACTTAAGCTTGGGAGTTGATATGTGGCCTTCACTAGAAATTTGGTCATCTTTACTATCATAGGGGTTCGCTGAGTGGTGCATATGGTTAAGAGCTCGACTACTAGCTGGAAGGCTGGCTGTTCAAACACACCCAGAGACGCCTCAGAAAACAGGTCTCATGATCTTACAAAAGGTCACAGCTTTGAAAACCCTATGGAGCAGTTTTACTCTATACATACGGGGTTGCAATGAGTCAGAATTGACTCGATGGTAACTGATTTGGTTTTGGTTTTTTATCATCATATATAATTGAGTAACAAGACACAACTCATAGCAGTTTTCAATCTGATAAAAGAAGGTGACCAAAACTTGCTAAAAAACATTGCAGAAGAATACAGATGTAGTATAAAAAGTAATTTACCACTACATTCTTCACCATCATTGTTGGTGACAATGTTGCTGACAGCCCAGTCTGTCTTTTTTTATTTTTCTTATCGTGCTTTAGATGAAGGTTTACAGAGCAAATTAGTTTCCCATTCAATAGTTTACACACAAGTTGTTCATGACATTGGTTGCAATCTCCCACAATGTGTCAGCACTCTCCCCATTATCACCCTGAGTTCCCAATTTCCACTCATCCAGTTTTCCTGCCCCTTCCTGCCTTCTCATATTTGCTTTTGGGCATATGTTGTCCTTTTAGTCTCATGTAGATGATTATTCTAAGGAGAACCTTCCTCATGTATGTTATTAATTTATAGGCCTGTCTATTATTTGACTGAAAGGTGATCTCCAGGAATGGCTTCACTTCCAAGTTAGAAGGGTGTCTAAGGGCTATAACCTAGAGGTTCCTCCAGTCTCTCTCAGACCATATTTATTCTACGTATTTTTTTTTTCCTCACTCTACCCTGGACCTTCTATTGTGATCCTGATCAGAGCAATCGGTAGTAGTAGCCAGGCACCATCTAGTTCTTCTGGTCTCACGTTGGTGGAGGCTGTGGTCCCTGTGATCCATTAATCCTTTGGACTAATTGTTTCCTTGAGTCTTTGGTTTTCTTCCCTCTCCTTTGCTCCGGATGAAAAGAGACCCATAGTTGTATCTTAGATGGCTGTTCACAAGCTTTTAAGAACCCAGATGCTACTCAACAAAGTAGGATATAGAATGTTTTCTTTATGAATTATGTTTCGCCAGTTGACTTAGATGTCCCCCAAGACTATGGTTCTTAGCGTTCAAGTCCAGTAACTTAGTCCTGAGAGGTGTTTGGATATGTCTAGGCTGATTCCATGACTGTGCCACCTATGTGCTATATTGTATATATGAGTACACATGCAGCACATACAAATATGTATGTAGACATATCCACAGTCAAACCTATATATGCACTTGGCTGTACTCCCATACACCCTCCCACACCCATTTAGCATACATATCTACCTTTGTATCCAGTCATAAATTATTGTTTGTTGTTGCTGGATTGTGTATGTTAGAGTACTTATCTTCGTTGCCTTTTATTCTTGCGTATCTCTCAGTGTCTTCCCTTGTCTTGGATATGTTGTGCTGACTTCCCCCATATTGTGTACTGCCTTTCTCTTCACCAAAGTTAACGTGTCTATTCTCTAGTAAGTGATTTTCCCCCCCTCTCCCTCCCATCTCTGGTAATCATCAAAAAACGTTGCTTTCTGTGTGTAAACCTTTTCTTGGCTATTTATCATTGCGGTCTCAAACAATATTTGTCCTTTTGTGATTGCCTTATTTCACTCAGCATAACGTCCTCCAAATTCATCCATGTTGTGAGATGTTTCACTGATTCATCATCATTTTTTATCATTGCTTAGTATTCCATTGTGTGTATGTACCATAGTTTGTTTATCCATTCATCCATTGATGTTGTTTCCATATTTTTGCTATTGTGAAATATGCTGCAATGAACGTGGATGTGCATATGTCTATTCATGTGACAGCTCTTATTTCTCTAGGATATATACCTAGGAGTGGGATTGTTGTATCATATGATATTTCTATTTCTAGCTTTTTAAGGAGGCACCATACTGTTTTCCATAGTGGTTATACCATTTTGCATTCCACCAGCAGCGTATAAGAATTCCAATCTCCCCACAACCTTGTCAGTGTTTGTTGTTGTCTGTTTTTTTGATCAGTGCCATTATTGCCAGGGTGAGATGGTATCTAATTGAAGTTTTGATTTGCATCTCTCTAATGGCTAATGATCGTGAGCATCTCTTCATGTGTTTGTTAGACACCTGAACGTCTTCTTTGGTGAAGTGTTTATTCATGTCCTTTGCCCATTTTTTAATTGGGTTGTTTGTCTTTTTGTTGTTGAGGTGTTGAAGTTTTTGTACATTTTAGAGATTATATCCTTGCTGGATATGTCATAGCTAAAGATTTTTTCCCAGTCTGTAGGTTCTCATTTTACTCTTTTGGAGAAGTCGTTTGATGAACATACGTGTTTAATTTTTAGGAGATCCCAGTTATCTGGTTTATCTTCTGCTCTTTGTGCATTTTTAGTTAGGTTTGGTATTGTATTTATGCCATATATCCATATATTAGGACTCTAGTATTGTTCCTATTCTTTTCTTCCATGATCTTTATATTTTTAGGTTTTACATTTAGGTCTTTGATCCATTTTGAGTTAGTTTTTGTGTATAGTATGAGGTATGGATCTTGTTTCATTTTTCTGCAAATGGACATCCAGTTTTGCCAGCACCATTTGTTAAAGAGACTATCCCTTCACCTTTAATGATCTTCAATGGTTTGTTGAAGATTAGATGTCCATAGATGGATGGATTTACTTCTGAATTCTCCATTCTGTCCCGTTGGTCTATGTGTGTTTCATTGGACCAGTACCAGGCTGTTTTGACTACCGTGGCTGTACAGTAGGTTCTGAGACTGGGGACTGTGAGGCCTCCTTTGTTCTTCTTCTTCAGTAATGCTTTGCTTATGTGGGGCCTCTTTTCTTTCCATAGAAAGTTGGTGATTAGTTTTTCCATCTTATTAAAGAATGATGTTGGAATTTGGATCGAGATGGCATTATGTTTGTAGATCAGTTTGGGTGGTATTGACATTTTCACACTGTTAAGTCTTCCTATCTATGAGCATGGTACGTTTTTCCATTTATGTAGGTCTCTTTTGTTTTCTTGCAGTAGTGTACTGTAGTTTTCTTTGTATAAGTCTTTTATGTCTCCAGCTAATTTTATTCTTAAGTATATTAACTTTTTGAGGGCTATTGTAAATTGTATTGTTTTCCTGATTTCCTTTTTGGAGTTCTCTTTGTTGTTACAGAGGAATCCAATTGATTTTTGTATGTTGATCTTGTACCCTGCCAGTTTTACTGAATTATTCTACTAGTTCCAGTAGCTTTCTTGTGGCGTCTCTGGGATTTTCTACGAATATGATCATATCATCTGCGAATAGGGATAGTTTTCCTTCTTCCTTACCAATTTTTATGCCCTTTATTTCCTTTTCTTGCCTTATTGCTCTAGCTAGGACTTCCAGTACAATATTGAATTAGAGGGACGATAAAGGGCATCCTTGTCTGGTTCCTGTTCTCAGGAGGAAAGCTTTCAGTCTCTCTCTGTTAAGAATAATATTGGCTGTTGGTTTTGTATACATGCCCTTAATTATGTTGAGGAATTTCCCTTCTATTCCTACTTTGCTGAGTTTTTATCAAGAATGGGTGTTGGACTTTATCAAATGCCTTTTCTGCATTGATTGAGACGATCATGTGATTCTTGTTCTTTATTTTATTTATGTGGTAGATTATGTTGATTGATTTTCTAATGTTGAACCATCCTTGCGTACCTGGTATGAATCGCACTTGCGGTTGCATTCTATTTTCTAGAATTTTGTTGAGTATTTTTGCATCTATATTCATGAGGGGTACTGGTCCTACAGTTTTCTTTTTTAGTAGTGTCTTTGCTGGTTTTGACATCAGGGTTATGCTGGCTTCACAGAATGAATTCGGTAGTATCATTTCCTTTTCTATGTTCTGGAATAGTTTGAGTAGTACTGGTATCAACTCTTCTCTAAATGTTGGTAGAATTCTCCAGTGAAGCCATCTGAGCCAGGGCTTTGTTGTTGTTGTTGGGAGTTTTTTTTATGACCTCTTCAATTTCTTCCTTTGTTACAGGTCTGTTCAGATTTTCTACCTCAGTTTGTGTTAGTTTGGGTAGGTAGTGTGTTTCTAGAAATTTTTCCATTTCTTCTAGGTTTTCAAATTTGTTGGAGTATATAATTTTTCATAATATTCTGTCATGATCCTTTTTATTTCAGTTGATTCTGTTGTAATGTCACCCATCTCATTTCTTATTTGGATTATTTGCATCTTCTCCTTTTCTTTTGTCAATTTGGCTAGTGGTTTATCAATTTTATTAATGTTTTCAAAGAACAAACTTCTAGTCTTGTTGATTCTTTCAAATGTTTTTCTGTTTTCTGATTCATTTATTTCTGCTCTAATCTGTATTATTTCCTTTCTTTTGACAACTGTGGGCTTCCTTTGCTGTTCTTTTTCTATTTGTTCAAGTTGTAGGGCTAAGGCATTGCTTTTGGCCCTCTCTTCTTTTTTAATGTGTGCGATTATAGCTATAAATTGACCTCTGAGCCCTGCTTTTGCTGTGTCCTAAAGGTTTTGGTATGTTGTGTTTTCATTCTCATTTCATTCTTTTTTTTTTTTTAATTTCTTCTATTATCTAGTGGTTTTTAAGCAAGGCATTATTCAGTTTCCATGTATTTGATTTTTTCCTTGTTCTTCTTGTCATTGATTTCTAATTTTATAGTGTTATCATCTGAGAAGATGCTTTGTATTATTTCAATATTTTTTAATTTATTGAGGCTTACTTTGTGGCTTAGGATGTGGTCTATTCTGGAGAATGATCCATGTGCATTGGAGAAGAATGTGTACTGTGCTGCTGTTGGATGAACTGTTCTGTATATGTCCATGAGGTCAAATTTACTTGATTGTGATATTTAGATCTTCTGTATCTTTGCTGAGTTTCTTTCTAGATGTTCTGTCCTTTACTGAGAATGGTGTGTTAAAGTCTCCTACTATTATTGTGGAATTGCCTAATTCTCTTTTCATTATTGTTAGATTTTGTTTAGTGTATTTTGGAGCTCTATCATTGGGTGCATAAATATTTATTATGCTTATGTCCTCTTGGTGGATTGACCCTTTGATCTTATAGTGCCCTTTCTTGTTTCTTGTGTTGGATTTTGCTTTAAAGTCTGTTTTACCAAAGATTAATATTGCCTCTTCTGCTCCTTTTTGGTTACTGTTTGCTTGATATATTTTTTGCACCCTTTGATCTTTAGCTTATTTTTATCTTTGTGTCTAAGGTGTGTCTCTTGTAGGCAATATATTGATAGATCATTTTTTTATCCATTCTGTTACTCTCTGTCTCTTGACTGGTGCATTTAGCCCATTTATATTCAATGTGATTATCAATAGGTATGAACTTACCACTATCATTTTGTTATTTTGTTTTGTTTTGTTTTTTGGTGTGGTGTTGATGATTTCTTTGTTCTTCTTACTTTTCTGTGCCAAGTTCTTTTTGTTTATAGACTTTCTTTTCATTTCCTTTGTTGTTGATTTTGTGTTTACTGAGTCTTTATGGTTTTCTTCTTTTTTTATTTTGGTGAGTAGGTTTATTAGTTTTCTTTGTGGTAATCCTGAAATTTACCAATATCTTCCTAAGTTTAAAACAGTCCGTTATATCTTGATATCACTTTGACTTTCTCGCCATATGGAAGGTCTGTAGCTATACCATTTATTCCCCTTCTTATTCTGAAGTTGTTGTCTTTTGCAGACTGACATCACTGGTTCTCTGTTTTTGGTTTTGTACCTTTTTATTTTATTTTTGAGATTTTTTTTTGTCTTGGTTGGTATCTGGGTGATGTTGCCATGTGTCTTAATCTCAGGTTGTTGTCTGATGTTGTTGATCTCTGCCTGAAGGAATCCCTTTAATATTTGTTTTAAGGTTGGTCTGGTTTTTACAAATTCCCTTAATTTCTGTTCATCTGAAAATGTCCTAGTTTCACCATTGTATTTGAGAGATAATTTTGGTGGATAGATAATTGTTGGTTGGCAATTTTTTCCTTTCGGGGTTTTATATATGTCATCCCATTGCCTTATTGCCAACATGGTTTCTGCCAAGAAATCAGAGCTTAGTCTTACTGGTTCCCCTTTGTAGGTGACAGTTCATTTTTCCTGAGCTGCTCTCAGGATTCTTTCTTTACCTTGGTTTTGGAAAGCTTGATTATGATATGTCTTGGTGACTTTCATTTGGGGTCTATCCTGTATGGGGTTAGTTGAGCTTTTTGGATGGATATCTTCTCATCTTTCATTATATTAGGGAAGTTTTCTGTCAGCAAATCTTCAGAAATTTTCTCTGTGCTTTATTTTTTTATTTATTTATTTTTTTGGTCTCCTCCTGTCCAGGAATTCCCATCACATGTAAATTATTCCTCTTGAGAGTGTCCCACTTAACTCTTAGGGTTTCTTCATTTCCCTTCATTCTTTTTTCTGAATGTTCCTCGAACAAATTAGTACCAAGGGATTTATCCTCTATTTCACTGATTCTTTCTTCTATTGATTCCATTCATCTCCCATGTCCTTCCACTGAGTTATCTATTTCTGAGATATTATTGTTAATCCTCTAGATTTCTAGTTACTGTTTTTATATGGTTTCTAATTGTCTATTTATTTTGCCATTTTGTTCTTGTATTGTTTTCCTGAATTCTTCTAGAGTTTTGTCTGTTTTTTACTTGATCTCTTGGAGGATCCTATATATAACTCTTTTGAATTCCTTATCAGATATTTCCATTACCATTTCTTCCTCAGGAAGGTTTTCTGGTCCTTTATTTTGATCAGTTGGTTGAGCTATCTTGTCCTGCTTCTTTATGTGATTTATTATTGTCTGTTGTCTCTGAGGCAGTAAGGTGTTACTATATTTGTTTATTTATTGTATGTTTGTTTGTTTAGTCCTGATTTCTTGTTTTGTTTTGTTTTGATATATCCAGGTAGACAGGTTAGGTGTATTACTCTGGTCAATAGTCTGGCAGCACTGGGGCGTTCACCACTTGTTTCTGGGTGGGTTGGACAGTGGCTGGGAGTGTGAGCATGGGTCACTATTCACTGGTCATGCAGGGCAGTTGAGGGTGGGCTGGACGTGCGTTGGTCACCACTTGTTGTTAATACAGTGGTGCAGAAGCAGGCAGTGGTATTCACTGAGTGGAAGGTGGAGCAGGTGTGGTGGGTGTGGTGGGCAAGTAGGGGGCACTGTCATCACCACTCACCGGGTTGGGGGGGTGGCTGTGGTGGGTAGATGTGCATGTGTTTTCGAGGTCACCACCACTCACCAGGTCAGGTGGAGGTGAGTAGCAGGCATGTGCACTTGTGGGTGCTCAGTCTCAACCACTCACCAGGTCTGGGGGTGTGGGTGGTGGGCAGATGTGCTTATGGTCATGCTGTCACCTCAGCTTATTGGATGGGGAGGATGTGAGTGGCAAGGAGGCATGCCTGCAGTCTCTCGGTCACAGCCACTCACTCACTTGATTAGGGGGAGGGAGTGGCTGGTGGGCACATGCACGGTTACACAATTGTTGCTACTCTGCAAGTCGGGGTTGTTGGAAGCAGTCAGGTGAGTGTGTAGGTGTGAATTTACTACTGCTCTTAGGGTGTGTAGAGGGTGTGGTGGGCAGGGCTGGTTGGGGGGAGGCAGGCTTGTCTCCAGTCAGGTGGGGGGGCCTGGGTATGAGCCCCTCTACCTCTTCTGATCAGGAGGGAAGGGGGAGGGAGAGTGTGCACCTTTGGCTAGCAGATGTGGGTGCCTGGGCACTTCCCATCCACTGTAGCCAGAAGTCGGGACCTGCCCCCAACAAAGGGCAAGGAGGGTTAGGCCACCTGGGGTCCAGTCAGGTGGGGACCTCCTGGCTGATATTTCACTGATATATTGCCTTGTGTAACCATCCATCTGGGAGGTCAGCTACCACTGCTCATGAGTATACCTGACTCTGGATCCTGGCTCCCTCCTGGCTCTGTGGATGGCAGGATCCCTGGAATTCTCACTCTCCTTTCTGTGTTTTCCTTCCTTAGATTCAGATCATGATCTGCTCAGCTTGCTTCTGTCTGGGAGTGTTTATATAGTTTCTCTGTCTGTTATGGGCATGCTGTGAAGTTGCCTTCCTGTGCTCCTCACCTGGGGTCACTACTGGCTTTGTCTCAAAATGACCACGTTGAGCCAGGATGGCTGGCAGAGCCCCTCCACTCCATTTCACTCTTCTTTCACTGTGTTCATTCAATTTTTTCTTCCAGTTGGTGTTCTGTTCAATTCTTTACCCTTCCTTTTTTTTTTTTTTTAAATATTTTATTGTACTTCAGGTGAAGGCTTACAGAACAGATAGTTTCTCATGTAACAGTAACACACATGCTGTTTTATGACATTGGTTAACAACCCCACA
>NW_004443999.1:5234943-5259506 GCF_000243295.1 Trichechus manatus latirostris
TTGATGTTCTAGGGTTTCAGGATTGTTGATTCTCTGTTTGGCTTAGTTTTTAGGATCTTTGTTGTGGAGGGACGGCGTGGTGTTTCTGCCTAGAGTGCCATCTTGCCGGAAGTCCTCTACCCTTCCTTTTTGATGTTCAGAGCTCCAGGATTATTGTCTGTACCTGTTTCTCTTAGTTTCTTGGGTCTTTGCTGTAGAGGGATGGTATGGTGCATCTGAGTAGTCTGCCGTCTTTGTTCCAGCGCCTAGTCTGACTGTCTTGATGTCAGACATGTATATAAGAAACTTGACTTGTTTTTTCCCAACTATGCTAAATTTGATCCTTATAAATTCACTCTACAGCTAGAGACACATTTGAAACTTCACAAATATTAGTGAAAATACAAACACACAGGCAAACACTACTGACTCATGCAGTTGGATTTGCATTTCCAATAATGGAGATGTTTCTCAAAGGCATCTACTTTTTCTCACTGAGTGAGAGAAAGGCATGTTGTCTTTGAACGCAAAAGGTGATCATTCTCTTTGGGACCATGACTGATCTATATGAGGATTAATTCTGTAACTTTGGCCACTGTGATCAAAAGAGCTAAACAGATCACATGACCAGCTTACACACTGAGCTCAGTGATCAAAGATAAGACATATATGGTATTTTTGGCTTTCTCTCACAAAAGTTCTTAAAAGCAGACTCATAATAACCACTCAGTAGTAGACGGAGTGAGTATAACAGTCATTTTGAAATTCCTGAGTGAGTAGGGGCAAAGGGGAAAGTGCAGATATAAAGTCACATCACAGGCTCTATTGTTTGTGAGATATTTTTGTTGCATTTTATTCACCAAAAGGATTACTATGCAAGATTGGTTTGTAAGACATCTGAGAGACCATCCAGTTCCAGCATAGATCTCTCTTCTATGGGGGTTAACGCACCTCTTCTGAGCATGACCAGAGGCAGCATGTGAAGTTTGTTCATTAGAGAGTTCAATCATTTGTAACAACATAAAACAAGCCCTCTCTGTGTTTATGCATCAAGAGTTCTTGTAAATTGATTATACATAGGATCATCATTCATGAAGCATTGTTTCAGTTTCTACTCAGCCAGACACAGTGCTAGGAGCTGAGGATATGATTAGGAATGTAACATAATCCTTGACTTCAAACATTTCACAGATAATTGTAGAGAAGGCTAATAAATAATTGCAATCAATGGAAGTGTATACAAAGTGCTATTGGAGCAAAAAGTATGGAAAAGATTTCATGGAAGAAGTCTTATATAAGCTGCATCTTGAAAGACAAGTAGGAATGTACTTGGTAGAGAATGCAGGGAATGTCTTTTCTGACATAAGGAACAGCATGTGCAAGAGCAAGGAGATGTAAGAGAGGATGACATAGTCAAGGAAAGTCAATAGCTTGGAGTTGTTTGAGCTAAAGTACATGATTAGGAGGAACTGAAGCTGAGATCTACCTTAGATAAACTGGGATCAGACATAAAAAACAAACAAAATCTTTGTACTTTTCCAAAGAAGTTTCAACTTTATCCATTAGACAATGGATAAAGGTACACCTAAGCAGAGGCATACCTTGAACAAATTTACATTTAAAAAAAAAAACAACTTTTTTTAGAGTAAGTATATTAGTTTCTTAGGGTTACTGTGTCAATGTAGCACAAACTGGGTGAAGTATAAGACTAGAAATTTATTGTCTTACAGTTCTGGAAGCTAGAAGTCTAAATTCAGTGTAACAACAGGGTCATGCTCTCTCCAAAGGTTCTAGTGGAGGATTCTTTCTTGTCTCTAAGCTTCTAGTAGACCCAGGCATTCTTTGGCTTGCAGCTACAGCTTAACTCTATCTCTGTCTCAGTCTTCATATGGCCATCTTCCCTCTGCGTGTTAGTCCGTGTCTCTTCTCCTCTTTTATAAGGTCACCAGTCATTGGATTAAGACCCACCCTACTCCAGTATGACCTCATGTTAGCTGATAACATCTTCAAAGACTCTATTTGTAAACAAGGTCACATTCACGGATACCACAGGTTAGGACTTCAACATATCTTTTGGGAGAATACAATTCAATCCATAACACTAAGTATGGAATATAACTGGGAGGTGGAAAACCTGGAGACTGAGTCCAGTGAGGAGACTGATAGACTAGTACAGATGAAAGATGATGGGCATCAAACTAGCAATGAAAGTAGACAGGAGAGGATACATGCAAGAGATATTTCGATGATAGGATCAACTAATCTTGGCAAGTATTGGATGCTGGGTGGTGAATCTGAATAGTGGAGGTGAAGATAACTATGGTTTCTAGCTGGGGTTACTGAGTCATACTGTAGCAAAAGTGAGCAGTAGAAGAAAGAATAGTGAGGGGAAAACAATGAGTTGGTTTGAGAGGTATTGAGTGTGTGGTCCCTTTGAAATGCCCAGTTAGAGGTGTCTAGGTATGCACTGGAAATATAGGAAAAGGGTGAATCCATTTATTTAAGAGGTAGCATTGTTTGGTGGTAGTGACAGCCATCAGAGTGAATGAGAACCTCAAGGAGCATGTATAGAGAAAGAATGAGAACAAAGACTAAAAACAAATAAATCCTGGAAGATTGTCAAGTGTTCAGTATATATATATACCAGGAAGTATTTCATTCTGTTGTACATAGGGTCGCTATGAGTTGGAACCAACTCAATAGCACCTAGTAGCAGCAACAAATATATACATATAGATGTATGTGTGTATATATATGTATGCATGCATGTGTATATATATGTATGTATGTATGTACATGGGTGGGGAGAGACACAAGGAACCCTGGAGTGACATTATTGGAGTCAGAGAGGAGAGAATTTTACAAGAATATCATCATTATCAAACTGTAAATGATGCATATAGTTTAGATAGGACAGGGACTGTAAAGAGAAAATTAAGAAGTCATTGGTACTCTACCAAAAAAATTCAGATCAGATGATAGTGGTGGAGGAGTGGAGTGGGAGGTGACAAACAGACTGTAGTGAACAGTGCAGAGAATGTGGGAAAAAGAGGACATAACGCCCAGTTAGATAGTTTTCAGGAAGCTTGTGTTTTGAACCATGCATTCCAATACCAAGAATACTACCAGTAAAGTGGAAAACAATAATAATCAAATGAAAAGGAAGAAATTACATAGCAGCTGAGGGCTACTGGGCAAGCTCTGTGGGTACAGGGTCCATCTATTATGTGGCCTTTGCAGGGATGGCTCACAGATGTAGTCACCTAGGGTCACATGCTTAGAAGAGCCCTGCACTCCATTTAATGTTTTACTGTCACCATCTTGAAATTCTTCATAATTTCTGAACAAAGGTCTCTGTATTTTCATTTCTCACAGGCCCTGCAAATTATGCAGCCTGTCCCAGGCCTTTGTATCTTCCTCTTAGCTCAAAGTAGAATTGTTTGGTGTATAACTTAGATGATCTGCCATCCGCTGAACATGAATACGTTAAAAAAAAAATTGAGCTCATCATCTTCTTTTTTGTTACCCTAAGTAATCTCCAGCCTAATTTTTCCATTAATTTCAGCAATCACATAATAATTGTAAACATATATTGACCACTTACTATGTGCAAGGCATTGTTCTACGTACTTAACCCCTATTAATTTATTTAATCTTTACATCAACCCCATGAGGTGTTATTATGGCTGTTTTCAAAAGAAGCAAAAGGAGGCACAGCACAGTTCAACGACTTACCCCAAGTCACACAGCTAATAAGAAGCAGAGCTGGGGTTTAAACCCAGACAGTCCAACCCCACGGTCTGTGCACTTAGTCACTGCACTCCTCCATCTTCCTCATTCCTCAGGTTCACAGTCTTGGAGATTCTTCTTATCTTTGTCCCCGCTTATTTAATACATAGTCTACACCTAAAACCTCCTGCTCTGCAGAGAATGGCTACACTGCCACAGGAGGAAAACCTCTGTCCCCACGTGAAGCAGCAGTCTCTGTCTCAGTCTGTGTGTGGATCCCTCTGTGTGTGGGCTTAGGGATCCATGACCCATGTAGATGTCCCAGATCACTTCCCTCATCTCCCATGTGGGAAATAATAAGACCATTGAGACTGGGGCACGGAATGGGCTACACTCTGATCCTATGATCTCTGTTCTTCCTCTTCTCTCTTGTCACTACTCACACATTTGAGTGTTACCAAGAAAACTTCTGGTTTTCTTTAGGAGAGGTTGAGGTTTGGATTGAGCCCATCCCCTACATGGGCATCTGACTGAAGATTTGCTTAATCACTGTTCACAGTGTAAATTGTACAGTTACTTCTCTCTGTGAAATCTTCCATTTCCTTGAAGTGTTGGAGCAAGGGAGATGGCCAACAAGACGATCTGTCAGCTAAGATGGAGTCAGGCAACATCTCTATGAAAAAAATCACTGCAGACATAATGCAGTGGAGAGTGGATTTTAAACTTTTCTTGTCACTGGACACTTTTGAGAAAATGAATCTTTGACAAAACCCAACTATATAAAATGATAAAGCAGCATTTTCTTGATATAAATTATTGCAAAATTTTAGAGATGAATTTGTTTCTTATGAAGTCAGTCAAAGGGGCAATGAGAGGATTTCTAGAAACACAAGTATTTTTAGTGAAGTTTGTAGTTGGCAATTTAAGACTTATTTTAGCCTCAGCAGTCATGTAAGTTTAATATTTTTGTAAGTTTTGAAGCAACACCTCAATTTTAAAAACATAGACCTAAACTATGACAAAAGACCTCAAGTTGGTGCTGAAAAGAAAAATGACAACAGTTCCATGCTTGCAACTGCCTTTCTGTGAAAGGTATAAGAACCAAAATGTATTGGACTTGACAAAGTGTTAGGTAAACAAAGCCATGAGTATTAAAGTTTAGGCTTTAGTGATTAGTAGGGAAGAACAGGATAATAAGCACAGCAGGGTGGCCCTCAAGGTACTTTCATCTCCGACTGTGTTTATTATCCAGTATCAGTATGGAAATATATGCCTGACTACATTTATGGTGCCATTTAAAACTTTAAAAGAGGCTCTTACCCTCAGAAAGAAGTTACTAAATTACTCACCCTGTACGGTTTTTCTTGATTAGCATAATGCCACCCATTACATGCCTTATCAAGAATGTTTCCATTGCTGGGCATGTGTTCTGAAGAGACATTCAGGAGTACATTTTCATGGTACCATGTCAATCCTGAGACACTCACCTTCCACTGACATTAATGGGAGACTTTTGGATAAAATCCCCTTAATCTAATTGGCAAAGCATACTTTCCATCTTGGGCTTTCCCTTGTTGATGAACATGGTGTATGATGATCCATATACTCTTGCACTAGCTTGTCACCAAACAGTTTTCCTTTGCTATTACCTTTGATGTCTACTTTTCACTTTTCAGAGGAAGACTGAATAAATATCAATGACTAGAGTTATACAACTGGAACCTTCATGTGGAATTCAGGATTCCTTATGTCTTAGTTATCTAGTGCTGCTATAACAGAAATACCACAGAAATTTATTTTCTCACAGGTTAGGAGGCTAGAGGTGCGAATTCAGAGCATCGGCTCTAGGCGAAGGCTTTCTCTCTGTCCATCTGGAGGAAGGTCCCTTGTCTCTTTTCAGCTTCTGTTCCTCAGTTCTTTGGTGATCTTCATGTGGCGTGTATCCTCCCCTCCATTTATGCTTCTTTCTCTGTGTCTAATCTGCTCTTTCTATATCACAAAGGTGACTGGTTTAAGACATACCCTACACTGGTATGGACTCATTAACATAACAAAGAAAATCATATTCCCTAATGGGATTACATCCACAGGTATACGAGTTTAGAATTTACAACACATGTTTTGGGGCACACAATTCAATCCATAACACCTTACAAAGGGTAGGAAGAACACCAAGCATGTCAATAACTAGAAGTGGGGTTATCATGTGAGGAGAAAGGAGGCCACGGTTGTCCCACTACTTAACATTAATGTGCCCTTTCCTGTGGGATGTGGGGAACTGGGGCTGCCTTCATTGCTTTATGTTCATTTGCATCTCTCAAGCACACTAAGAAGTTCCTGAGCCCACGCTAGATGGCAGCATGGTATACGGGTCATATGGGAAGAACAGCTGCCCTAGCAGTCAGCTCAATCAGGGAACACACACACAGACACACACAAACACACACGCGCACATTCACACACAACTCTAAAGGGTCCCAGCTTCTCAAGTGTCGTCTGTGACTCTACGTAATGTGGCAACATGGGCTTCACTGTTGGAAAATCCACCCTAAGATTGTAGCAGCCCTCTTCATAGCACTGTGGGTTTCTGAAAACATCGTCAAAGGGCTTTTATTCTGTGCAGCTCTGTTCCTGATCTCATCATCTGGATAGCTGTGGTTTTACAAGGTGAGTGAGGTCTGAAATCACTTTGTGTTTACTTTGTGCACACTGACAAGGTCTACTCGGTTCAGCCTTGCGCAAGCTGTACACCATGCACATTTGAATCTGTGGGTTTCTCTTGCAGAACTGATTTTTAAAAAAAAAGACTTCCAGTCGCATCCTGGTTCAACATTCCTGTCTCAAGAGGAAAGTAAAATGCTAATGGAACCTCTACTCAGAAATGGAGCTCACACTATAATTTCAAGGGCTTATGAAGAGGGATTGGATCACAGCATTTTAGGGCTGGCCGCATAGTTGTTGGTTGCTGTTATTAGTTGCTGCATGATGACCCATCTGTGCAGAGTAGAACTGCTCCGTAAGGTTTTCAAGGCTATGACCTTTCAGAAGAAGATTGCCAGGCCTTTCTTACAAGGTGCCTCTGGGTAGATTTGAACCACCAACCTTTCAGCTAGTAGTCAACAGCTTAACCATTTGTGTTACCCACGGACTCCTATAAGTTGCTTAAAGTTCATCAAACAATCTCATTTGACAGATAAGGAAACTGAGACCCAGAAATCTTGACTCACCCAAGGCCACACAGCTTATTAGAGGCCAAACCAGGACTGGAAAACTGATTTCCTCCTATCCTGTCCATGGTCTTTTCCATGTTCCATATGTGATTTATAAAGAGTTTCAAATATGCAGCAGATGAAACCTCAGAGCTGAGCTGGTTCGCCTCCCCTCCCCACTGCTGCCCATACCACCTCCACAGCCACTCTGTACACCTCGGCTTGTCCTAAGTCCAGCAGAGCCTTGACACCCCCACTTACACCATATCTCTGCCCCCAGAGGTCCCCTTCTCCAGGGAAGAAGAGGGTACCCCACAAAGAGAATCAATATTCACTGAGAATTTGGACAACAGATACAGAAGTATTGAAATACTGCAGCCCTTTCCTTGGCATTTCCTCTTGGCCAGAAGAAGGAAATACCAGAAATCTCATAAGCGAGCCCATTTGGGCAGTTTGTTGTGTTTTTTTTTTTAATACTCAGGACTCGTACATTTCACGTTTTGCTCCAAACCTTTGAGTCCTAATTCAAACCAGCCAGGACTCCTAAGGGTTCACCTATCGCTAAATATTGTTGATTTGCAAAACACACAGATTATTTTCCTAGAACAGGCTCTGCTTTCATGGCTTTTTTTTTCAGACACCAAGCGTTTTCCCAATTAAGCGATGGCCCGGCTTCTCTCTGGTTAGGATTACAAACAAACACCACCACCCTATTGCCTCTGCTCCAGCCACCCCTCCCTTCACTTTGACACATGGCTCTTTTGATCTCAACCCCAGACCATAGCAACAGGCTCCTAATTATTCGCCAGCCATAAATCATGGCCATAATGTGGTCCTTGCGAAGGAAAAGGAGTATTGTTGGACCATCGGAGTCTGGAAAACTGGGTGTGTTTAGTGTTTCCAAAAGCAAAGCAGGAGGGGGAAGGGGGGCAGGAAGAGAAAAGATGTTTGAAATGTTTGTAGAAATAGTTGCTTTGATCTTAAACCCTCTCCCAGAGGAAGTCAAGAGTCCAAAAACTCCGTCTATATTTTTTCATATTTGGGGGGGTAATGAAATCCACGAACCCCCACTAGAGGCAGGTGTAAGCAGGGCCTCCTAGAGTGAATACAAAGTCCAATTTCCCAATCCTCAGAGCAAGCAGAATAAATACGCTTCTCTCTGGCCTCCTCTTAATTTTTGTAAATGTAATTTTAGCTACTCACTTGCATGGGAAATCTTCTTAATTCCCCTGTGACCTTATTGAACGGTAGTTAATCTGGTTAGGTTTGGCATTTTCACCAGGCAACTAACTCTCCGGGAATAACATTTTTTTTTTTTTTTAATTTGGTTTGGGCCATGATGTGCTACCAAGTCTGTGAATACCCCAATAATTTCAGTAAAACTGGTCCGTATCAGTCTAACCTGTGGCCAGATCATGTGAATTCAGTATCATTTTGCTAATGAGGTTAATGGGCTTAATTGAAATAGAGGCCATTCTGTATTGTATTTCAGGATGATAAAGTTGTATAGAAGCTGAGAATAAGTTATAGACATCCTTCCACTGGAAAATTATTCCTCAGAAACAAATACAAAATATGACTTTTTTTTTCATTTACATTTGTTCTGCTATACACCCTAATTGGCTGTAACATGTGGACAAGACTGGGATGGAATAAAATCGTGAGGTTTGTCTTCATCATCAACTGTTTATTGACTATCTACTCTTTTCTGTAAGGGCTGGATAGTAAATATTTTAGGCTTTGCAGGCTATACAATCTGTGTCCCAACCATTCAACTCTGCCTTTGTAGCAGGAAAGCAGCCATAGACAATCGGTAAACCAATTAGCACAGCTGTGTCCAAATAAAACTTTACTTAAAAACACAGATTTGACCCAAGGGCCATAGTTGCCTGACCATTAGTCTAGAGGGAGACACCTTCAAATTTAGAGACAATTAGAAAACATTGCAACAACTGCAATGAAGGAAAAGTACAGAAGACTATGGGAGGTGGGAGAAGGACAACTTGCCTAATTTAAGAGTTCCTGGAAGGCCTTCTGGGGCAAGTGATAATTAAGTTAAGACCTGCTAGGTCGGTAGGGGTCAATCCAGTGAAGAAGATTGGGGGACGAACGAACATTTCAAGGAAAGGGAAAAACATGGACCATGATCCAGAGGTGAAAGCACCCCTGGGAAACTGAAACAAATTCTGAGTCACTGACTCAGAGGGCAAGAGCAGCAAAAGTGAGGTGATGCTGGGGTGGAGACACAGCACGAAGAAGCTTATTGAGGGACAAGAGGAGCCAATAAAAGGTTTGAAAAAGATAGCGATCAGGTGTGTGCTTCAAGGAGCTCACCTTGGCACTGTGGCAAATGAACTGGAGGGGCTTTGTCCAGGAACCCTACAGGCGGAAATGCTTTCTGCTTCTTTTCTCCAACTTCTCTCCAAAGGTACATCCAGAGCTATTTGAACACAATTCGTGCCCTCCCTGAAGCATCTCGTTTTAACAGGGACCAACACCTTGGCTAGATGGATGAAGTTTTAGTGGTAGAATTTTTGGTGACAGCCAGTGCAAGGAAGAGAATTTGGTTATGAAGAAGAAGAGAGGGATGAAAGCAATATCAGCCCCTTGAAATCATACCACATATTCATTTTCTCCACCAATGCATAAGGTTCTAGTGGGTTTCTCTTGGGCCAGGTTTTCTGATTAAATTGCTCAGTTGTACCGTCAGAAATAGAGATTTCACCTTAACCAAGTGGTCAAGGTTAACATTGCCAATGATAAGTAATAAGATAAATATTGATAATATATGAACCCCTTAATATAATGCATTGAGGATATTACATCTTTCCTGTGATATTCTTGCCAAAAATGCATAACCTCATCCTAATCATGAGGAAATATTAGGCAAACCCAAACTGAGGAACATTCCATAAAATTAACCGGTACGGTTCAAAAATGTCAAGGTCGTGAAAGATAAAGGAAGACTAAGGAACTATCACTAATTGGAGAAGATGAAGGAGAAATAACTAAATGCAATGTGGGATCCTTGATTGAATCCTAGGACAGAAACGGAACATTAGTGGAAAACTAGTGGACTTCAACTAAAGCCTCTAGTTTAGTTAACAGTGTTATACCAATGTTAAATTTTCTGATTTTGATAATTACGCTATGGCTATTTAAGATGTTTTACATTAGGAAAACCTAGGTGAGAGGTATACAAGAACTCTGTACTATTTTTGGAACTTTTTTGTAAGTCTAAAATTAGTTACAAATGAAAAGTTAAAAAAAATAAAAATAAAGAGATTTCTTATTAAAATGATCCTAATATACCCTCCCATGCCCAGCAAAAGAGGCTAGTAATAAGAGTTTCCTTGGCGAGTGGCTAACTTCTCTCCTAATAATTCATAACTATTGACAAGTCATTTTAGATTGTTCAGGTTTCAGAGTACTAAAAGTTACCGCAAGCATAAAATAGAAAATCTTACCATGTAATCATCCACTCGTTTGGAATCTGCCGTTCCATTTAGTGCTGAGCATACTCCACAGAAGCTTCCTCAGGTAATGCTGCTTCTGTTTTTTTTTTTTTTTCCTCCCTATATGGTCTTGGGCCAGTGCTTCCCCCACACTGTACTTATTTCTTCAACCTTTAACAAAATGACACTTTGTTATCTTGCAGGATTTCTGAGGGAGTATTGGAGAAGGTTCTGCACACTGCTTTGCAGAGTTTTGTGAAGTAGAGAACCCCAAATGGGAAGTTGAGAGATTGGGATTCTTTTTTTTTGGTGGCAATATACACAACCAAACATACATCAATTCTACATGTACATTTTCTACATGTACAATTCAATGACATTGGTTACATACTTCACATTGTGTCGCTATTCTTACTATCTATACCCATATTGTTTCATCACCATCAATTTAGCCTCTCTGCCCCGTAAGATCTCATCTGTGCTTTAGATTAACTGTTGTCAGTTAGGACTCATACAGAACTTCTTTATAGCAGTGCAATGCTTAAGGCAAACATTATTAATTGGGCTGAATGGGAGATCAAGATTCTTGTCTCACTTCTTGCATTTTCTGACTGTGAAGTTTTGGGTAAATAAATCACTTGAGTCAATCACTGGCCTCCAGTTCCTTATCTGTAGAATAAGGTCTTTTTGGACAAGATCTGTGTCAGTGATTCTCGGCCTTGGGTTGGACATTTAGAATCACCCAAGAAGTGGGAAATGAACCAAGAAAGAGGTAGAAAGAAAGATATACAGATAGAAAGAAAAGGAGTCAGGTGTCTGGGCCCCACACCCGAAGATTCTGACATGACTCCTTTGGGGTGTGGCTTAGGTATTCAGATTCTTTTTTACTTTCCTAGGGTAGTATTAACCATTGTCGTGGTTGAGAACCATTGATCTAGACGATCTCTAAATTCTGACATTTTAGGGTTTATCAACAACTATTATTCAAACAAGATGAGTCAACATAAGGAGGTCCTGGAAAGCATTATCTTGTATCTAGAGGAATCCTGGCTGTGGGTAGATAAGACTACAGCACTCCCCCTTTTTTCTTCAAGACTGTGCTGTCTGTGCCTGACTTGTCATCTTGACTAATGCCTTATGAAAAAAGCTGGGGTATTCTGCTTGTGGAATATACCCTGAAGAAAACAAAAAGCTGTATACACAGAGAGATACCTTAGAATAGGGATGTGACTTCTTTGCCCGCACTACATCACTTACCTGGCCGCTTTCTTTCCATCGCCCCTTCTCCTTCCAGCTCCATATTCCACTCCCCTGGGTCCCTGGGTGACACAAATGATTAAATGTTCAACTAGTAACCGAAAGGTTGGCAGTTCAAACCCACCCAGAGGCACCTTGGAAATAAAGCCTGACGATCTGCTTGTGAAAAACCGCAACCTTGAAAACCCTATGGAGTGCAATTCTACTCTATGCACACGGAGTCACAATGAGTTGGAATCAACTCAGTGGCAACTAACAATAACAACAACATGCCTACAGAGATCTACATTTACAATAAAGTGAAAATGGCTGATGTTGATGACGTATGTCTATTCGAGGAGGTTGAGGAAGGAAGGGGTTGAAAACTGTACTGTTTAAAAGATGGCAAGAACTTAACACGGGGAGCAGATCCAAATGCCTACAGGAAGGCAGGCCTAAAGGCAGACAAAAGCGAGTTGGGGTCACCTGGGAATCTGAGTGCACCTTCCCCTCCTAAGGGACCCGGTTACTCTGCTCCAGCCAATTTTGGCTAACAGGGTATACTGGCCCAGTGGGACCAGAACTTTTGATTTTCCACAATTCTGTGTGAATCTTCTCATTTGTAAATGCTGGGAACTATTTTTGAAATAAATACTAACACTGTGTACACCAAAGCAAACACTTTTGTAGACCAGACCTGCCAGTTTGCAATCCCTTCTTTCAAGGTTAAAAACTATGATAGTACAATTACAGGCAAAACTACAGGTGAAAGAGTTGCATTTTGTTTTGTTTTGTTTGTTTGGGGGGATGGTAATATAGAAGCCTTTCTGTTGTCCTATCATGGAAGGAGCCCTAGCGGTGCAACGGTTAAGCAACTGGCTACAAACTGAAAGGTTGGTGGTTCAAACTCCCCCAGCAGCTCTGTGGGAGAAAGACCTGGTGATCTACTTCTGTAAAGATTACAGCCTACAAAACCTATGGGGCCGTTCTACTCTGTCACATGAGGTCACTATGCATCAGAATTGGCTCGATGGCACCTAACAACAAGACATCATAGATGCTTCCAATACAGGCTGGTTGGGAGAAGGGAGGACATTAGTGCCTAGGGGGATGGAGACTGGGGAAACTAGCAATTGGGCAGTACACAGAACAGTGTCCAAGTTCAGGAGTGATTCAGTTGTTGAAGGAAAAGGCAACCCATTTGGCAAGCAAGAGTTTGAAAGTCAGAGTCTGGAGAGCAGGAGATAGACAACCTGGAGTCAGATGATTCTGAGATGACTTCAGTCATTTTCAGAACAGGATGCCTCAGGTGGATGATGGTGTGGTGAGAAAGCTCTAGCCATTCAAGTAAAAAGAGTGCAAGAGATGGGAAGGGTGTCATGGCCCTAGCTAAATGGGCTGAGATTCAAGGAAGGGCTCAAGCCACAGACGGACATTAGAAATTCCATGGACTGGAGTAATATGGTAGTGCTGACACAGGGTGAAGCAGTGCTCAACTTTTAAGGTTTGCTTATGGCTCCAAAGGCAATTGGGCTGCCCTGGCTCACCAGAAATCAAACCTATTGGGAAAGACTCTGAATTCCAAACTGTATCAGATGGAGGACGGGGATCATGAGTTAATTTCTGCCCCAGTCAGAACTAACTCCAGAATGAGGGTAGATCTTGATGTACAGGTGCAGCTCATTGGTAGATATCACTGTGGGGAACTGAGAATGAACAGGGTGGAAAAAAATGAGCAAGTCCCAATACCCTGAAATCACCCCCAAATGGACAGGTGCCTGCTCTGCCTATGTTTGAAGCACAGAAAAAAACAAGAATCTTTGTATCCTCCTCCTGGGCCAGCTTCATCCTAGATCACTGTACCTTCTGCTTTACTTATTCACATATAGGTCTAGTCTGAGAATAACCCAGATACAGGCTCTAGATAGACTATGCCAGAAGCATATTAGGGATTTTTATTTGGGGATTTTTATTTGAGGATTTTTATACTTCCCAAAAGTGACAGGAAGCAAATGTGGACCATTGTCCTTCAAAAGAGTCTCACATCCTAGGTTACCCAGCTTTCTTAATGACAATTGTCCACAAATTCCCAGTTCATGGAATAAATGCCAACTTGCCTTTAACTTCTGCTTTGGTTGACCATGCAGTATACCGTGATAGAAAGAGCGTAGTGGGTAGAACTTAAATGTGAGTGATTTCTGGCTTCACTGCTTATTAACTGATCATTTGGGGAAAATGATTGTGCTTTCTGAGCCTCAGTTTCTTTGTTTTCAAATGAATATGACAACATTCTGCTCTACTGACCAATTTCACAGGGCTGGAGACAATCAATGAGATGCTGTGGCTAAAGAACTTCAGGAGTTAGCAATTGTCTGCTTAGAGGCAAGCTCCCTTGGAAAGGATATATACAAATTTGTGGACAGTTTGAAAAAGTATTAAAACTACCTTTTTATTTGGAAAGCAAAGCTCAAGAAAATCTTCAACGTTGATTGTCACCTTGTGACAGGCCCTCACTTGGGAATAGGACTGTGAAAAATATTTAAGCTTTTCAAAAAGGGGTAGGATTTTGAAAATTTGCAGTACATTAGCCTACATAAATACGTTAATTCTTTGATTTCCACTACACTTAGCTTTCTTACTTCTCTTGGGTGAACAAAGAGGTGCATATTATGAAAGGAGGCAAGGACTTCTTACACTGCTTTAAATCTGGTGGGGTTTTGTTGTTGTTGTTGTTTGGTTGGTTGGTTGGTTGGTTGGTTGGTTAAAACAGCTTTCACACTAAAAACCTTGAACCTGATTTTCCTTTGGTGTCAA
Organism: Trichechus manatus latirostris; assembly: GCF_000243295.1. Taxonomy (NCBI): domain Eukaryota; kingdom Metazoa; phylum Chordata; class Mammalia; order Sirenia; family Trichechidae; genus Trichechus; species Trichechus manatus. The sequence goes on from NW_004443999.1 coordinate 5,249,366, forward strand.
TATCCCTGAAGAGACTTCAAAGGAAGCCTGATAGGAACATGGCATTTGAGCAGGTAACCCCAAAGGAATGGCATTCACGCAAGAGGTTTATTTTATTTTTAAAGAGAGATTTTTACAAGTTTCCTCCTCAATGGTAGAAACAGTTTCGTTGGCTTGACTGCAGCTGTGATAAACAGAGCGCTCCATGCTATTTTGCATGTAGATGTTTATGCATGGCCGGGGAAGTGCTGAAGCATTCGTCGTTAACTCACACACCTACAGATTTCATAAAATCGGAGCGAAAACAATCAGTGCAAAAGGCTCAAGTTCTGAGTCACACTTCAGAAATCTCAACCCAGGCTACACATCATTATAGTGAAAATGTTAACTTTAGTTTTCCATAAAACATGAATGCCCCTACCAGTCTCTATCCTTCCCTAAGCATTAATTTCTCCCTACCTTTTCAGGGAAGGTTTGGTATGATGAGAAAGCATTTTTTTTTTTTTTTTTGGAGCTAGATAAATTCGGGTCATCTCCATTGTTTACAATTTGTATGGCTTGGGGCGAAGTATCTTACCTTGCCTCATTTCTTTATCTGTAAAATGGAGATAACCTCATATTGTTTTTGTGAGGAATAAGAAGTCAACATATGGAAAGAAGTAAAACATCTGGAACATTATAATACATGCTCTGTGAATAATTCTTAATTTCCCTCAAAACTTTTGTTTGTTTTTGTTCCTAACTCATCTGCTCCAGCTTCTATCTCCTTTAGATTCTTAATTCTGTTTCTCAAATTTCAGATCAGAGGTGGTTTACAGGTAGAAGGAATCTACTACAACATTTCATCTCATAGACCAGGGAAGACAATGGTGGCCAAGGTCACACAAAGAGTGCCAGAGCTAAAACTATGCATGTTTCCTGATTCCCACCTCAGTGCTTTTTCCATTAAACCGTATTTAACCATTTCTTCAATTAGTCATTGAAATTTATTTTAAGTCTACTTTGACTGAAATTATTTGTAAGCCAGTACATTACTCTTTAATTTCAATTATTCATTACCAACTCATGGGATCCTTTCAGTTCCTGGAGCTTCCCTGTACTGCTCTCTTCAGGGTACATGCCAATGAAGAGACATGTGTCAGAGGTTATTTACAACAGGTACTTTTGCTTCTTTGGTAGCAAACTATTCTTAGATCATTCACAGCATAGGCCAAGCCTTCAAACACCCATCATAACCATGGACCCTTTAAAGGATGAATTATTTTTGCTGGGTGGGAGAATTTTTTGGTGATGCCATATTTTTTCACTAATGGAACGGATGCTGAATCATTGTTTGTGGGTAGTTTTTTATTATTTGAAAAAAAAGGGGTGCCTATTGCAAGCGGGCCATATTGGTCCCATGTTTCATGAAGTACATCACAAATGTGGTACGTATCAGTCTCATGGTCCAGGAAGTGAATCACACTTCTTGGTTACAATTGAGCCATAAAATATGTTACTCAGCTTTCCAAAAATACACATGAATACTAAATAAACATTGCACTTGCTGCACATAATTGTTATTAGTTTGATTTTGAGTGAAATTTTAGAAAACATGGAGTGACACTTTATAAAAGATGTCATCAGGGAGATGACGAACGCAAGTGGGCCATGTTGGTCCATTGTCCTGCTGAGTAAGACAGTCCTAAAGATGCCTTACCCATTCTTTGTCCATGGCTCTCCAATACATTCTGGCCTTGGCTGATAGGACCAGAGGGTGTGCACCTGACCAAAGGCAAATGGCAAACAATCTATTGACTGGTCAGCATCCTGCAATCAGGCCTAAAATGAAAGTTTTGACTAACAAAGATCAAGATAAACAAAACCAATTAAATTCTCCTGGGGGAGGAGGTGGGATGGAGAAGAGTAATTTTGTTGCTAATAAGGGCTATGATCCAAACTTAGGGTTGGAGTTTGATTGATACACACTAATTCCAAGACTATTCTCTGGCCAAACTGAAAAAATTTATTTATTAATTAAATAGACATGATGGTGGTAATACGAATGGAAATAAAGAGCAGCTTGAGGCCATAAAATTAAAATACATTGCCTCGAGGCTTTACCTGGATATCTCGACAAAGTAGAGAAAGAATAACATCGAAAATATCTAGAAATATGAACCAGTAGATACATTTATATCTTAATTGCTCTGATTTTAGAAAGGCATGATTTGTTTGATGTTTCATGTTATAAAGGGTTTCAGATTTTGATCAAAGATATCTTTTCTTTCTAGGCAAAGCACACACCATGAAAGATACCTCTCCATGTCTTTAAAATTGCTAGTAATGTTATCAAGATGACTAAAGGATCTGTGACAATATTTTGTAGCCATGTTTTAAATATCTTAGCAATGGGATCTGGGGAAACCAAACTAGATAGAGAGTGAGCTTGAGAAGGGCAAACAGCACAATATCCAAGGTCAGGTTTGGTCTACAGTTGTCCATAGAAAGTCTGTTCCTGTATTCATCAGGATATGTGAATTGAAGATTTCAAGAGCATGAATCAAGCTGTCTTTGTACTTTCATTAAAAATACCATTTAAAATTTGGCAGATGTTAAAAATGATGATTCTTTCAAACTACCATACGAGACAATGTCATTTGTAAATCAATTTGTAATTAAAACTAGAAGCATTTTGGAAAGATGGTCATACCAGGGCTCCAGATTTTCTCCACATTTGGTTGACTTAGACCTTGGTTTCTTGCACAACCTGTTGGCCATTTTGACTGAAGGGGCACCTCCTCAAAGGCAAATACTGGTTGTTTCAGTCCAAAGAGGATGTGCCTGCATGCAAGAATTGCTTTGAAAAACACTTGGTTGATTGCAGGAAAATATTTGGAAATCAACTGTTAGAGAAGTTTACTGTTTTCATATTAACATATTACCCCTTTACTGCTTTCTTTTTTTTTTCTCTTAGTTTTCTATGTAGGTTTACGTAGAAATGATCTGAATTTAAAACATAAAGAGATGACAATAAAACCATTTGGCATTATTTGGATCAAGCACCTGCTTGATTTAAATCACTTATATCACTTCTCTCCATCTCCATTGCCAAGTGCTAGCCTAAGCCACCATCGCCCCTTAATAGCTCCCAGCTGGTCTCGCCACTGCTCTTCCCACACTTCCAGTCCATTCTCAACCTAGAAGTACAAATGAAGGGATATTAATTGTATCATGCCACTCCCCTTCATTCGTTAAACAAGCCCTATTCACAACTCTTCAATAGCTACCCCCACATTTAAAATAAAACCCCAGCTTCCCACTCTGGCCTTCAAGACTGCCCTTGATCTGGCCTTGACTCTTTCCAGTCTTGAATAGTGCTCCTCTCCCTCAGTGTCACAGCCCTCCAGCCCCATCCAGTTCCTGGAACACACATGCTCTTTCCCACCTCAAGGCTATGCACATGCTGTGTGCTCTCCCTGGAAGGTTCTCTCCCTCCCCTCTCCTCCCTTTTCCTGGAAACCACTTTCTCATCCTTCTCAGGTTAAATGTCCTCTCTTCAGACAGGCCTTTCTTGGCCACCCCAGCTAAAAGAGCCCCTCGCTCTGTCTCAGTCTCTTGCTGGTTACCTTCATAGTACTTATCACAATTTGAAATTATTCTGTTGATTTACTTGTGTTTTGTATATTTCTCCCCCTAGAAGATAAATTCCGTTGGGGCTAACAAATGTTTGTCACGCTACTCTTGTATTCCCAGCATCTTGCAGAGTGTCTGGCCCACAGTACCAATAGATATTTGTTGAATGAATGAATGAGTGAGTGGGCAAAGTTTTCTCTTCTCAAATCTTTGCCATCAATCTGATCTGAGATTTAGGGATGTGATGGCTGAATTTTCTAGAGAGAGTATTTTGTTGTTGTTGTGTGCCATCGAGTCGATTCTGACTCATAGCTACCCTATATGACAGAGTAGAACTGCCCCGTAGGGTTTCCAAAGGTGTAATCTTTTGGAAGCAGACTGCTACATTTTTCTCCCACTGAGCGGCTGCTGGGTACAAACCGCTGACCTTGCATTTAGCAGCCGAGCATTTAACCACTGCACCACAAGGGCTCCTTAAAGAGAGTCTAGGCACCTTTATATAATCTTATATTCAGAAAGTGGCCCAGCTGTATTTCTCAGGCTGAGTGACTAGGTCTTCTTTCCTATGGGGGTCAGGAGGGTCCCTGCCAGTCAAGATAGCCCATCTTTTCCTATTTTGTGTCATGCCAGCACTCAGCTTTTTATTGTCCTAGACATATGGTTCTGAAGAGTAGGAGAATGTGACTACAGGAAAGGCAGATGAAGGATGGGTTAGAGTAGGTGTCCCAGACAAGAGTTCAGCAATTAAAATTCAAATAGTTGGGCCAATGGCAGGTGGCTACCCGCTGGGCACCATGGAGGTTGTTACAATGACCTTGGACACCTGGGAGAACATTGACAGATGCTGAGAGCTTTCCGTATTCCAAAGGCAAGTTTGTGAACTTACACTCCAACCTCCAGCTCTGGACACTTGGGAACATGTGACTCTGGTGGTATTACATGAACTCTTTCTCCCTAGTGAATATAGATAGAGATGTTGTCTGGGAAATTCATTTTCAAAAGATACATGTCATTCAATAATTTCTCCCACAATTTGAGGGAGTGATTTTATCAATTGTCTCTTAGAATAGAGACTAGAAGTGAGTAGGCTAAGATTGTAAATTGAGGAGTTACCTTTGTAATGCTAATCAACAGCCAATAAATAGCATCAGGAACTGTATGGAGGAGGGGAATTTCAGGCAGCCAAGGCACACTGGAAGTTTCTACTTTCTGCTTCCTCCTTTAAGCCTTATCAAGAGATTTTCTTATTTATATACCACTTTGAGTTGGAGTCCTGGTGGCACACTGGTTAAGCACTCAGCTGCTAACCAAAAAGTCATCCGTTTAAATCCACCAGGTGCTCTGAGGCAGAAAAGACTAGGCAATCTGCTCCAGTAAAGATTACAGCCTAGGAAATCCTACGGGCCAGTTCTCCTCTGCCCTATAGGGTTGCTATGAGTCAGAATCAACTGGACGCATGACACACAACAACAACCGGGGATGGATCAGAGTCCCTGGGTAGCGCAAATGGTTCTCAACTATTAGCTGAAAGGTTGGTGATTTGAACCCACCCAGAGGCACTGGGACTACAGGCCTGGCTACCTGCTTCTGAAAGTTCACAAACTTGAAAAGTCTATGAAGCACAGTTCCACTCTGTATACATAAGACTCAGCAGCAACTAACAACAAACTGTCTGTCAGTTTGTCATACTGTAGCGGCCTAGATGTTACCCTGATGCTGAGTATTTCAAATGCCAGCAGGGTTACCCATGGTGGACAGGTTTCAGCAGAGCTTCCAGACTAAGACATACAGGGAAGACCTGGCAATCTACTTCTGAAAATTAGGCAATGAAAACCTTATGAATCACAACAGAATATTGTTCCATACAGTGCTAGAAGACGAGCCCCCTAGGGTTGGAGGGCACAACACAATAGCCACAACAAAGGGCTCAAACATGCCGGTGATCATGAAGATGATGTAGGACCAGTGTTTCATTATGTTGTACATAGGCTCACACCATGAATTGGAGCCAACTCAACAGCAAACAACAATAACAGGGGGTGGATAGAGTTTATCAGATAAGCTCCCCAGGGAAGATGGCTTGGTGAGACTGGAGACCAAGAGAATGAGCAGTGCCAAAAGCCAGAAACTGGAGCCCTGAATTGTAAGCCAGTAGTCCAGGAAGACATGGAGCCTGAGAGAGACCTACCCAGAAATCTCTTAGGTTTTTTGTAGTTTGTTGGATCATTTTCTTTAACAGGCTCTTTCTCAACTTCACCCCCACCTCTACCTTTGTTTGTTCAACCTTTCATTTATTGACTTTATATTAAAAATAAACCTAAAATATTTTAACACAATAGAGCTTCAGTGGCTAAGTGATCACACAGCACTTGCCCTAAAGAATGAAACAATTAAAATCCAATCAGTCTTGATCATGTTTTGTTCTGTGATGCTAGACTTCCCTTTGCTTTGACCCTTCTCCTTCCGGCATCCTGTTCTGGGACGGGAATGACACCACAAAGGTTTCCTGTGCCTGTCCTCTCCACTTCTGACCCCTCACTACATCCTCTCTCCATCTATTTGGAGAGCTATGATTTGGTTCCCCTGGAATTCCTCCCAGTTCATACGCTTGATGACACTTGTTGCTAATTTGGGATGCCAAAATGCTGGCCCAAGCCTGGACTGAGTTCATGGCAGCAGTTAACCTCCTAGTTCTCTTGCTTATTTACAAAATGGGATATGTGCTATTTCCAGCTATTATTGGTAATAATTCATTGTGGGTTCGTTTCTTACCGTGATCTTCCTGACTCTTCTCAAGGTTGTTGTTAGTTGCCGTGGAGTTGATTCCAACTCATGGCGAACCCTTGTGTGCAGAGTAGAAACGGTTCCATAGGATTTTTAAGACTGTGAACTTTCAGAAGCAAATCACCAGACCTGTCTTCCCAGGAGTCTTTGGGAGGGTTTGAACCACCAACCTTTAAGCTAGTAGTTGAGCGTTTAACGGCTTGTACCACCTAAGGATTCTGGAAACTGATTAACCTCTTAAACTCTTTCAGGTACCTTCTCCACGCTCACTAATTTTGAACAGACTTTCTGGTTTCAGAGGTCAGTTGTCCTTTGGGGAAACTGGTGGAAGAGGTTCATATGGAAGGGATCTGAGGTCAGGGCACCAAGGCCTGGAGGGAGGAGTTACTACCCTGCTGTTTATCCTGGGCCTTCCCAGCCTTCCTTTTCCTCCCTGAGGATTTTGTGTCTGCAGAATGAAGATTTCCTCCCATTGCATAACAGCCCAACAGCCATGCTTAATTTTGTGGTCTGCAGAGCACTTAGCACTTTGTTGCCAGTTAGAATATATTAAATAGTAGTTGTGACCATAATACCATACAACAACAATGAGAAGAAGATGGGTCCTGTTGACTTCATGGCACTCTCCTCTCTACAACTTAGTAGCCAACAGGGTTGGGAGGCCAGGCTAAGTGCAGAAATGAGGCCATAAGGCTATGGCATTGAGGTGCTGCCTGCTGTGTCTATGTCTGTCCTGCATCAGGGGGCCTTGATCCGAGCCCGGAGCTGCCTGACTGTTGGCCAGACGCTTGTGGACACCCGCAGCTGCCCCCCTGCTATTCCAGACGCACAACTGGAATTTACTTCCAAACTGAACATGTTGGACACATATTTTCATCTTCTTCCTTCTTAAAGTGAAATCTTTTTTTTTTCCCTCTCCACTGAGAGACCCTACTCACTTTCTCTTACCTGACACATGAACAGGATCACATACCTCTCAGAAACTAGCAATTCATTATCTGCCTGGTTCAGGTCTCCGTATCCAGAGCCTAGAAATGCTAGCATATTCTTAGCCAAGTGCCTTGCCCGGAGAAGGCACTCAAAATGCGTTTACTGAAGGTAGGAAAGAAAGGAAGGGAAAGGAAGGAGGGAAGCTTTACAAATGTTTTCTGACGTTCTAAAACCCAGAAAATTTCAAATGTTAAACTCTGCTTGGGTCTTTCAAAGTGATCTAAATTTAAAAGAAAACCCTAATTTTACCACCCACTTCCTTGTTCTGTGCCTTTGTGATGATGAAAGATATGGAGAGGCTGAGAAGAATGCCAGCAACACAACAGTACATAACCCTTACTGAGAACTTCTATGGCACTTTACAAACTTTCCCATGAACAGATTCACTAAATTCACAAACCAACCCTGTGAATGAAGTCAGTAATACTATTATGCCTATTTTCCAAATGGGCAAACAGACTTCAGAGAAATTACGTAGAAGGTAGGAAATTTGGGGACCTGGATTAGATCCTCTGCTTATACATTTCTTATATCTTCTCTGAAGGTATCTGTGGACCTTCTACCTGGCACCAAGTTCTCTTTGGCTTTGAGCTGGCAGAGCGTGACGAAAGTGGCCCCAGTCACTTCAGGCTGCTGTTCTGACTCTGGTAGATGCTGAGGATACACTGAATCCCTCTGGTAGCTATACTTGGCCTAAATCTCCTGGTGTTCATACCAGGGCTTTGAACTGGTACTTCCTGGTTCAGTCATGGCCAAGGAAGCGAAACTGAACAGACTAGAATTTTTAAAATTTAGGTGAACCAGAACGATAACCAGAATGGGAAAAATTACAGATTGAAGCCCTGCTAGAAACCTATTCATCCTCTTAGAAAACAAGGGCAGAGTACACACTGTATAGCAACCAAATCTCTTGCCCATAGGATTTTGAGCGGAGTTTGAAACAACTGCACCCTGCTTAAAGATGGTGGTTAACCACATTGCTTTGAAAGTGTGTTGCTCTCTACAGTCCTGCCAATAATCCAATCTCACGCAACAGGCTTCATAAAGGGTTCACTACGCCTCTTCCTAGTCTTCCATTTCAGGACTTCCACCCATACTTTTTTACATTCTGGTTATAAATCTCACGCAACAGGCTTCATAAAGGGTTCACTACGCCTCTTCCTAGTCTTCCATTTCAGGACTTCCACCCATACTTTTTTACATTCTGGTTATCATTCCAGCTCATCCAAATTGTAAAAATTCACGTCTGTTTCGGTTTCATTTTGTCAGCCATGACTGAAGGGGTTCGAACTGGTTCGAAGCCCTGATTCCTACACCATCTCCCTAATCCCCACAGTCTCCCAAAACAACAGCCATGCTTCTTCTCTTTATTGCCTCCTCGTCTCCTTCTCCAGTTGGGGGGGTGACAACGGCTCAGCCTGTTTCAGCTGGATGCCATCAAGGCTTCTCTGAGTCGCTGCTATGGAGACAAAGCACAGGTACCGCTTCCATTTGCTACCAGTTGCTATTAAAAGACAGGCACGGAATGTGAGCCCAAGATGTGCAGTGAATCAACCTGGAACTTACCTCTTTTTAAAAATTCTAATAGAGGGTAATTCATGCAACTTGGTTGGCAAGCCATCTGCCTCAGGGACTGAGCACAGGTTAGGTAATTAAACTCAACCTGTTCCTGCATGGATGTCTGATTTACCATTTACCTCAGCTCAGACAACTCATCTCCAAAAACTCACCCTCCAAACTGGTTAACTCATTGTTCCCCCCAAACACCTGTCTTGCGTTATTTTTATTCGTGCCATTCCATCCACCCGGAATGCCCTTACTTTCCTCTCTCCATCTCCAAACCCTTCTCATTTGCTTCACAATATGTTCCCCAATCACCTCACTCACAATGATCCAGCTCTGTCTCCTGAATTCCAATAGTAATGAATTCTTTCTAATTCAGCTGGTAATTAATCATGCGCTGCCTTATGATATTCCTTCTATTGTTACCTTGAACTGTTATTTAAATCTTTAATTTTAACTTAACAGTTTCCATATGTTTGTCTTGTTGCTTTAATTGGAATATAAGATCTTCAAAGGCCAGAGATTTATTATATAATGGTATCCCCTTCAGCACCTGGTATGGGGCTGCTTTACCTATTTTATTTATCTAATTTTCGGGCCAATTGGACAACCAAAATTACAAAACTTTGCCCAATAACTTTGGTGATAATAGATCTTATTTATTGAGTGGTGAGCATGTGTGGACGATTGGAGAAATGAAGTCCTTGAAGTACCTTCTAATCCAGAGAATTGAACAAAGAGTGAGAAAGAGGGAGCAGGGCTTACGGTATGGCAGGGATGGGGAAGAGTTCACAAGGGAGTCTACTGGCCAGGTCTCTTCCAGGCAGATTTCATTCCTCTCTCTCCCAAATGAGAACATATTAATAAATGTTGGGAAATGTATAGGGAAAAAATGGATTCTTTGGTCAAATGTTTGGGAAATACTGGGTTAAACAAAATTAAACAAGTTGCTTTGCAATAGAAATTCTCTGAGCCGTTAATAAACCTTTAAGAGGAGAACATGGGATACTACATTTAAAAACATTTTTTAACCATGAAGGTCTTTGTTTCAGAGAGCATTGAAAGAGACTAGCATCCAGCTCACTGAAAAATGCTACTCTGGGGCTATGAGGGCAGAAGTTTTCAAAATATTAACTTCGCAAAAAACAGAGCAGACATATAAGCATCACCAACCTTTGACTTTTCAAAGCATCAATAATAATTTGAAAAT
>NW_004443999.1:5260412-5261543 GCF_000243295.1 Trichechus manatus latirostris
GAGACTGGTTGGATGCATGCTGAGCTGCAGGTCTCAAGGTCTTCTCTGGTACAGCTACAAGAGTAGCATTTAGAGGTATTGAGAGAGCAAACTAGAAAACATATTGTCTTCTCCCTTTCCCAATGCCTTCAAAGGGGGAGAAGGGAGAAGGATGGCTATTTGATCCAGGTCACCTGGAGCTTTTGGGGAGGGGTATATATTTGAATATAGAGAATAGTGTACACTTAGAGACCTGAGATTTCTGAAAGCAGTTGACCTGGGTCAGTAGCTCCAGTCAACAGAGTGTGTCACGTAAGATGCCTGGAAATAAGATGCAGGTAGACCCTCCATATCTCAAGTCTTTGGATCTTGGGGGCCATGGAAGAGGATCCCAGCAGTTCCTCTAGCTCCATGTGGAGAAATATAAACATTGGTGGAAGAATAAAGGTGGGGGAGCCATTCAGGCAGCCACTGGATCAAGTAATGGGAGCTCCAACTTGGATAAGTGTTTGGAGATGTTAATCAATTCTGTGGCCCAAAGGAGATACAACTGCTTTCTGGGGTAGAAGTGAGAGTTCTTGGCCATAAAGGGAGGGTTCCCCAAAACACACACACATACATATTATTTACTTTGTGGCTGCCACATGAGCAGAGAACACCAACATCAGAGAGGACAGACTGAATGAGAGCTAGATCAGAATATCTTCTGTTTTAGTTACCTAGTCCTGTTGTAACACAAATACCACACATGGATAGCTTTAAATAACAGTGTCATGGATTGAATTGTGTCCCTAAAAATAATTGTCAACTTGGCTAGGTCATGATTCCCAGTATTGTGTGATTGTCTACCATTTTGTCATTTAATGTGATTTCCCTGTATGTTGTAAATTCTATCGCTATGATCTAATAAGATGGATTATCAGCAGTTATACTGGTGAGATCCACAAGATTAGATAGTGTCTTAAGCCAATCTCTTTTGAGATATAAAAGAAAGGAGTCAGCAGAGAGACAGAAGGACCCCATACCACCAAGAAAGCAATGCCAGGAGCAGAGTGCATCCTTTGGACATGACGTTCCTGTGCTGAGATGCTCCCAGACCAAGGGGAGACTGATGACAAGGATCTTCCTCCAGAGCTGACAGAGAAAGCCTTC
>NW_004443999.1:5263487-5312776 GCF_000243295.1 Trichechus manatus latirostris
TGCATATCTGTCTATCTGCACTGCACGTGCAGACAGGCTGTGCCTCAAACATCCAGGCAGCCATAAGACTGCTAGGAATGAGACACATTCACCCACTGGCATCAACCTTCTACGAGTGCTACATTCATCTGCGATCAGGCTGGACACAAGGGACACTTACACAGTGTTGACGAAGTGAAAGTGATTATTATTATTTATAGAAAGCAAACAGTAAACAATAAGACATTCTCAAAAGAGAACTGTTTATCCTTCCCCAAATTATCCATGTCTATTCTTATGACTCTGGGCAGGCGTGCCATGGTTCAGGTCGGATGCTGTGTTCATGTCACCACTGCCTCTGGCTACCACCACACTACTAGGGGGGCCTGTACAGCTCCCAAGGCTGCTCCTGACACTGAGCCTCCTTGGTCTTTACTGCCAGCTCCCACCATGCTACCTGGGTCTGTGGGGCTCTCTTGCCACCACGCTACTGGGACTCCTACTGCCCAGGGTGGGAGGTATGAAACCCCTGCAGGGGGCACACTCAAGCCTCTGCCCTGCATGGGCAAATGTTACAACTCTTTTAGCTCTGCTGGAAAGCCTCTTGACCGAAGGCACTCATCATTTGCTCCGTGGGCCAACAAGCCCACTGCTGCTCACGCCATCTTCAGCACTCACTTTTTCTTCTGGGTCTAAGAGGTTCTCAGCACAGGAACCCCAAGTCCTTGGTCCAAAGGATGTGCTCTTCTTCTTGATGGTAATGAGGTCCCCTCCTACCCCCTAACCTCTGCAGGATTGGCCCTTATGTATGCCTACTCCTTATGTATACCTACTCCAAGGCATGGTCCTCCCACCAGGACCACAAACTGACTGATCCCCTCAGTAGACCATATGTTACTCAGTTTTCATAGTCCCAACCATTTTGTGAGACTTACAAAACCATGGCTAGAAAGGCCATATAAAAGTGATTCATTGCACTGCAAAGTGCAATGTATTGTTATTTGGCTTTATTTTTAATATTTTATATAAATGTTAACGGGCAAGGAAAATGGGGAAAAATCACCTAGGGAGGATAAATATGTTCCCAGTTATTGGAAAGCTTGTAGGTTTAAAATGTTAGTAGTATATTCTTGCAATATTGGCATGATCTAGGAGGGGACCCATTAAGCTAGGAATTAAGGGGTCTGAAAGCTCTTTTCAATTCTGCCTCAGAGGGCTTTAGGAAGATGCTATATCATAAGGTACCTTAGTTCGCTCCTTAGAACCAGCAAGCTGTTGATTACCACTGTCAATGCTTCAGGCCTCAAAGAAATGAATTAAGAATCCATTTGTGAAATGTTTCTTTGAATTTCATAAAGAAATGACATGTTATAATTGTATGATATCTCAAAGTGAAATCGGGGTGTGGTTATATTGGAACATTTCTTTGACTGAACCAAAGATAAGCAAGCAACCCCTTCAAGATCTCTCACTTTTTATAAAAGCAGATTTGCTTATGGGGGAAATCAAATTATAAATTTTAGAAATGCAGAGAAGACAGTGGTGGATGGAGAATTTTGAGGAGGGCATAGACCAGACAAGCCCAAAAAGCTCAGTTATCATCCTGTTAAAATATAGCCCACAAAATGTTACACCATCACATTCTTCACAGCCATCTGCTTCTGCCATCATCTTTGATTCCCACAAACAGATTTCAAAAGTTGAATCTGGCCCTCAGTGAGTTTCAAAACGTTCAGCAGGATTTTTTGGATAGAATCAGAAAATTCACCAATTAACTCTCCATTCCTGTCTCCAGAAACAACCTACCTGGCATCCTTTCAGTGAAGGCATAACCAGTCTCATCATTCTTTGTATCTTTTCACATCCTTCGCAGGACCTAGCATAGAATTTGAATATTGCAAGTACTCCCACCCCTTTATCTCCATCTCCACTGCCACCCCCACACCTAGGCCTAATCGACATCATGTCGTTTTTTCTCATCTGGATTGTTGCAATCACCTCCTACAGGTTTCCTGTCCTCCACTCTGAATTCCCTCTAATCTCTTCTCCATAACCACAGCAAATTTTGTCAAAAGTAAATCAGAGTGCGCATGCCTCTGCTTAAAACCTCTAAATGGTCTTACATTGCACTCAGAAAAAGAAATGTAAAAATCAAAACAATATAATAACTGCTAAGACTCTCAATATAAGTTAGCTGTTGCTGCGTAACAAACCACTCCAATATTCAGTAGCTTAAACAGCAATCATTTAGTTCTCATGTATCTATAGGGTTTGGCTGAATATATAGGCTGGATGCAGTTGGACTCATACATGTGTACGCAGGTTGGTGGGGGCTCTGCTTTACATATCTCTCATTTTCCTACATGCAGAGCATGTGTTAATAAACCAGTCAGTTAGTGAGTTTTTTTTGCATGTTTGTTTTAATCCACAGTCAAACACAGTTTGGGAGTGGATTTATACAATAGGCACAGTAGGTACAGTGTCAGGGCCCACAATACTTTTAAGAGTCCACAAAAATGTTTAATTCTAATTTACTTTAAAATCAGAAGAAGAAAATGAATATAATAATAATGACTATATACTAATAAGTCCAGCCTTTCTTTATTATATTTGTCTTGAAAGCAACACAGTTGTAAAAAATAAGTTTTAATATTTTTGTGTATGAAGTGGTCCTTGATGGTAAAAGTGCCTAGGGCCCACAAAAATCATAATGGGGCCCTGCACAATGCAAATTAATCAAACTAGAAGCCTAGAAAACTGATTGGTGATCCTCAGTTCTTTTACTTAAGTAAGCTGTAGAGTGTCATAAAATTTCAATTTCCTCCCTAAAAGAATAGGGAGCTAACTGTTAAGAATTTCATTTATTCTTCATGGAAAATGTGTTCAGCCATACTGGCTGATTCAACTAGGGTTGCTATACCCTAATGCTCTTGGCTATTTCCTCTGAGACACACAGGAGAACCTGGTTGGTGCAAACAGTTAACTCGCTCATCGTTGGAGGTTCAAGTCCACCCAGAGGTGCCCTAGAAGAAAGGCCTGACTATCTACTTATGAAAAATCAGCCATTGAAAACACCGTGGAGCACAGTTCTACTCTGACACAGATGGTGATACCATGAATCTGAATTGAGTCAACGGCAACTGGTAGTGGTGGAATGAGACACACAATTCTAAAGGACTATTGTCCCACAGGTGATCAGTTATGCTGAGGTGCTCATGATTGCCTCTGCCACCTGTGGGTTGTTAACATGAAGTAACTATGTGGAGAATACAGCGCTATGCAGAGAATAGGGCAAGATTCACTTTCCTCTCGGGGTTTATGCAATTCTGCAAGTAGAACATTTGCTCATTTTATTACATAGGAGTCCCCTTTACATTCACATTATCAATTCTAAGGTTTGTAGAAATCCAATGTTGGCAAAACATTATGAGTCTCAGAGGGGACACAAAAACAGAGGTTTCCATTTGAGGAAGAAAGACGAAACTATCCTTCACCTGGAAAGATAATTAGTTCTGGTTCAAAAATGAGAACTTCCTCTATTTGGCATAGTCTGGTGATTCCCACAGGAGTAAACGTGCTTAGTGACCATACTTATTCAATCTATATGCTGAGCAAATAATCCGAGAAGTTGGTCTATATGAAGAAGAACATGGCATCACGATTGGAGGAAAACACATTAACAACTTGTGTTATGCAGATGACACAACCTTGCTTGCTGAAAGCAAAGAGGACTTAAAGCACTTACTGATGAAGATCAAAGACCACAGCCTTCAGTATGGATTACACTTTAACATAAAGAAAACAAATATCCTCACAACGGGACCAATAAGCAACATCATGATGAACCAAGAAAATATTAAAGTTGTCAAGAATTTCATTGTACTTGCATCCATAACAATGTCCATAGAAGCAGTAGTCAAGAAATCAAACAATGTATTACACTGGGCAAATTTGCTGCAAAAGACCTCTTTAAAGTTTTAAAAAGTAAACATGTCACTTTGAGGACTAAGGTGTGCCTGACCTAAGCCATAGTATTGTCAGTAGCCTCATATGCATGTGAAAGCTGGACAATGAACAAGGAAGACCAAAGAAGAGTTGATGCCTTTGAATTATGGTGTTGGTGAAGAATATTCGATATACCATGGGCTGCCAGAAGAATGAACAAATCTGTCTTGGTAAAAGTACAGCCAGAGTGCTCCTTAGAAGCTCAAGGATAGTGAGACTTCATCTCATGTACTTTGGACGTGTTATCAGGAGGGACCAGTCCCTGGAGAAGAACATCGTGTTTGATAAAGTAGAGGGTCAGCGAAAAAGAGGAAGACCCTCAACAAGATGGATTAACACCGCAGCTGCAACAATGAGCTCAAGCATAACAAAGATTGTAAGGAGGGCGCAGGATTGGGCATCATTACACTGTGTTATACATAGAGTCTCTGTGATTTGGAACCGACTCGACAGCACCTAACAACTTTACAAGGAAGATCAAGTTACTTCGTCTCGTTAAAAAAATATTACTTATGAACTCAAAATTAGTTTACAATTTTAAAACTATTTTGACATAATTTACTGTTTTTAAATAGGTACTTCATTTCCTGTTTCCGTACAACTCTTGATGATTCTATGAGAGCCTAGGTTACTTTTCCTCTCTGGTTCCCAAACCACAAATGTGAATAACTGAAATTCTGCAATCACCATGTAAGCTACCTAAATATTTTCACAGATTCTATGATTTCTTTCTCGCTGCACTGGGAGACTTCCAAGGCATTTTCACCTTTCTGAAATGTAGAATTCATGTAATCTCATCACTGTTTACACATACCTCTTGGTACCCAGGATTCCTAATACTTCCACAAGGCTTTGTAATAATATAGCTTTTCATGCCCTCCACTTTTTGGGGCTCCTTGTGTTTTGTGGTCCATGAATTGAAGAAAATGCTCCCTCATCCTCAGTTCTTTGTTTGAACTGTTATGTCTAAAACTTTTAAACTTGAGTCAGTCACCTATCCATCCCCTTCACTATACTTCTAAACATCACACCGAGACCTACCCTCGAATAACATGGAGATACTTCTAAACATCACACCGAGACCTATCCTCAAAGAACATGCAGAGACATCTTGGAACACCCATCTGTGTCCTCTGTAGCTTTGACTCTGGGGCAGGAAGCAGAGTTAACACTTTGACTCTTGGCCCAACTCATCCAGGAGTCACCTGTCAGGGCATTCTGGTCTAAAAGAAAAAAGAGAACAAGCTTGAAACTGAGCAAGGAGGCCACGTCCTCTCAACTGTGCCCCTTTTCTCTCTTTGAGGAGATCCCTGATTTACCTGGTGACTGTATTATCATATTGCTGTTGTTGCTAGGAGCTGTCGAGTCTATTTTAAATGCATAGCAATCCTATGTAACAGAGTAGAACTGCCCCCTTGGGTTTCCTAGGCTGTAATCCTTACAGAAGATTATACCGAGGATCCTTATATTATTATATATTACCTTTTTTTATTATTGTGAAGTTCCGGGGTGACACAAATGGCTAAGTACTCAACTACTAGCCTAAATGTTGGTGGTTCGAATCTACCCAGAGGCACCTCAGAAGATAGACCTGACGATCTGCTTCCAAAAGCTCACACCCTTGAAAACTCTATGGCACACAGTTCATGGGGTCACCATGTGTCAGAATCGACTCGACGACAACTAACAACAGTATTATTATATTTATTATATTATTACTAATGATACATCAAAAACAAAACCTTTTTGGCTGTATTTTAATTTCTAAGCCACTGAACAATAAACATTAGTAATGCACATTAAAAGGTATCACTGGCGGAGAAGCTAAAGAGGAAGGATCTCCAGGAAGCAATGAGACATCCACAACGCACACTGCAAGGTGGGGAACAAGCAGATCACTTTGTCAACACTGGGTCTGAAAGTGCTTACCTAAAGCTCTCGGTGCAAACGCATCATGAAATTATGTCGATGTGATGCTGAACTCAGCAGCCCCATCAGCAGGGCACCAGCTGACTTTGAATGCCTCCCAAGAACACTGCGAACTAATAACCATGAATGCTGTCCAGGGTCAACCCCAAAACACCCCAGAACACAAACTCCAGAAACACAAGAAGTAAGCGATCTTTCGGAGAGTGATTCAGAGGTCCAGGTCCTTCTAAGTGCGTGCACGGTATAGGGACACGTAAGTATTGACTGTTCTGTATTCCCCAAAGTGTCACCATTATAGAACACGCTATTTCTAAGAAATGGGTTGGCATTTATTGTCAAACCTGATAGAGGTACATTTGGAAAAGAAGAGATCTTACTCAGTGTACAGTCCACACTAATATAGGATGGTAGTAACAAAAACAACCATTTATTTTTCCTCTGATCCCCAAGAGTGATTTGGGTTAAAATTATGGAATTAACCTTATGAACTTGGAATAAATCCCATATAAATGATAGAACTAGCATAAATTAATCTCTAGGCCAACTGCCTATAACATAGTCATTTGCTGTATAAAATCTATAGGAATAATAAATCCAGCTTGCCTTTAATTACTATAGTATCTTTCTGAATTTTCAGTAGCATATATATATAAAACTTAAAATTCAACAAATAATAAAGTAACAACAGCTGAATACACATACAATTTTAGGGAATGCTATAAGCTGGCTGATGGTCCTGTCATTAGTCTGTTAAGATCCACTATAATTCTCCTTTTACTGTGCTTTAAACTCCCTCTTCATCCCAGTGATGATGCTGAACACAGCCATATACCACATACAGTATATCTCTCCATGTTTTCCAGATGGTATTTGATAAAATGCAAACAAAAAAGCAGAACAAAGAAAAATAGATATTTTTCTACTTATATACTTGAAGCAGCTTCTCATTTGATACAGAAAAATATGAATATGGACCCACTCATTCAGGGCTAATAGCAGAACCTCAAAAGATATGCTTTATTTGGACAAGATGTGCCTTGTGCACGGCTCATTGCTTCCTGGAGATCCCTCCTCTTTAGCTTCTCCGCCATTGGACTCATAGGTTTAGGCTACTCTTTGGTTCTTGGCCAAGCTCTACAAACCAAAGGTGAAGGTTTCTTAAATTAGATGTAAGTTATTACTCACTTGGGCGATGTGGAAATCATCAATGGTTTAGGTGAGTGGTTTGGATATTAGATTCTTCCTAGTATTTGTCCCCTCACTGATCACCAAATTAAAGGGAAAAAAAATCTACGCTTACAGTAATTCTGATTTTTTTAAGTAAGCATTTACAGATTCCAAGACTTTTAAGATACAAAATTAACAATGTCAAATGTCTGCATTAGAAAAAAAAAATCAATTGACCATTTAAGAGATAAAAATACCAAATTGTAATATGATTTTTCCAAAACCACCTATAAATAAGATCTGACTTTTGTCCAACCTGTAACCCTGTGATGATGTTTAATTTTAAATGAAAAAAACACACCAACTATGATAATCTACGAAAGAAATAACTGTATAGATGGTAAGGAAAATTAAATCATTTTAAAGAAGAATATTAAGCATAATAAATTTCTCTCGTTTCCAAGTAGAATGTTTTGTTTTCTACCTGTGAGAACACAGTGGTCACATGGTCAGTAAGTGGCACAGCCAGGTTCAAACCCACATATATTTGACCCAAAGCCTGTGTTATTTTATATGCCTTATATCAGAACAATGGCAAAAGCAACAACAACACAGGGTAGATAGAAGTGCAGAAGAAACAGAGATAGAATTTCAGAAGTCATAAAGACAGCAATTCATTTATTAATTTGGAAGTTTGAGTCCACCTAGAGGCACCATTGAATAAAGGCCAGTCGATTTACTTCTGGAAAAGCAGCCCTTAAAAATCCTATGGAGCAGAGTTGTACTCTGACACACAGGGGTCATCGTGAGTTGTAATCAACCCAACAGCAACTGGTGGTGGTGGTGGACTAATTGTAAGCACACTTGGGCAAGTGGCCTTAGGGTATATTGCTTTAGTAACTTCAAGAAAGCCTTGGAGAGGATGGAATTCTTTTTTTTCCCCCTAATTTCAAAATTTATTACAAAGCTATAGTAATCAAAATAATGTGGCACTGACATATAGAACAATGGAATAGAAAATAATTCCCAAAATAAACCCTCACATATATGGTCAATTGATTTTTTTTTTTTAATGATGGTTGTTTTATTTACTTATTTAAAGCAGTTTAGGTTCCCCTTCAACAATTTCTACACAGGTTGTTCAGTGACATTGGTTACATTCTTCACAATGCGTGGACATTCTCATTATTTCTAGTTGTTTCATTTCCATTAATCTAGTTTCCCTGTCCCCTTACCTTCTCATCTTTGTTTTAAATTAATTGTTGGAGGATGAAATTCTTATCAGAAACCAAACCATACATTGAGTGGAAAACAAGTTCTGAACTTTGCTAACCCTGAACAGAATACAAAGATAGAGAGGAATAAACACATAAAAATGGAGAGGGAGAACATTTGCGGAATTAAATACAGATTGATAAAAGAAGGACGTATGCTGTATGCTAACCCATTGCTGTGGAGTTGATTCTGACTCATAGAAACTCTGTAGGATATAGTACAACTGCTCCATAGGGTTTCCAAGGCTGTAATCTATATGGAAGCAGACTGCCACATCTTTCTCCCACTGAGGAGCCAGTGGGTTTGAACTGCCGACCTTTCAGTAAGCAGCGGAGCACTGCACCACCAGGGCTCCTTTGCTGCATGCTAAACTACTCTTCATGGAGTAAAATAAATTCTACTATTACTATGTGTTGGAAGGAAAAGCTGAAATGCCCTCTGAAAGCCCTTTGAAAAGGGAAAACCTTCATAAAAAATACGGATTCATTAGTTTATTGAAGAGAACCCTAGAATGGGAATCAGGGGGACCTAAGTCTTAGTATCAGTTTTGCCTCTAACTAGCTGTGTGACCTTGGGTTATACCCTCAAATTCAGTAGTCCACCATTTCATCAAGAGAAAAACGAAAAGTTTGAACAAACTGGCATCTTTCAGCTATAAAATGATGTCTCAGTTACTTACAGCATTGTGATCACCTATAGTTTCTTGCTGCCTTGAAAATGTATGTGTCTCAGGAACTCCTGTGCCTCTGGATTCCAGGGTGATTGTAAGCCTGTGCTGAGGTTTGTTCCCTCAGCATTGTTCCAAGTAAATTCTGAATTTGCACATTGTACAGAAGCATGAGCGAGCACACACACACAAAGACAGATGGCAACAGACAAACTTGCTAACCTTTGAAAAGATTCCAGTCTGGCAGAGTACTGTGCCCAGAGGAGCAGAGACAGGTGAAGAATTCCCAGGCTGTGGGGCTGAGACAGTGAAGATTCAGCAAGCTTCACCCCCTGCCTGGAAAAGAGCATCTACATTGCTCTGTAGCAACTGTCCCAGCTCACACGGGTCTCTGAACGAAGAACACCTGGAGGAAGTAAGTCCCTGTTTTCTCTTGTTCCAGGGCCACTAGGGGCCAAGGAGTTTCTGTGAAATTTTGGGAGAGAAAGAAATCTCAAATAAGAAATTGAAATAGACTTACTTTCCTTGTTTAGTAGAGTCCTAGTCTGTTGGTGGGTCTGAATGGCATCTATAGTCAGGTGAAGAAAAAAACCCCAAAAAACAGTAGCCATGGAGTCAATTCTGACTCATACTGACCCCATATGTGTCAAAGTACAGCTGTGTCCCATAGTGTTTCCAATGGCTGATTTCTCAGAAACCCTTCAGAGGGGCCTCTGGATGGACTCAAACCACCAACCTTTGGTTAGCAGTCAAGTACTTAACTGCACCACCCAGGGATTCCAAAGTTAGGTGAGTGAGTGTTAAAGAGGTCAGAAATCTTTATTTGAAAATAAAAATCTTTATTTCTAATAAAGGTTTCTTTATTTGAAATAACAACCCATTGCCGTCGAGTCGTTTCCGACTCATAGCAACCCTATAGGACAGAGCATAACTGCCCCATAGGATTTCCAAGGAGTGGCTCTTGGATTCCAACTGCCGACTTTTTGGTTAGCAGCCCAGTCCTTAATCACTGCACCAAAGAAATCTCTAAATGAGTACCATCTTCTGCAGAGTGGGAACTTCTCATTTCCACTGAGCAAAATTCTTTAGGAAATTGCATTAAAGAATGGATTCTAGAACCCGATGCCCTGAGTTTGCATCTCAGTTTTACCAAGCACTAGCTGTATGTCCTCTGAGCAAGTTTCTTAACCTCTCTGGGGCTCAGTATCCTCATCTGCAAAATGGAAATAATGATATACCTGCCTCATAAAGTTGTCATGGAAATTATATAATTAAATATAATTAATTGATTTAATAAATAAATACATGCTCATCACCTAGTAAGAGCTGTGTACGTGTTTGCAATGATGAGGATCATGGTGATAGCAACGATAATGATGATGGTGAAGATACTGGACCTACACTGTATTCTTTCAAAAACCATCAATGATGATAAATCTTCATCTTTTGAACTAGATTTCTAAAAACAACCAAATGCATTTGAAGCTGATCGTGTAAATAAGGTGGGAAATCAGGCTGAACTATCTTCTTTTAGATTGAAAATATGAGCTGACTATTAAACAGTAAGAGGGACCACCACTGACTGCTCTGACAGGGATCACAACAGAGGGTCTCAGACAGAGTGGGAGAAAAATGTAGAACAAAATTCAAATTCACAAAAAAAGACCAGACTTACTGGTCTGACAGAGACTGGAGGAACACCCAGAACGATGGCCCACAGACACTCTGCTAACTCAAAACTGAAGCCACTCCCAAAATCCACCTTTCAGCTGAAGATTAGACAGGCCTATAAAACAAACAGTAACACAAGTGAGGAACATACTTATTAGTTCAATCAAGTATAGGAGACCAAATGGGCAACACCTGCCTGAAAGCAAAGGCAAAGGCAGGAAGGGACAAGAAATTGCAGGTAAATGAAATTTAAAAAGCTCAAGGTGCCAATAAATGCAGAGCAAAGTGGTCTATAACCAAATATAAGATTTGGAAAGAGACAGATAGACAGGGGAAATGTGCTCCCCTGAGTGGCGTACCCATCCACTACCCTTGCCTCTAGAGTCACAGAAAAAACAGGGCCACACCTTCTAGGCCAGATAAAGAGAGCAAAGGCTGAACTTGATCCCCTGTCTCCTGTCTCCCTGCCTTGGGCTCTGTCCTCTTGTCTGGGCATGTCAGAGTCCTTATTCCAGTGATACCCTTTCTCACTGCCCATGCGACATTTCAGACATATAAATCTGACTCATCCTATAGCTAGTGTCTCTGACATACCTAGAAAAATGCAGAAGCCCAGCAAGTTTTGATCTGGGTGTCAGCAAGAATGGAAAACATTTTAACTTTAAACACAAATGTTCGTCTTTGGTGGGATAGCATCATTTTAGTTTCGGCAAGTTCTTTTCTGATAGTTTCAATAAATGAATCCCAGAGATATGCTTAACTTTATTACTTGGCTTGGGGACAGGTTTTATCTTCCTTATGAAGAAAACAGTATTCTTATGCTGTAAGAAATACATCTTTTTAGGGCTACCCAGAAGGGAAAAGGTCTTAAATAAATTGCCTCTTAAAAACTCTCTTTTCCAAAATCCATGTGAGAGGGTGATTATTAGTGTGAGAAAAATGTCATGTTATTTACAATTCATAGGCTTGCCCTTGATAAAAAGTAAAACTCTGATTTACTTTTGACAAAGGAGACAAAGTGTTATGGATTGAATGGTGTCTCCACAAAATGTGTGTCAACTTGGCTAGGCCATGATTCCCAGTATTGTCTGATGGCCCACCATTTTGTCATCTGATGTGATTTTCCTATGTGTTGTAAATCCTACCTCTGTGATGTTAATGAGGCAGGATTAGAGGCAGTTATGTTAATGAGGCAGGACTCAATCTACAAGATTAGGTTGTATCTTAAGTCAATCTCTTTTGAGATATAAAAGAGAGAAGTGAGCAGAGAGACAGAAGGACTTATACCACCAAGAAAGCAGTGCTGGGAGCAGAGCACGTCTTTGGACCTGGGGTCCCTGTGCTGAGAAGCTCCTAGACAGCGGGAAGATTGATGACAAGGAGCTTCCCTCAGAGCCCACAGAGAGAGAAAGCCTTACCCTGAAGCTGGCACCCTGAATTGGGACTTCTAGCCTCCTAAACTGTGAGAGGATAAATTTGTTTGTTAAAGCCATTCACTTGGGGTATTTCTGTTACAGCAGCACTAGATAACTAAGACACCAAGCTCAACACTTAAATTATGATCAGGTAATCAACCACTTTTATTGAGCATTTACTCCATGACTGACCCTAAGTTGTGGATAATATGATTCACGGTTTTTGTACCTTACAGAGAGAGGAAAATAAATATGTATTGAACACATACTATCCCATAGCCCACTGTTAATCCTTTCCACATATATCACCTTGTGAATTCTCACAACAGACATGATGTACGTATTATTACCCATTTTACAGGTAGAAATATAATGCAATAAAATGCAGAGAAAGTCATTAAATTGCCTGTGGCTATATAGCTACCGAGTAGCAGATTCAGGGTTTGCCCATGGGCCTTCACGCTCCAAAGCCCTGGATTTTTCTACCACTTCATACTACTCAATTTTGGTGGGTACTAAAGACATATACTTGAAGAGAGAAAATATAGAATGGAATGCAATTAAGGGCCAAAATGCTCAATTCCATTTATTAAATGCTGTAGAATTTGGAGAAGGGAGCGATGTAGGTTGACTGTTGTTGCCATATGCTGTTGAGTCGATTCTGACTCATAGTGACCCCATGTGACAGAGTAGAACTAATGCATGGGGTTTTCTTGGCTGTAATCTTTATGGAAACAGATCGGCAGGTCTTTCCCCTGTAGAGCCACTGGGTAGGTTCAAACCACCAACCTTTCAGTAAGTAGCAAAGCTCTTAAGTGTTGCGCCACCAGGACTCCTTGGGTTGTCTGGAGGAGGTGGGAAACACACATAACATAGACAGGACTATGTTTTTCTGTCTAATATCAGGCAGCAGACCTGATTACTAGCCTCCCAGATTAGCAGAAAAAAAGTAATGTATTCTTTTGAAATGCTTTGGATTCTAAGATACCCAATCATGGAGTAATTTAGAAGGTGGAGCATCCTTGTCTACAAAAATGTTTACTCTCTGTATTCTGAAAAATGTCTGGGGCCAAAGGGCTTTGATCTGGTTATATCCTGAGATAAAAGACAATATATATGTGAAAAAGTTATTACAAAGGCAAGACACAAATATATGTGAGGAGTCACAGATGCTGCACTTTCTTGGACAAGCCCAAACGTCACTATTCAGTTTTTTTACTTGTGGATGCATTGATTTAGTCATTCATTCGTTCATTCAAATATTTATTGACAGACTTAAAGTAATCCAGGAACTGCTCTTATAATCTTTTGTCACTATTTCCTTTGTTTGGGAGTGTTAGCAAATCTGCTGCCTTTCTTGGAAGCTCTAATGTCATATTGTTAAAAATGTTGGTTCAGAATCTACTGTCAAGATGGCCTTTCCATGACTCTGATGTGGCCAGCTGACTATGGAATCCAGCTCAAGGAGGTGTTTTCTTAGAAAGGTTGTTCTTGAAGGGGCAGCCACAGTCTTGTTTCTTCTCACTCTCTATCAATTCTCTGTAAGGCCCTGTGACCCCAAAAAAGGCCTATTTAAAGACCCTAGAATGGTACCATTCAAATCTATAGAAGTTTTCATGTCTTACATATTTAATAAAGACATATCCCACACTTAAGAAGAAAGGACTTAAAACATTGAAAAGTTACTTCTTAAGGCTTGTTTGTTTTTGTTATTATTGTTAATCACAAAGACCACAGGAAATTTTTAAGTCTCTGGAACCAAGCCTTGCAACTAAATGAGAAATGCAACAGTTATGGTTCAGAACTTCACAAGGGCATTAGAATGGGGACAGGCAGCTGTTGCAAAAGCAGCAGTAGCTGCTACCCTCTGATCTTATGTAATCATTAATAGAACCACATAAATCATAAGGGAGGAATTGCTCCTATTTTTAGATGAGCTTATTAAAATAGGGTTTGTTTAGGCTTCATTTCAAGGTGGAAAACAGAGGCAATGATGTGCTTCTTAGACCTGGCAAGACAAAGATATGCCCTAACTTCATCCACTCTAGAAAGATATAAGTCATTCATTTATTCAGCAAATATTTGCTGAGCTCTTCCCCCTCCCCGCCCCCCACATGACAGGGACTCTTTAGGCACAGGAGATGCAGCAGAGAGTAAAGCTCTCTTGACACTTATATTCTAACAGTGGCCATAGAGTGGGTGGAAATAGAGACAATCGGCCTAATAAATAAATAAAATTTATGACCTTTCAGATGATGTTAAGTGCTATAAAAAACCCAAAAACCCGTTGCCCTCAAGTTGATTCTGACTTGTAGCAACCCTATAGGACAGAGTAGAACTGTCCCATAGGGTTTCCAAGGAGCAGCTGGTGGCTTTGAACTGTTGACCTTTTGGGTAGCAGCCGAGCTCTTAACCACTGCACCACCAGGGCTCCAAAAACCAAACCATTGCCATCAAGTTAATTCTGACTTATAGTGACCCTATAGGACAGAGTAGGATGGATTGCCCCATAGGGTTTCCAAGGAGCAGCTGGTGGATTCCAACTGTCAACCTTTTGGTTAGCAGCCAAGTTCTTAACCACCACTCCTCCAGAGCTCCATTAAACGCTATGGAGAGAAATAAAGTTAGGGAGGAGGACAAGGAGTGCCAGCAGTTGGTGGACAGAGGGTAGTCAGGGGAAGCTTCATAGAAATGGTAACATATCCGCAAGGATCTGAAGGAGGTGAGGGGGTGGGACATGCAGAGATCTGGGGCAAGAGAATGCCAAGCAAAAGCCCTGAGAAGAGAGCATGCCAAAACAGTTCAAGGAGTGCAACAAGGCAGTGTGGTTAGAACAGAGGGAGTGAGGGGTTGCTTCATGGGGCCCTGAAGGCCAGTGGAAGAGTATTGGCTTTTCTCTCAGTGAGATGAAAGCTGTAGGGTAGGGTTACCAGGTTTAGCAAATAAAAATAGAGGACATCAAACAAATTTGAATTACTGGTGAACAATGTGGTAGCAGAATAATGTCCCCACAAAGATAACCACATTCTAATCCCCAGATCCTGTGAATATGTTGCCTTACATGGAAAAAGTAACTTTGCAGATGTGATTAATTAAGTTTAGGATCTTAAAATAGCGACTTTATCCTGGATTACTCAGGTGAACCCAATGTAATCAGAAGCGTCTTTAAAAGATGGAAGAGGCAGAACTGTCAGAAAGGAGATGTGACAACAGAAACAGAGGTTGGAGTGATGGGATTACTGGCTTTGGAGATGGAGGAAGGGCTCACAAACCAAGGAATGCAGGGGACTGTAGATACTAGAAAAGACTAGAGAACAGATTCTTCCCTAGAACCTTCAGAAGGGACACAGTCCGGCCCTAACTTTCATTTTAGGCCAGTGAAACCCATTTTGGGCCTCTGATGTCCAGAACTATAAGAACATAAATTTGTGTTGTTTTAAGCCACTCAGTTTATCACAACCTGTTACAGCAGCAATAGGAAACTAATACAAATAACAAATAATTTTTAATATAAGTATGTCCCATGCAACTTTTTGAACACACTTATACTAAAATTATCTGTTGCCGTTGAGTCAATTCTGACTCATAACGACCCTATAGAACAGAGTAGAACTGCCCCCATAGGGTATCCAAGGAAGTAAATCTTTACAGAAGCAGACTGCGACATTTTTGTCCCATGGAGTAGCTGGTGGGTTCCAATGACCAACCTTTTGGTTAGCAGCTGAGTGCTTAACCACCGCACCACCAGGACTCCTTTTTTTACACTAAAATCCACCCCCAAAAATCAAACCTGTTGTCGTGAAATCGATTCCAACTCATAACAAGCCTATAGGACAGAGTAAAACTGCCCCATAGGGTTTCCAAGAAGCGCCTGGTGGATTTGAACTACTGACCTTTTGGTCAGCAACCAAGCTCTTGTCATCATTATTTATCTGAAATTCAAATTTAACTAGGTTTTCTATAATGTACCTGGCAACCCTATCATGGAAGTTCAGCAGATTGACACTACATGATTTTCATCATGAAAGGAACACTTTGGTGTTGGGTTGAAAACAAAAGTGGGAGGACAAGGGAAAAGGCAAGGAGACATATTAAGGAGCTCCTGCAATCATCCAGAAGAAATATGGCCATGGCTTGGATCCGAGTGGTTGTTGTGGAGGTGGTGAGAAGTTGTCCAACCCATCTGTATCTTTTCTGATGGGAACTGTTGATAATTGCACTGAGGGAGGTGTCTCCACATGGTTATTTCCTTTATGCCCGGCAGCCTTTTGTTATTCTACGTAGTAGAATTCAGCCTTGAAACCAACTCACATGTCTCCAGTTACTGAAGTTCCAAAAAGAAGAGACGAGAATTCTGGACCCAGAAAATGAACTAACAAATGACCCTTTCCTGTGTGCAAGGGATGGGACTACCATTTCCATTCTTTCCCCACCAACCCAAGCTTGTGAACCAAGAGGGTGATGCTACCCCACATTTAGAAATAAGGTTTCTGGAGCAGAGTGAGACTTATTAATATATCCAAAAGGTAAGCTCTTGCTTTTTTTTTTCTTCAAATTCCAAAGGCCATCATTCCAGTTCACAAGTGGTTTCCTTGGTGCAAACCTAAAACCTAACCTGACCTGTGACCACTGAGTTGATTCCAACATATAACAATCCTATAGGATGGAATAGAACTGCCCCATAGAGTTTCTAAGCAGCAGCTGGTGAAGTATTTGGTGCAACTACTTCCCAAATACATGTTAGTCTGATGTATAGCAAAGCTTGTTTGAGGAGCATCTTGCTCCACTGTTTTCTCTCCCTGGATCTCTTTCTTCTGATTTTTATGAAAGGCTTAGACATCTGGGTAGCCAAAGACCTAGAACATGAATTCTCTCCTATGAATACAATTGTTCTTCTGGCCCAGCTAGCCAAGAAAGTGCACTCTGTATTATTATTTACCTCTACTTTTCAATTCATACATGTTGGTTGATAGGCTGTTGGTGTCTTCTGTTACCAAGATCCCACTTTCCAGGGGAAAGGTGAACAATCATATGAATGAAGTTATTGCACAGGCAAGGGTAGCACACTCAGGTTCCCAGGAATCAGCTTCCCCAAGGTCTATGGCTTTTGCCCATTAGGGAGGACACCTAGCTCAGACAAAGCTTTTGAAACGGACAAAAGAATGTTCAATCTAGTCCTGGCATATTTCTCAGCTGGAGAGAATAAATGAAACAGTGGCTATAATAGAAATGGAAGTGATCCAATTATTTTCTCAATTCCATTCAACAAATGTTTACAGACTGCCCGCCTCATACAAAGCACTGGAGTAGTTACTTCCTAGATGAGGGAGACGTGATCCCCACAGTCAGTTTTCTAGAAAAGTAGGACAAGTCCACAAATTACTAGAATAACTCTTTTATAGGTAGGTGCCTCCGCCCTAAGCCTTTATTTACCTTTAATCTTTATTTATCTTAGCTTTAGTTATTTTTTTCTCATTTTGTTCTGGAAGATTTGTCAACAGATCTGCAACTCTGGAGTCCATTTAGGGCATTTGTACAAACATAAATCCATTGCTGTTGAGTCGATTCTGACTCACAGCGACCCTATAGGACAGAGTAGAACTGCCCTGTAGGGTCTCCAAGGAGTGGCTGGTGGATTCAAACTGCCAACCTTTTGGTTAGCAGCTGTAGCTCTTAACCACTGCACCACCAGGGCTCCTGTACAAACATAGCGAAGTATAAATTCTGGAAGATATGCCTAGATGAGGCCAATCTCCTATCAGACAAGTTTTCCTTAACCAGTCAAGTCAGTAGCTCTTTTCTGAGCTCATGTAGGACATTTTGTAAAGCACCAGATACTTGGGTACGAATAAAAGGATAGGCATATTTCTTTCCCTTTAGGAACTTGTATTCTAATTGAGAAAAGGAATTATCAAAAGAATGCAAAAGATGGAAATGTGTACAGGCAAATATACTAATTCCAGTCTTTGGAAATGGGAAATGGATCAGACAGAGTTCAGTGCTGTGTGGGGAGCCGGGAAAGAGGTTAAAAAGTGGAGATAAGGGGGCTTGTTTTCTGGGGACAGAAGTTGTCCCTTTTCAGATGTTCTTTTTCTAAGGACCTATCCGAGCATCTCCTGTAACATGAGTCACTGAGCTAACTGAAACTTCATTTGCATTGCTGCCTGAGAAAGGTTCTTTCTGAGATAAACCCGTAGTCTCTGAGAAGTCTCATGTATGTGCAATCTTTCCTGGGAATGTTCTTGACATTGTAGTTTACAAATAAACCTCCCTCCCTCACATCTGTCACATAACAAACCTAGTTACAAGTCATGAAGTTTGGTTTTCTGACACAACCCTGGTGCTAAGAATTTTGTTTCTAAAGATTTACTTAAAATCCTGAAAAGGTCTCGAGGAACATCTAGCTCAATTGGCATAACATAATTTATAAAGAACAATGCTCTACCTTCTACTTTGGTTAAGTAGTTACTGGAGCCTAAAAAACTTGTGAGCAGCCATCTAAGATGCTCCACTGGTCTCACCCTGTTGGGATTAAGACAGAACGAAGACAACTAAAGACACAAGGGAAAGATTAGTCCAAAGGACTAATGGAACACAACTACTACAACCTCCACCAGACTGAGTACCATACGACTGCTACCACAATAGTGCAAATTGGAGCTGTCTGCCACAATAGCCAATTCTGAGACAGGGGTGAGGTGAGCAGCAAGAGTTTTATTATGCATCGATATATAGGAGACAGAGGAGAATAGATTCCTCCAAAAAACCTGTCTTCTTGAATTAGAGACTGGCTGAAGGCTTTATAGGGACAGGATTATGAGTCTTAGAAATTTGTGGATTGTTAGTTCTTCCTTTAGGTGGTCATGGTGGTCATGTCCCAGACGAGTTAACCTTTTATTGGTATTCTTGATAGTTATCTGATGCCATCCTGGTTTTCTTGTCACAAGATGGGTGCTTTGTTCGGTTTTTCATTCCTAGATCATTATCACTTGTTTTTCCACCCTCCAAGGAGGAACACTGGTTAATCTTAAACTTTTTATAGAGATTGGAACGAGAGGGAAAAAAAGATCAAGAGACAATGCAGGGGTTAGCAATGGCGAGTAATAATAGTCAGCCAGACCTATGCAGTCTCTTCCACAAACATATGGTGCCCGGCTACCACCACCGACTGCTTTGACAGGGATACAATTGAGGGTCTGGGATAGAGCTGGAGAAAAATGTAGAACAAAATTCTAACTCACAAAAAAAGACCAGACTTACTGGCCTGACAGAGACTGGAGAAACCCCGAGAGTACGGCCCATGGACACCCTTTCAGCTCAGTAATGAAGTCAGTCCTGAGGTTCACCCTTCAGCCAAAGATTAGATAGTCCCATAAAACAAAACAAGACTAAAGGGGCACACCAGCCCAGGGGCAAGGACTAGAAGGCAGGAGGGGACAGGAAAGCTGGTAATAGGGAACCCAAGTTTGAGAAGGGAGAGTGTTGACATGTTATGGGGTTGGTAACCAATGTCACAAAACAGTACGTGTACTGTTTAATGATAAGCTAGTTTCTTCCATAAACCTGCATCTAAAGTAGAAAAAAAGATACTCTGAAATTTAAAAAAAAGTCCTGAAAAGGACCACTGATCACAAAATTTAAACAGGTACTGGAAAGAAGGTCCCGTCTCCCAGGTCTGTACCCTAGCACACATTGGCCTTCTTTTCTAGATTATTTGTCTTTCTCAACATAGGGGCAAAGAGTGTGCCAGAGGCTGCAACATGGGGGAATTTCACCTTCTTTTAAACTGGAGGTAGGGGTGGGGAATGGTATTTCAATGGTAGAATTCTTGACTTCCATGCAGGAGACCCAGGTTCAATTCCCAGCCAACATCATCCATCAGCAGAGGCTTACATGCTGCTATGATGCTGAACAGGTTTCCCCAGACCTTCCAGACTAAGACTAGGTAGAAAGGCCTGGAGATCTACTTCTGAAAATCAGCCAAAGAAAACCCTATGAATCACAGAGACCTGATCCTGTTGTGTAGGGGTTGCCATGAGTCGGGAGCCGACTGGACAGCAGCTGACAACAACAACAAACCAGTGGCAGTGGAGAACTTGAAATAGGACCTCCCAACCCATGTCTGCTAGTTTGCCTGTAGTTCTCCCTCTTCTCACCCTCCCTAACTCCCTATATTATCCCGTGCAGTCATCAAATGCAGACCAGATGGAGAGAAGAATTCTTATCAACCTGATAGCTTTACCTGAAAAATTACATCCACATATGATTCTCCTTTGGTCCGAAACTTGCTTCAGCCATCTTGTGAGTCGCGAAGGAACATTTTCGGCCAGTGCCTGATGTCTTCCATCCTTTCATTTCCTGCCTCTTTTAGAGCCATGCACCTGTGTTGTATCCACACAGGAGGTTTACATTAATGGCAGCCTCACAGAGAATGGGCTGACCTCCCAGATTTTTTAAATGAATTTTGAAGATGGAAGGCTTTAAATTGTAACATAGTTTCCTCGAAATTGTCTGTTCTCCAGGACATGTGAAAATGCTAAATGGAAAACAACAGTTTTACCTGCTCTTCTTTTTAAAAGAAAACATAGGATGGGACTTAAAGGCTTAATTATTTCAGGTTGAACATTCAAGAAAAGGCAAGAACTTTATTCCCTAGGAATTACTAAAAACACTGACTCAGTTTTAAATGCCTCAAACCCAAAGACACGTAGAATTTTCATTGATACCTCAGAGAAACAAAATGTCCAAGTATGGAATGAAAATTCAAAATAATACAGCTTCATAGCAACAGACTTACTTTTATAAAAATCATTGTTACACATAAAAGCCTGGAAGAGACAAAACCATGTAAAAGATTTTGTGTTTACAAACATACAAGTGCAATGTGCTACTGTCATAGTTATCTAGTGCTGTTATAACAGAAATACTACAAGTGAATGGCTTTAACAAACAGAAATTTATTCTCTCACCGTCTAGAAGGCTAGAAGTCTAAATTCAGGGCACCAGCTCCAGGGGAAGGCTTTCTCTGTCTGCCCTGGAGGAAGATCCTTGTCATCGGTCTTCCACTGGTTGAGGAGCTTCTCAGCACAGGCACCCCAGGTCCAAAAGACATGCTATGCTCCCAGTAATTCTTTCTTGGTGGTATGAGGTCCCCACTTCTCTCTTTTATATCTCGAAAGAGATTGGCTTAACACACAACCTAATCTTATAGATTGAGTCCTGCCTCATTAACATAGCTGCTGCTAATTCCACCTCATTAACATCATAGAGGTAGCATTTACAACGCATAGGAAAATCACATCTGATGACAAAATGGTAGACAATCACACAATACTGGGAATCATGGCCTAGCCAAGTTGACACACGTTTTTGGGGGACACAATTTAATCCATGACAGCTACCTTCTTATGTTGCAGTTTTTTCCAACAAACATTTATTAAGCTTCTTTATGTATAGGTGCTGGAGATTCAAAGATCACTAAGAAGCAGTTCCTGCTTTTATGAGGAGTACAGTAATGACGACAGTTGTCTCCTATGACAGGAAAGCTGGAAAAGACCTCCTTTTAAGATCTAATCTTACAGCCTAATTTTACAGTTGGGGTAATTGCAGAGCTTAGAACCAGTTCATTCTGGTCCAAACTCCTGCTGAGAATTTGCATTTCTAATAAGTTCCCTGCTGATAATTTGCATTTCCACCCCAGATATACAGAATCAGAATCTACACTTTAACAAGATCCCCAGGTGATTCTTATGTATAACTTCCTGGGAACTTGTTAGAAATGCAACAAGTTGGGACCAAAGTGGTTCGGAAGCCCTGGGAAATTAAGACCGGAGGGAATTTAAATCACTTATCCAAGGTCCCACAGATTTCTTTCCACAGGTCCAGAGCTTAAAGCCTCCTAATTCTTGCTTATGGATCTTTCTAGGAAGCCCACAAAAGACATGGGTAGGTACAGTGGAGAGAGAACAGATTAGAATGAGGAGGCTTCAGGGTCCACACCAGCTCGGCCTCTAACTAGCTATGTGTCGTGCACAAGCACTAGATCAGCGTTTCTTCCCTGAAGACAGAATTACCTGGAGGGCTTATGAAATATGCTCATGATCAGGCTGCTCCCTGAGAAATGCTGAGTCAACAGATCTGGATTCAGGCCTTGAACTTTGATGGGTATTTGCAAAAACACTGGACCAAATGATTTCTACTCTTCCAACTGCAATAATATTGTAAAATTAAAGTGATATCAGAGAAGATGTGGCCATACGAACATCAGTGCATACTAAGGCTCTTGAATTCTAAAGGATGAAAACTTACTAAGCTTTGCTTCTGTGAGGATGTAGTCTTTGCCTGCTAATCTAACCAGCTTCTTGTCTTCTGAGGAAAACCACTCGCAATTACATCTAAGAAGGACTCCTACATGCATAAAAACTTCCAGCTCCCTGGGGACTATAGTCTATTATAGACTGATTTTACTCTATGTAAATTTCAGAGATATATGAGCATGTAAAAGAACATATATGTATATATTTATATCTCAATAGACAAACACATACAGTAAAACCTGTGAAAGCTGGAACTCAATGGGTCTGCCTTGTTTTTCCGGGTCTCGCAAGTTCTCTGTCTTTGACACGGTGCAGTCTTACCACTTTTCTGTCATTCATTTTTGTGGAAAATATTTGAGTTTTCCTTCTCTGACGGGCTCCCACCTTACACAGTTTCTGCCTTTCACAGGTTTTATTGTATTACCACAAAACTTTCACCTGGCATACTAAACAGGCTTTTTGTTTTTTGTTTTTTTTTTTGGGAGGTGGGGGGGAGTTGTTGTTTTTGTTGTTGAACCTAGGAAAGGGTAAATTGTGCTTGTATTTCCGCCTGTGTTTCCAAGATGAATTGTCAGTATTTTTATACAACATTCTGATAGGGCAAATGCTCCTAGCAAGAATGAATGGGAGTCTTCAGTTTAAACTAGAAGTGTTAACACAAGCACAAACCTGTGAGCAAACCCAGTTCACAGGCTTTTGACTAACTGATCAGTTTGAATTTTCCAAACGTAGAAACCACAGGGGGGAGGGTCTTGTGTTCCAGTCCAATGACTTCCCTTGATGAAAAGAAGAGTGCCAAGAACACACCCCGACAGATACATTTGATAATGATAAGGAAAATATGTGAGTGATGGAGAGGCTTGTTTAGTCTTTCCTTCCATTTCTTTGAGTCAAAGATTAAAGACATTGATTTCTGATACATAAGAAGAACTGATTGATGACATCATTTTGGAAATGTCTTTGGCTTGCAACATCTAACAAAACCAAGTGACTGGCCAGAAGGAAAATCAGAGAGAAACAAAACAAAATTCCTGATGCCTAAGAATATGAATGTATGTGTATGTATTTCTTCCGGGTTTCTTCATGTAGTTTAAACCAAAAAAAGAAAAAAAACCCAAACCCATTGTTATAGAGTTGATTCTGATTTGTAGCAATCCTACAGTTCAAAGTAGAACTGCTCCATAGGATTTCCAAGGCTGTAACCTTTACAGAAGCAGACTACCACATCTTTCTCCCACGGAGCAGCTGGTGGCTTGGAACTGCCAACCTTTCGGTTAGCAACCAAGCGCTTATCCACTGCACCACCAGAGCTCTTTTCATCTAGCTTACATCCATCTAATTGTTTATTCTTCCAACCCATAACTATTGACCACCTCCTCTGTGCTAGGAGTACCTGCGTGGTGCAAACTGTTAACACACTCGGCTACTAACCAAAAGGTTGGACGTTCGAGTCTACCCAAAGTTACCTTGGAAGGAAGAAAGAACTGGTGATCTACATCCTAAAAATCAGCCACTGAAAACCCTACGGAGCACAGTTCTACTCTGACACACATAGGGTCTCCATGAGTAGGAATCAATTCAACAGCAACTGGTTTTTGGTCCTCCATGCTAAGCACAACTCTAGACCATGTGAGGGAGTCCAAGAAGATGCAGGTACATTTTCTGCTCATATAAAGATAATACTCTAATTATCACTTATGTTTTCTCATCTATAAAATGAGCACGGGGATGAGAGCACAGCAGTGCGGAAGATAGAATGAGTAAGAATCAGAAAATGGGCTCTACTTCTTTCTCTACCCCCTCACTCTACCCCTCACTAACTGTGGACTGAGCCTCAGTTTCTTCATCTATAAAATAGCAAACCTCTTCAACCCTAAGAGTCGATGATTCCATGTAATGCAGAAGGTTTTGTGAAGAACAGTTTAAAGGTCCCAGAGGTATAGGAAAATGTGGTCAATGTTGGTTACTTTCTTGGGATAACTTTGCACAGTCATTTCGCCTGGTCAGAATGAGACATTTTGGTTTGTGAGATGAGGGCTTTTTCTTTATTTCTTTTCCCCTCCCTCCCTCCTTCCCTTCCATTCTTCCTTCCTTCCTCCCTTTTTCTTTCTCCCTTTTTCCCCATTTCCTTTCTCTCTTTCAGAAGGAGAAGGGAGATGATGAAGGTGTTCTTTTCTTAATTGTGTTCTGAAGAAGGTTCTTGGGCCCCATGTTCTGGAGGCACTGTTATTACTTTACACCTCTCTTGTTAGTCCTATGAAGAGAAATAATCCAAAGGCAACTTAAGTCTTCAGGAGTTGATTTTAGAATTTAAACTCCGAGCAGAAGTGTGGATTTAAAATTCTGAGCCCAGCACAAACCTCTTCATTTTCAAGTTCATTTACCCTTGGCAACGTGCAACCTCCTGTTACTAAGAAGGAAAAAAAAAAAGCTTTAAAAGGCTCATTTGAAAGGCTGAGGAGCCTTTGGGGATCTCCACAAGCTCTTTAAAAACATATTTTGATGATACAAGTGTAAACAAATCAAAAGCATATGGATTGAATTTCCCCTAAATTACACAGGATTTTTAAAATGAGGGGAGGGTGGAAATGCATTTGGAAAAATGTGTTTTTGGTTTTACTGACTCAGAAACATACGAATGAGCTACAGCTTTTGACAGACCCAAAACGATGGCAGGTTTGTCCGTCATCTGTCTTTAAGGTTCAGTGACCCTTCCTGAGCCTTCTCTGTTTCTGTAACCTAGGGAGTAGAGATTTCTGTTAGCACAGACTCATAGAGAGAGACCAAAAGCATATGTTGTAGGCTCTACCTCTTCCTTGAGCTACAGAGCCCTATTTCACAGAATTTGGCAGTGTGGACTCCCTTTAGACCAGTCAAGGGATTGGTGCTCGTTTTATAAAATACAAGTCTATAGCTGGGCTGGACCACCTGGGACCCAGGTACCAACATCAGCATCAAAGTTGACTCTCTGCAGCCCCCAGACTGGGTGTCACCCCAAAGTCTTTCACCCATGTTTCCAAAGTCCTCAAGGAGAGTCATGTTGTCACCCTTACCCTTCCTTTATTCTCCAAACCCAACACATAATGTGCTAGAAAAATAGGGCTTAGCAACCAAGGCCACTGCCTCTGAATTGCTGATGCCAGTATTTCAGAACAGGAGAACAAGGGCCAAGAATAGGAGGCAGAGACCAGGGTGGCTGTGCACTTGTGAACACCAAGGCCTCATCTAGAAGCAGAATGTTGAGGTTTCTCATTTAGATAACATCTGTCCAATCCTAGAGCAAAATGTTTTAAAAATGGGTTCTACTTTCCTGTTTCCTTAGTCTAAATATCAATAGTCCAAAAGTAGGAACAATCCCAGGGAGTTCCAGGAAGATCCAGAAAGTCACAAGGTAGGATTAACAGACCAGGACCCTGTGAGATCCTTCCAGTGGTCCGATTGATGGGCAAATGAGCCAACAGACTTCCTTAGAGGCAAAAAAGAGATTGGTGTTTCTATCTTCACAGAACTACCTGGGGAAAATTCGTTGGAGTGCTTTGAAGAATCCAGGGCTTTGAACTGGTTCGAATCGGTTCAGTCATGGCCCACAAAGCAAAACCGGAACAGACTCGAATTTTTACAATTTGGGTGATCCAGAATGATAACCAGAATGGGAAAAACTACAGATCAAAGCCCTGGAACGTGAGACTTGGAAGAGGCGTAATGAGCTCTTTCAGGAGCCTATTGCATGATACTGGATTATTGGCAGGACTGTGGAGAGTGACACACATTCAAAGCAGTGTGGTCAGCTGCCATCTTTGAGTGGGGCACTGCTGTTTCCAACTTGGCTCAAAATCCCATGGGCAAGAGATCTGGTTGCTATGCAATGCACACTCTGCCTTTGTTTTCTAAGAGGGAGATTAGGTTTCTAGTAGGGCTTAGACCCATAATTTCCCCTGTTCCGGTGATTGTTCTGGTTCACCCCAATTTTAAAAAGTCAAGTCTGTTCCAGTTTCGCCTCCTCAGCTATGACTGAACAGGGAAGAACCGATTGGAAGCCCTGCAAGAATCTTAGATTTGGAAAATTTTGTTGGAAACATGAAATAACATAATCACTAGATTTACCTGAGGTAAAAAGAAACTTCGTATCATTTTTAGGACAAGCTACTAACATACAGTGCTTCTTTTTTTGACACACACTCAAACAGAGAAGTTAACATTATCAGCCCCCCGCCCCCCTTTTTTTAATTTACTTCAGAGGAGTGATGTGAGAAAGTATTTTGGAAAAATAAAGGGTTCTCTAGTAAAAATAGCTGCTACCCCCACTTTTGCTTCTAGTTCTAGAGACTTCTGTCCCCTTGCTACAATGGTGAATACCTAACCAGTACATAATTTTAACAGCACAATTTGCATTGCCTAGGCAGCTGTCTGCCACACCAACTCTTTATGAAATCCACCCACGGCATTTGACTCAATTACCTCCTGCAGCTGCAAATTCCACAGGTCGACCACACTCTGCATGGAAAAGTATTTCTTTGTATTCGTTCCAAATTTATTAGCCATTTGAACCATTCCTTTTAGTGACTTGTATATTTTTAAGTGTTCATATATCACCAGTTTAGGCCCAAATCCCATTGGCCTGTGTTTAATATGCAGCTCAGAATATTAGAGTATGCTCTTCAAAGGATTCATATGAAAGCAGTAATGGTGTGCTGACCTCCATTTGAGCTTTGCTCAAAGTTCCCCAGCTATAGACTTTCCGTAGCCACCAGCCTCACAAACATATGTTGCCAGTCACAGGGGGCAAAAGCACTTGAAGGACACAGGATGGAACAGTGCAAACTCCTGTGCATGCTAGCAAGATGAGTTGGGGACACACCTGGTGTACAGGGACATCTCTTTGAGGCAGCTAAGTACACTGTTTTACAGATGAAAAACACAAATCTCAGAGACGTGAGATCACTTCCAATAAGCCACAAAGGTGTGGTATAGGATAGCACCAAATCCACAAATTAGGCATTCTGAGGACAAGTCCAATGCTCTTACGCTTACCACAGAAGGTTCTAGGTAAGAAGATAAGGACAAGATCCATGAATAAAAAAACCGATGTTCTACTGCCAGTAGGAGTGGACACCCATGTCTCCCTGAGCTAGGCCTGTGATCACTGCTTCTCTCCCTGACAGGCACCTCAGAATGTGCTGTGGAGGATGCTGGGATCTCCTGGGCAGTGCAAATAGTTGACACGCTTGGCTACTAACCAAAAGGTTGAAGGTTCACATTTACCCAGAGGTATCTCAAAAGAAAGTCCTGGTGATCTACTTCCAAAAATATCAGCCACTGAAAACCCTATGGAGCGCGGTTCTACACTGACACACATGGGCTCACCATGAGTTGGACTCGACTTGGTATCAGTTGGTTAAAGTCGAAATAGGCCTTAAACCACATCCTCAAGTATGGAATTGCAGCATCTTCATTTGGTTTGAAAAGTAACGTTTCTCTTGGCCATTTCTAAGTTTCTGCCTCTTTATCACTGGCCTCTGAATGAGACCGCATGGGGTGGTGGAAAGACATCCTCCCACGACCCCCTGCCCCAAGCAACCTCAGTTCCTGTCCTGGTCAGGCTGTGGGACTCCAGGTGGTCCCTTACCTTCCTTCTCTTCAGTTTCTCCTTCTGTAGATAGGAATGCATAGGGTGGTCCCCAAAGTTCCACTCATGATGGGTGGAGAGCACTCTGGCTTCGCAGTCAGAGCTTTGCAATTCCAGATTTACAGTTTCCAAACTGTGTGACCACAGGCTAGTGCCTTAACCTCTCTGGGCTGCACTTCCTCAGCTCCATCCTAGTGAGGGAAACGCCTAACTTTGCATCCCTGTTGTAAAGATTAGTTATGATGTAGCCAGCATACCCAGCTCTGTGTTCAGCCCATAATAGATACTCAATAAATGTCAGCTGTTCACCTTTCACAAGTTTATTCTATCCTTTAATAAATGATGTTAGAGGATGCTAAAGATACAACAGGCTGTTACATCCTACTGCTTTTGAAGGGGTGGTCCGACTTATTTTTAACAGCCTAGTCTTAAAACGAGGTGTAGCAGAGACAAAATCCAGAACTGAGGTTTATCGCTTAAACCTTGAGTCATAATTAACGTATGACCCAAGATTAATTTATTATGGTACAAACAAAAACAAGGCTGCCGGGTTAGCAGAAAGGCAACCTTGTGCCAAAACCCACTCCTTTCTGCAAAAGGAGAAGAAAATGCCAGTTGGAAGTGAATTTAATAACGACACGTTAAGTTGGGTGCACTGCTTCCATTCCATGTCAAGAGATTACAGACCACGCTTGCATTCAGCAATGTATTCTTTTTCTAAAAGTTTCTTTGGTGTCATGTACAGGCTATGTTTAGTGTTTAGTATTTCAAGATGGTTTTACTGTACAGGGAAAGGAAAACAACTATGGGATATATAGACTCTATTGATCTTTAGGATCTATAGGACCAGAATTTTCTTTGCCTTGTTGAATAACACAATTGTTTTAGCCACAGTTTATTTGCAGATTCTGAATCAGGGTATTGTTTTCTGATGGCAAAAAAAAAATCCGTTGTCGGCAATTCAGAAAAGCTTTGAACTGGCCCCCCATAGCATGGAGTCAAAGCATTATGCATTAAAAGGGTCTGTAGCACTTGTTTCAAACACCAGCTCAAGTGGCCTAAGTGGCTTTGGGCAAACCCCTGAACCACGTTCTGTCTTTATTGAACATATGTAACAAGAGGAATTTCAGCTCCGTCCACACCATGCAGCCTAGCACTGACACTTTATTCTCTCTAGCATGCCATTCATAAGGCAACAAAGTTTTGCAACTTCTCTTTCCCTAATCATTAAAAAATCTAATAAGTCACTATATTTCATTAAACAACCTTAACCCAGTTTGAAATCCCTGGGTGGCACAAATAGTTAAGCTCTCAACTACTAGCCAAAAAGTTGGGGGTTCAAATCTACCCAGAGGTACTTCTGGAGATAGGCCTGGCGATCTGCTTCCAAAAGGTCATGGTCTTGAAAATCCTATGGAGCAGTTCTGCTCTGTGCACACGGGGTCGGCTTGAGTCAGAATTGACTTAACGACAACTAACAACAACAAGCCAGTTTACCCAAATGACGGTAGAGTTTGTGACATTATTGTATTTTCAGGAAACAAGAGTATGCAATTATAGATTTGAATTTAAAGTTGGATTTTGGCCAAGTATGCATTAAAAGTAGGCCAAAAGAAAATGTCTACCTGATCTGTCTGAAAAATGATGCAATTGGAAGTAGACCTGAGATTGTTTTTGAGCTTCTGCGTGCTCAGCAATGGGCAAACCAAGAATGGAAACTGCCCTTTTCCAGGCTGTATCAGCTTGGACATGTTGCTTACTCTAAGCACATCCATTTTTTTAAAAAAAGTTTATTGAGATATAATGCAAATACCATATAATTCACTCATGTAAAGTATACAATTTAATGGTTTAATATATTCAGAGGATTGTGCAGCAATTACAACAATCAATTTTACGACATTTTCATCCCCATTATAAGAAATCTGTTCACATTAGCTATTCCTCCCTATTTCCACCCTACTCTCCAACCCCAGCCCTAAGCAACCACTAATCCACTTTCTGTCTCTATGGATTTGCCTATTCGGGACATTTCATATAATTGGAATCACACAATATGTGGTCTTTTGTGATTGGCTTCTTTCACTTAGCCTACTGTTTTCAAAGTTCATCCTTGAAATGAGCCTCGTAGCATGTATCGCTACTTCATTCCTTTTTTATGGATGAGTAATATTCAGTTATATGGTCATGCCATAAAATAAATGCTTCGTTTATCCATCCATCAGCTGCTGGACATTTGGGTTGCTTCCACTCTTTGGCTTTTATGAATAATGGTGCTATGCACGTTCATATATAAGTTTGCTCATCCATTTTTGCCTCTACGAAATTCTATTGTTTTCTTCACATGGATATCACGAATAGTAACTGATTTATGTAAGGCCACTTGATAATTTACTTGAAAGATAAACTCATCATCTTCCACATTATCACCTGCTTTCCTGTACTTCCCTGATGTTATCAACTTCACTCCAGGCACTTGGGATTTTCCAACATTTTAACTGTCCCTTCACTTTGTACTCTACATTCAAATACTTTCTGAATCTTTCTAAATATCTAGGATGTATCTTGAATCTGTACTTTCTTTTTGTGTGTGTGTTTGTCTCTTAAATTCAAAGCCTCATTTCTTCTCACTGAGTATTGTCCTCATCATTAACTGGTTACCCCGTCCTCAAGCTCTCTTCCCTTCTTTCCAACATAAAGTTTTGTTTCTAGTCATCAAGTATTTTAAAAGTCTTAACGGATCTCCATTGCCTATAAAAGGTTCACTGTACTAAATTCTTTACCAGGTACAAAATCTGCAAGCCACACATGTAGGTACATAAAGTCAATTCTTTTTCTATAAATGAACTTAAATTCTCTCTTAAGCCCCCATTTAACCTAGTGTCAGAAAGTCTTAATCTAATTACATCCAGGTAAATTCAGACCTTCGAGATTTCTCAGTCCTTTCTGGTGGCACAGTGGTTAAGAGCTATGGCTACTAACCAAAAGGTCAGCAGTTTGAATCCACCAGCTGCTCCTTGGAAATCTTATGGGGCAGTTCTATTCTGTCCAATAGGGTTGCTATGAGTCAGAATGGACTCCACGGCAATGGATTTGTTTTTTTTTTGTTTTTTTTTTTTTTTCGGTTTCTGGTTTGAAATCAATGTCTTTGGAGCTGACCTCTCCTCACCTTTCCACTGGCTCGGGGAGGTCTTACACTCCATCCAGGTATATGTGGGTGGAGGGGGCTTGTCCATTCCACAAATAGCCTCTGTTCTCCATGGTCCTGAAGAGGTGGGCTCTGTCCCATCTGTTCTCAGTTACTTCCACACCCTCTTCTTCTTTGCTCTCCTTCCTAGAACTGGCCTGTGTCATTTCTTCTTTAAGGCCACACCCCTTGCTGTCACGGAGGGCTTCTCTACAAGGCCCAATGCCCCTTCACGCATCCAGACAGTGAGGCATCTACTTCTCTGGGATTTCTATTGTCCAACCCTCACCCTCACCCCTGGGTTGTTGTTGTCGTTAGGTGCCATTGAATCAATTCTGACTCATAGCGACCCTATAGGAAAGAGTAGACTTACCCCATAGGGTTTCCTAGGCTATAATCTTTATGGAAGCAGATGGCCAGGTCTTTCTCCTGTGGAGCTGCTGGGTGAATATGAACTGCCAAACTTTCAGTTAGCAGCCAAGCACTTAACTGTTTGCCACCAGGGCTCCTTCACTCCAGTGTAACCAGCAAGAAACAAGACCTCCTTTCTCAGGGAAAAAGCCACATATAAACTGATTTTAGCTGTCTTTTCTCTCTCCAAAGCTCCTCCTCTACCAGCTCTGAGGCTCTCTGTCTGGTCTCAGCAGACAAGTTGAGCTCTTCACCAATTTTCTTTCTCATATATATATATTTTACGTCATAAATTGAAAACCTATATTTCTTAGGGTGTTCTGTTTTCCCAGACAGCCAACTCTTGGAAATTAGAAGCCTTAGCTCTTTTACAAGTTCTAAGAGCCCTTTAGGAGTCCTGGTGGCACACTGGTTAAGCGCTCGGCTGCCAACTGGAAGATCGACCGTTCAAACCCACCAGTTGTTCTGCAGGAGAAAGATGTGGCAGTCCGCTTCTGTAAAGATTCCAAAAAACCAAAACCAAACCCATTGTCATCAAGTCAGTTCTGATAGGGTCGCTATGAGTTAGAATCGACTCAATGGCAATGAATTTGGAAGAGCCCTTTGAAACGGTGAGTTCTCAGGTCTGTTTGATTCCAAAGTCTGTGCCCTTATCCATTACAGTATGTTGCCTACCAGGCTCTGCTCTGGAGGGCATCAAGGGCTGGAGCCCAGGAGCCAGCATTCCAGGACTCTCCTGATCCTCTTGGGGAGCTGGGGCAGCAGCAGGGAAGGCCGGGCCAAGTAGCTTCCCAAATAGCTTTTCTAAATGAAAGTTGTGTTCCCTTTTTAGTTAGAGCCACTCAAACCTCCTTGCCCAGCCCAGCCCTGTCTGGCCAGGCTCTCTAATTAGAAGGATATTTTCTTGTCTCTGATTTGGACTTCTCTTTGAGTACACCCTTCCAGAGGGTCAACAAGGAGTCCAGCAAGGACTGTTGACTCCTAGAACACTCCAGCCCTACATCTGCCACTGCTGGCGCTTCTGAGGGCTCCAAGGGCCTTGGATGCCAGGACTCTGATGGTTAGTCCAGGAAAGTGAAAGCACAGGGGGGTGTGGAGGCCATTTTCAGGAAAGATGTGTAGCAAAAATGCATGGCAAATATTTTTAAAACTGAGGGGGAAAAAAACCAATAAATTTTATATATTTTTTTCTGGACAAAAATTGTACTGATTAATCTGAGGTTGCAAATGACTTCTCATGGTTTAGCCATCACAACAAGAGGTGAATATTTTCATCGCAACAAAGCGAAGTAGAATCCCAGCTCATTACATGTCATCTGAAGAAAATTAAATGAGCAGAAAACAAAAGAAAATGGTAGTCAATTCCATAAAGAGACAACAGAAAAGTACAGAAGTGTGTGTGTGTGTGTGTGTGCGTGTGTGTGTGTGTAAACTGACCATTCCTTGCCATTAATGGAAAAAAGATAAAGGCTGTAATTACTTATAGTGAATTCTGAATCTCAAGCTTCTGGTGAGGTTGAGTTTTTGAATATCCGAGTTTTTGCTGCTACCTTAAAATGGAAAGAATCTGAATTGATCAGAGTATGGAAAGGATTTAAAAATTTTTTTTTCTCTGTATGTCCTTCTCATTTCTAACATAATTCCAAAATGAATTCATTTGGTGAGAAGTTTTGCTCAAATTCAAATTTGGTTCTCTAACAGAAAAAGTCAAAAACTGATTTTTTTTTTTTGTTTTTGGAGTTAGAGAAAAATGAAGCAAAGAGATGATACATTTTGCATGTTTGTTTGCAAAAGACACGTTATCCTCCTACTACGATTTTCTTGTAGGGTTTTTGCTGTTGTTGTCTTGAATATGGGCCGTTGTAAAAGGAAA
This sequence comes from Trichechus manatus latirostris, assembly GCF_000243295.1. Lineage (NCBI taxonomy): Eukaryota > Metazoa > Chordata > Mammalia > Sirenia > Trichechidae > Trichechus > Trichechus manatus. Next base: position 5,297,009 of record NW_004443999.1, read on the forward strand.
ATCATCTTGCAGGATTACTTCACTTTGTTATATCTCTTTAAAGACTTAAAAACAACTCTTTATCCATATTATCTCTTGATAAATCCTCTGAAATTCCCTGCTAAAACAAGTCCCATTGATAGCAGATAACCCAGGCTCAGCCTTCTTAAGTTTTATTTGGATTAATCTCTGATTCATGTTCATGATCTTTCCACTGCATTATTCCTTCTGATGCTGGAATTTCTTATCATCTTAATGTGTTTACGGCATCCCTAATCCACCCATTTCTGTCCTTGGTTGACCATTGCCTACATGGTTTCGGAAAGCTTCTTCCCTTTGCCACTAGCTTGCTGCCTCCCTTGAGGAATTTGCTTGGACGAAACGTTCCGGATCCTTAGCTTCAATGCCTGTAGATTTCTAGTTTGAAGAAATTACTTTATTATTATTTTTTAATTATAGTTTTGGGTTTTTTTACATTTAATATGCTCATTCCTACGTTTGTATTTAATTGTCATTTTCCTAAGGCACCACATTTCTCCCCAGTTAATTTCTAATGACCCATTTTCAGGGGCATCTGCACTGCAGAGGCAGCAGCTGATTTAGATTATGCCTGAGTTTTCTCAGCAGGATTCACTATTGACCTAAACATCCCTTTCACAACACTATCCCCAGCACAGCCACCAGCCAGTGGCCCAGCCAGGCCCTCAGCCGCCTGGGCGTAGTGAACTGCTACTTCTAATTATTTTTAAATTATTTTAATTGCTTGAAGCCATTAAAAACACAAACTCAACATTTGTGCATTTTGAAAGAATTGCACATCCCCTCAAACCAACGTTTGTTTCCACTGACGCAACATGACTTAGAAGGAACATCAAAGGCTTGCAAACGAGACCACCGAAAGCATTCTTGCTTCTCCACGCATCAGGGCGCGATATTGTCTAAAAACAATGTGACTTCCAGAAGGAGCTGGCTAACTGCAGACTGCAAATTCTGGTGAAGCTGACTAGAGCAGAGTCTGAGGGAATTGGGGTTTGCTACTCTTAGGGAGGAAAAACATGGATCCCCTTTGCTAAGATTTTGATCTCACATTACATTAGGAAAAGAGGGAATATGGTTGTGGTCCAAAATCTATACTTAAAGCATTGGGGCCACAGAATCTCTAAGGCTTTGAGGAAATCAAAATGTATCTCTGGGGAAAATGTATAAACTTCTAGTATAACTAGCTTGCGGGTGATTTAGAATTTGAGAAACGGGATATAATGTGCAGGTACACTTTCTGGCAGGTTCCCAATTCTCATGGAAATTTCAGCTCGACATGGCTACTTGTGGGGAAAAGGGATGTGAAGGAACCATATTGTATCCCAAGCATATAGCCTAACACTTGGCAGTAAGTATTGGTCGAGTGAATAAATGATGAATGACTGAATAAGCTAACAAATCATGTTCAAACTGAAAATAAAACTAATGTGGATTTACCTCCATGCACACATGCGCATTCGTTCTTCCTTTCCTCCCTTATTAGAAGTAGCAGTATACCTCTCCTTATTCAAGATCTAGGAGGCAGTGGTGGTTCAACAGCAGAATTCTTGCCTTCCATGAGGAGACCTGGTGTACCTCATGGTACAGCCAGTGTACCTCCTGCACAGACAACACCCACCTGTCAGTGGAAGCTTGCATGTTTCTATGATGCCAAATAGGTTTCAGCAGAGCTTCCAGACTAGGACAGACTAGGAAGAAAGGCCAGTGAAAATCTCATGGATCACAATGGTCTGATCTGCAACCAATCATGGGGCAGTGTTTCGTTCCATTGTGCATGAGTTGGGGGCCAACTCTACGGCAGCTAACAACAAGCCACGATTCAATGTTCTACCAATGCCCTGCACCCTGTATGCTCCTACTATGGTGGCGAGCTTACTCCATGACTTGATTTTTCCCCATGTCTTCAGTGACTACCTTTCTCCCATTCACACTCCATGAAGTCTACCCTCTTAATCTCACTGCTACTGCCTTGTTTGAGCCTTCAACACCTGTCACGTGAACTATTCCAATATCTTTCTAACTGAACAGCAGCTCTGACCAATGTAACCAGGATCTGGTTTCTTTACTTCTCAGCTCAGGTTCCTCTGTGTTGGAATCAATCTTGGCAGGTTCTTCCTTTATAGTCTCAAGATGGCTGACAGCAGATTTCAGGAGGGCTTCCTTCCTTGTCACAGCTAGCAGCAAAGAGGAAGCGTCCTTTCAAGTATCTCCAGTAAAATAAAGGACAATATTTTCTTTCATGGTGTTCCATCTCTGTTATGCTCATCCTTGAACTAATCACTGTGGCCATTGGGGGGATAGAATATGCTTACTGGTTTAAACTGATCAGATATCACCCCTAGACCTGGACGTGGGGGCAATCACAACCAAACTCAGTGACTAAGAGTGGGGGTGTTCCCCAAAGGGAAGCCAGGATACTAGTGGTGGGAGAAGGAGGATGGTTGCTGAAGAGGCAACCAAAAACGTCTAGTACAGGGGTCAACAGGAGAGTGTTGACGTGAGGGTCTAAGGCCAGAAATTTGTTCAGTTAGAAAGGGAAAAAATAAGACCAGAAGTCATAATCAGAGAAGTTAGTAAAAAGTAAAAGAGGTCAGAGTCTATTGGCTAGAGCATGAAATAATTCAAGTTCACAAAGTTCAGTTGAAGCAATAGTTACCTAAGCTGATCAATCATTAGAATTACCTGGGGGAGTTTTTGGTTTGATACACATTTCTTGGTCCCATCCCCAGAGATACAAATTCAGTCAATCTGAAGCTCTTAAAATGGCGTGTTGCTGTGTGGATGATGGGCTTGCCTGAACAATGACGGGAGCCACACAGGGATTCTTGGCTGGAAATGTTGGCTGAGGAGGAAAAGTCGCAGGCCTATTCACTCTACCCTCTGCCCTCTGATGGGAATGTGAAAGTCAGGCAGGGTCCTGCTTTGCTCTCCAATGGGAACCACACCAGCAAGTCATCAAGCAACTTTCAAAAGGTCACACGCGCTGGGCTGGCAGCAAAGTCAAGTCCAGAATGACTGCCTCACTTCCCACTGACTTGATTTCTTTGGCTAAGTGGGTGAATTTAGAGCTTTTCATAAGTATATGCAATACAACATATAATTTATCAAACATATCCATGTTTTATATCTGTGTATTTAAACTGTTTCAGGTAACAACAATCATTTAATAATTGGCAGGTATGTATGTATGTACACTTCACTAAGAAACTAAAAATATTTTTTTAGAGAATTTGTCACTTATTCTCTCTTTTGCTAGATAGGGTGCTGTATTATATTTCAGCTGGCGGGGGGGGCACAGGTCATTGAAAGACAAGCTTTGAGGTTAAAAAGTAAAAGGATTGGAGAAACTCCAAAGAAGAAGTGGGAGCAAAGGCAGGGCTGGAGGCAGTTCCTCCATAATCCCTCACCATTGAAATCAGTCCAATACGTATTTATTTCCTATCAACTTTAATGATCCCCCTACCCCTGATTAAATGTGAAGCTGAGTAATGGGGTTTGAAGGAGATTTTGCTGTCTCAAAACGAGGAAAAGGAATGAAAGTGCCCAAAGAAACACTAGAACTCTCTAATGCTTCCCTACTTCTCCAATCCACAGCATTAGTCTAAGTGGGGTGAGGCGGGAGCCTGCAAAATAATGCAAGTCCTACTCTGTCCCTGGGGCATGCAGATGGATAAGGCATCTGGCTGCTAACCAAAAGGCTGAAGGTTCGAGTCCATCCAGGGGCACCTCTGAAGAAAGGCCTATCAACCTACTTCCAAGAAATGAGCCATTAAAAACCCTATGGAGCACAGTTCTACTCTGCCACACATGGGGTCACCATGAGTCAGAGTCAACTCGACAGCAACTGGTAACTGGTACCTCTGCCCTTTAGGACCTCCAGCATATGCTTCCAGCCCAGTAATCCAAAGGGAATCTGACTCCATGCTGATGGTTGAAAGATGAGAAACAGTAGCTTTCTGGTGCATTTTCTTATGTGTCTGTTCCAAAGCCAATTGTTTGAAGTTTTTTTTTTTTTTTTCCTTTAAGGTCCCGTACATCTTTTTTGGGCTTCCAGCCTTCCGTGGGAAGGAATACAGCACAGATGGCCCCAGTGACTCTGCACTAACTTTGCATTCTACCGAGTCCTTCATTTCATTTTGGCCAAAGATCAGCATTGATCCAGGTTGTTGCCAGCTGTGCAACAGCTGTGAAATTCAAGAAAACCACACTGGGCTCAGGAGGTTGGGAGGATTTATTAAATCAGAAAAAAAAAAAAAAAAAGCTAGCCAGGGGTTCCTTCTCTCAACCTCCCTTAAATAATTTTATCCAATATTGATGACGTGGTGTATGGTGAAACTCAGGTTTCATACGACTCCGGGATTTAATCAAAGGACCTCATTTCTATCAGGAGGAAGACTGCACAAAGGTCAAGACTTGCTCATGCTCTGTTTTAGAGATGGGAGAGAAGTTCTCATTTGCTCCAGCATTCGGAAAAACTCTCAGCAGGCAACCTCTTTTCTCCCAAAAGGCAGGGACTAGATGGGGTTCTTTCGGAGAAGTGCATTTGGAGATTGAAACAGCTTTTCCAGTAGCCAATTCTTTCATAACATGTAGACTATCTCGGTACCTTAATAAAATGCACCTCTCAGTGTCCAAAATGCACAAAAAAATTAGAGAAAAAGCCTTTCTAATACTTGTGGTAATAAATGCACTTGAATAGATCTAAAATGGACTCATACTTTATTTGCAACCGGTTATATAGAAGGTTAAGGAGCCCTGGTGGCACAGTGGTTAAGTGCTCGGCTGCTAACCAAAAGGTCAGTGGTTCAAACTCACAAGCTGCTCCACAGGAGAAAGATGTGACAGTCTATTACCATAAAGATTATAGCCTTGTAAACTCTACAGGGCAGTTCTACCCTGCCCTATAGGGTTGCTATGAGTCAGAATCAATTCAACGGCAGCAGATTTTTTGTTGTTGTTGTTGTTTTATACAGAAGTTTGACAAATGAAGGATATATTTGCACCAGTTACTGTTAGTCTAAAATGAAATAAAATAACTAACTTGTAAATCCATGGAAAGCATATTCAAAAGGTAGATATTCAGTTCAATTTTTTACTTTAGTAATGCCGTAATGGTCATAGTTAGTAAATAAAAATGTTTACACTCAAACTGCTCCTGAAGTGAGAAGTTCAGAGCAGATACAATTCACAGGCTTAGAGCTATGTTGCTGTCATTTCCTAGACCTTTGCCTACTTTTTCACATTAGCATTGGCATGCTAAAATTGTTTCCTGCTTGGCAATGTCAAACATGAACACTTGCAAATCGCATTGAATATGAGATGTACCGTTTTCTCAGCAAAACCTCCCTTCCAGTGGAAACAACCCAAATGTCTATCAACAGATGAATGGATAAACAAAATGTGGTATATACACACAGTGGACTATTATTCAGCCATAAAGAGAAATGAAGTTCTGAGAAATGCTACAACGTGGAAGAACCTTGAAAACATGTTGAGTGAAATAAATCAGACACAAAGGAAGAATACTGTATGATTCCACTTATCTGGAATATCTAGAATAGGCAAATGCATCAAGACCAAAGTTTATTAGTAGTTGCCAGGGGAAGGTTAGAAGAAGAAAAGGGAGGTATTGCTTACGGGGCACTGAGATTCTGTTAAGGGTGATGAGAAAATTTAGGGATAGTGGTGATGGTTACACACATGGTGAACATAATTGTTGTTGTTATTGTTAGGTGCTGTCAAGTTGGTTCTGACTCATAATGATCTTATGTATAACAGAATGAAACATTGCACCATCCTCACAATCATTGCTATGTTTGAGCCCATTATTGTAGCCACTGTATCAATCCATCTCATTGAGGGTCTTCTTTTTTGCTGACCCTCTACTTTCCCATGCATGATGTCCTTCTCCAGGCATTGGTCCTTCCTGATAACACGTCCAAAGCCAATGAGACAAAGTCTCTCCATCCTTGCTTCTAAACAGCATTCTTCTCGTACTTCTTCCGAGGCAGATTTGTTCGTGTTTGTGGCAGTCCATGGTATATTCAATATTCTTCACCAACTCCATAATTCCAACATATCAATTCTTCTTCAGTCTTTCTTATTCATAATCAATGTCTCTTAATCATATACATAAAGTGGTTGAAATAGCAAATGTTTTGTTATGTATATTTTTACCACAATAAAACAAAATCTCCCTTCCAGTAAACTTTTGAATAAGATGACTAGAACCTTAGGGATATGTAGAATACCTGATTATTTCATAGGAAACAGAGGTGCCATTTTTGCAGTGTGAAGGTGATATCATTAGTAGGATGTCAGAAATGAGATATTTAGCTAGAGAGGGGATGGATTCTTACTTCTTAACTTCTCAAGCCAGCTGAAGATGAACTGGCACAGTGTGCATTGCAAGGTGGCTGGCTGGAGCGTGGCTGTGGAAGAAAGAGATGTAGACCGGCCCTTGTGAGAAATAAGCTGTCACCTGGGACTGATTAGAACTCATTTGTTAATCAATCTATGCATCTACTTCAAGAAAGAAGCAAACATCCATCTTGCTTTGAGGATCCATGACTATCTTATGAGCTAGATGGACATATGCGGAGTTGTGGCTTCCAGTTCATTTCACATTTAGTATAATGATAAAGTCATATCTTTTTCTTGTTTTGACAAGTGAAGTCTCTAGTGAACAGGGGGAAAATAGTAGTGAATGTCTACGTTTTTAGCCTAACTTGCTGGCTAGAGGCTGTTTCAGACTCAGTCTAATCTATGCATCTCTTTTTACATCATTTCCAAGAATTTTCTAAAAGAGAAGTTTTAAGCAATTCTTAAGATTTAAAAAAAGCTTTCCTTAAGATCCCCAGTCAGCATTATCTTTTCATTGAAGTTTACTTTTTTTTATTGCTAAAAACATATTACTTAATGAAATGATATACGATCAGCAGAGATGGGTAACTTTTTCCATATAATGACCAGTTGCACACTCTTTAATCATGGCTACAGTGTGGTTATTCCTTGGTCCCTTGAGTAGTCTGTGGGTAGGCAATGAACATGCAGGTCAATCAGAGAATCCAGATGGACCCTGCCTCTGAACTCCCACCCACATTTTAGACACATTTCTAAAGTACTCCTACCAACCTTATAATTTTCAATAGCTATGCCAAAGTATGTTCCAGATCAACAGATGTTCAGCAGGTTTGATTCATTCATTTGAGTAAAATAGAACAAGTTGGGGGTCTTTCCATTGTGTTCTAGTTTCTTGTAATCAAATGCATTGCATTTGCTTATTTAAGGTGCCCTAATGCCTCTTGGGGTACCCTGGTGGAACACTGGTTAAGAGCTCAGTTGCTAACCAAAAGGTCGGCAGTTCAAATCCACCAGCCTTGCTTTGGAAACCCTACAGGGCAGTTCTACTCCGTCCTATAGGGTCACTATGAGTCGGAATCGACTTGACAGCAGGGGGTTTGGTTTGGTTTAATGTCTCTAGGAGGAGGCCTGGTGGCACTATGGGTAGAGCACTTGGCTGCTAACTGAAAGGTAGGTGGTTCCAAACCACTCACTGCTCCACAGGGGAAAAGACCTGGAGATCTGCTCCTGTAAAGATTGCAGCCTAGGAAACCATATGGGGCAGTTCTATTCTGTTCTATAGGGTCATTATGAAGGAATCAACTCAGTGGCACAGAACAACAACAACGACTCTTGGGAATGAACTACGGACCAGACTGAGTGACATGACAATCCAGAGCAAAGCTGTGGGGTGGTCTCTGCACAAAGCTGGAAGAGCGAGGCTGGAATCAGTGATTCCCTGGTCACTATGGGGATAAAAAAGGACTCTAGGAGGAAGGGCTCTTGAGAAAGAACTAATCGTCTTGATCAATAACACCTTATGGTTTGGGGTTTGGTTGGGCCAAGCTAATGTCCAGGAAACTTACCAGAGTGAATGAAACAAGCTGACACAACAATAACTGCCCTAGGGAGAAGCACACATAACAGCAGCTCAGAAACAGTGAAATTATATGATAACTCACTATGTCTTGCTTATTCAAGAGGCAGTGAACTTCCTATGATGGCTCTTGGCATTGGAGTTTCCCGTTCAGGCTGTATATGATCTCCAGAGTCCCTGAAAAGAGGCAGACACAAGTGCCCTGGCATCCATGAGGCCAGAGACAATATTTTCAAAGCATATGGATTAAACCAACTTTGTGACTTGAAAATGAGTTCTACCCCACAAAGCATCTGGATGATGGTCAGCTACACTGACTGGAGTTAGGTCTGTTTTCTAGGCTTATAGAAGGCCGCAGGAGTTCAAGATGAGGATGAGAGATGTCTTATTGCTTACCAGGGCCAGGCAGCCCTACAAGGACAAGAAGTTTGCTTTCTTTTTCCAGAGATGAGTATTAGGAAGAAGTTGATTTTTATTTGTTCACAGTAGGTAGAGTATTTGGACAGTCACTCTGGTATCACCTGGATATTTCCCTCTTGCCTCCACAATATGAGCCAGGCTCTCCTCAGATGCTTACAAAAGAGAAGACTTTATTATCTTCTTTAGAAAAAATACTCCCCTCCCCTCTGGAGCTCCCCCTTGCCCAGTTACTCAGTGCGTGCATGTATTGAGGGTTGGTGGTGGTGAGTGGGTAGTTAATGATACCAATTCTGACCATCTCTTCTGATAGCCTGGTCTCTACCCCACTTGAGTCATGTTTCAAAGGACCTCACCCTGGCACTGAAGAAGTTGTCAGAACTCCTTGAATCATCCAGCATATGTGTGAAAATTAAACTCATGCACCCACACGTGCATAGACACAACAGTCTGCCTTCCTCCCCCAGCTTCCATGAGTGTACCCAAGCACCTAAGTATGTCACAAGGACGTTATGCTCATAGACCAAGCAACTTGAATAGGGCATCTAATCTATCCCCCTCCCTAACTTTCTTACAATCTCCATTTTGAGCTTGAAACATTGATAAGCCTGAATCTCCTTTCTCCTGCCATGTTCGGCCTTTCAACATCAGCTGACATAGGAGGGTTTCTAGTCACCACAATGGTGCTTCCTAAGAGCCTCTGTTCCTAGAGTGGGGAGGGGGACAGGGAAGCTAAGCTTCCACTGAGGCAAAGGGGCTAATTGCCAACAGGTGTTTGTGGCAGGGAAGCATCTGACCCATCTACCATCCAACCCTCATCCTCCCACACAACCATACGCTTACACAATCTCCCACCCTTCAAGCAGACTCTTGGTTGAAGATTCTGGGTCTTGATTAAAGACCCACTCAGTTGAGCCCCGAGGGTACCCACTGAACCAGTTGACTGACTGGAATCTGAAGTCCATTTATGTTAGGTCACAATCAGGACAGGATCCCTCCTTAGCCTGGATTCCCACAACAAAGCAGTACCCAAGAGAAATCTTGGTAGGTAGTTTATTTGGGATATGTTACAGGGAAGCAGCACTGAGGGATGAGGGAGTGAAAAAGTGGAGAGAGACAAACCTAGGAAGTACTACAGGGTACGCCACCACTATAGGACATGATCATTTGCCGAGGGACTCCTGAGGATCCCTATCAAGTGTGCCTCAGAGACACCACCTGATTGATAGACAGAAGGGACAAGCATTTATCTCAAAACTCCTGTCTTCTGTTGGCAGAGAGTTGCTCCATGAGGTTTCACATCCCAAAGCTTCCAGGTCATTCTTGTGGGAGTGCTAAACTGGCAGGCATCTCCTATACCATGGAGACAGAGGAGGGCTGAGACTCATGTCACACAGGCATGAGACACACCCAAAATGAGGTTCTAAGAGCACAAAGCAGGTTGGAGCCTATAAGGAACTGTTTTCCATCGCTGGACTCAGATGGCAGGCCAAGAGGATGTGAGACAGTACACAAAAGGCTCAGAATATACAGTCCAACCACCATTTCACCTCACTGCTATCCTCCCAACCTCTTGGAGATAGGCTATATAAGTCAGGGGAGAGAAGTTGAGAGGCAGGCAGCCCTAAGTGAGGAAGATAGGTAGGCAGGCGTATTCTTGTAAGCTTGAAGTAGCAGCCAAGGCCCTTTTTGATTCCTGATATGGATATGAAGAAAGTAAGACCCTTTATCTCACCCCCTGAAATGCTAGTGTGGACTTTGAAAGGTTTAAGGGCTACCAAAATGTCTTCCCTGATCCCTGCAGGAAGATCAAGAAGGGGCAACAGATAGGAAGGGAACAGAAAGGAAAATGTGAGGCTTGATTCTCTTTTTTTTTTTTTTTATTCATCTAACCTTTTATGAGGCAACTAAATGACTAGATATTGAGCTAGGTCCTACGGATACAGACACAAACCAACAGAGTAATCCTTGCCTCCTTAGAGCTTGGGGTCTCTGGTTGACCAAATACATTTGCTTCTGGGCTAAAAGCTGCCCTTGCATAGCTGACCCCTAGTTCCTTCCATCAGCCTTAAAAATTCTTACTTTCATGATCTGGCACCTACCTTCAGGAACTAGCTTTATGAATTTTATAATGAGAATGAACTTTTCCCCTCTCCCTAACCAATAACATGTAAGTCTATTATTCAACTTCGGAAAATTCTACCTTCAAAAATATTCATTATGTAGAACACTGCATATGTAAGAAAAATACATGTTACAAATGATGCTGTCGGGGAATTTATAGTATCAGGTCCTTAGAGAAGTCTAATAGGGTTATTAGAGCCATATCAGTTGGCTAATAGTGAAAGATCAGAAACATGAGAGGATTTTGGAGAAAGGAAAGAACCATAGCCGTTGACCTGGGAAGCACTGGGGCAGCTTGTCCCAAAATAGCTGCAAATGCTATAGGGTAATCTAGTCACAGTGCCCATTTGCTTTAGATTCTCAAGTACCTATTTCAATATGCTATACCCTCAATCCCATAACTCATTAAAGTATACTTTAAATTTGAACACGTTGCTTTCCAAAACTGCATCTTCTAGGCTGCTTCTCATTCTTAAAAACAGCACATGAATGTTTTGGTTTTGATTTAGAAAATATTTCCATTAGAAATTAAGCCATTTGAAGTTCCCTTGTAAGTTTAAGTCAGTGAAGACCACCAACAGAGGACTAGACTTGTTTTAGAACTGTGTTGTCCAATATAGCGGCCATTAGCCACAGGTAGCTATTGAGCACTTGAAACATACCTCAATATGAATTGAGATGCGCTATAAGGATAAAATACACGCTAGTTTTTGTAGACATAGGATGAAAAAAAGAACATAAAATATACCATCAGTAATAGTTTGTGTTGATTATATTGTTGAAATAATAGTTTGGATGTATTGGGTTAAATAAAATATATTACTAAATTAATTTCTCTTATCTCTTTTTGATTTTTTGAAACATGGCTAATGAAAATGTTTAGATTATACATGTGGCTCACATTATATTAGACAGCAGTGTTCTAGAAGTATAGTAATCGCATCTGGTATTAAATCAATCTCATTTGAAAGCTCCACTAATTTTTCAGGAAGGTAGTCAATTATGATCCTGAAGCCATGTTTTACTAAGCCGTGTTGGTGGCTGGGTGGTAACTCAGCGAGAATCGCACATTATCATGTCATATTGAGATCTGGCATGTTGCAGAGGAAAGATTGTTCAACTAGGACCTGGGAAACTTCCCTTTCTCATCCTAAGACTGTCCCTGACTCATTGTGCCTTTCACAAAGTTTTTTAGTATTTCTGGCCTCAACTACCTGTCTATAAAATGATGAATTTGGATTTCATTATCTCTAAATTCCCTCCACCTCTCACATTCCACAATCCCAAATTCTCTCTGTTCATACAACATAGGGACATGTCAGGGATATTAATCAAGTATGGTTAGTAATCAACGAGAAACCTCAAAATAGATTTGCAGTAAAGGCAATGTTACCCTGTTACCAGTGCGTTTGGAGATACAGGAATACATTCAAACTATCAACTACCAGATCCCTGACACTTCGGCTTAAGAGATGTACTGCATCTGGGATTTGCTAACTTGAGTCAGCAAAGACTTTCTATCTCCTTGAAACGACTTCCTGAAATCATTTTTCACAAGTTTCCAACTTTCTAAGATGTTCTGCCATGAATGCCTTTTCTGTCAGCAGACGTGGAGTCTGCCAAACTTGGCCTCCTTGGGACATTCCACTGGGTTCTGCACTGCTCCCATGAAGTCAGGGACCATGTATGTTACCAGCCTTTGGGGAGGACAAGTTATTCTCTCTCCTTCTTTGCTCACATACAATGAATATTGTAGTCAGTCCCCCTGCCGTGGAGCAACACTTAGCACAGTAGACATACTCTCCACGTACTCTCATTGAGAGAATGGAGAAACAGGAAGTTGCTAAACCAATAACCCTGCTGATGATTGAAAAATCAATACACACCAAATAGAAACAGAGATGCTGTGATGAACACCAAAAGGGAATGGAAGTGCTGACAGAGTGTTTGGAGATGTCATAATCACAGAAGATATGAAAACTGAGGCTTCATTAGGTGCCCCTTACAACATATTTTTGGTTTGACCATTCACTCCTCTACACATCTTTTTATGGGCTCTATTTGTCATGACATCATGACATTTTGAAGCCCCTGATTTTAAGTCAAATTTGTCAAACCAGTCAGAATGAGAAACAACCAGCTGCTCCAGAAGATGAGAAAAGCCCAAAGACACATGACGGATGGAATGTTTAAGAAAGAGAAAGGTGGGAAAATAGACCTCTAAGTGATTGCAGAAGAAATGAATCAAAGACCCAAGATATCTTCTAAATTAGTGGATTGTCCAATAGATTTTCTAGGTTTTGAGTACCAAGTCTAGCTCTGCTTCAATTCTGGAGACCTTGGGAAAACAAGAGCAAAAGTGTTGAACCCCATTATCTGGCTTCCCAGCAGGTATTCAGTGGAAGGTGTTTGTTTATCTCTTATTTTATAATAATAATAAATAAAAATTTTATAAATATAAGACACGTGAGACTGAAGCTATTTCTCTCTGCATCCCCAATTCTTAGGGCAATATCTGGCCATAGCCATGTGGTAAATGTTGAATGAGTGAATGAATGAATAAATGAATGAAGTATAAAATTAAGACTTTTAGCCCTATCATTCTTTGCACTTCAGTAAGTCATTTCAGCTTGTTTTAATTTCTGACCTGCTGACTGTAAGCAAATATCATGTTGAGATAAAATAATACTAATACTGAGCTTTATATGCAAAAAGAAAGTTAATGGCGCCCATAGTTCTTGTGATAGAGTTTCCATGAGTCCCCCATACCTCTTCAGACTTCTACTTTCCTTTGAAGGAGTCCTGGTGGTGCAATGGTTAAGTGCTCAGCTGCTAATTGTAAGGTTGGGGTTCAAACCCACCCCAGGACTTTGCAGGAGGAAGACCTGCTGATCTGCTTCCACAAAGATTACAGCCAAGAAAATCCTATGGGACAGTTCTACTCTGTCACATGAGGTCACCATGAGTCAGAATCGACTCAACAGCAAACAACAACTTTTCCTTTGAGGCCGAGGACTTCTATTTGGAACATGGCTGATCCATGTAAAGTACAGCCTCATTATCACCATGCTCACCCTAACTAAACTAACCTCCTCAACATCTGCTCATGCACAACATCTTTACAACTTAACCACACAAACATCTTCCCTGTGCCATCCCTTGTCTTTCTCTCTTCTGCCACTGTTATCAGCAACCACCAAACAAGATTATGCCCTCTTATCTCTTAGTTGTACCCCAATTAGCACTTATGTTTGTATGAGGGTTAGTGGTCCACATGTTCATCTTGTATACAGAAGTATGAATTCTTCTGTGGGAAGTAACAATTCCTCTTTCACTTCTTTCAATTCTACCTTTGCTCCAGTGCCTAATCCGAGCACAACACTCTTGCCAAAGAGATGCTCAATAAATGCCTATTGGTTTGAAAAACTAAACATTGTTGCTAAACTTGTACACTGTCCCTTTAAAATGGAATTGTGGCACTGATTTTCCTTCACCTTCCCAAGTCTATTCCTCATGCTCTACAGGTCTGCATAACTGTGTTTCTGAGAAGGTGCCATCTGCTACTGTGAATTTACAGTCTCTTTCAGCAAATAGGGAAAGTAAATAGGGAAAGCAGGAACTGAACTTCTTCAACTGAAAAACTAACACAGCAGAAATGTGCTCTGGAGAAATATTTGCAATTGAGGGGGCCAGTCTTAAGTGGAATAATTCCATCTTGTTTCACCCGGATGTCTTCCTTCTGAAAGATATCCATATGAAGAGAGAGCTTTTCAACTGATCTCTGATTTCCTAGAGTCACTCCACATTTCCATGATCTTTCAGCTGAGCGAAACGGAGGAAATTTAGCTTGAGTCTTAGCTGCTCACTCCATGAGTCCATGGAGAACCCACTACAGTTCCCATGCATAAATTTATGACATTATTAGCTAGTTTACGGACGGCTCAGGGAATATCAGGATGCTTCTATACACATCAAGTGCTCAAGAATACGTTTTCAAAATAATACCATGTTATGAAAATGAATCTCTCTCAACAGCCTTTTCTCAATTTAACTCTTCCCAAACACGGCATCCTGGTGTCTTAGAGACAGCATTAGGTCAATAATACTAAGATGAAAAACTTACTCAGACTACTTTTCTCTCCATGGATATACGTTTATGAATTTTCTAAAGTGTCTAAGAGTTTGCTTTCTGGAGTTAAGCCCAGTGAATTAAAATATTTGTTTCCACAAATTAATTCTAGTGAGTCTTTGGGAAAGGTACTTAATCAGTGATCTGATCTGGAAAATGCTGATAATAATAGTCTCTAGTTTATAGAATTTGTGAGAAAACTGCACTGGGCAATTGCATGTAAAGGGCTTAGCACATATTCAGCATAATTAATAATAATGATTATTACTAAAGGAAACACTGGAGGCGTAGTGGTTAAGAGCTACTGCTGCTAACCAAAAGGTTGGCAGTTCGAATCCTCCAGGTGCTCCTTGGAAACTGTAGGGGGCAGTTCTACTCTGTCCTATAGGGTCGCTATGAGTCGAAATCTACTTGACAGCAATGGGTTTGGTTTTTTGGTTTATTATTATTAATAATGACTAAGTCTGTATCTCTTAAGTATTATTAACAATAAAAAATACACAATTTTAAATATCTATGAATATGAATGATTTTTATTCTTCGTAGAGCCTCATAAATATCGGTTGTAGTAATCTAGTATCCAAGGGCAGTGGTGGTTCACTGGTAAAAGTCTTGCCTTCCATGCAGAGACCCAGCTTTGATTCCTAGCCAATGCACCTCAAGCATGGCCACCACTTGTCAGTCAGCGGAGACTTGACTGTTGCTATGATGTTAAATAGGTTTCAGTGGAGGTTCCAGACTAAGAAAGACTAGGAAGAAAGGTCTGGCAATCTACTTCGAAAAAAATCAGCCAGTGAAAACCCTAAAGATCATAGTGATCCAATTCAGTTGTACAAGAGGTCACCATGAGTTGGGGGCTGAGTCAACAGCAACTAACAACAATCACCTAGTATCCTGCAACTTGAAACCACACCACTGTTTCTTAGATTTGTAACGCACACAGAGGCTACAGGAAAAAACTTTCTATATTTATCATTTATCTTTGGAGTTTGGAGTTACTGTTAGGTCTCCCAGGTCTGCACTACACTCAGCTGTGTGTGAAGAAACCCAGGCTGAAGAAATAGTCCCTGACTATTGAAAGGTATAGTTCATTCACTCTTGGCCAGTGAATGATAGGATTACTTGACCTACAATATCTGCT
>NW_004443999.1:5314127-5315352 GCF_000243295.1 Trichechus manatus latirostris
GCAAAACACTTCCTGGGATACTAAGGTCAAAACACATAGGATTCTGTTATTTCAACTCAATTTCAGGAGAATTCACCATAGCCCCATGCACATGAGGAGTCTTGCCCCCTCCAGGACTCAGCCTGCAAGCCTGGCTGGGGAATGCCGGACAAGTCCTGCAACTTTGCCTCAACAAAACCCAACTCCTCCACGGCCCACTCTTTAACAGTATCTCTAACCACAATACAGGAATCACCTCCTAAAAAAACTGGAAGTACATCTTGCCTCAAATAAGTAAGAAAAAGAATTGTATATGAACCCCATGCAAAGATATTATAAGAGGAGGGCATTAGTTTCCCACTGCTGCTGTAACAAATTACCACAAACTTAGTGATTTAAGACAACACAAATTTATTATCTCACAGTTCTGGAGGTCAGAAGTGCAAAACAGGATTCACTCAACAAAAATCAAAGCGTCAGCAGAGTGTTCTGTCTTTCTGGTGTCTCTAGGGAAGTATCTGTTTCCTTGGCTGCAAGAATCTGTCCCTTTCTCCATCTTCAAAGCCAGCACTGTAACGTCTTTGAACCTTTCCCTGACTCAGAGCCCTCTTCGGCCTCCCCCTTCCACTTGTAAGTAGCTTTTTTACATTGGATCCACCTGGATAATCCAGGCGACTCTATTTTCAGAACAGCTGATTAGCTACCTTAATTCCATCTGCAACCTTAATGCCGCTTTCGCATGTAACAAAACATATTCACAGGTTCTAGGATTAAGATATGGACAACTTTGGGGAACTATTATTCTGCCTAACACAAGGAAAAGAAGATAACTCAGAATTACAAACCTACAGAAAATGGAGACATGCCCAAAACATGCAACCATGAAGCAGAGAAACACTATACACTAATATTTCAATACAAGCTAAAGAATATTAAGAAAATAATAGAAGCAATGAAAGAAAAACACAAACTGGAATTAGATATTCTCAGAAAGGAAATGCTAAGCACAGTGGTACACGAAAAAACATGCTGATAGAGCATAGGAATGAAGTAGAAAGAAAGGAAAAGGAAAACAAAATTTCAGAAATTAAAGGCCTCCCCACCAGTGTTTCTGGGATGCAGTGTCTCTGGAAACAAGAGGCTGGCTCTGGCAGGTGTTGCTAAAACCTGAACTCACAGAAAGCTGAAATCAGCCCATCACAGGTACCCCTCTCCATGTGCCCCTTGGTGACTCCTTTCCTCCTTC
>NW_004443999.1:5320604-5322495 GCF_000243295.1 Trichechus manatus latirostris
GGGAAGTTCTAGCTGGTGGAATAAAGCAAGAAAAATAAACAGAAAGCATACAGATTTGAAAAGAAGAAGTAAAATCATCTTTACTTGTTGAGGACAATACAGTGTACATAGAAAATCCTAACAAATCTACAAAAAAAAACTACTAGAACTAATAAGTGAATTTGGCAAAATTGCAAGACTCAAGAGCAATATACATTAGTTCTATTTCTATATAATACTAACAAACTAACGATAGGGAAATAAAATTTTTAAGATACCATTTACAATAACATCCAAAACACATGAACTGTTTGGGGATAAATTTAACAAAATATGTCCAAAACTGTATACTGAAAACTATAAAATGTGGCTGAGAGAAGTTTTTTAAAGACCTAAGTAAATGCAGAGATGTGCCCGGTTCACAGATTGGAGACTTCTAAAACTTTTTTTTGAAATAATTTTAGATTTACAGAAAAGTTTCAAAGATAGTGCAGAGTCCCCATATGTGCTTCATTCAGCTGCCCCTAATGTTATCATCTCATGTAACAATTGTATATTTATCAAAACTAAGTGAATTATCATTGGTACAATACCATTAACTAAACTAGAGACTTCATTTGTATTTCACCACTTTTTCCATTAATGTCCTTTTCCTGTTCCAGGATCCAATCAGGAACGCCACATTGCATTTAGTAGTCATGTCTCCTTGTTTCCTCCAATCTGTAGAAAGTTTCTCGATCTTGCTTTTTCATGACATTGTGAAGAATACTCTTCGGGTATCTTATATAAAGTCCTTTAATTTGGATTGTCTGATGTTTTCTCTTGGTTAGACTAGGGTTATGGATTTTGGAGAAGAATATCACAGAGATTATGTGTCCTTTCATTGCATCATATCAGAGGTACATGATGTCAACATGACTTATTACCGGTGATATTAATCTTGACCACTTAGTTAAGCTAGCCAGGTTCCTGCACTGTAAAGCTACTATTTTTCTCTTTCCATAGACTATTGATTAGAAGCAAGTTGCTAAATTCAACCTACACTCAAGGAGACAGGAATTAATCTCCACTTTCTGGGGGGAGGAGTATCAAAGAATTTGTGGACATATGTCAAAATCACCACAATAATGAGTAAATACTTTGGGGAAGATATTTTGAGGCTATGCGTATATCCTGTCTCTACTTAAAGTTTACCCTCTAACTTTATCACTTATCAGAGGATCTTGTCTGTAGAATTATTATTGCGTTGTTCCAATGGTACTTTTCGATTTCCCTCACTTCTACATTTATTCATTAGAATTCTTTGGTCAGGATGATTTGTTCCTTCTCTCCTATTTATTTATTTGTTCAATCATTTATAGTAAAACCTATGAAAGCCAGAACCTGTGTAAGGTGGAAACCCTCAGAAAGAAAACTCAAATATTTCTCACTAATAGAGAGTGATAGAAAAGTGGTAAGACTGTACCCTGTCAAAGGCAGAAAACTTGCGAGACTCAAAAAAACAAGGCAGTCCTGTCGGGCTCCAGCTCTCACAGGTTTCACTGTATTTATATCAATGTAATTAATTAGTGTTTTTCCCTTGAGTTATAACCCAATACTATCTTTATTATTTTCTTGCTGAAGTTGTTGTAGCTTTGGCCACTGAGTGCTCTTTCAGTTGACTCCTGTGTCCTGAGACTCAGTATTTTTGAAAATGTTAATTCTTAGCTAATTAATCTATAGATTCACATAACCCTAATCTAAACCTCAACAGGATTTTTAATAAAATTGGCAATTTATAAGTAATAAGCTTCTATATAAATAAATTTCTATAAAACTAACATGTTTATATAAATAAAATGCATACAGAAATGCAAAGGACCTAGAATAAACAAGTTCCTTGATATGTATATATATATATTTGAATCACATA
>NW_004443999.1:5322804-5323771 GCF_000243295.1 Trichechus manatus latirostris
ATAATATGACAAAGAAACCAGTTTTTAGAAAGGGGCAAAAATTCCAACAAATGATTCCAAAAGAAGATATACAAATGGTCAATGTGTATGGAAAACATGCTCAGCATCATTAGTTATCACAAATTAAAACCACAACGAGTTACTCCTACTTACACACTAGAATGGCTAAAATTAAAATTGACAATATTAAGTGTTAACAAGAATGTGGAGCAATGGGAGCACTCATTCATTTCTGGTGAACAGTTAAAACAGTTTGGCAGCTTCTTATAAAGTTAAACACATGCTTATTTTACAACTCATCAATCCTATACCTACATATATACCCAAGAGAAATGAAAACATATTTTACTCAAAGATTTATTCAAGGATGGTCTAGCAGTCTTACGCATAATTACCCTACCTAGAAATAGCCTAAATGTCTATCAAAAGGTAAATAGATTAAAAAAATATTTTGATAGATCTACACAAAGGAATAATATTCAGCATTGAATAGGAACAATCTCATAGACATTACACTGAGTGAAAGAAGCCGAAAAAAAAAAAAAGCACATACCATATAATTCCATTTATATAAAATTCTAAAAATGGCGAAACTATAATGATAGAAAGCAGAGCAGTGGATTCCTGGAGCCTGGGTTGAGAGAGAGTTGTAAGCTGCAAAGGGGCACAAAAAACATTTCAGGTTTACAGAAATGTGGCATATTAATATCTTGATTTTGATGGAGGTCATGGGTTTACACATTTTTCAAAATTCATCATATTCACAGTTAAAATGGATGCAAATAAAGTTAACTAAAAAAAGCCTATTTAGTTCCATGTCATACATTTTGTAAAAGAATTATTTGAATCATTCTTTTTCAGCAACAGATGTCACATAATACTATTGGGAAAGAGTCATGTAGGCCAAGGCCTCACATGCCTTTTTGGAGTACCGTAGCCCTCCCATCAATTAGAGTGAATGGCACAA
>NW_004443999.1:5324011-5333257 GCF_000243295.1 Trichechus manatus latirostris
GCAAACACCACAGGGTTCTTCATTTCTCCTTTCTCTGAAAATAGGTCTAAGGAAGGAAGAGTACAAGATCAACCTGTAAAAGCAAGGAATGTCTCAAAGACTGATGGGATATGTCAAAAAGGCATAAGACTCAGCTTGAAGAAACTCTCACTGGCCAAACGTGGAACAATTTGAGCATTAAAAGAGGAATTGTGGAAGAGTTATACTACTTTGAATAAAGAAAGAATTTGTGAGCTTATATTTATACTAAAATCAGGGGATTGAAATACCAACTAAAAATGCAATGCCATCAATGTAATAATTGATTTTGCCAAGGGTAACCAATAGATGCTGAACACATCAGATGCAAAATTGTGGGAGAATAGGTTATACACATAATTTCAAAATATGACTCCAGAGTTCACTTATTAATTATAAAGGAAAAGAGGTGATTTTACAATGGAGAAACCTGGTAAATACCACCATAACCAAGCATTCAAAGTTAGCATCACCAATAATGGCACAAACTGGAACTATGTGCCTCTTGATGGCCGACAATGGGAATTACACAACATAACCCATGTAGTTCTCCTGTCCAAAATGTTTGAACTGTATCTAATCATCCAGGTTTGGGGATATCCTATAAAACAGTTGGCCTGGACTCTTCAAACATATCAATTTCATAAGTGTTAAAGGAGATTAAAGAGATATGACAACTAAATGCAATGTGTGATTCTAGATTGTATCAAAAATAAAACCCTGTAAAGAAAACAACAGAAAAAATTGAATATCTGACTATGATTTGATTTCTTGGTTTGATAATAGTATTGTTGTTTTTCAAGAAAACACTGAAGCATTTACAGGCTAAAATTAGCAAATCAGAAGGAAGACGGTACCCAGGAAAATGGATCAAGTGTGTGTCATGAATTACACACCATAGAACATCTAATTTTCTGGAGAGATACCAGTGAAATAAAGAAGGTTTCTGCCCTTAATAAATTAACCAAAAAAATGAGGTGACAAGCCAAATGATAGTAATATAAGAACATAAAAAGAAACTCTAACATCATCAATAGGCATTTACTGCGCACTTCTTGCACACGTTATTGTGCTAAATTCTATAAAGGACAGAGTAAATGTACAAAACATGCATAGTGCCCATGAAGAGTTTAAAAGTCCAGTTGGCAAGACACAGTTTGTACACATGAAACAATTTAAAAGCAATGCAAGACACCATGTTCTCAAATGCCAAATTCTGTGGTTTGAACTAAAAATATAATAGGAATTCTTGGAAGGAAGAGATCAATGTCGAATGAAGCCGCTGGAAACTGGGGCTTGTGACACATTAAAACAAGCACAGAACTCCATCTTAGGGCAAGAGCTACCCATATGTGTGCTGAGGAAATGCACTAATGGGAGTATGTGATTAAAGCCAGGTTTTATTAATCAGAAGAGCCTTCATGGGGGAGAATTTGCAGCAAAATTTGAAGAAGAGACAGAAATTGTAGGAATCACTAAATAGACGTTAGAGTGGAAGCAACCTTATAGATCATCTCTCCAGTTTCACATTTTTATGAGTAAAGAACCTTGGTCCCAGAGAAAGGCTGTTGTCAGAAAGAAAGGGGAAATCTGGTGTAAATGGCAAGAAACTGGCATAGGAATCCTGAGAACTCTGTGGCTTTGGGCAAGCCATTCACCATTTTTAAACCTTTGGTTGTGTGACAGATGAGATACCTTCCATCAGGATGTGGCATCTAATTCCTCTTCCTTTTTCATCTGGGCTATCTGAGTGACTTGCTGGGCCAACTGCATGTAGTGGCAATGGCACCGTGGGACTTCTGAAGCTATGTACATCATTAAAACACTCATTCTTGGGGTCCTGAGCTGCCATATAAAAAGTCCTACTACTCAGAGGACAACAAGCTATGAGAAGCTCAAACCACAGTGAGAGGTCCTAGAAAATAAGGAATAATATAGGGAGGAATAAGTAGGCCAGGGAACACCTTGGCACCAGACATGAACGTGAAGAAGCCATCTTGGAAGTGGATCCTCCAGCTCCAGCTCACTCAACTGATACCACTCAATCAAATCCATCCAGAATCCTTGACCTGTATTTGTGAGCAATATAAATTGGTTATGTTAAACCACTAAGCTTTGGGATAGTTTGCTATGGAGCAACAGATGACCAAAAAGCTCGTTTTCATTGTCCCTTATAACTATACACTTTTCTGCCTTAATAAAATTCCACAAGGAAAAAAAAAATGCTGGCAAATACTTGGTAAAAGGAGTCCAGCGAGTAAAGGGTAACAAGTTAGTTTGAATACATAAATATAAAATACTGTTTACAGCAGAAATAATAGGAACTATCTCTGGGAAATAAGGAGATACCAAAACAGTAAGATTCTTAGACACTTTTTTAAGGACATAGATCTTTATTTCTGATCAACAAAAAATATATTTGTTTCTCTTCCATCCATGTAATTGACAGTATTCTCTTCAAGTCTAGTTTTCCTTTTCTGGAAGATCTGACTAATACCTGTTCTTCCCACCTCAAAACATGTTTGTGATTGCATAATATGTTCGTCATCAATACTGTTCTTTGAACATTTCCAGCTCTCTATCTCTGGGCACATGTTAAAATTGCATTTTGTGTCCCCTTGTAGTTGAGTGAAGTCACGTGATTAGTTATCAATGAGTTGTGAGCAAAAGTAGCACATGTTCCTTCCAAACCAGAACATTTAACTGCTATTCCTAGACCTTCCAGGGTTCTCTTTCCTTCTGGCCCAGTGACCAACAACAATTGAGACAGTGGTAGCTCCATCAGCCTGGACTCCTGAGTAAATCTGTTAATCAAAGGCCCCCTGCCAACCCATGATGGACACGTAAGACATGAGAAATAAATTTTTGTTCTTTTAAGTCACAGAGATTTTTGAGATTTCTTGTTACTGCAGTATAATGTAGCCTAGTCTGACTGATGTACTGGAAAAGCCTAGAAATGCTTTGGGAAACAGTACAGTTATTCAAAGGCATGAGATAATGTAGCAGGCTTCTGAGTAGGGATACAACCCAAGGGATTCATTTAGCCATCTACTGCAAGTTTGTGTTGTTGGTTGCTGTCAAGTTGGCTCAGGCTCATGGCCACACCATGTACAACAAAATAAAATGTTGCCCAGTCCTGCACCGTCTTCATGACCACTGGTATGCTTAAGTCCATTGTTGTGGCCACTGTGTATGCTGAGTGACTTCCAACCTAGGGGGCTCACCTTCTAGCACTGTATCAGACAACATTCTGTTGTGTTCCATAGGATTTTCATCGACTAATTTTTAGAAGTAGATCACCAGGACTTTCTTCCTAGTCTGCCTTAGTCTGCAAGCTCCACTGAAACCTGTCCACTGTGGTTGACCCTTCTGGTATTTGAAATACCAGTGGCATAGCTTCCAGTATCATAAGCAACCTACAAGCCACCACAGTATGACAAACTCAACAGATGGGTAGTGGGCAAGTTTTTGTAGCTCCTCCATAATTAACAAATCATCCAGCTTCCCTGAGTCAAATTTCCCTGTGTATATGATAATAATAATAACAACAGCAAGAATAACTGCTATTTATTGAATGTCCATAGGGTCGTTATGAGTTGGAATCAACTCGACAGCAACGATTTTTTGTTGAACGTCTACTATGTGAGCTCTTACAGATGTATGATTTCTAATCCTCATGGGAGATCTGGAAAATGGGCTTAAGCATCCCTGCTTGTACAGATGCAGAAACTGAGGCTAAAGAGGTTCAGTACTATGTTCTTTGCGTTTCTTTTCAATCTTCAGAGCTCTACTTTGGAAAGGAAGCCTAGTGCTATGGTAAAGAAAAGTGTGGATCTTCTCTGTTAAACCCATACAGAATGTGAACACATTATATGCTTGCTTTCACTGGTGTTTTAAAAGGAAGCAAAAACCAGCCGAGACAGCTCTGCGTCCAAGTCATCTGGTGCCCATGTGTGAGCATATGCGTGCTTTCTTGTGTCCTCCCAGGATGGCACAGATATTAATTGCTTAATATGTAAGAGGCAGGGGCTGCAATAATAATCCTCGATTCCACAGTCAGCTTCACTTCACCTTCATGGGCCCCAGCATCGTACTACCCACGGGCCTCTTGGGGCTTGAAAGAACCAATAGGAGCGTCAGCCTCTCTCAGGGCATGTGGCGGATGGCATCAAGGCCATAGTGGGAAACAGAGTAAGTAAATATGATAAACTGGAAGGGCAAAGATGTTCAAAATATTCCTGGCCCCACCTCAAATTTTAGGTGGCCCCAAATGCCAAACCCGGCCTGGAATTAGCATTTGCAGGCAGAGGTCTTAAATTAGAGTACTTCAAATAAGGCATCTCAGACTGCTCCGGGATGGTCCAGGACAGGGAGACTTGTGGAGGGGTTTAGGGGAGAGGACTAGAGAGGCTCATACTGATGGGATTCCTGTCAGAACACCATGGGTCTAACAAACTTTGCTGACCTGGTCTCTCATGTCTCACCCTGAGACCCCAGACAGTCAGCTCCCTGCCCACAAGCCTTCTGTCAGGTTTCACCCAGACCTTCAAATATCTCCCATCCTACCCTTCCTCTTGTATTTCTAAATTTTTACTTATATCTCAAGGAAAGTGAAGTTTCCTGCTGCACACACCTGGTCTAAGTTCAGAACGCCTGTATTTCAACTTAAAGTCTTTCTTTCTCAGAGCAACCCTCCAGGGGCAGGTGTATTACATCCTATAACTTACCTTGGCTTTCTGGACATGTGGACACATTCCTCATTTGTTCATTCAATTGTTATGAGTTTACTGGCCTCCTAATGCACAAGACACTGGGCACATAGCCATGAATCATATAGACACCAACCCTGTCCTCATGGAGCTTACATTCTACCAGTGCTGTGTTGTCTTCCCCTTTTGAAACCCTCCTGACCCTCCACCCCTTAAGAACCCTACCTCATATGCAGCTTTCCAGATAGGTGTCAAGCCGTTTTGGAGAGAATCCTGTAAGTCTCTATAAATTTGCTCTTAGCTGAATACCAAGCCCCAAACCCGCTGCCTTCGAGTTGATTCTGACTCATAGCAACCCTACCGGACAGAGGAGAACTGCCCCCATAGGGTTTCCAAGGCTGTAAATCTTTACAGAAGCAGACTGCCACGTCTCTCTCCCAAGGAGTGGCTGCAGGGTTCAAAGAACCAACCTTTGGGTTAGCAGCCAAGGGCTTAACCACTGTACCTCCAGGGCTGCTTTGAGAATGAGAAGTCCTTGAAATAAGAAGAAAACGAGGACAGCATGAAGTCACTGAAGCCAGGAGAAAAAAATACTTCAGGAAGGAAGCAGTGGCCATTCATGCCAAATCCTTCCTTGATTTACCTTCCTTCTGTGCCCCTCAAGGGCTCTTAGCCCAGGAGTTATTCATACTAAAGCAAGATCTGGCAAGTCAGGCCCTCAGCTTTTATCTTCATTTTGTTCCATTGGCTTTTTATTCATCCTATCTCTCCACCATTTGACCCAACATTGGCCCACACTCCAACACCTACCCCCACTAAATGCTCTGCTCAGTCAAACCTTATCATTCAGTCCTAATCTCTTCATAAAGTCTTCTCAGAAACTAGCCATATTCTAAAATACTCTAAAGTGTAAAATGTCTGTGCATCTTCTTTCTCTCCTGCCTTGCACTTTAGTTTTATCAGTTGTGGCTTGTGTTCCAACTAGATCACAAGCTCATTTATACCAAAATTTTATGTGTTATGCCTCTCTGTATCCTGCACAGTGCCCAATATCCTTCAGAAGCTACAGGAAGTATTTGCTGAATATTTTGTTGAATACTTTCTATATCTGTCCATAAGGCGTGTTATATTTTAGGCCCTACCTACATGCCACTTTGAATACAGCAGACCAGTTAATTAAAAATAACTGGTCAATTCCATTTTTGAAAAGAAAAATCAATTCAACCATTTGTTTAATCGAATTAACGGGTTAATGCAGTTTGCCTTATGTAGAACTGAGCTTGAAGGAAATGACTTCAGTCGTTTTCAAATGAAATCGTGTCAGAGAAAGATCATTTCAAATTGGCAGCTTGCAATGGAAACTATTCCACAATGCAATGTGCTTTCCCCCTTAAATGCCTTACTGTTTTATTACAGCAGGATGGCTTGGCCGTGTGGTCACAATGACCCCAGGTCTGGAGTTCTAAATCAAACGGCCTTGGAGTGTTCTTTTTGTGTCCTGACTAACAAGGCTGAATAGAGACCTGTGTTTTACACATTCAGTATATAATAACAGGAAGAATCCTGTGTTGTTTGCCGAACATTTTCACGAGAAAGCTTTATCCCATTAACCCAATATGATAAAACGGTAGTAAGTACTTTATGTGTGTTTTAATTTTGCAGCATGAGTAATCTAGCTGTAGAGGGCAACATTATACAGGATCAACAGCTTGCAGATTGGTGGGGAACGGACTTGAGAAAAAAAGGTATTTGTTTAAAACTCAATGGATTAGCCCATCTCTTAAGCCTTTCTCTCTGTTTATCCTGCCCTAGATAGCAAAATACTCAGCCCTGCCCACTGGCAAATGCATAGGTCATCTTTCAGAAACCAGCGGGGAGCGCCAGCAGTGAGGCAGGCTATCTAGAATATCCTTACCCCACTTCCCTATCCTCGAAAGGTCACCCTGGCTTACTGGCAGTGCCTGGCTGTCTGACCGCTGGGAAATAACAAGGGCCACATCATTCTGACCTATTTAATCTGGCTAAATCCTCTTTGGCCTTCTCTGGACCTCAGGCTTAGGGTTACTTACTGTGTGATGACAAGACTCAGAAGTCTGAATGCCACACCAGGCAATCGTGAGTGATAGGTCGGAACAGTACAGAAGGGGCCAGAACCAGGAATCCCAACATGTGTCCATGCAGGAGACCTTCAGGCAGAGGGTGGGAGAGATAGAAGTCATTGATGCACTTAGGGAACATTCACTACACGCCAGATACTGAGCTAACCAAAAGCCCGACCAGTTGCCATCAAGTCAATTCCCACTCATGGTACCCCATTTGCGTCAGAGTAGAACTGTATGCCATAGGGTTTGGAATGGCTGATTTTTCAGAAGTAGACCACCAGTCCTTTCTTCAGAGTTGCCTTTGGGTGGATTCAAACCACCAACCTTTTGGTTAGTAGCCGAGCACTTAACCATTTGTGCCATCCAGGTACAGTGCTCGGTGCTGGATGCTGGTGCAGAGGGTGGAAAGAAATAAGGTTACAGGGGAAACCAACAAGTAAATAGGAAGTGTATTTAGATTTCCAGGGAGCTCTTAGAAGAGCCCCTAATCAGATTAGAAAGCTTTTTGGAGGAAGACAGGTTGTGCTTGAAGGATGAGTAGATGTTACTGAGAACAAGAAGAGGGAGAGAGGTCAGGCAGATGGCCCAGCTTTAGGGAAAATGTAGTGCCACAAAACAGCCAGATATACTCAGGCAATAGTTTATAATCATAATGGCTTGTGAGCTTTTTAAAAGACAGAGTTCTATCCCAGTATCCCCAAACCTACTAAATAAGAATCTTTTAAAACAGGGGTGATGCTTGCATAGTTTTCAAAATCCTTCCTAGGTAATTTTAATACAAACCCTTTGCTAAGAACTTCTGCTTTAAAAACCAGTTGCTGTTGAGTCAATTTCAACTCCTGGTGACCCCATGTGTGTCTCAGCAGAACTATGCCCCAACAGGTTTTCAGTGGCTGATTTTTCAGAAGTAGATCTCCAGGCCTTTCTTCTCAGGCACCTCTGGGTGAACCGGAACCTCCAACCTTTCCAGTCACAGCCGAGCTTGTTAATGGTTTGCACCATCCTGGAACTCCTAAGAACCTCTGCTTTAAAGAGCTGCAATTTTGACTGGAACAAGAGGGTGACTGCAGAGGTGGTCTGAGATGAGGCTTGATTGACAAGTAGAAGCCCAGGTAATGGCTTTGTATGCTATCCTAGGGGTTTGACAATGAATGCAACGCCATTCTTCTTCAAGTTCCCTTTCCCAGCATAGAAGACCATATGATTGTACAATTCAAAATGGCCAATACCAGTCCATTTCAGCTCACTAATGCCTAGGATATCAATGTTTACCAACCAACCACTAAGGCCAAAGATGAAGAAATTGAAGATTTTTACCAGTTTCTGCAGTCTGAAATTGATGGAACACGCAATCAGGATGCATTGATAATTACTGGTGATTGGAATGTGAAAGCTGGAAACAAAGACGTGTCAGTAGTTGGAAAATATGGCCTTAGTGATAGAAACGATGCCAGAGATTGCATGATAGAATTTTGGAAGACAAATGACTCCTTCATTGCAAATACCTTTTTTCATCAACATAAACAGTGATTATATACATTGACCTTGCCAGATGGAATACACAGGAATCAAATCAACTACATCTGTGGAAAAAGACGATGAAAAAGCTCAATATCATCAGTCAAAACAAGGCCAAGGGCCGACTGCAGAACAGACCATCAATTGCTCACATTCAAGTTCAGGTTGAAACTGAAGAAAATTACAACAAGTCAATGAAAGCCAAAGTACAATCTTGAGTATATCCCCCCTGAATTTAGAGACCGTCTCAAGAATAGATCCGATGCATTGAACACTAATGACTGAAGACCAGATCAGTTGTGGAATGACATCAAGGACATCATACATGAAGAAAGCAAGAAGTCATTAAAAAGACAGAAAAGAAAGAAAAGACCAAAATGGATGTTAGAAGAGACTCTGAAACTTGTTCTTGAATGTAGAATAGCTAAAGCAAAAGGAAGAAACGATGAAGTAGAAGAACTGAATAGAAGATTTCAAAGGGCAGCTCAAGAAGACAAAGTGAATTATTATAATGACATGTTCAAAGACCTGGAGATAGAAAATCAAAAGCAAAGAACATGCTCAGCATTTCTCAAGCTGAAAGAACTCAAGGAAAAATTCAAGCCTCGAGTTGCAATAGTGAAGGATTCTATGAGGAAAATATTAAACGACGCAGGAAGCATTAAAAGAAGATAAAAAGAATACAGAGTCATTATACCAAAAAGAATTGGTCGATGTTCAACCCTTTCAACAGGTAGCATATGATCAGGAACCGATGGTACTGCAGGAAGAAGTCCAAGCTGCACTGAAGGCATTGGCGGAAAACAAGTCTCCAGGAATTGATGGAATACCAAATGAGATGTTTCAACAGACGGGTGCAGCGCTGGAAGTACTCACTGGTCTATGCCAAGAAATTTAGA
>NW_004443999.1:5335294-5339615 GCF_000243295.1 Trichechus manatus latirostris
CTTCTGGAAGCTGTGGGGAGAATCCATTTCATTGTCTTCTTCAGCTTCTAGAGGTTGCCCGCGCACATAGACTTGTGGCCCCACATCACTCCTACCTCTGCTTCCATTGTCACATCATCTTCTCTGCCTCTGTCCTGCCTCCTCCCTCTTTACCTTATAAGGGCCCTTGGGATTGCATTGGGCCCACTTGGATAATCCATTATAATCTCCCCATTTCAATAGGCTTAATTTAATCATACCTTCAAAGTTTCTTCTGCCATGTAAGGTAACATATTCAGAGGTCCTGGGATTAGGACTTGGATAACTTTGTGGGTTCACAAGAAAGGTCTGGTGATCCACTTCCAAAAATCAGCTATTGAAAACCCTAATGAGCATCTTCCTACTCTGACACACACGGGGTCGCCATGAGTCAGAATAGACTCAGTGGCAACCGGTTACTTACAGCAGGCTGGAGGATGTGTTCTAGAGGCTGTTCCCTTCCATTTACGTGTCTCTTGGCTGTTCACTCAGGAACACAGTGTTAACTAAAGCCTGCTGATGTTTCTTTTTTTCGGCCATCAATTCCAACTCATAGCGACCCTATAGGACAGAGTGGAACTGCCCCATAGGGTTTCCTAGGCTGTAATCTTTATGGAGAGGAACCCTGGTTGTGCAGTGGTTAAAGCACTCGGCTGCTAACTGAACGGTCTGCAGTTTGAACCCACCAGCCACTCAGTAGGAGAAACATGAGGCAGTCTGCTTCTGTAAAGATTTACAGGCTAGAAAACCCTATGGGGCGGTTCTATTCTGCCCTATAGGGTTGCTATAAGTTGGAATCAACTCGATGGCAATGGATTGTTTTTTGTTTTTTGGGGTTTTTAATCTTTATGGGAGCAGATCGCCAGGTCTTTTCTCCCACGGAGTGGCTGGTGGGCTCAAACCACCAACCTTTTGGCTAGCAGCAAGCTCTTAACCACAAAAGCCTGAAGGAAATAAAAGGACTGAGAGACATTTTTGCAGAAATGAAGTTACACCTCATCCACAAATGCACCTGAGTCCCAGTGTTTTGGGCTGGCTGTTTGGAGCCATATTCAGAGGCCCCGCTGACCCTGAGCTGGTACAGAGGTAAGGCTGGTGGAAGGGGCTGTACTCGCCAAAGGAAAGGAAATTGCCCTTTCTAACCGGCCAATCACTCAGCAGGAAAAAGGTCAACATGAAGTTATACTATTTGAAGGGGTCTCGCATGTGGCCTTTTAAAAGATGTAAGAGATTTAAATCATTTTTTACAGCAACTGGGAAAAATCAGAATTTATAATAAGAGGACAAGATATTTTAGGCTCTTTGTATTCATGATTGAAAATGTTCTGGAGTCAATAAAGTATACTCTTTTCTTTCCAGCCTCAGGTTCTTGGTTTTGATCATACAGTACAGTCATGTAAGGTGTTACTATTGGAAGAAGCTAGTAAAGAGTGCACATGACT
Organism: Trichechus manatus latirostris; assembly: GCF_000243295.1. Classification (NCBI taxonomy): domain Eukaryota; kingdom Metazoa; phylum Chordata; class Mammalia; order Sirenia; family Trichechidae; genus Trichechus; species Trichechus manatus. The sequence goes on from NW_004443999.1 coordinate 5,336,755, forward strand.
TCCCTGTACATATTTTTTTTCAAAAAATATTTTCAAAATGAAAAAATTAAGAACATTTTACATAAAAAATTGAATATGAACAACAAACTAGGAAAATATTTACAAAAAATACACCCAAAATCTTTACTATAAAAAGAGCTCCTACAAATAGATAGAAAAACCCAATGTCCCTAATTGAAACGTGAGCTAATGATGGGACTAGACAATTTGCAAAACAAAGTAACAATAATATATGACGTATCCAAAAAAGAAACCCATTGCCGTCAAGTTGATTCCAACTCATAGCGACCTTATATAGGCATATAAAAATCTTTAATTTCACAAGTAATTTAAAAAGCTAAAAAATTGAAAATTGTTTTATGTTAACACTCAATGATAGTGTTAGTATCAAAATATGGGCATGCTTATAATAGAGGTATAAACTGGTAGGAAAGAAGTTCTGGTGGCGCAGTGGTTAGTTAAGCACTGGGCTGCTAACTGAAAGGTCAGCAATCCAAACCTACCGGCTGCTCCACTCGAGAAAAGATGTGGCAGTCTGCTTCTGTGAAGAATTAGAGCCTTGGAGACCCTATGGGGCAGTTCTACTCTGTCCTATAGGGTCGTCGCGAGTCGGAATCGACTCAATGGCGATGGGTTTAAACTAGTACAAACTTTCTGGAAAGCAACTTGCAAAAGATGCTAAGTGGCCCCTGAGTGAGCAACAGAAGCATCATCTGAGAACTGGTTAGAAATGCAAATTTTGGGCCCCACCCCATACCTTAAAAAATGAAACCAAACCGTTTACTGTGGGTTGGATTCCAACTCATGGCAAGCCTATGCTGTAGGATAGAACTGTGCTTTAGCCCTCTAACCACCAACCTTCCAGTTAGGAGTGGAGTGCTTAACCATCTGCAGCACCCCGGGACTCTACCCTATTCCTACGGAACGAGAATATCTGGGGTAGGTCTTGTAATCTGTGGTTTAACAAGCTCTCCAGGTGATTTTGATGTTTGCCCAAATTTGCAAACCACCATTGTAGGGTAGGAAGTAGAGCAATGGGGGAAGAGGGTGGTCTCTGATGCAAGACAAATCCCCAGTTATGGATCTAGTAATACTCAAATGTGATATAAAGGTAGTGTTATGCGGAAGCCCAGCTCACTCTTTAATCCCACCATGAGGAACTTCTTCTCCAGAAGCCTCACCCAAGTCCCCCAGGGAGCAGTTTATGCCCTTTCTCCTCAGGGCAATAATTCTTTGTTCCCACTTTTATTATCAAACTGCCTTGTGTTTCTTTATTTGCCATCCAGTCGATTGTGACTCATGGTGACCGCGTATGTGCTAGAACTGCTGTATAGGGTTTTCAAGACAGTGACCGTTTAGAAGCAGATCACCAGGCCTTTCTTTCAAGGGACTTCTGGGTGGGTTTGAACCATTAACCTTTTGGCTAATAGTCGAGTTCTTAACCATTTGTCCCACCCAGGCACTCTATCATTGAACAATAAAAACCAGAAAACCAAACCCATTACCATCGAGTCAATTCTGACTCAGTGATCCTACAGGACAGGGTAGAACTGTCCCATAGAGTTTCCAAGGAGCACCTGGTGGATTCGAACTGCTGACCTTTTGGTTAGCAGACGAACTCTTAACCACTATGCCACCAGGGTTGATAAGTGCCTTTAGTTTTTAGTCCCCTTTAGGATTATACTTGGAAAATAGTAGATGTTTGTTCAATTAATGAATCAGTGTGAAAAGGAGCAATTTAGTTTTGACCACAGAAAATAAGGAAAGGTTTCAGAGAACACTAGAGTTTGAGATGGGTTTTAAAAAGCTTTCCCTCTTGTCCTTAAAAATATTAGTCTTTTGGAGAAAAAAGATTATACACAAGAATCATTACAAATAAAAACTGATAGATGAAGTGTTTAGGGGTGAAGTGTAGTGATATTAGGAGCCTGGTGGCACAGTGGTTAAAGTGCTCAGCTGCTAACCAAAAGGCTGGCGGTTTGAACCCACCAGCCACTCTGCGGGAGAAAGATGTGGCCGTTTGGTCCTGTAAAGATTACAGCCTTGGAAAACTATGGGGCAGTTCTACTCTGTCCTATAGAGTTGCTATGAGTGGGAATCGACTTGACAGAAGTGGGTTTTGGGTACTGATATCTGAAACTAACTTGAAATGCATCAAAATGAGATAGAAAGATGGATGAAGGGATAGATATATATGCTATAAAGCAAGCGGAGTAAAACGTTAATGGTAGATTCTAGGTCAGGAGTCAGCACGTGCCTGTTTTACAAATCAAATTTCACTGGGACACAGCCATGGCCATTATTTATATACTGTCTGTGGCCACTTCCCCACTACACCAGCAGAGCTGAGTAGTTGTGGCTGTATGGTCTGCAGTACCTAAGAGATTTACTGTCTGACCCTTTACACAAAAACTACATTGACCTCTGCTCTAAGTGGGGGGCATATGGGTGTTCACTGTATTCTTCTTTTAAACTTTCTGTATGTTTGAAATTTTTTCTAATAAAATGTTGAGGAAAAAAATTATAGAGAACAATATAAACCAGAATATGACTGGAAACCAAATTGAATATAAGGAAATACCAAAAGAAACTGTAAAAAGAGTAAATATGGAACAATAGATGTTTGGGTTGGGGCAAGAATAATAGAAACTGGTGTTAATATTGAAGCAAGTCACACTTTAGGTTTTGTTTAATATTAGGTCTCCCCTATAGATATTAACCTATAGGGTCGCAATGAGTCAGAATTGACTCAGCGGCAATGGGTCTGGATTTTGGGTTTTTAGATATTAACAAGGTCCCTGGGTGTCGCAAATGGTTTTCGTTCAGTTAGCCAAAAGGTTGGCAGTTCAAACCCACCCAGC
>NW_004443999.1:5340744-5341562 GCF_000243295.1 Trichechus manatus latirostris
GGAGGTTCAGGTCCACTTAGAGGCACCTCAGAAGAAAGTCCTGGTAATCTAATTTCAAAAAATCAGCCTCTGAAAACCCTGTGGCGCACAGTCGAACTCTGACACACATGAGGTCACCATGAGTCAGAGTCCACTCCAGGCAAGTGGTGGTGGTTCCAGTTAGGATAAATCTAAATGGCAGCTCCGGTGGACAGGGAGAGGGACCGATGGGGACAGAGAGCAAGTGAACAGCTTAGCATTTTCATCTCCTGCTATGATGGCTGAGGATTTGATTTTTCAGAGATCCCAGGTTTTTGGAATCAGTTCAGGAAGAAAGACAAGAATTCCAGGTGATCAGCCCACTCGATACTATAAGTAACGTGTGGCCAGGTGTAAGGACTATAAATTCTGTAGGCAGTCAGGATCCCAGTGATTGCACTGTGGTGGGTCCCCACCAACACGGCTGGCATCCTCTCTGCTTAAGTCAAAGTAAGAGAAACATTAAATTGACTTAGACTGACCTGTACTAGGGGCAGCCTGGAAATCGCTTGCAAGTACCCCATTCCAGACCACACAATGGATGCTTCTTCAGTAACAGCCCACCTGAGTTCTCTCTTGATCTCAAGGCTGTGTATCCATAGCAGTAGTCCGCAGATTTCAGTGAGCCTAAGAATCTGCTGGTGAGCTTGTTAAAAACTCATATTCCCAAATTCAGCCCAGCAGTTGCTGCTTCCAGGCAGTCTCCCTGGTTTTGGAGGCCTCTCCTTTGAGCTCAACAATACCCCAGGAACATCTGAAATAAGGAAACTTGTCTATCTTCTGACATTTGTCTATAGCCA
>NW_004443999.1:5343484-5389237 GCF_000243295.1 Trichechus manatus latirostris
AAATGCCTTCCAATATGAGGGCCTCATCTTCCGGCACTATATCAGACAGTGTTCCCTGCTATTCATAAGGTTTTCACTGGCTAATTCTTTTCAGAAGTAGACTGCTGGGTCCTTTTTCCTAGTCTGTCTTAGTCCCCCCACGTGTCTGTCAGTTTAGTCCCCCCAGGTGTCTGTCAGTTTGTCATACCTTGAGGGCTTGTGTGTTGCTGTGATGCTGGAAGCTATGCCACTGGTACTCATCTTATCCCACGGTTTCAGCTGAGCTTCCAGACTAAGACAGACTAGGAAGAAGGACCCGGCAAGTTTAGTAAGGTACATGAAAACTTTCCTGGAGGTATGCATGTATGAATACTTAAGGGAATTGATTTCCACATCCTCAACTTTCAGTGTAACCTTCCTGCTGAGGATGGGCTTGTCCGCTGGCTCTCATTATCCCAAGTCCACTTCTCCCAGCCCGCAAGGGAAAGGTGAACTCCCCACCCCTGCCAAACTCACCTTGTCCCATATGTCAGAATGTAGACACCTGCAGGGCTCCTGAGAGGGCATGTTTCCTGGGAGTAGGCACAGAGAGTATTGGAAATAAATATTGAAGGCTCATGGCAAGACTCTGTGCTTGTCTGTCCTAGAATTAAAATTCAGGAGAGAGATGGCTGTCATAGGGACACTTTACTTTGAATTGAAAAATGAAATCAGATTTTTTCAGAAAGTAGGTTTGACTGACGGGATATTACAAAGAAGACAAAAATGATAGGCTTTACCAATTAGCTTAACCACCACCACAACAACAAAAAAAAACAGTTGCCATTGAGTTGACTCTGGCTCATGGCGACCCCACGTGTGTCACAGTAGAACTGTGCTCTGTAGGGTTTTCAATGGCTGATTTTTCAGAAGTAGAATGCCAGGCTTTTCTTCCAAGGTACCTGTGCATGAACTTGAAACTCCAAGCTGATGAGCAGCCAAGAGTGTTAGCTGTTTGCACCACCCAGAAACTCCCCAAGTAGCTTATATGATAAATATTTTGTCTTTTTATTTTTTAGCTGGAGCTGGAGCTCTAAGGTTTTGGTGAAAAGATAACTTAAAATAGACTTTTAAAAAAGAGCATTTTAAAAAAATAAACAAGGTTGTATTGGCTTAGGTGTATTGAAAGTAAAGACATTACCATTTTTTCACTCTTTCCGAGAACATTAGCTTAAAGAAGGTGCCTAAGTGGCAGAGTAACAGGTATAATTACTGAGAGTTGTTTGATAAGACTCGGTAAAGCCTTTTTGGTTTATCTCCCAGAAAGTAGAAAAATGAATGGCTTTAATGAGTGGGTAACAAGTCCTTTTATAAGTCAGGTGGTTTCCAATTCTGTGTTTTCATCACCACTGAAGGAGGACCTAATCGAATTGTCAGCCGAGAGATCATTAACTGTAATTTCTGATGACAGATCCCCACATAACTTCAAAGGAGTTAAGAGAATTGAGGGATGCTGCTATAACAAAATTCCTTCCATTCCCACCTAGTTATTTATGTGAACAAGGTTTCTCAGCACATCCAGTTATAAAATGAAGAGTAGGAATTGAACTGATGCCGAATACTGACCTATCCCAACAATAAGTAATATTTATCCTTGGACACAAGAAAATTGAAGAAAATCTTCCACCTATTTCATTAAAGATGTTCTCCCCACGGATTATGGCTTTTACTTTTTATGGCTAATAATTATTTATCAATATTTGTACTATATTTATGATGTTTTGCTTCATTGTGTACCAATAATAATTGTAATAACAGCTCAGTCCAGAAGAATTTTATTAAACTATTAGAGCCTTCTGGCTACAAGAAATAAAAATAAACTTCAGTTTTATACACAGTTTTGATGTAGATGTGTTTGACAGGGTGATAAATAAAAGACTTTCAAGTATAAAAATATGTTACATCAGGAAAAAATTATGTAGCAGAAGTTTAATGGAAATAAGAGTTTAAGGAGAAAAAGTATGGTGTAAAATTACCTTCTATTAAATAAGAGCTTGTTGTATTTTTTTAAGGGATAGTGGGGGATAATAAACTGCTATTATATTAAATTCCACTACATACATTTAAAGGAACCCTAGTGGAGCAACAGTTAAGCGCTTGGCTGTTAACTGAAAGGTTGGCGGTTCAAACCCACCCAGTGACTCTGTGAGAGGAAGACCTGTCAATCCGCCCCCATAAAGATTACAGCCTTAGAAAACCCTATGGGGGCAGTTCTACTCTATCATATGGGGTCACTATGAATCAGAATCGACGTGACAGCACCAAATAACAACAGATACATTTAAAAGAATGATGGTTTTATTTTAAAGTGCCTGTATTTTTAATATATCAGAAATTTTATGCTTTTGAACTGTTTTGAACTTATGATGCAAAATTATAGATGTCACCTTAAGAAATGTGCAAGGGGACTGTCTCAGTTATTGACTGCTGCAAAGCAAATCACGCTCAACCTTTGTGGCTTAAAACAACCATCATTTTATTTGCTCCTAACTCTGTGGCTGATCTGGGCTGGGCTCAGCTGGAAGGTTGCTCTGGTGGTCTCACCTGGTGTCTTCGGCTGGGTTCTCTAGAGGAGCAAAACCAGTGAAGCATATATTTAAATATATATAGAGAGAGATTTATTTCAAGGAAATGGCTCATGCCAATGTACAGGCTGGTAAGTCCCAAATCCATGGGTCAGACATCAGGCTGGAGGCTTCTTCTGACTCATGGCATTGCAGGGGCTGACAAACCCCAAATCAGCAGGTCAGGCGGAAAGCTGCTGGCTTACATCCCAAGAACTAGAGGTCAAAGAATCACGAGTCAGAAGCAAGATTGAGAGAGTGAGCTTTGCTGGAACATCCATATATATTGGATGCAGGGCACACACCCAAGAAAACTCCCCTTTCAACAGATTGGCTGATCACATCAGGTCACAAAATGGAAGATGATTACATAATATCTGCCAAACCACTGAGAATCATGGCCTAGCCAAGTTGACATGTAACTTTAACCATCACAGTCCACCCCTTGTCAACTTGGCACCTGTACACATCTCCTTAAACCATACATAACCTCTAAATAAAGACTATTATAAAGCCATACTTGTGCCTACCATGATACAATTAACACGTGTACAACCAAAAATGCACCAGTCCTGTTTACATCTTATATTCTATAGTAAGTAATGGAATAATGGAGCAAAGAAAACAAAGATATTAGTGATATATATGTACACATACACGTGCAATAATGCAAGGAAGAAATACTCATAACAGTCATCATTTCTGCAACTGGTCATGTGGTCATAGCTGGTATTTAGAACTACTTTCTTCCACCATCCATTCTGTATTCCCTTTGTCCTCAGCAAGCACCTCAGCTGGTCATTGTTCTTTGCCTGGTGGGGTGACCCAAATCTTCATTCCTACAGGGCCTGGGCCATTATTAGTCATGTCAGAATTGAGTTGCTATAGTTTTCCATTGACTTTAACCACAGGGCATGGTAGTACTAAGAGGTGTCCTAAGGGATCTCCTGTATTCCATACTCTTCTTTATCTCCATTATGCAGCACCAACCTGATTTCTCCTTGGTAGTCAGGATTAATCACACCAGCCACTATGGTCACTTCCTTCTTTGCCTGTTGATCCAGAGGCATGGGGAGCCCAAAGTGATGGGGTAGCATTCTTAACTTCCAGTTCAATAGAATTTGTGCTGTGTGTACCGGTAGGAGCATTCCTCCCTTTGGAGCTAAGCCCTCTAGACCTGCAGAGCATAGGGTCAGGGGATCAGGAAAAGCAAAAATTTTACAAGTAGGTCACTAGGGGTAATAGTGAGTGGTGCCACTCCCATTTCCACCCCTTAATTTCGGCACCCATGGATTCTGGCTATGCAAGAAACAGCACCATATATCAGACACTTGGTTTAGAACATATACAGCCTCCTGAGAACATTGCCCTAACCCTGTGAAGTATTGCCACCTAGCTGGTGCCATAATTGCATCTTTAGAAGGCCATTCTATCGTCCTATCAAGCCAGCTGCTTCAAAATGATGGGAAACATGGTAATGCCAGTGAATTCCATGAGCATAGGCCCATTGCTACACTTTATTTGCTGTGAGGTGAGTTTCTTGATCCAAGGCAATGCTGTGTGGGATAGCATAATGGTCAATAAGGCATTCTGTGAGTCCATGGATGGTAGTTTTGACAGAAGGATTGCATGCAGGGAAGGCAAATCTGTATTCAGAGTAAGTGTCCATCCTAGTAAGAATAGAACACTGCCCTTTTCATGATGGAAATGGTCCAATGTAATCAACCTGCCAGCAGGTTGCTAGCTGATTGCCCTTAGGAATGGTGCCATATCAGGGACTCTGTTGGTCTCTGCTGCTGGTAAATTGGGCACTGATCAGTGGCTGTAGCCAAGTCAGCCTTGGTGAGTAGAAGTCCATGTTGCTGAGCCCGTGTCTAAACTCCATACCAACCACCATGGCCACTTCATTCATGAGCCCATTGGGCAATGACAGGAGTGGCTGGGGAAACAGTCTGACTGGCATCCACAGGAGGCATCAGCCTATCCACTTGATTGTTAAAATTCTCCTTTGCTGAGGTCACCCTGACCATCCAGCAAAACCCATTGGCCACAGCCCATGAATCAGTATACAATCACACATCTGACCATCTCCCCTCCCTAGAAAAATGAACAACAAGATGCACTGCTTGATGTTCTGCCAACTGGGAGATTTCCCTTTACCAGTGTCCTTCAGGGCAGTCCCAGAAAAAGGCTGCAGTGCTGCCATTGTCAATGTCTGAGTGGTGCCTACATATTGGGTAGGATCTGACTAAGTGAATCAAATGGCCACAAAGGCAGCCCCTACCAGCTTTTTGGGGGAAATGGCTATCAAGACCAGAAAACAGTCACCAATATAAGAAAGAGTAGGGAGGGAGGAAAGCTTTGTGATGGGGGAAGGGTGAAAACTTCATATTTCTTCCAAAGAAGCGACTCAAGCTTAAATCCAGGGCTCTAAGCATGATTTCATGGCAGAAATTGCTTGTTGTCCCTCAATATATCTTCACCTCTTTTCCATAGAACTCACAAATTCTGGGGGACACATGGCTTTTGAAGTGAAGACTAAATTTCCCAGGCTCTCTTAAAGCAATGTATGGCTGTGTGACCAAGTTTAGGATCAGGTGGCTGCTTCTAGGAACCTACTTTAAAGAGAGCCGATGCCAGCCCTTTGCTTCTTTGTCTTCACCCCTTCCTCCTTCCTACTGGCTGGAATGAGGACTTACTGGCTGGAATGTGGACAGAGCTCCAGCTGCCATGTGAGCTGGGAATAGACACCAGACACAGTGGGACAGCAAAGAAGAGCCTGGGTTCCTGACGTGGTGGCCTTATCCTACTAGCCCCAATTGCCAAACTCTGGACTTATGAACATGAGACATAAATAAACTTTTGTTTTTACCAGGCCACTGTTATATTGTGAATCTGCTGCTTGCAGTCAAATGGACTCTGCATGATTCATCTCTTTTGTCACCCACCACTTCTGCCCCAGAACTCCTTGCTCCCTTTCAAGGGAGCCGTTCTCTTTTTGATGAGTCCTTGGGGGCTGTGTAGGCAATAGTTGCCCTTCATCTCTCCCCTTCTTCAAACCCTCCCCAGGTTGTGAATGTAGTTATTAACTACTCAGACCCGGATTCTGTTGGGTTCAGCCACCTGACTTCCTATTTAGTCTGCCATCAGCACCTTCCCAGGCCTCCTCCGTCTAGTCAAGGCAATGATAAACACAAAGAAGGCCTGTGGGTCCTGCATGGCTTAGAGGGGTAGTTCTCAACCCTGGCTGCACATTAAATGGGGAGCTTTTAAAATATACCACTGCCCAGCCCCATCCCAGACAAATTAAATCAGAATGAAGGGGAAGAGGGGAACATTCTCTCTTTTTTTTAATCTTCTGCAGGTGTTCCTAATATGTAGCCAGTCTTAAGAGCCACTGTCTTAGAGGGCAGCCTTTTTTAAGTTCTTAGCAGCCCTGCAAAACCTGCAAGGTCAACTACATTCAATACATTTCTGAAATTGACTCGCGATGATACAGAACTGGTACGTTTACCTGATCACCTGCCTCATGCTGCTTCCCCAAATATACCCTGTTTCCTACAGGGAATTGCTAAGTGTTCTCAAAATGGAGTTTTAAGATCTCACCATAATGTCCATTTTCTTCTTTACTTGCTCTGTGTGGGAATTCCATTCTCATTCCCCAAGATTAATACCAATGTTATTTTCACTGGGAAGCCGTCTCTGACATCTCTGTGCTCCGCCTCCAGCCCCCAAACCTGCTGATATTGCTCTCAGAGCACTCTGAGCACACCTCTACTATGACACATTTCACTTCTTTCTGACCCCAACCCCTCAGCCCAAGACTGTGTTCCTCCTACCCCACCCCAGCCTCTTCCCCCCTAAGACTGTGTCCTGCCCCTCCCCAAAAGACTATGTCCCTCTCACCTTACCCCAGTACCCCTCTCTCCAAGATTGTGATCAACCCACCTCACCGCAGCCATCCCCCTACAAGACTGTCAGCTTCTTAAGAGGGAGAGGGTGATCTACCTTGACCGGAGCCCTGGTTGCACAATGGTTACGTGCTCAGCTGCTAACCAAACAGTCTCCAGTTCAAACCCACCAGTGGCTCTATGGAAGAAAAGACCTGGAGATCTGATCCCATAAAGATTTCAGCCTAGGAAACCCTAGAGGACAGTTCTACTCTGTCGAACTTGACTCGGCAAAACCTAACAACAACATACTTGATCATCTTTGTACACCCACTCCTACTTAGCAGTTGTTCAGCAAAAGTTTAAGGAACAAATAAAGATTTGATCAGTCTAGTTACAGACTGCAGCGACCTTAAGAAATAGGATGATAATGGCTGCACGAAATTACGTATTTCTCTTGGAAAGTTTCCTGGACAGGTTGTGAAGACACCTGATTCTCCTTTAGGCTGGGCCATTCACTGGGTGGCCACGGGTACTTGAGAAAGAAGACCATCTCAGTTGCTCTGAGTCCTGGCAGAGGGAATATATGGACCCGTCTTTATGAAACGTTTTCTGCGTGCTCCATCTTCACCTGATGCTTCAAGAGGATTAACTCCTTATGCTCTTTTCACTAAGATGAAGCCCTCCTTGGCCCAGGGCCTGTGATCTCTGTGTCCTTGTACTCACCTTGCCTCCTCCTTCCCTTTTGGAAGGGAATGTGGTCTTATGGCGCAAAGTACAGAATTTGGGGTTAGAGGTTTCTGCATTTAAATCTCAGTTCGGTCACTTACTGGAAGGATGATCTTGATAACTTCATCTGATGTCTCTGGGTCTGTGTTTCTCTGTAAATCTCATTGAATTGTTGTGAAAATAAACTGTTAATTAATGTTAACGTCCATGTCACACAGCAAGATTTTGGGCCCATTTTTACTGATTTCAGGACCTGGAGTCAGATGGCCTAGATTTGAATCTTACCTATTAGTCATTTACTAAACAACCTCTCTAAACCTCAATCTCTTCATCTGTGACATATTGTTGATGGGTGCTGTCAAGTCGATTCTGACTCATAGCAAACCCATGCAACAGAATAGAACTGTTCCATAGGGTTTTGGCTGTGATATTTACGGAAGCAGATCACCAGGTCTTTCTCCCACAGAGTGGCTGGGTGGGTTCAAAAAGCCAACTTTTGGTTAGCAGTTGAACGCTTAACCATTGCTCCACCAGAGTTCTGTATCTGTGACATAGGGATAATAATAATACCCAGCTCATAGAATTATGTGGATCAAATAAAATAATGCACAAACTGGATTTGGAACAGAGAAAATGTTATCTTTTATTATTCTCTGTGATTTAGTTCATTGAGATGTATATTTGTGATTTGTGTTGAGGGCTAGAATAATTGCTGGAAAATTCCGACTGTTTCTCTTTTCATTCATGCTTGTTTGCATGCTTTATCTCTCCAAGAGATTTTAAGCTTCTTGTTGTAAGAAGTTTACTTTCTTCCTAATACCCAGCACAATGGTTTACACATGATCTATGATCCCCAGATGTTATTAATTTTTTTTTTTGTAATTGATGGTATGATCTTAACAGAATGCAAAAGATGGAAGAGATACATTTGTATTAAAGACGAAGAGAAGGAACCTTGGTGTAAGTGAAGGCTCAGGGATGGGCAGCCTAGTGGATGGTTGATTTGCCTGATTGGAACAAACCTTACAGAAGCTGGCTATAGCTGAAGAACATCATTAGGGAGGGTGGGGCTGACCTGCAATCCCACAAGTCGACTTATATTCTGAATTAGAAAGGATATTATGGATTGAATTGTGTCCTCTGAAACATGTGTTGAAATCCTAACCCCTATGGATGTGATCCTGTTTGGAAATAGAGTTTCTTTGTTATGTTGAGGCCACATCAATGTAGGGTGGGTCCTAAACCTAATCACTCCTGAGTTATAAAAAGAGCAGACTGGACACAGAAGCACACACAGATACCACGTGAGGATCATCTACACGCTGAGGACTGCCAAGGAACTGAGGAATGCTTGGGAAGAAGTCCTGGTGGTGCAATACTTAAGCGCTTGGCTGCTAATGGAAAAGTCGGTGGTTCGAACCCACCCAGGGGCTCTGAGGGAGAAAAGATCTGGAAATCTACTCCCATAAAGATTACACCGTAGGAAGCCCTATAGAGCAGTTCTACTCTGTCCTATAGAGTCCCTGTGAGTCAGAATTGACTCCATGGCACACAACAACAACAACAACCAACAAGGAAGGAATCGACAATACCAAGACCCTGATTTGAACTTTCAGCCTCCATAACTGTGAGAAAATAAATTTCTGTTCTTTAGAGTCGCCTACTTGTTGAATCTGTGTTATAGCAGCCCTAGGAAACTAAGATGAATGACATTAGACATGTTTTAATCCAAGCCAGTGAATCCATCCCCTCAACTCCAGCCAGACAGCTGTGAGATCATGAACTGCCCACTGGCTTTGACATCAAACAGTCCTGGATTTGTCTCTGAGTCACTTTGCCTCTGGCTATGGGCAATGGCCACAGCCCTCGGAGCCTTGGTTGCTCTTTGCCTAAGGTGGATGATACACTGATTCCTTAGGTTTGCTATGAGGCTTACTGAACAAGGTTTGTGGAAGTGCCATCAGCTTGGACATAGAACTTTCATTAGGCTGAGGCTCTGCTTCAACACATTCTTTACAAGATAGACTCTTCTGTTTCCAGATTTTTCTAACACAAGGCAAGTGGGTGTTTCATTCAATGCAAAAGAAAATGGGAAGTCACAGTAGATTCTGGGAAGATGGACAGCCTGGTCCAGATGCCTCTTCCTGCCAAGGAGAGATGAATTAGGAGAGCAAGAAGTTGGAAGCTGACACAGTATTGCAGTCCTGTCATTAGAGCATGTATGTGTAAATATTTACGTGACATATGCTCTCTGTGTAATGCATTGATATTTTCCATGTGCCAACATTAGGTGGGGCACACCTAGTGCATTATTTTATAATATTTACCCCAAGATGCAGGTACTATTAGCCTCTTTTCACAGATGAGGGAAATGAATAAAGGTAAGTAGCTTGTTCAGTAGCATGTATCTTATAAATGGTATTAGGTGGCTAAGGCCCTGACCAGCTTATACATGTGATAGTGGGAAAGGAAAGAAAGCTTCCCTCACCTTATTGCTACTATGATTGTTCATGTGACTTTAAATGCCTTTTGGAACAAAGCACGGTGAAAACGGATAACATGATAATGACAGTGTTGCCTCATTCTCCCCCATGACCTTTGCTTGCAACACTTTGTATATTCATTCTTAAAACATTGCTAACTCAGACGCCCATGCCTCTCGTTATCTAGAATGCCCTCTATACCAAACTGCATCTTATCCATTCCTTACACCTTCTCAACATGCCAAGCATCAGGAGGATGGTGCAGGACCAGCCAGTGTTTCATTCTGTTACACATGAGGTTGACATGAGTCAGAGTAGACTCAACGGCAACCAACAACAGCACACTTCATGACAACTTCCCATAATGAATTCCTTCCCTCCCTCATGCTGGCTATCATCAATTATACCCTAGCCTTCTTCATTTTAGGGCTATGCAGCCCGTTAGTTGTATTTATTCTGTTTTTGTTGCTCACACTTGCCCTTGGGCTCTGGGCTTCTGGAGGGCAAAAATGTTGTTTTACTGAGTTACCAGGGTGGGAAGGGTACTTGGCTATGAGTTGGGAAACTTGGGTTCCTTCTAGAGCTCTGTTTGAGCTGAGTGCACTGGAGCAATACAACGGAGTGCTCAGGGCCTCGTTCTCCTCTGTCAAATTTGCAAGTTGGCCTAAACATAATAGAATGAAATGAATCAGTTCCTTCCATTCCTCCTCACTTACAGACCTCTGCACAAGAGAGCCCTGAATACTCCTATAAAGGTTGCCAAGGGTTTCAGTTTCTCCCTGACGGTCCAGGTATTGTTTGGTGCTGGTAATTTAAAAAATGCATTGCCATAGTTTAAGCTACCGTAATTGTGTTCCTCCAAGTCTTCTTTAGAATGCAGCGAGATCCTGCTATTGTTTTAAATGTACCATCTGCTCTGCCTGTCAAAATGTTAGTCACATCTCAAGGCCACTTTTACATGTGCCGGTTCTTCTCGGGAAACACCTCCTCCCCCCGTAATGCATGTGTCCGCTGTCCAAGCATGGTTTACTCTTGACTATGGTAATTATTGCTGGTCACATATGATGCATCTGTTTCTTCCAACTGGGCTTCTTGAAGGTAGGAACTTTGGTCTTTTAACTCCACAGTGCTTTTGACCTCATCAGCACAATACGTTCATTGATGAACGAGCAATGTATGATTCACTATTCAACTTGCAGATGCTCTAGGTCCCCCTCCACCCCCAACTTCCTTTCTGTTTCTACCTGTCTTCTTACTGCACTGGTAACATTTGCCAGAAGGGGGTGGATTTTTGACAGAAGACAATAAATGGGAGGAATTGGAAAAAGCTAGTAATCTGGTTGGTGGGGGTGGAAGGGGATGCTATCCACTTAGGTAAGCATGTGGACTGCTGTGCAGACTCTGATAACACCCTCTGTGTTAGCACTCAAAAATCAAAAGTGGGCTAGACGACAGCAGTGTGGGATCCTGGAACAGAAAAAGGGTATTAGCAGAAAAACTGGTGAAATTCAAATAAAGTCTGTACATTTTAAGTATTTTTGTAGATTCAACTGAGAAAATGGTATTTTTCTAGACATGTCTTAGCAAGTACAATATGGTTCTTTTTCTGTAGTTTGTTTTTGATTATTTGGGCCAGTCAGGAATATTTTTAAAATCTAAGATCTGGATATATTCCTACTTCCTGAAACATCATTCCCTGAAGTTTCCACAAGACTGTTTTTAACACATTAGTTGTCCACAGTACTGTACTAATGTCAATTTCCTCCTTTTGACGAACATGCCTTGGTGATGTGAGAAGTTAACATTAGGGGAAGCTGGGTGAAGGGCATACAGGAACTTTACGTATTATCTTTGCAACTGTTTTGTAAACCTAAAATTATTCCAAAATAGAAAGTTTTATTTTTTAAAAAGTGGGCCAGAGTGAACACTTTAGTTTGGCTGGCAGTTCCTTGTTGCATGAACATTCTCACATCAAGTTATAGCCTAACAGTTTGTAGAAGGTTGAAAATGAGAATTGCAGGGAAGTTTGGAGACTGGCATGTCAAAAAACCCATGAAAAGGCAGCCAAAAAGAGAAAAACAAAACAAACGAAAATGGACCTAATGTAGCTGGGAAGCAAATCACATTGAGACGTGAAACCACACCAATGGTTTGGGAGGGGACCACTGGGCTCAAAGCCAGGATACCGGCCCTTGTTTTAGCTCTGAAAATGTCACTTTGCCTTCATTTCCCCATCTTTAAAATGGCCTCACTCCACTCACAGATGAAGATGGGTAAAAAAAATTCCTTACAAAATTTAAGTTTTCCTGTTCTCCAAAAGTTTGTTATTTTTGCTCAAGAACAAGAGCTCTACACCCCATGGGCTGGTTACAATCAAAACCCTCTAGCCAGCAGGTCTGATTCTGCATGAACATTTTCACTTTGCACTTGGCAAGTTTCTGCTTCCTCTTAGAAGAATGTTCATGCCAACGCCAAAGCCATTTGACTTCTAAATATAGTGTAACAGATGTGAATGAGGACCTTATTATTTTCTGTGTTACACAAAGGGTCTTTCTTTTACACAGAAAAGCCAGACACCAGTGCAGTTCTGGTTAGGATCAGCCATCCCTATCAAGGTAAATGGGATCAGTTCTACTCCTTTGCCAACCACTGACGCTTTAGTTACCTAACTCCAGGTTTTCTGAACAGAGGTCCATGAACAAGTATCCATGCCTGGACTTTAGAGACATTTGTGTACTCCCTAACATAAATGTGACATTTCATATCTATGTGCTTTTTCCTATGGAGTGGTTTATCTTCAAAGGGTCCACAACTCTAAAATGTTTCAAAAACACTGCTTTAGACACATACCTTTCCATAGTTAAAAAGAAATTCTAAGATGCTTGTTGTCTGTAAGCACAAACTCAGTATACTTACTGTCTAGCACTTCAAACACCGATATTGGCTGGCTGGCTGATTGGTCTTGAACCTACAGCACCCGGCATATATCTAGGGCTGCATCTTAATGCACACATGCCTGTAACTAGTGTTCCTCCCCTACTGACACTGGGTCTCCCTTTCCTGAACACCTGTGGGTCTTCATTTGAGACATTTGTTCATTAAGTCTCGTCAATTTATCTTTTAGGAATACTAAGGTGATTTTTGCTCTTCTTGCCCTTCTAAAAACTCATTGCCATTAAGTTGGTTCCAGTTCATGGCAACCCCATGAGTGCAGAGTAGAGTAGAACTGCACTCCATAAGAGTTTTCAATGGCTGTGACTTTCTGTAAGCAGATTGCCAGGTCTGTGTTCCGTGGCGTCTCTAGGTGGGTTTGAACCACCAACCTTTCATTTAGTAGCCAAGCGCTTAGCTGTTTGCGCTACCCAGGAATTCCCTTGCCCTTCTAGTTCTTTTAAAACTGCCCAAGTTTCTTTATAACACATACCGTGACGAGTGAGAATGCGGGCACGTAGCTAGTCGGAAGCATGCCTTATTAAGCATGCGATCTTCTCGCTGGAAGAGAATTAAGGATCCCAGTGCAATTTAAAGGTATGATCTTGGTGTGATTTGAATATATGAAGCACATGAATTCTTTTCGTTGCTTTCAAGCTCTCCTTTAGTGGCTTCCAAATAAAAATTTTTACGCCATTTGTCATGAGAAAGATGGTCTACAATTGAAGTCTAGAATAAGAATTGTACTTGGTCTTAATATGAATGGATCCAACTGTAAGACTTAAAAATGATTCCCTATTTCAACTCCTTTGGATAATCTTCTCTTCTTAATTTCTAACACTACCGGAATCTTCTTAACTTTTGGAGAATATTTTAGTTTCTCCAAGAATGTCATGTCCCTTTGAAAAATTTAACCAAACTCTAGGTTTACTATACCTTATAGTATGGTCCTTTTCAATTAAAATATAATGTTGAAAGACTATATGAGAGACTCTGAAGAGTTGCCCAGGCTCAGTTCATCCTTTTCAACAGTAGTTTTATGATCAAATATAATACTAAAAGACTAAGTGCTTGTGGCTCTTATATACATATATTTAAAACACACAGTAAGAACATAAGAACATCTCAAATCATTTAGAAGGTAAAGGGGTTATCAACCAAAATCTTTGGAAATTTCATAAAATTTAAATATCTGCAAACAATCCAACCAAAAAGAAAAATTCCAACATTTGGCTATGGAGGGCACTTTACACATGAACCAAATGGCATTATCACATTTTCCTTCAGGTAAAGTAGTTACTAAACCCCATTAGAAAGGATACAAGAGCAATATTGGCGACATCCCAGAATATCACGTACTCAATTAGAACATTCTGTGTTCACTGACCACGGGCTCTCTTTTACATTGCACACATTACATTTCTACAATGCAATGTTGAAACGGCCTCCAAGTTTTGCAAAGTAGATTGATGTCCATTCTACATAAATATTAACTTATAGTACATAACACTGAATGATTTTAATCTGCACATTTTTCCTCCCATAATAGGTGACACAAGCCAGTTTGTACAAGTTAGGAAAAAAAAAAATTCTGGTTGTTTACATCTGGATTGACAGTCCACAGTCAACCAGAAGTGGTGGGGTGGGTATAGTCGAAGAAAGTATTAATACAGTGTCACAGTAATTGCAGTTAACAATATTCAGCTTTTAACAAAGTGGTACAAAATAAATCATCTTAGATTTTTGACTGAAAAGATCTAGCTGAGAAGGTTCTGCCAAACAGCCGACCAACTGATCCAAAAGGTTAAGGCTGACTTAGCAACCTGCAGCACAACCAAAAACATTGGCGCAGTTCAGAGCTCTTCAAATGCATAGCTTCAGTGTTACATGCACATTAATTATATTCCTTCAATGAGTTAATCCTCTAGACAGTTTGCTTTTTGTTTTGCATGCATCCCATTCCATTTTCATTAAGGGTATCTCTTTCTTGGTCAATCATGTGCTTTGCTTTTGTTTTTGTGAATATTTTTTTTTGTATGTTTTGTTTGTTAAGCTGTCAATACCTCCAACACTTGGAAAATGAAATACAGATGCGGTTTTACTTACAGAAGAGAATCAGAGCTATATGGACAATGCAGAATGAAATGAAACAAGTGTCAGAAGCAGTTTATAAAAATGGCACATTTATTGCTACAGAACGGTCATGTACATGACTTCATCGAATAACTACAGATGAAAACAGGTAATGGCCTAGACCAAGCTGGGTTTGTTTTTGTCTTGAAGGAACTCCAGCACACGACCTGTTTGGACACGTCTACAAATCAGAAATACACCAAAAACATGAAAAAATCGAGGCACTCAGCCACACATTGAAAACAAGGTGTAACTGTTTATCTTTTTTTTTTTTGAAATGTTTTCCCTTTTTTTCTTTTTTTAACAATTTTTTTTTTAGTTTTTAATGCTGCAGCTATGTGTACAGTCGCAAAAAATTTCCCGCTGCGACCTACAACTAAAAAAAAAAAAAAAAATTAAAAAACAAAAAACAAACAAAAAAGCTACCATACAGTTTCATCTCAGTAACACATGGTAAAATAACATCTTTTAAATAGTAAAATAAAGTAACAAACTTTTACTCATAATGATTCCAAAAATCTACAAAGAAGAAATATTCAGAATCTGACAAATTTTTTTTTTGTAATATTCATGGTATAAAAGGATTGCTCCTGCAAAAAATAAGCCAAATATATTTTTTATTTTTAAATTTAGTTTTTTTCCTACTAGGGTGTACTACAGTCTATTTTATAGCAAAAAGAGCACTAGACAGACAAAGCTTTATAACAAAAAGCCAGGCACTGATACATGGTAAATCTCTGCTTTTTTTTTTCTTATCTTCACTTAATTGCATCACAAGTAACAAGAATGAAAAAGGCCACAGTTCATATATTTTCACCATTACATATGTCTATAATACTTGAAATGAGTATGGCAAAACCAGCACTGCACAAAGATGAGTCCACTTCAAGTCCCATAAGAGCATGTCTCTAAAGAAAAACAAACGAAACCAAAGCAAAATAAAAAGAGGCCTAACGGCCTTGGTGCCCCATTGTGTTGGAATTCATCACATTCCATCTTGACTTTTTTGTTTGTTTGTTTGTTTCCAGTCAGCCAGCAGACTAAATTTTTGTGCTTGTTTATGCTGAAATGGTTTCATTCCTGACTCAAGTTCACTTTTGGACACAGATCACATTCTGTCTGTTGGATGCAAAGACGGAAATCCTCTTAACCCCAAGTCTTGTTTCGATTCCCTCCCCACCCCACCCCCAACCCCTCATCAAAATAAAGATCACAAATAAAAATAAAAATCAAGAGATAGGAAAAAGTGAAAAACAAAAAGGAATCGGAAGACTGAATCA
The DNA here is from genome assembly GCF_000243295.1 of Trichechus manatus latirostris. Lineage (NCBI taxonomy): Eukaryota > Metazoa > Chordata > Mammalia > Sirenia > Trichechidae > Trichechus > Trichechus manatus. The sequence continues at coordinate 5,359,513 of NW_004443999.1, forward strand.
GAACAAGTTGCATCACTGGGTGGACTGACAGTTGTAAAAACATTAGTGTTCCTTGCAGCTACACAGAAGACAAATGGTAAAAAAGTTCTAGATGAACAGATCCCTATTCTGCATATTCATAAATTACTTGAATGTGGAGGTGGATCAACTGTTCCAAGTCGCTTTTAAAGTCCAAGTGTCTTAAACAGATCCCCAGCTTAAATATCATCATATATAGTGTAGTCTGGACCCTTATGAAATTTTTGTATAGTACTTTTGTCCTGTATTTTGCTAAATTTTACTCGAACATCCAGCGCAGGATACCAATATCTTACCTGGGTTTGATAATTACAAAACAACGACAAGAAAAAAACACATTAAAAAGGCCACATTCCCTTTCATCTTTTTTAATGGGGATACAACCCAATTAATACGGAGAGGTGCCGATCATGTTTCTCCACCAAGCAAAAAAGTTGTGAGCAGCTTTTGGTGGCCGTTGAAATAGTTTTCCACTTATTTCCAAAGGGAATTCAACAATAGAGGTATTACATTACTGAGTAATGAATACATCAAAGCTGGTGAGCAATAAATTGCAGCTTTTACTCTGTTTGAGTGAGAACAAAACATAAAGCACCAATTTAAAAAATAATCAAATGACAATTTAATTTTTTGCTTTGTTTACAGACTTGAAAAACTTTAATTCAGCTCTATAAAGCACCTTCATGATAACATGTATCAAAAGTGCCTTTCTTAAAATGTACATCAATGCAGGGAGTGTTTCCAGTTCCCTAAAGAGTAAACACCGTACTTTCTTCTGTACACTTATCCTGAATTGATCAGAGTATACCTGCTTCCTATATAATATTGTTTCTAGGGATACCCGCCTTGGTCGACTATACAAAATGAGTGCAGAATGTACCACTAAAACGAAATCTTTAACAGACTGAGGAAACAACCACACAATGGTTTTCATTATTCAGGGAGGAGAGGAGAGTAAACATCATTGTCTTCCAGGCCCTTCTCTGAGCCCCTTTGTTCGCACATTTCACAGGAAAGCCCCCAAAACAACTTTTCCTGAAGTTTGATTTCTGCTCTTCTCCTAACGTTTTCAATCCACCTCCACATTTTAGGAACTTATCAACAAATCAAAGTATTTTAGTTTTATCGCTACTGAACATATTTACAGTTTTCAACACACACACAGCTAATCAAAATGTTTATGGGTTTGTAAAAGATGACCACGTGGTAACTATCTTATTTGTTCTTACATTTTCAGAAATGAACATAAAATTCAGATTCTTGTAGCTCACTATTTCATTTAAATGAGACTTTTTTTAACCACAGTTTAAAAAAAAACAAAAACAAAATCTGATACAATGTATTAAAACACATAATAACGAGTCTACATGTGAAAATATAACTTTTACATACACAATTTCAAAATAATGATACATTTGTTTGCCATTTGTTGCATAAAATTTACAAATGTATTTCATTACTATGTAACTGGCAAAACAGGAGAACAGATGGAACATTTAGACCATTTCGATGGATTTATGGCATTTTACTCAGTGCTGATAGGTGGAAAAACTACTTGAACAGGGATTTTTTTTTCTTAATACATGCCAAGATTGTGTGGCTGTAAAAATAGAAACGAGTTAAGAGACAAAAGGATGCTGACAAATACCTAACTAGGAGCACTATTTGTTTACTGCACTATACACCAAAGTCAATCATTATAAAGATTCACGATGGAAGTTGGTTCAATTGTGCCCAGACGTCAAAGCTAGCTATCTGATGAGTTGCTGTGCCATAGCTTGATCTATGTTTCTATCAAATATGTTAAGTATAAACTTCATTCATACTGGCCAGAGAAATACTGTACTAGCCCTCCTCACGAAAGTGCAACTTAATGCTTTAGGACTTATAAGGCTTATTATAATGCTGCATGATGATTGAATATTGGCATTTCTCAAATGAAGGAGGAGCCAGTTAAGTCATCTACATTTTAGTAAACCCATTTTGAAGGAAAAAAAAAAATCAAGAAAGCAACAAAATCAATCAGCTCTGTCACACTACTTGCAATTTTCGCATTTGATGGTTTTTGAACTTTTTTTTGTTTGTTTTTGTTTTTGTTTTTTTTTTTTTCCAAAAATCTGACCATGTATTCAGAAACACCTCACTGCACACTACTTCGGCTACACACGTAGGTAACACTTTTTAATCATCTTGTTAAATCACAGCCACTTTGATTATGTTATGTTTCCGATGATATAAACATTGGAAGGCACAGTGGTAACATTGTAGCATTCTAACCTTGTACCTCTGAAAATCCCAGAAGAGGGTCACAAACGCAACATTACAATCAGACAAACTCTTTTTTTTTGCCATGTCTTGGTAATGCTGCTTGTAATATCTACACATGATGTGACTTTTAAGTCCTGTGTTCCCAAAAGACTGGAGAAACAACTTTCTACTTATTTATGAATGAGAAGCAACATCAGGGTCAGCATTTCATCCTGCACTACCCCTCCGGAAGCAGAGTTGGCACTACAGGTTATGATAACAAACCGGGGAAAGGGACAGAAAGAAGACCAAAACAAAACAAAACAAAACCAAAAAAAAAAAAAAAAAAAAAAAAAAATTCCATATTTACAGTAAAATCTTTCTTTTAAAAAAGTTAATCAGTACTATTTTTTTACAGGAGAAAAAAGTTTGAAACAAATGAACAGAAGCTTACCATAGTCACTAAATTTTTAATATATATTTATATATATATTTATATATATATTTGTCATAGGTCTATAAGATCCATCTGTTCTTCCTACCCTAAGGAATGGCTAATGTCATCACTTCGTTGTCATCAGGACGTTTGCTGGTTTTGTTACTAGGGCAGCCGAGCTTCCCCTATGTGATATCCAGTAATTATATAAACACTAGCTGACTTGAATACCAACAAAAACGTTCATGTAGTTTTCTTCAGAAGTACACTTTTTCATTATTGCAAGTTTACAATTTTTTAAATTAAATATTTTTTTTTCAGACTTACAAATTAATTATATTTTTTTTTTTCGAAAAGAAGTTTAGGCACAAATGCATTGTTCCACAGTGTGGAGAGATTGCCATCCAGTCTCTGGGCTGGGTCTCAGCCTGCACATACTGCTTTGCACATTCTGAATGATATGTTAGAGAGTCGTCCCTCAAGTTGCACTTTTTTCGTTCTTTCTTTCTGTTTGTCTGTTTTCTGATAACTGGGAATGCTGAAACCTCTTGCGTCTGTGATTCATAACTACTCAGACTTGTCTTATATTACAAAAAAGGGGGTCAAGGAGAAGTGTTTATGTGGGTTTAAGATAGTACAGCTGTTAAGGAAGTGGTCTCTTGTTTTAATGAAGCAATGTGGCAACTTGGACCTGAGAAGGGAAGAGGGAGGAAAATTAATTAATACATTTATAACAGAAGACATGGTTTTTTAAGACTTTTTCCAAGAAAAAAAAAAATCTGCTAATTTGGGTAAGATCTGACTTTCACGGTTGAGGCCTCGGTGAGAGTTACATGTGATTACTTCGGAAATGACTGAAAACCAACTTGCCCTTTTACATCTGTCCCATGTGATTTGCTGCATCTCCCATCCCAGGGTGAGGGCCCGCCAAGGAGAGCGGGGGTGGCTCCGAGGACACCTTCTCTTCCTCCCTTCTTTTCAGACACGCAGCTTTAGGATTCAGATTCCTTTCTGGGGAGGAAGGAAGAAGACGGGGCATTTAGTTAAGGCCAGTGCTGCTGGGAGCGGGGCAGTAACGTACTCTTACATATGTGTCTGACCCCTTTTCCTAACTTGGACGTTACCGAATGAAACGAACCGTTAGCCAATGTGCAGCAGAGTCAGTCAGTCTGTTAGTAACTAATAAAACTGCACTGCGTGGCTAATTTGCATAGCCATCTGACAGTATGAAAGAGTTGGTAAAGCAGACCTACTGAGCTCCAATTACCGACAGTACTTATGGACATGTCATAATGTAGTCTTAATTATTAGAGGAGGGAGTTCTGCTGGTGCAATGGTTAAGTGCTCAGCTGCTAACTGAAAGGTTGGCGGTTTGAACCCACTAAGTGGTTCTGCAGGAGAAAGACCTGGTGATCTGCTTCCATAAAGATTATAGCCTAGAAACCCTATGGGGTTCTACTCTATCACAAGGGATCACTATGAGTTGAAAATTGACTCAATTATTAGAGAACCCTAAAAGTCAATTACAGGAGACAAGGAAGCTGTCCTGTAAATTCAGACATGGTCTGCAATTGCAACAATTATTCTGAGTGATGCCTGAAGTGTCCACTCTCTGCTCCTGCCCGAGGCTGATATATTTGCGTGCTCCTTGCCCACTGCCTGCTCTCAGGGCCCTTTCCCAGGAGGCTGGTGGCCTGCACTGACCTCGGACTTGCTGCTCCAGGCTGAGGATGACAGCCACGGCCTGGTGGAGGATCAGGAGCTTGGTCTGGGGCTTGTCACTCTTGAGGTGGAGCTGCACCATGCGGCCAAGCTCCTTGAAAGCCTCGTTGATGTCACGGACCCGCAGGCGCTCGCGGGCATTGTTGGCCATCCTCCGCTCCTTCTCACGCTCCGCCTTCTGCTCTGGCGTGAGGTCTTCGTCATCATTATTGCTGCGAGACAAAAAGGACGCGAAATTTTCTAATGGTGTGGGGGAAAACAAGACATCTAAAATTACTTTCGTTTTCTCCTGGGTTTTTCATGGCATTTTTCAACCTCAAGCCATGTTCTTGGTAGACTTTTACATCAACTTGAGCTGGGGCTTGCTTTTAGACTGCTGGGATAGTCCAGGCACAAAACAGTTTGTTTCTCCCAGACATTAAACCCAAACCAAATAGGAGAAGAGAAGCTAGTTGATAAAGTCAGAACTCAGAGTGTGCCTGTCCTGATGTAGGGTGGCAAGAAGGGGACACAGCATTTACTGATAAGATTACACTCTGCAAACAGGCCACTGTCAACTCAGGCTTAACCTACGTGCATAACCACACTTCAGAAAGATTTCTGACCATAAACTTTTTTTTTAAGCTTTCATACGGTGACATCGGAAACCTGAGGAAAACAAGTACTTCAAAAAAAATCTTGGATAAGTTCAAGTAACATGTCATAATAAACACGATGCAGCTTAACAGGAGGAGGAAGAGGGTCCTATGCTCAGGACACAAAAGCTATGGGAGTGGAGATCGTCAGACAGGTTTCGCCATTAACTAGCTTTAAAGGCCCGGTCAATGCACTTAACGTATCTGAGTCTTATTTTCTCCATGTAGTGAATAAAAGGTTAGACACACAGGATCTCCATGGCTTTCAAGGTCACGAGTGCTTATGATCTCCGAAGTTGAGGAAACCTGAACGGTTGAACACAAAGCAAAACAGTACAAAAACCAAACACCTACTGGTTACAAACGACCATGCCCTCATTGGGAGTCAAAGCAAAAACACTAATCTCAGACTGTGCAAACTGAAATATTATTTGATTCATATCGAAGGCATGGTTGGACCTGGTATAGTCTGCAAAGGTAAGATCATTCCTGTCCCTTTCTGCGTGCCATATTGACAGGTTAGAGACTTTTTAATGAAGGGTAAACAGGGTGAAGAGCCATCCAGAAAGCATATCATATAAGGAAGATTTCATGGCGTCAGGGTTTCAAACATTTCAAGGGCTATTACGCAAAAAAAAAAAAGACATAGCAGACAACTTGTATTGTCTCAGGAAGGCAGAACAGAACACAGAACACTAAGTTGAATATTCTGACTTAACATGAGCAAGAAACTTTTTAGGTATTAGAGACACCAAAAATGAAGCAAGCTTCACTGAAAAGTAACATATTCCCTATTACAAGAAACAAAATGGAGGCAGCCACCTGTAAGGATGTTAATCTAGAGATTCAAGCGTAGGAAGGGACAAGATCCCGAGGATCATGAAGGTTACCTTCTACTTTAAGATGCCATGAATCTGAGATGTTTACAGAATAAAGATTATTAATTACAACCATTCAGAGTGGGAGGATAGAAGTTATCTTCCATTCCACGCACATTTAATGAATGTTGGCTTAAAATCAATGGCTCTAAATCCTTCATTTTGGAGACTGTCTCTGGGTAACTTCCAAAAGGCAACAAGGACCACTGATTGAGAGGCCCCAATCAATCAAAAAAGGAAGTGGTATTCTTGGGTTGCAAGTTCATGTTGCACCTAAAGACGATGTATGTAAGCCAAGGACACTTCAGTGAAGGGGTAAAGTATGGATGAAGGGCACTAAAAAAAAATCTTTCAAGATGGGCCTGTCTGCATAGGTGAGAAACATGTAATTGAATTGAACCAACTGGGAAAAAAAGGCCCTCTTTTTCTGTCACCTGATCCTCCTCACTTCCTCTGCGGATGGATCCCTTCCCACCCGTGACCTCTGCTGGTGCCAAGGCAATCAGGTTACAATTAACTCACTTCACTACACCAAAAGGGTACCTTCACTACACCAAAAGGGTGCAACAAGCAAAATGGAAACAGAGCCAAGTCTCTCCTGGGCCCGTCTTGAAGCTAATAATTTGGTGATATTTTTATACATCAAACATGCCATACCTAACACAAAATGGGAACTTGTTTTCCAAAGGTTTTCAGGTTTTAATAACTGATTAGAATTGGCTATTCACTTATAAATAAATTGGTTATGCAAATGAAACTGCCTAGATTTTGCAAGTATTGTCTTGCAACACGGATTTGGAGGCATACGTAAATGTCGCAAGGGTGACCTTTTTAAAAGAAGGTTTTTAACAGCAATTGAAATGTTGTTCAGAAACTTCAAGGAATCCATTAATATGCATAAGAAGTAAATGGTAATTAAATTACCAAGAACTGACTGGACTAACACAGACGCTATTAAGGATGTGAAAGCCCCCCATTAGGATTTCTTACCAAGAGTGCAAGAAACTTTGCAGGGATGGTCCAAAGAGGTAAACTAGAAGTTGTTAACATTTTTGGAAATGCTGGGGCAGGATACGTAATGAAATTTATCTCAATAATCATTACGGCAACACGAAAATACAAAGAAGTCTGTTCTTAGTTCAGAAAAGACACTAGCTGTAACTCTGAGAGCCTCAGCCTTTTAAAAGAAGGGGTGTAATCTTAGGACAATTGGTTTACTTTGCAAATAAAAACGACTAAAGAGAATTGGGGCAAAGAACACGGGTGTCATGGTATTCAAAAACCATCTTATTACCAGATTAGAGTTAACATTCGAGGAAAGATATTAAAATTTAAAGATATCAGATATTTAAGAAAACCAGCCAGAAACTATTTTCCTGCAGTAGTATTTTCTGCAGAAAGGAGTATCCAAGGGAAGAAAAAACAGCAATTGAGGTATTACTCTTAAAGGTATCAATGTTTAGGATAAAGTCTGGGAAATCACTATTTTCTCACATTAGTCGTAAGAAGAAAAGTTACAGTGTTCATATACATCGATGTAGTCTTTAACATGGCTATGATCTCTTTTTTTAGAAATAATTTAGAAAGGACATTTCAGATCAAATTTGTAGAATAAGAATCGTTTTAAAAACAAACCATTTGCACTTGAATCAATTACAAATTGTTTTTACTGTGTGGAATTAGCACTGGGACCAAATTCAGAAATGCAAAGGTATTTTAGGCTTCCCTAGAGTACGGGTATCTCAAACGATACTTTTAGTACTTCTAGAATAGGCCTTTCGTTTTCTTTTCAGCTGCAGATTTACCTGCCAGGAAAAAACCGAATAGTTTCTTCCTGTTCTGTTCACTTCATCAAAGTCCAATAAAGGAATTAAATGAAGCGACAGTATTATATACTGTTACCTAGATCTTGACCTAGTAATTGATTTGATATCCTTCTTGTCGTCATCTAATTTCTTGTCCTCGGAAGATTTCGTGTCTTGCAGGTTCTCATCGCCCTCGTCATCGGATTTGATCTCAGAGCTGCCGGAGGAGACACTCTGCCCCTGGAGTCCTGGTGGCATGCCTAAGGAGAAAGAAGCAAAAACAGGTGACTCTCAGGCCACAGACTCACTGCACAATGACGGCACCCAGACCTCTAGGCTGCCAGCTCTCCAATTCAGACTGCGGCACGGCGATCTCTCTGTCACTTTTTTCCTGCTCTCTGGTGAAGTTTCAAAAACGCACCTGCGGAAACAAGTTTTCCCTGCATTGGCTCGGAGGTTAAATTCTATTTTGCAATCTTTTGGAGTAGATGGTAATTTCACTGTCTACAAAACATCAACTTAATTGCAATGAAAATCATAATCATGAAAATCACACACTGCAATGTTCTGATTAAGAACCCAAGTAAATATCAGCTATTATATTGAGTTTCTTCCATATGCAATGATTTAATAGAAAAATGTCCTTAAAATATAATTCCCAGGGAGTACTCTAAATATGTGCAGTCAAGACTTCAACAGATACCCTAATAATATTCTGAAATTAGGCTTCTCTTATTCTCAAGGAGTAATCAGCATTTAAAAGTGGTACATATGGAAGGCAGATAGCTGCTTGCTGAAGACATTTCTAGCTTTATCATTGCTCAGCTTTCTAAGATCACAATACATTTTAAAACTTGACCCTAATGTAGTCCTGCTATCTAAGGTAGAAGCATGTCCATCTAAGTATGTCCTTCTATTTGCAATCTGTGTAGTCTAGAATCTTGTCACTCAAAATTTGCCCCATGGGCCAGGAGCATTCTTATCATCTGTGAGCCTGTTAGAAATGCAGAATCTCGGGCCCCACCGAGACCTACTGAATCAGAACGTGATGCACACACACATTAAGGTTTGCGAAGCACTGATCTAGGACTGAGAGCAAAACTAAACATTCTTTTAAAGAAAGATTCAACCAAATTAGTAACATTCAGACAAAGATGGGCACACACACCCCTATATATATAAGCAACACTCAGGTTCTTACAATGTTTAACAGTCATAAAAAAAGCTTCTATGTAGTCCTGTGTGGTAGTGTCACTATTTTTAGATTAAAGGTGAGGGAATGAGAAGATGCTGTTTAAGTTTCTCCTAGTCACCTGACCAGCAAGTATACTGAGTCTGGAACCCAGGTCTTGCTCCAACAGTGCAACTTCTTAGGGTCATGAAAACCCCCTGGCAACCAGTAACATGAGGCAATCATTGCTGGGCTAGATGACTCTAAGAGCTAACATCCACCCAACCAAATTCCATCTTTCAAACGTACCTATATTTCCTTCAATCCTTAGAAAAAACAAGTTTCCCTCCTTCCTATCCGTTTGGAAATGTCATTTTCAGGCCACAACTAACCACATTAGAAGACCTGAATGAGTAAAACGGGGAAATAGCTAAAATAAAATTCCCTCTCATCAGTCTGCTGTCTCATTCCCTGCTGAAATAGGACCAAGACTTTGGAAGATGCTTGAGGAAAACAGTTACGGAAGAAACACAATTAGCAGGCTGACTTCTAACTACTTTTCCATTTACTTACCATTTTTGTACCCAGTTTTATTCTTGGTTTTCTGCCAGTGCTTCCTGAGGGAGGAATGCCAAGTAAGCTGGGTATCAACATCGAATCTACTGTTGACAAATGAAGTCAGAAGCACTCCTCCGAGGCTAACCTACCTCTGTAAGGATCCTGGGGTGGGTTCAAGTCAGGGGAAGTTGCAGACTGGACAGGAAGTTGTGGAACTGGAACCTGGTTTGGCACAAGAGAATGGCTGCCTCTCAGGGCCACGCCATCTTCACGATGGGCCCCAACCTGAAAGAGTGAGAGGAGCCACAGAGTTAGCAGGACCCAGAAGGACCACTGGCTGTTTCCTGGGGGTGGCCAAGACCTGGTGAAGGAAGACTGGCCTTTAAAAAACAATACTCCCAACTGCATTTCACTAGAGGGCGCTGAAGGACCATGCATGCACCTATAGTAACATGCAAAACATTTAACACTCAGTAAGATGCTGTGCTGTACATTCAGTGACAAATATGGCAGCGTAGCTCAGGCAGGTAAAACGTCAAATTGTCTCCCAGGGTGCTGCAGCGGAGCGCACTGATTCATACCCATCTGTCTTCTATCATGTCCACCAACAGATCTGACAATTATCTTAATGCCCATATGCTTAATTGTGGGCTTCTCAATTCCCCCATTGCTACTGGAAATCCTACAGGAATTTCAATTTGGCATTCGACTTTCATTTCAGGGGATAAGATTCTCAGGCCTGCCATTTTTTTTTTTTCCATAATGCCAGCTAAGCCTCTGACAGCGGAAGCTACAGCAGTATGGGATATAGCCCCTGCTCGGTACAAATATAATAAAATGTCACCTGGCTTTCCAAAACTGGCAGCCCATTCCAAATTAATGTTTACTGTATTTCATCAGCTGCTGAGTTCCAAATCCAAAGGGGGACCGTTTCTGCCAATGCCACCACACCAGAAAATGTACCAATAAAGGTTTTATTAAACACACCAGTAATGTCATCATTGCCATGCAAGGATGTTTGGACATTTTTCCATTCCCCCCCCCCCATTCTGATCCTAGAAAGACTCGCTATTGTAAACACTATTTATGCTTCCGAAAATAAAATGATAGAGAATGGTATGAGTACTTGGTTTGGAAAAAAACGTTGCCGAGCTTTTTATTAACTACTACCTATTCTGGGGTCCAGAGACGTTGAAGCGGTGGCATTGAGACAGCAATTGCTGACTCTGTAGCATATGCCTTAAAGCAAGCCCATTAAGCATCTGTAAACCATGAGGAACAGCAGTAGCTCACATTTCCCTTTGTGTTTCCAAGCTAGGGTGTAGTTTTTTCTTAGCCTTACTGCTTAATGGGACAGTGGGTTTAACACTCTTTATTCATGAATTTATAACGCTATAATTAAAAAGCTTGATCTTTCCAACCCAAAATATAAAACGACGAGGCAGAATTGTTCACTCTTTTACTAAAAAGATATTTGAAGAGTATTTCCAAAGAATGCAACAACAAAATCTGAACCGACCACCATCAAATTCACCGCACTGAAGCCTGTGTTATCTAAAGGCAGTCAAGTATGAAGTGTCACTTTTATATACTTTAAAACAAAACAAAAGAACGTAACTTAGGGAAAGCACATCAATCATACAAATTGTTCAGATGTAAAATGTAGCAAGAATAGTCAAGGATTTAAAGGGTCAACAAGTATAGATGTACATGTTAGCCCAAGAGAATTCAGGAGTCTGGTGGAGTCTGTACCTGGTTCATGTGTCCCGTTCACAAAACTTTTGGAAAGACGGTTATCTAGCCTTTATGTGGGTGCTTCAAATGTACAGAGATCCTGATTATCTCCCAAAGTAGCCCATTTCACCAGAAATCTGCTCTTTAGATCCCACCCACTAGTCTGAGTCTTTATCTTCTGGAGGTCCACGGAATAAGTGTGAACGTTTTTCACATATTTAACACAGTGGTCAAGGCACTCTCGCCTTTCACCTGTAACTTAAGCTTGTTTTCTTACAGGCAGACCCGGGCCTAGCCAGTGCCTTCCGCAACTTTTCACCCACTCTATTTTTATTTTCCTTCTGAACAAGAGTGACAGTTATATTTCATTCAGGTTTTGATGTGCCATTTTTGTATTTGTGCTTGTAGAAGACTGATTCAGTCAATGATTATCTTTTTAATCTAAGATGTCAACTTGTAAGCATGAATTTTACAGGCCTTGATCAAATGGTAGCTCTTTAAGTCTGTCAATCATGTTAACCTAAATAATTACCTTAGTGCTGATTCATATTTATTGCTATTCTCAATGGACTTAAATTTCTTGTATCTTCACAAAGGATTATTCTAAGCTGGAGTCATTGAAAGTAACCACAGATTTAAGCACAATGATGTGGACTCCTTCTCTTTCTGAATCATCCTATGAAAACTCTCCAGTCTTCTTTATAGGTATCTGTGATACAATTTAAAGTTAACATTTGGCTTTTCTCTTAAGATATATTCAGTTATTGATACTGAAGTTTCTTTTCTTTTTTTCAATTTCCAGACCATATTCAGATTAGGTTTCAAAAGAGAAAAAGAGAACTCACCGTCAATTACCTTTTTTTCCCCTCAACTATTATGAAAGACAGTGTAACATCAGAAAGAGTACAATAATGAGAGTCAGCAATACCTAGATTTTAATTGTTTTTTTTTTTTTTTGTTAACTGTGTAACCACGGGTAAGTGACTCAAATGCAAAATGGTTATATAAAAATGAGTCCCAGATTTATTGTAAGGAGTACCAACAATATATGTAAAACAACTGGTGCATAACAGGCACTCAATAACGGTAGCTCTTATGTGATTTAACTGAAAACCCTAGCATGCTACAACAAAAATAAAAGCTTGAGAATCTTCATTTATGACCACCTTTGTACGCTTTGTCTCTATTATATTCATATCCATTGGATTTTAAATCCTTCTCCTGTACAATGACAGAAAAATCTTAAGTGACATTATAAATATGTTTGAGAATATAGTGGTTACAACTATATTTTTGTTTGGATTTTAGGCATATGTGTTACTTAACTCTGTCATTTTCTGTAACATCCCAAATAATAGCAACCATTTTTCATAAAGGAAGTTGGAGACAAAGTTATCCTTGATGCTATAAGGTCTTGCTTGCAACTACATCTATCCCCCATCAAGTGAATGACTGAAGATGAATCCAGATCCAAGTGGTAATGAGCTGGACTCTCCGGGATCAATACTACTGTCCCTGGTTGTGGAACAGTATTCCAATTTGAAGAATGAGCTTTGCTCTGCACGTTTCCTTCAGCACAGCATGCCCTAACCCTAGTTACTTCTCTTTCAGAAACATTATTTCTGGTCACATAAGAGACAAAGAAAGAAAGTGGATGGCTAGCACAAACCCATCACCAGAGTAAGTCAGAAACAGAGGAACCAATATAGTCATCAGTCAGGAATTTTTTTTACTTTCCATACAATAAATATATAGCAATGTAACTAGAAAAAGGCAGACTCCTTCAATCTACAAATTGATTCTTAAGATTTGCCTACTTTTAGAAAATCCATACTTAATTAACGTCCTCTTTTCTTAACCTTTCCAGATAGTCTACAGTTAAAAGCCAGTTTATGAAAACAGTAAATTTTACCAATACTGATTTTATTTTTTTTGCAATCATTAGGAATAGTCTAGTCTTCTCTTAGTCACATACAATGTAGGTTTAGATCTATTTTAGTGAAAGATAAAACTAAAACTTCAAATGTATTCAGTAATTGTTAAGTGACTGGTCAGAGGTGCTAATTAACTGGAAAACATTTACTCATCTGCTCCCCGCCTTTTACTTTTGCAAGGTGCTGGGGAGAAGGTGAAGAGTAACTCAGTGGCAGCCCTGCCCTGATGGAGCTGACAGGATCTTCCGTGGAGTCTGCACACTGATTGAATTAGTGTGGCAATTGTAACAGTAGGGAACAGAGATGCATCTGAACTTGCTCAAATAAAAGGAGAGTGATCATAAAGATTTTCGTAACTTAGATTTTGGACAAGCAGAGCTTTTGGGGTTCAAGGCTGCTCTCCTTGTCTAGTCTCCTTGTCTTGCATGGACCACTGCAATCTTTCTACCTCCCTCTGGTGGCACCTCTGCCACTCTGGCTTCTGCCCCCTCATGACTACAGCCCAGACTCCTGCTTCGTGGCCTCTCGTGGTACGCTCTTTCAAGCTCTCTATCTGCTGCTAATGCCCTCTCTTAGTATTTCTGAGTTCAGAACGCCAAGATAATCTGATGGCCCAGCTCATTATTTTGAAGCAGACAGGAATCATCCTATGAATGGGCCACCATAGGAGCAGATGTCCCCACACCTGGTCCAATGAGCTACAAAAGGAGGAAGGAAGACCAGATCGTGGGGTCCAAACACAGTTCCCTTGGCCTGCTCCTTCTGCAGGCTCCATAAGTCGTGGCTAGTTATCTCATATACAAAGAGCCCTGGTGATGGAACGGTTAAATGCCTGGCTGCTAACTGAAAGGCTGATGGTTTGAGCCCACCTGGCAGCTCCCACAGGGTCGCTAAGAGTTGGAATTGACTCAACAGCAACGGGTTTGGTTTTTTGGTTTGGCAGCTCCGAGGGAGAAAGAGCTGGTGTTCTGCTCTCGTAAAGATTATAGCCTAGAAACCCCATGAGGCAGTTCTACTCTACATCACATGGCATTGCTATCAGATGGAATTAACTCGATGACACCCAACAGTACAGTTACATAAACCTATCTAAGTTACACTGTATCTTAAGTTATATTCAAATTCTAATACAGATAACTAAATTCTCCTGTGTAAATTTATTGGGAATAATTAAGTACCTTTAGAAACACCTTTTTTTTTTGAATCACTCAAGTACCATATAATTTTAAATAACCTTACTTTTGAGGAAAGAGTTTATATATTAGAAGCACTTTTAAATCACAGAAAATAAGACTTCAGGGGCTTGGAGGGACTTTGGAAATTAGCCTAATCCTCATTTTTCAGGGAAGAAAGCTAAGGCCAAGCATAGTTAAGTGACTTTAGTGAGTGAATGTCTACTTAGAGGACTATAACAGTTTTTAAACTCAGGAAAGTTACAACAGCATTGAATAATTTGAATGGACACATACATAAATAGGGGAGGGAAGCACAGTTAAGGGGAAAAAGGGGCTTAACTGTTTACTTCCTAGAGCTTTTGTTTTAAAACTGTTTGTGTGTGTGTGTGTGTGTGTGTGTGTGTGTGTGTGTGTGTGCGCATATACAATAAAACCTGAGAAAGGCAGAACTTGTGTCAGGTAGAAACTTGTCAGAGAAGGAAAATTCAAATATTTTCCACTAAAACAAGTGATAGAAAAGTGTTAAGACTGCACCCTGTCAAAGGCAGAAAACTTGTGAGACCCAAAAAAACAAGGCACCCTGTTGAGTTCGGTCGGCTCTCACAGGTTTCACTGTATATACATACATACACACACATAAAATAATATGAAAATCATTTTAATTTTCTCTATTATAGCGGGAAAAAAAATCATAGTTTACCAACTCAGGCCAAGGCCAAGATGTCTAACTAAATTACAAAATTTAATATTTGCCGCAACTCCTCCAACATAAACAGATTTAAAAGACATGCAGTTTCAAATTAGGTGGCTGTTGGCAAGGCTGTTTTTATATGATGATGCGTACAGCATCCTGGTAAATATCCTTGTCCTTATCCTCATGCTAACAACAAACACCATAAACAAAAAAGACTTTCAGTGGTTTTGCTCTCTTTGTTTCCAGGGAGTATTGTGAAAGTAATTATTCTGTTGTATTTAAGAGGCCTATTTCATGGATGGCAAAATGTATTAAATTTCATTTGGCAGTTATTCAATCCTTGTTAATGTTATCTCCAGAGATAAATGCTTCAAAACAGGCTTTCAGACCTCAGCTACTTCTCTTCTACCATAATCCTTCTAAAACAGTATAGGGTGGAAACTGTAGGAAACTTCTCTTCAATTTCTAGACCAAGTGATAATTACAGAGCAAGCTCTTTAATAAGGATGCCACAAAACCAGCTATGCTATCAGAAACATTTTGGTATGTCAAAATTAAAGTTTGTTATTAATGGCATCTGGTTCAAAAAAATTCTTTTTGACATAGATGTTTTTTTCAAAAAGAAGAAAAATAATAACAGGAAAATGCGACAAAGAACAGTCCTGGTAACTTTTACTTTTCTCTCTCCTTGTTTTGCCATAAACATGGGAAGAAAAGTTGATGGGTTTTCACTGTAATTAGACACCCATTGACACAGAAAACAGTTTTGGTGTCTGAACTGTAATCTCCCCATGAAATATCAATTATACATGACAGTTGTAGAGAGCTAGATTTCAGTTTCAATTATCTTGCCAGATCTCTGTCATATTAGAGGTAAGCAAACTTATTTTCTCAAATGTGCAAAATACCACTTAGTCCGAAAGCGCATCTTATAAAGAGGTGGGAAGTGGTCACGCAAACTTTTTAAATGGCTCATAGGTGGGAACTCGCAAGTTCACAAAATGGCAGCAGTAGATGGATACTGGGAGGAACAGTATCAGACACAGAGAGATTCTGTAAAAAACAAGACCTACTTCTAATAACCAACTCTTTTGTGGGAGAAAGACCTACCATCTGGGTCTCTTCAACTACAAATATAATCTCAGTATAGCTAAATTTAAAAATCTATCAGAGTTTTTTTTTTCCCCCTATTCATGTGATTAAGCTTTTAAAGGACTTTTCTCTAGAGTCGTATCTGGCTTCAATTCTTTTGTTTGGATTTTGATTTGATTCTTAAAAGGTTTATTCCAAGAAGACTTCATAACTGTCTTGAGAACACCTAATTTTTTTCTAGAAATCTCACAGCTTTATTTATGCTTTGCTTGAAATTTAAGGTAATTCCTTATTGTGTAATCTTAGAAATTTATTTAATGCTTGTTTTCTAGATAACAAATACTTTTCAGTAGGATTTCAACATGATCTAAGTGATCCTTACCTTGGCAGTGTGGAAAAGCCATCTGCCGTGTGATCAGCTAAGCTGAACACCAATGGACTGTCCACCAGAATGGTTAAAATGAATGATTCTGTGATATAATTCGAGAGATGCAAATGGCTGTACCCTGATTTCAGTTCACCTTTTTTGTTCTCACTCATAAATTCCATCTATTGAAACTGTTTCATTTCTCTCCTCTGTTTCTGCACCCTCCACCCCCCAATTCTCTATATCATTTTCCTACTATGGAAACCATAATTGAATGCAGCACACTCAGTGGGGACTGGTCAGGGGGTTTACCGGAGCCCATCTCATCCCTTCCCTTGCCCCAGCTAGCAGGTTAGGGAGTAGGTTGTATGGGACTAAAAGTCAGCCCATCTCTAGTGAACCTGGTCCATTTAGCACAGAGAGTACAGAAGGGGTAAAGTCTTATAACTGCTTATAAGCAGCTTCTTCTGTTTAGAGTGCAGGAAAAGTTAATAAAGTACTTGATGAGTAATTGGAATTTTGGCCCCCTCCAGTGCAAGTACACCTGTGTGTGTGCACACTCATGACGGTCACCTCTATACAAAGTACTCCATAGCCAGCCCAGACGGTCCATCACTAGGTATTTACCATCACCTAACTGGCCGCTATGAGTCAGCATTGACTTGAGAGCAACGGGTTTGTCTTTTTTTGGTTTTAACTAGCCTTTATTTTTCAATACTTTTCTTATTGTTCACGTAATACTGGCTTACTGTAAAATATTTGGAATGGATGTGGTTGTGTTTAAAAGAAAAAGCTTGCCTAACCAAATGCAAGATTACTAGTTCATCTTCCCCTTTGGGCTCACTTTTTCAATGCTAATTCTCTCCCTGTCAATTGGTCCCTTGCATACTAAGGTTTGGTCACAGCTTTTCATTGTTCTATGAATCAGGTCTAAGATCCCTACCCGTGCACTTCTGTGTCCTTCAACTGGATATCGTCAGGCCCTGCCCATTTTCTCCTATTTTTAAATTCCTCAAGCTGAATCTTTCCTTCCTTACTCACAGCCCCTTATCTGCTGTGCTCACTTCCACATCACCAAGGCATCAGCAAATCCCTCTCTGCTCTGCCTCCTCACAGCTTGCGGACCATTTCTCTATGAGCCTCCCACATTCCCTTACTCTAGCCCCTGCAGGTCAGTGTGGCCTCACTTCCTCATCACTGTGCTGTGCCTGGATAGGGACCTCCCCTGACTATCCATCGTTCTTGTTAGGTGCCGTGCCATTGAGACTATTCATTACTGACCAAAACAACAACAAAACAGTTGCCATTGGGTCGACTCTGACTCATGGCCACCCCATGTGTGTCAGAGTAGAACTGCGCTCCATAGGGTTTTCAGTGGCTGATTTTTTCAGAAGTAGATTGCCAGGCCTTTCTTATGAGGCTCCTCTGAGTGGACTTAAACCTTCAAACTTTTGGTGAGCAGCCCAGCACGTTTACTGTTTGCACCACCCAGGGACTCCCTTCATTATGGACACCACCCTTGAAATGCACTCAAGGGCACTATTTAATAAGGCAGGGCACAAATGCCAATGATTCTGTTATGCTGCCTTTCATATTAAGCCTAGGCTGACACCTGTCTTGGGTTGTGAGCTTCTCAAGGGCAGCGACTGGGTGTGGAGATCATTGTATAGTATTGTAATATTACACGCAATGTGATGCTTCCTAAATAGTCAATGGAGCCCTGGTTGCACAGTGGTTAAGAGCTCAGCTGCTAACCAAAACGTCGGCAGTTCAAATCCACCAGCTGCTCCTTGGAAACCTTAGGCGGCAGTTCTACTCTGTCCTATAGAGCTGCCATGAGTCGGAATCGACTTGATGGCAACGGGCTTTTTGGTTTATATAGTCAATGATTACACAAACGCCATGCATCTATGAGACCACCTCTGATATCTAAAATGTTTTTATATTGTCAAATATGCATTTAGAATGTTTCTACAAAATAATAATAAATTAATTCAACAAATGTTTTCTGAATGTCTATTACATGCAAGGCATTATTTAGGCCTTTGCAGTAGAAAATAATAAATGATAGGTTGTGAAAGATGGGTAGAATTTTTATCTAGGTTACAAAAAAACAAGACAAAACCTGACACTGACATTAAAGACTAATTAAATAACACCTCAACTTTGAAAGTGTCTATTATTATATTAAGTAGCTTTATTCAGACACTGTACACACACACACACACACACGAAGAAGCAAGCAGTTAAGGACTGCGTGTTAACACATGTTTTCATATTGCCAGGCTACATATTTCTGACAAAAAGCAGATTTTTGTAAAGCCCTTTAAAAACCTCAACTGCTTCACTACAAAGTGAACAACACAGGACATTCTGGACACAAATCGTCCTCACTGTATGTGAGTGTTATTGGCCCAAATGATTCACTCTTATTTAACTGCAATGAAGTCTTTCATCTCCCAGCTATACAATAATAGTTTCCATATGACCAGTGGCTCTGCTATAAATAAGATCAAAAGCAAAAGAAAGGATTTAATAAAAGAAAATGACATTAAAAACTAGCATTAAATCAGAAAAAAATAGCAATATTCATCTTTTTTTGGGGGGGGGGTGGAGAATAAAGCTGCACAGAGTTTGAAGCAGCTTTCCCAATATCTCACGAAAAGCCATTTTACAAGCAGTAGGCATGTGCAAAATCCATTTGTGTGTGCCTGAGAATGGCAGAGATTAAGTTTAGGGGGTGGGAAGGGAAATGGGAGAGGCTGGGGGAGACCGCCACATTTAGAGTCGGGCTGGAGAACAGGTAAGAGAAGAAACAGCTAGTTAGTTCCATGTTGCAAAGCATGCAATGGAATGTATCGATGGCGACCATCCACCCATTTCTCTGCCCTCCTCTGTTCTATTTAGTGGAGAGAGACTTGTTGGTAAGCCAGAGTTTCTCAGGGAATCATAACATTGCTCAACTCTAGTACATGAGTTCTGAGAAAGGAAGTTTTTTTTGGCAACGCACAGTGACTTGATATGAAGAGCCAACTTCCCAAACAAATTTTCTTCTAGTTCTTAAAAAAAAAAAAAAAAAAATTTACAATGTTAATCTCTATTCTCCACTGGATAAACAGCTGCTAATAACCTCCAGCTCCCAGGGGAGGAGACTTGTTTCCTTTCATCTTCGGGCTGGTGGATACCTGACGTGCACTGGACTTTAGCGATTCCACATGTTTCTTGCTTTGCTTTTTACAAAACTGCTGCAGTGTTGGTCTTGCCAGGACAGTTCTCATCTCCTCTTCCCTTAGACTGCACCCATTAACTCAGGATATATTCATTGATAGTACTACTTATTTGAAATAGTAGTTATTTTATGGTAGATGTGTTTAAAAAGGAAATTCAAGCACTTCTCTTCTCTACAAGAGGCAAAGCGTTGGACCCCTGAATTTGAAGCCCCATTAAGGAAATGGCCATTTTGGTTTCTTTCATACTGAGCTAATTATTCACTCAAGCGCTCGCTATGTTCAAAGATACTCAATTTCTAATAACACTGCTGATGCAATTACTTGTATCTGTTTGCGTTCTAAGTAAGTGAGCAAACGTCAACACTTTTTCCTCTAATAGGAAGTACCCTGCAGACGATTACAAAGCCGGCCGGCCCCCAGATCCTTTCTCACTTGTTCTCGAGCACCTGCTCTGATGGATGACCTCAGTTCTACACCTCAAGACTTAGACATTTCACAAAACAGCTTTTTAAACAAAAACCAGCTGTTTCCCATCTAGACTACAGGGGGAAAAAGTTGGGCAGCTTACAGAAACATTACCCAGAGACTACCATTCTCCAATAACTTTTACACACTTTCAGCTCCAAAAGAGCCCCATCCGTGTGTAGGAGCCAGGGCGAAAGCAAATGTGGAATTAAAATGTGGAAACACTACACCTCGGTTTTGAACAATATGTCCAATTAACTGCTTTAAAATGAATGTGGCCATTGTATCAGGACAATGCTTCCCAAAAGCATTGTCATTTAACTCATATTTGATAGGTCTTTTGGTTCAACTCAACTTTATAGGTCTAAGATGACATAGATAAAGAAGAAGCTATAATTATGCGAGACTGTGAATGTCAATCAATTAGGTAGAATCCTCAAGTTACAGAAAATGCGATGCTACAGTTTACTTCACGTTTTCACTCCAAAAACTGCTCTGCCTAACCCCTCTTTTTATTATGAACCCATTTTACACTTCTGTTTTCTAAGCAATTAAGGCACTTTTGATGTGAAAAATTTACAGCCACAGTAAAAGTTAAAATAACGCAATGGCCACAGATTTTGAAAAATATAAAATGGCAAAGGACTAATCTTGGCTTTTAAACAGTGCCAAGTTGCTCCAGTATTTTCTGTTTTGGTATGAATGACATAACTGAATTACTTCATGAGCTGCTACTTTAATTCCTAAGGGTGGAAAATTCCATGAGTTAATTTAATTTGGATGTAAAAAATATACATGAAAACTCGCTCTTCCTGTGGGCTCTCCTGTGAAACAAGTGGGCCAATTGTTGGAATGCTGGGCTGTGGAGGAGGGGCTTTCCACCCAAAGCAGCCACAGTGGGGGAGTCCCTGGGTGGAGCAAACGGTTAACGCACTCAGCTGCTAACTGAAAGGTTGGAGGTTCGAGTCCACCAAGAGATGCCTAGAAAAGATAGTCCTAGCAATCTACTTCCAAAAAATCCACCACTGAAAACCCTGTAAGCACAGTTCTACTCTGTCATGGATTGAATTGTGTCCCCCCAAAATATGTGTCGACTTGATTAGGCCATGATTCCCAGTATTGTGTGATCATCTTCTATTTTGTGATGTGTTGTAAATCCTAACCTCTGCCTGTGTTTAATGAGGAAGGATTAGGCTATGTTAAAGAGAGGATTAGGTTATGTTTGTTATGTTAATGAGGCAGGATTAGGATGGGTTGTATCTTAAATCACCACCCTCACTCAAGTTACTACCCTTACTCAGGTCACAGCCCTGATCCAATGTAAGGGGAGATTCCCTAGGGTGTGTCCTGCATCACCTTTTATCTTAAGAGATAAAGGAAAGAAAAGTGAACAGAACGAGGGGGTCCTCCTACCACCAAGAAAGTAGAGCCAGGACCAGAGTGCATCCTTTGGACCTGGGGTCCCTGTGCTGATAAACTCCTAGACCCAGGGGAAGACTGATGACAAGAACCTTCCCCCAGAGTCAACAGAGAAGGCCCTTCCCTAGAGCTGGGGCCTTGAATTCAGACTTCTAGCCTCCTAATCTGTGAGAGGATAAATTTCTGTTGTTAAATCCATTCACTTGTGGTATTTCTGTTACAGCAGCACTAGATAACTAAGACATACTCTGACACACCTGGGGTTGTCATGAGTCGAAACCAACTCGGTGGCAACTGGTACTAGTAGCCATCATGGGTGCAATGCAAGGGCTCAGAGTATCAGCCAATTTTTTATTAAACTTCTATTAAGGCACAGAAGACCCTTAATTTTCTGGGTACTTTTCAAAATTATGCTTATCCTATGGCTCTGTAATGCCTTTTTGATTCTGTCTCTAACTGTTGAAATCCTGTGCAGACTCTAAGATGAGCCCAATGACACCTTATCCATGGAGCTTTCCCTCACTGTCCCCTAAGGTAAAAAAAATGCTCACCCCTCTCTAAATCTCTTTTTAGGTCACTTAATAAAGTCTACCCTGCATTATAGTTAGGTATACACTTGTGTTTTTACCCCACCAGGGTAAAAGGCTTATAAGATCAGAGACTTTCTCGCGTATATCTGTGTATCTGCACCAGCCTCTGAAGCACAGCAGATATAGAATGAGTAAATGAACAGACGTATATTTTCTAATATATATTATATATGTGATATATATCAATATATAACGCACACAACATATATAATATATATAACATATATATAATACATATTATATCTACTTTTTTCCCAGGAAACCTGCTTCCTTGAGAAAATAAAGGTAATACTGTATTTTTTAAGCGCAAAGGTTACGCCTATTCCAAACTGCAGACAGTTTAGTATTGTGTCCGTGCACCCAATAACAATTCAATAAGTAATATGATGATGACCATGCTAACAAAAGTGTCTATCTGCTTTTTCCTCCATTAGTTTAGAAGAAAACAAAGTAAAAATATGATGAGGTCATAGTCTGTTTAAAAAAAAAAATATATATATATACACACACACACACACACACACATTTTAAAAGTGGGAAAGACAACCAGTATTGAACGTTCATGAAACTAGCATGCTAAAACAGATACTTTAGGTAAGGGGGAAAAAAAAATTAGAGAACTGGGATTTGCTTGTCCTGGGAGCACCAAGAACTTCGGAAGATGATCCAGTGGAGGTTGACTGTCTGGTTTCTAGGTTACAGGGCATGAATTTGAATAAAACAGGGAGGGTGGAACAAAGAAGGGGGTGCACTTAATTTGAACCCCCTGCAGCTAGACCAGTGCACACCCTGTGTCCTTACCACTTGTCTTAGCTTAAGTGGCCCTACTGTGACAGCTGTATCCAAAGCCTTTTGACTTTTAATACAGAAATAATAAGTGGTGACCTCAAGGATTCTGAAGCTGTTGTAACCAATCCATGGTTAAGAAAATTTCAAGTCTTTTTTTTCCCTTTCTCCTTTTTTTCTTCAGGTTTTCTTAAAAATAAAGTACCATACTGATATGGATAAAAATTTGCAGTTGACAATGCTAATCTGCTCTTGGAAATATTTGATAATTGTGGAGATTAGGAGAGATGGTGGACCACTAGAGATAGGCAAATATCCTAATTAAAAAACAAAAAACAGTAGAAAGTACCTACAGAATGATGATGTGGACTAACATTGTGGGTAAAATTCTATAATACACTCCTTGAAAGATTAGTTTAAAAGTGCTTAACACAGAGGCAATGACCTCTCATGATGGTTTCACCAAGAACAAGTCTTTCTAGACAAACCTCATTTCTTCTTTCATGAGAATGCTGTTAAGACTAGGCTCTCGTGATAATGTTATCAGAAAAGGTGGACCACATGAGACTAAAATGGGCAGGTGTAACTGGTTGAAATATTAAACCCAAAGAACAAGGGACAATGGAAATGTAGAGAGTGTCTCTGCAGTGCTGAGTCCTTGGCTTTCTGCTCTATGTCTTCTCTTGCTCAACGTTTTCATTAATGGCTTTGATGTGGGCATCAATGGCACCTATCACATTTGGCAATGACAAAGTTAGAGATATGTGACTGAATTAGGACCTAAAGTAGGCCTTTAGACTGGAAACAGACTGAAAGCTACAATATAAAATTCAAAGGGGCTATATAAATTTCTGTACAGGTACCACAAGAAGTGCACAAAGATAGGTTGGGAGTTCCGTGGCTTATGAGCTTCAGCTACTTACAAGTTCAATATATGTCAGCAGCATGAAGATGCCATTAAAAATAGCTAATAAAATCTTGTTAGGTGGTTGGAATGAAGGTATAGTGTACTGAATGGGGGAAGTGAGAGCTCCACCTTAGTCCACCCAGATCATACCTCGTGCATTGTGTTCAGTTTGAGACTCCACACATTAAGGTGTCCTTGGGGCAGGACTGGGGGGAGGGTATCCCTGATAAACTGGGGAGAATGCACTGGAAAGCCATACAGCTCATGAGGCAGATTCAAGTTTTTGTTTTGTTTTTTAAGTTAAATAGCTAAAGAAACAGTAGATACTTAGCCTAGGGGGAAAAAAAATACTGAATAGACTGTCTTCAAATAACAAAGCTTTTCAAATTGTTTTTGAGTTGGGGTGGGCACAACTCTAAGGTACCTGGGTGGCGCAAAAGGTTTGCACTTGACTACTAACCAAAAGTTTGTGGTTAGAACCCACCCAGCAACATGGTGGAACAAAGGCCTGGCTATCTGCTTCTGTAAATATTACTGCCAAGAAAACCCTATGGAGCAGATCTACACTGTGACACACGGGGTCGCCAAGAGTCAGGATCGACTTGATGGTAATGGGTTTTAAAAGAGGGGTAACGCTAACGGGCAGAAAAATCAAGGACTGCATAGAGATGCAGATTTAGGCTGGCCATAAGAAAACATTTTCTAACATCTGACAGAAATGGGCTTTTTGGGCTTTGGGCTACTCACCCTTGGAGGAAAGAGTCTGACAGACACATGTTTACCACTTGGCAGAGAATTTGTTGTGAGATTTGGATAAAGATGACCTATAACATCAGTGGTTTCTAAACATGTCCTATACCACCCACCTGAGGGTTGTAGTAAGCGGCTTCTGGGGAGGCTGTGGAGAAGTTTAATAGGCGGAGAGTTTAATAGGGCTCCTCCACCTCTAACCTGACGAGAACAACTCTAACGAGATTGTTGTGCAGTCGAGACTATTTTTGACTCACAGCGACCTCGTGTGACAGAGCAGAACTGCTCCATAGGTTTTTCTGGCTGTAATCTTTACGGAAGCCAATTGCCAGAATCACTAGGTGGGTCTGAACCACCAACCTTTGGTTAGCAGTCAAGTGCTTAACCATTGTGCCACCCTCTATCAAGCAACAACATGATCCTTCCCTTCTGGACAACACAGCTGGGTCCCCTGCTCGATTATGCACCTACTGTACCAGAATGAAGCAATTTGTTTTTTACATATGTGTCCTTTTCTACTGGACTGTGAACCCCTTGAGAGTAGGGACCATGTCTTAGCATACAGCCAGGTACTTAGTAACCACTTGATAAAGGTTTTTGAAATGAATAAATGGACTTTAAGCAAAAAGGATCTGGGAACTACACTAACATTATGTATTAATAGTATAGGAGATTAGTAGCTAAATGATCCATTGTTGCTGACACTACTGAGAAATAATCAGGATGACGTACAGAGTCACATGAAGACTTTTTTGATGTGGATTTTGTTTTAATTCAGTTAAAATGAGTTATTAGGTCATTTAAAATGCTTTCTTTTCAGGGCTCATCTGTGGATCTGAACACTGAATGAGTAACAAAGAATTACATTCAGAAAATTGCCATTTCGGTAATTTATAAGAAATCTAATGATTTAATATCAGGATTAACCATGGGGAAAATGGGGGCAGAGAGATGATTATATCTGGGTAACAGTTTCTAACCAGGTTACTGACAAACTCAGTTTGTTTCCTTTACCTCCCACATTCAGAAATTTCCACTTTCATTCCATTAGCCAAGTGGGTGGTTACGGTAAGGAAAATAACTTAATAATTTAATGTTTACTACTTTACGGACCCTTAGAAGGAGAATTCACACCGCCCGACACTTAGCACAAACACAATGAATGAAGAATACATGTTTGGACAATGTGAGTCTTAATCTGAGCACGATATCATATTGGAGGAAAAGTTCTTTGCCTCTACATTTTGCAATACAGCTGTGCTGGGAAGTTGGCCACAAGATACCTGAAAACATCTTTCACCAACCACCATTTATCAAGATTTGAAAATCACAAGCTCTTATCACCTAAATTTAATTCTTAAAAAGGTGTACTTTCAGATAATCTTTTGGGGGGGGGTGTAAAATGGTAGTAAAACAAGTCATGGATATTTGGCATTTAATTTCAAGGCATATAGCGAGGCATAAATCTAGCTATATGCCTTGAAAATAAATGCCAAATATCCTAAGCTTCATTTTACCAACACCGAACATGGCCATGGTGCCCTGGTGGTGCAGTGGTTAAGCATTTGGCTGCTAACCAAAAGGCTGGAAGTTTGAGTCCACCAGCCGATCCTTGGAAACCCTATGGGACAGTTCTATTCTGTCCTATAGGATCACTATGAGTTGGCATCAACTTGACGGTAATGGGTTTGGCTTTTGGTAACATGGCCACTATTATCATCCCCACTGGGCTCACGTGAGGATTGCCTGATGTAATGTACATGGAGCACCTAGCAGAAGGGCTGGCAACTTGTAGGGCACTCAGAAAACACTAGTTTCCTTTCTTCCCTTTTGACTAATAACTTACTGGGAGGGAAACAAAATGTGATATATGGTACTCAAGGAATATACAATATAGTTGGGAAGGCAAAACTCACACCTACAAAATACATATAATCATGCACAGCTAGGTAAGATAAAGAGCAAATGGTATGATTCAAGTGAAGTCCTTGGGTGGTGGCAATGGTTAACGTGCTCAGCTGCTAACTGAAAGGTTGAAGATTCAAGTCTACCCAAAGGCTCCTCGGACAAAAAGTTTGGCAGTCTACTTCTGAAAAATCAGTCATGGTAAATCTTGTGGAGTACGGTTGTATTCTGATACACATGGGGTCACCATGACTCACAGCTGACTCGATGGTAACTGGTCTTTATGATTTAAGTGCTAGGCTAGTAGAGAAGAAAATGTCTACCACAGGTGGAGTAGCAAGGGAAGGCTTCCTGGAGGAAGCAAAATTTCAGTTAGAGCTTTGAGAACGGGTAGGAATTAGATGATAGAAAAGAGTGGGAAGGACAGTTCGTGGCAGATACAAAAGAAGTACCTAACGAGAATATACAGGGCACATTCTGGTAAAATGCACAGACTGGTCTTGCAGGAGATGGTATTACATATGGGAATAACTAAACATAAGGTTTTTGGTAAATGGTAAAACAAAACCAAAAACCAAACCCGTTTCCGTTGAGTCGATTCTGACTCATAGCTGTCCTGCAGGACAGAGCAGAACTGCCCCATAGGGTTTCCGAAGAGCGGCTGGTGGATTCGAACTGCCGGCCTTTTGGTTAGCAGCCTGAGCTCTTAACCACTGTACCACTAGGGCCCCCTGGTAAATGGTAATGGGTCTTAAATGCTGGGCTAAAGAACTGCTCTTTATCTTGCACATAATGGAAAGGCAGTGAAGGTTTCTGAGCAGGAAAGAAACATGGCCAAATAATATAATCTAGAAAGCCCGCAAGTATACAATGTTCACTCTAGTGTTATGAACCGTGCTGCTGTGAAAAAAATCTCTTTCATTATACTAATACTTAGTAAATCACTGAAGACCTACTTCAGAACTCCAAGGAAAACATTTTATGAATCAAAAGCTAAGTACAATATGTTAGCAATTAAATGAGATAACATAATAGCTGAGGCAGAACCACAGTTTTCCCCACCACAAGTTCAAGCTGCTGCAGAAAGAAATGCTTATATCATCTTCCAAGTTATCAAGCCATTTTGTTTTGATTTTTGGAAGGCAGGCAGAGAGGAGAGAGAAGACAGAGGTCAAGAGGATTCAAAGCTGTCTATTCTTTAAACAGAAAGAATTATTAAGAAGTGTTATAAAGGAGGTTTGCTAAAAACGAAACCAGCCCAGGGAGGGCTCTCAGGTTCCTGCAACTTGCTTCCACTTCAGAACAACAACCAAAGGTGTGTCCTTGGGAAAGGTACTCCCACCAGTGCACTCTGCCCAAGTTTCCGGGGCATACCTCCCACTGCTACTTTATTTACTGCAGCTGGCCAACGTTTTATAGCCTGTTTCATGTATTAAAATTCAAATGTGGAAAACATTACCACTATCCTCCTTGAATTTTTTTGTTGTTGGGGGAAGGGGGTGGGTTTTTTTTTTTTTTTTCTCTCCCCTTCAACTTCCTTTTTATTGTGGAATGTATCAAATGGTCAAAGACTGACTAAATGCAAAAAACGATTCCCTTTGTTCTCATGCTTTTGTTTTAAAATTCATACCAGTTTGCACAAGGAAAGGAATACCAATCCAATCTCCTCTGCACACGTTAGCGGTGCAGACTGAGGAACTCAGATTCTGTGGACTCACTGCATGGTGTTTCAGGGCAAAGGATGAACACTGCAAAAGCCTGTTGGGTTTGTGGGGCAGCAACTTGTCAATACAGCACACCTTTGGAGCTATGCTATTATCTGCGTGGCTCTAGACTGAATGTGGCTGACCTAGATTGAATTATAAATGTCTGCAGAGGAGTGAACGGGAACTTCTCCTCATCAGCAAAATTAGCAGCTTTATTGCTTCTGCAAAGATGTTGCTCCCCGCCACCCCCAAATCAAGTCAAATGTGTTTCTGTTTAATATTGTCTGATTATCTCCTTTGCTACTGCTCTGTTTCATTCTCTCCCTTGCTCTTCCACCTGGGTCAGTCCATCCCCCTGCCACCCTAAATATCCAAAAAGGAGTCTCCTCTTCTCCTCCCATCCCAAATCTGATTCACACTCAAAGAAGAGGCGATTCAAACGTCAAACCATTCCAAAAAGCATCTATGTATAGTTTAATATTTTAAAGAACCGCTTAACCTACATCTGCTATTTAAGAGCAAACTTTACATATTTATGGAAAAAACTGTCTCTGAAGCAATGCCCTGGGTGCATGCTGCATCGTTTAACATATGCAAAATGAACACAGCTACAGAAATTAAACTATTTTTCTCTTGATTGAGAGCAGATATACAGAAACGGTTCTAAGTCACAGATCTGGCTTTTAATAAAGCCAGATTTCTTAATTAAAAGCAGTATTGTTTAAACATTGTAGTTTTTTTAAAAAAGCGCTGTACAGACTGAAATCTCATACTCTATGCATCCCAAGTGTATTTAACACATTACCTGAGGCCAAGCTAAATTAAAATCTAGACTTTCCTTTTGTAAACTCTTAGCAACTGCCATGAACGACAAACTATTTTTCTCAATGATGAATTTTTAGGTAGAGGTCAAGGGAAGGAAAAAAAGAAAAACAGATTTAGCTTTGGTATTCAAAAATATTTTTCCACATTTTAGAAGTGTGTTCATTGCTTCTATTTATAAACCAGTATTTTTGGTTTCAAACTGGTTGTGGGTTTCAAGATACACCACTAGGGATGGTGCTTTTAATCTTAGTCTTTTATTAAGAGAAATTAAAAGGAGGGCAGAAGAGTATCATTGAGCAGAAATCTCAAGATAATTTGTACTTATTTTGAATTCTCCTTTTGGAACCATCTTTAAACCGGAGATGCTACAGTGACAACGGAGAACAGACCTTCATCCAAGCAACTTTTTTCAAGAGTCTATAAGATACAAAAGGAGCCCTGGTGGCGAAGTGGTTAAACGCTCAGCTGCTAAGCGAAAGGTTGGCAGTTCAAACTCACCTAGCAGCTCCACAGGAGAAAAGCCCTGGTGACCTGCTCCCATAAAGATTATAGCCAAGATGTGGGGACCATGGTCTCGGGGAACATCTAGCTCAACTGGCATAACACAGTTTATAAAGACAATGTTTTACATTCTACCTTGGTGAGTAGCATCTGGGGTCTTAAAAGCCTGTGAGCA
>NW_004443999.1:5389845-5399896 GCF_000243295.1 Trichechus manatus latirostris
CTACTGTTTAATGAGAAACTATTTGTTCTGTAAACCTTCACCCGAAGTACAATTAAAAAAAAAAAAAAAAAGATTACAGCTAAGAAAACCCTACAGGGGAAGTTTTATTCTGTCATATAGGGTCACTATGAGTCAACCAACTCAACGGCAGCTAACAAGAACAAATATAAGATACAAAACAGGATACTAAGGTGTTTGCTGGCGAGACGGAAGTGTTTAAAAAGCAATACAGAGAATCACTCCCATTGCCGTAGAGTAAACTACTAGTAAAGTTAAATTCCCCATCTATGTAATCACCCCATTGTCACCACTTACTATTTTGTTAAGGAGATTCTCCGAATCTTCATGATCATCGAAAAAAGGATGTTCTCCAAAAGTAATGGGAAAAACTTAAATTCCAATTGAAATATAGACAAATTTACTTAAATATTATCAAATAAAGACTTATTGATAAATAGGTAGTGGTAAAACTATGATATACATTAAAACACACAGTCTCCCACCACGTATATACTATAGGCAAACACACCATATATTTCTGTCTCCCATATTCAGAATCGAAAGACACTGATTGGCTTCTTTAATAAAAGAGACAAAACGCAACCCACTCATATTCAAAATGCCAACACTGTAACATGAGCATAATTTGAGTCCTTCAACAGAAGTCACCAAAATGAATAATTAAGAATGCCAGCAATGATCCAGCAATTCACTCCTAGGGATATACCCAAGTGAAATGAAACCTCTGTTCAGACAAAAACCTGTACTCAAACACTCATATCAGCATTATTCATAATAGTCAACGAGTGGAAACAACCCAAATATCCATCACCTGATGAATGGATAAACATAATGTGGTATATTCATACAATGATGGGTTATTTGACAATAAAAAGGAATCAAGCTCTGATATATAGTAGAACATGGATATAAACCTTGCAAACACTGAAAGAAGCCAATCACAAAAGACCACATATTGTATGATTCCATTTACATGAAAAGTCCAGAATAAGCAAATCTAGAGAGATACACAATACATTAGTGGTTGCCAGGGACTAAGGCGGGGTGTCTGTGGAAATTGGGACTGACAGCTAATGGGTACAAGGTTTCCTCTGGGGAGGGGGATCAAAATGTTCTAAAATTAGATTGTGATGGTGGTTGCACAACTCTGATTAGATTAATAGACTAAAAAACATTGAATTGTACAATTTAAATGGATAGATTGTTAACTTTTGTGAATTATATCTCAATACAGCTGCTCAAAAAAAAAGTAACATAATATTTTAGTCTAATATTCTAATTCTCCACAATATCTACAGAGTCTAGAAATTTCATCACTTACCATGAGTGAATGTCTGTTGGCTGATAGAAGACCGGTTCCATACCCTGAGCCCAGACCACCCATTGCTCCATTATGAGAAGGTCCAATGATTCCATGCATGTCCCCATGACCACCAGGCATAGCTGTGGACGGGCCCACTGCATGATTCCGGAGAACATGGATAGCATCATCCAGTCTTTCTAAACGATCTTCAATTCGGCTTTGCTGTTGGTTAATAAATGATGTGAAATTTTGATTTAGTTTGAAACGCATCCAAGGGTTACAGAAGTAAAATTTTAGCTGATACAAACCACACTTCGTAGGAAGGCAGAAAGGTTTCTGAATATATGTTTCCATTAAAGTTTATTTTCTTGTAAAAATAATAAAAATAAATAGCATCCTTCCTAGCAAACTCGTGGAAAATATTAATGTTAATGTTATTTTCCATAGTAAAGAAAATTCTGTAATTCTTCCTGGATATTATAACGTACCTGTACCTATGCTAAACACTGGAGTCCTGGTGTCACGGTGGTTAAGAGCTCGGCTGCTAACCAAAAGGTCTGCAGTTCGAATCCATCAGCTGCTCCTTGGAAACCCTATCAGGCAGTTCTAGTCTGTCCTATAGGGTTGCTATTTGCTATGAGTCAGTATTGACTCAACAGCAATGGGATTGGGTTTTTTTTTTTGGTATGCTATATACTATATCACATTAGCTTTAAAGAGAATTTAGGTTTACTTTAGAAAAGGGAAACATTCATCGAATTGAAGGAATATTCTGGCAGGCACTGGTTAAATAGTTCAAAAAATTAACAATGCAAATACAACCAATTAATAGTCTCCCAATTAAATTATCTTCTTGAAGGCAAATTTCCTTGGTTTCCCCTCTGGCATATGGTACAGTGCTGAATACAAAGCCAAGGACAGGTACTTACATTACATACAGACTGTAATCTTCCATTGAATTCTTTCGATTTTCATCTGGGTTTTTTGCTTTTTATCTATTACCAATAACAGCTCGTGTATGTGTACACATATGCACAAGTACTGTAATGTAACATTTTATTAAGGGCCTTAACATATTTACAGGGGGAAAAAAATGACAAAAAGTCTATCAACCGTAATAGTATGAAATATGAAGACAGAATAGACACAGAGACTTGAATCAATCACTGGGGGGCTTCTAATTGATTTAAAAACCCCTAATATACTATAGAATTCAATACTTTATACAGTTAAGCCCTGGTGGCGCAGTGGTTAAGAACTTGGCTGCTAACCAAAAGGTTGGCAGTTCAAATCCACCAGCTGCTCCTTGGAAACCCTATTGGGCAGTTCTACTCTGTACTATAAGGTCACTATGAGTCAGAATCAACTCGATGGCAATGGGTTTACACATCAAAAAACCAACTAACCCAACCAACTCTTTTTTCTCGGCTAGATAAGGCCTATGCTATAGTTTTTGGTGAAGAAAAAGGACATGTAGATGTGTTTTAGTGTGATCCATAATGGTATCAAATAAATATCTGCATACCGCTCCCAGTGTGTACTTTGAAATATACCATCTCACTAGGGCAGGCAGATAAAATATTATTATCCCTTCCATACAGATGTGAAAATAAGGCTTAGAGAGATTAAGTGAACTCACTGCTGAGTGTCACCCTGCTGGGAAATGGCAAAGCCAGGGTTGGAATCTAGGTCTTTTGACTTCAAACCTATTGCCTCTTTTTGCTATATCATGCTACAATCCACTTTGATTTCCAATGCACTGTGCAAACAGATGCACTGGCTGGCCCTGCTGCATGAGAAAAACAATTTCCAATTACTTGACTGACAGGAAGAATGTGTGTCTAATACAGTTAGTCTATGGTACGGAGCATTTTGATTTCGTGGGCTGTGGAGTTAAATGACCTCCCTAGAATCTTAGCTCTGCTACTTGTTGCATCTTGAAAAGTCACTAAACTTCTTTGAGTCTATGTTTCTTTACTTATAGAAATGAGAATGATAATATATACTTCCAAGTGTAACTGTAAGCATGGTAAGAACTAGCCCACGTGCCTAGCATCCTGTCTGGCTCACAGCATTGTGGTGGAGAGCAGTTTACGCTGGAGAATTCCCCATCCCCCCGAGGGTTCAGAATTCGAAGAGAACTGATCCCACACTGCAGTTCACAAGTATAAACCTAGTCTTTACAATTATAGAGGTGGACAAAGCCCAGTTTTGACAGATGGGTCTCAGAGACTAACTGACGGAGGTAAACACTTAAACAACTATAGATTATCTGGATATAGTCTTCAGATTAGTTGGCCTGGGTAGTGGACTACTGTCTCACTGTTCAGTTGCTTTACTAGCTAAAATGCACAGTTAGGTGATGCATACACTACAGTAAGGAAGGCACAAAGGAGGGGGCAATCTACCTTTGTATTTTCATTTTTATCCTTAATAGTAAACTGAAAGGAAGAAAGGAAGCCTGAACTGCTGATAAGACACCGTTAAGTCAGAGAGATAAATCTAACCCTTCCCTTTCATGTTCCATCTCAAAATATGGAGGAAGAAAAGGGAAACTCAACCCTGAAGGACTGGAAAGCTCTTTTTACTTGCTGCAACCCCTCCCCACCTGATTCATATACAGACTAAATATTGCACAGACAGCAGTTAGAGCAGTGCTGTTTTCTGCATTATTCCAGCCTCCCCAGCATGAATAGAGAAATACTAGAGTATCAGACATGGAATCACTATGGAAGTATTTACAACATTAATTACACTCATGGACATTTTCAGCTACTCCTTAAAAATGTCCATGGGTAAAAAAAGTAGGCCTTTTTTTTTTACTGTCAATGATATTACTGGATTTCCATGAGAACCAAAGTGAACTTCTTATTTACATGTCAAAAGGAAACATCCTACAAACCTGTTATTCTGGAAAGCAAAGCAGAGGTATATAAAATCATGAATTTTTCCAGTCATGAAGCCTGGCTGGAGATCCAAAGACCTTTCCTAAAAATGCAGAGGAGGCCAATATCCTTCTAACATTTTCAATCGCTTATCTGGTGCTAAGTATTCAGAGCCCAGGAGCTTCCACTGTAGTATCTGGATTATAATCTACAAACAGAAACAATCATAGCCTGATAACTCTGGCTCCAACCCAACTAGTGTGTCTAACATTAATCTAAAGTTAGTAATAGGGAAAATCAGACTCCTGGAGAGTGAAGGAGATGCAAAAAGCAAAACAAGGCCTGAAAACAGGGAGAGTGGAGAGAGCAGATGAGACTTACCAAAGAGTGTAAGGGCCCTTCATAATTAGGAGATGATGAGGCCTGTCCTCCATTTCTAGACCAAACAGCTGTGCCTGCTGACAATAAAATGGGATTACCATTAGCTCTATATTATCTGAAAAATAATCTCACCAACATTTTAGATAGTTTTTTTTTTTTTTTTTAAAAGAAACAGCAATGTTGATTTTCATTTAGACAATAAGGCACATTACAAGAATAAACGCTCCATATGAGAATTTTTGGACAAGGGAAATATTTTAAATGTAAAATATGCAGATTTTATATAGATTTTACAAAGACTCGGAATTCCCGAAGGCTGCCTCCTAGTTAATTCATTCTAAATTTTAGCTAGAAGGGTTCCTGTTGAAGGAAAACTATCACTTATATAGACAAGGTACTTTCAAGAGTGGCTAAGGGGTTTTCTAAGACCTTCATGCAAGGCCAGTTTATGTTAAACCAAAATTCTTTCCCCAATGGCAAGTGACTTACTACTTGTTTTACAAATGACACTTAAAACAATAGAGCTTCAAAATAAGATTAGCTGGCAGTGATCTACAAAACAGATACTTAAAAAAACTCAATATAATAGTAGCAACTAACTAGTTTCTCCCAAAGAAAGTATTTTTTTTTTCTGAATTCACTAAACCTGAAGGCAAAGAAAAATTCCTGTTGTAATTCATATTAAATGAGTAACCTATAAAATTACCACTTTTAAATTTAAAATAATACACATTCAGTGTTGAAAATTTAGAAAATACATAGTTCAAAAAAGGAAAAATATTATCTATGATCTCATTGAAATCGTATGCCTCAACGCTGCTAACACTTTTAGAAGCTGTTCTTCCTGTCTTTTCTGGGTGTGCTTGTGAGTATATGCGCTAAATAAAAATAGAATATTTTGTTCAATTACTTTTAGTGACAGAATTTAGACAGACCTATTGGTGTGAAAACAGTCATCAGTCCACATATTTACATCTTCATAAAAGTTCTTTCTTCCTAATGTGTGGTCTGCGAGGATGCATTACCGGGACCCTGGAAGGTGGTGGCAGCCTCCAGCCTTATTTCTGTGCCTTCTACCTAAAGCATGCTGCTCAAATTTTAAGGTATTTGTGGCATTTTCCAGAATGATCTGTACATCATCACTTTCCTCTCCCATAATTAACCTAGAAGTGGAGCAGCAAAATGGTGAATACCAGATTCTCATCCTAGCTCTGATATTACTACTGGTGGAGCCTTCACAAGTCACATATCCTTTCTAGACCTCAGTACACACTCCTGTAAAATCAGGGCATCCGATTAAATTAATTGTTCTCAAACTTTATTAAGACCACAGATAATTTTCCAACAAATTATAAAACAGATGAAATTAGAGCTGCTCTGTTTCAAGTGGGGAACTTGGAGTTCTACCTGCTCATACTTCCTCATCACGCACCTCCCTGGGCCAGACATTGTCTCAAGGCCTTTGTACCCACTCCTCTGGTTCTGGACACTAATACTTGTGACCGTTTCTCAGAGCATAACAATATGGTACTGAACCAGAGGAGTACAACAATACTGAACTTTACTTTCCATTTTTATAATAAAAACACCAGGGGATGTTTCACGGTTGTTTAATTATCCTCTTAACTTCATCTCTTATTTCTTCGCAGCTTTGACTCTGTCTCTCTGGACATATGGACTATAGGATTCAGCTACTCCTCTCTCTGTTCTGTGATCATATGATGTCAATAGAGGCTTGAAAAAGGCTGACAGTAAATCCCACCTAAGCCATGGTCACCATCTCTGAAAGTTTTGTGGCAACGTGAAATCTCCCATTCTCTACCAGGGAGCTTAGTTTATAATGGATCATGTGAGTTGTGCATGCTGGAATAAAACAGGGTCCAAGAGGCAACATTTAGGAAAACGACTTCACCAAAAATTACAATAAGGTCAGGTTTCAGTTAGGCACAGATGCGATTTAGTTCTTTAGTCAAAGAAAGATCTTACAGAAGCCACCTGTTCTCTTTCCAAAGAGTAGAGACGTGCACTAGGTCGGATTTTCTGGAAGCATTTATATTGGAAGGGCAATGAGTCTCTTAAATGAACCTCTGAAAAGTGAAATGATTTACTGACATAATTCTACAAATCCTAATTATTCAGTTTGAAGGAACAGGTCAGGTTAATTTGCTATTTTTTAAAGGCAAACATCCGCTTTTACTTCACACAATCACAATTTATTCACAAAATCACAGCTTTTCCTCAAACATTCCAGTGGAATGGTCTTTAAAGAAGGAATTCAAAATAATCTAAGATTTCCATGAGAAATGATTCTTTTGAGTAGTCTACTTCATTCCGTACCATGACTATATTAACTGGATTTTTCATCTGCGATTTTTTTACTGCAGTATACTATTCTATTGAGAAGTGTCTTCTCAAGGGCCAAGAAATGTTTAAGAAATAAGTTTTTCAAAAGCCTGTGTATTCTAAAAACATCCAATCATCTAATTTTTAGAAACATTTTAGGTCAAAATGGCTATACCTTCATATGGCAGTTTGTCTCTCCACCCCCTTCTAGTTTTCTGTATGGGAATGCTATGTACTGAGGTTTTGGAAGGAGTGAGTTTCCACCTACTAGAGCAGGAAGTATAAGGGGAAAATCATTTTCAGAAACTGTTACTATGATGAAATCGTTTTTCAAGTACAATACCTGAGAGAGAAGGAGGAGAGCCAACAGGAGTTGACGGGTTTGATGAAAAGCTGTTGTTAGTGTGATCTGGAGAATAGATCTTAAAACAGTGGGGAGAAAAACAAATAACCTCATTCATTAGGAATAAACAATGAACAATTTTTTAAAACTACAAAGTATCAATGCAATTCATTTGAACATTACAAGTTATAAAATAAATACAACTATCAGCTATAGTACCAATATCCTACAATGAAAAACTTGACAATTACTTCAATTTCCGAAAGAATTACTGAGGTGGTATGGGATCGTGGAAAAAGAACCGGGTTGGTGATCAGCGGGCTTGGTTTTAATCCTTTGCTTACCATTAACCAGTTGTGTGGCCACGGGCGAGCCACGGAGGTTCTCTAAACATCACTCTCCTCATCCACAAAAGAAGAGGTTGCACAGTACCATTGCTAAAATTTCTGTCCAACTCCTTCTTCACTAAGATTAAGGCATTTGATTCCAGGCATTAGAAAAGTCAGATTAAAGAAAAACTTCTATGTACTGTAGGGCACAATGCTAATATAAATCTAACTTATTTTATGCTCCCAGTAGTAAGGAAAAGCCAATCAAACAGACAAAATGTTAGTAACAGCAATGGATTTCCATTTCCATTTGCAAATGACTATGTGTGTCTTTTGGAGAACGTATCAGGCATGCCCCCTCAGACATATAAGACGTGCCGTTTTTTCACTAGTGAACACACAAGAACTGTTCAATTCTCGCCTCCTAGCAGTTGGCCCACAAAGCAGAGAAGCTGATTTCCTGGGTGTCAATTATGTGACGATTTCTACATGGATCCCAGTCTTTGCCACTGTGACTTCTTCAAATGCCTTTTCCAAAGTGTTTAAGAATGCCCTTTGTAAAACCAATCTTAGCTTTTCAATGAGCATCCATACAAAGAATATGAAATTTAGAAATCAAGATAGAAAATCTGTAAACCAAAAGGCCCTAAGAATACCTACTGACTCATAACTGAGCACTGCTTAACACGATCGTGAGAAGACAAGATGGAGTAACCACCCATTCACTGGGAGCTTCAGTATGCTCTCCTCAAATTTTCCAATGATCATTATGCAAAACAGCTTGCATTTTCAAAAAACAAAAAAAACCCCAAAGCTATTTGCCATTCAATTCCTAAAATTCCAAATGTCCATTTGTGATTCAAGTTCACCCTTCTACAACGGTATGTGTGGAGTCCAAAGTCAATATTTCCTCACCGAAGCAAGTGCTTTCCCCAGAGCATCTCCAGTCTGGGAGCTGCCTGCTGCTCCGCTTCCTCTATTTGCTGCAGAAACAAAAGGCAGAATATGAAAACCAGGCAGTGAGACGTCTCACAATTTTCTATTCCTGGTCCATTTACTCACAATTTAATTGCATTTTTAATGCTAATTACAACACATTAATCTTTAATTAGCATTAATTTGTTTGCTGAGGTAGATGTCAAATATATTCATGTTACATTTTTTACAGATAAAATATAAACCTGACACCTTGGTTTAAAGATAAAAGTGTCTTAGTTGCTATTACTTTCCCCGTGCTGCTTACGGGTAACGAGTGGTGAATGCTCGCAAGCATGTTCATGACCAGGAAGTATGGGCACTTTCAGGTCTCTGAAGTCCTCAAACTTTGGCTTTCTTTTATATTTTTATCTAGTAAATTGAATTATCTTCACCAATAATTTACACTTCTTTTCAAATAAATAACTGGGCACATAGCAATATGGGGTACCCCTCTCAGAGTTCCACAATAAACAAAACAAAAAACCTAGAATAGAAAAGATCTGGCTTCCTAGGAAAGAAAATATTTTTAATATTTTAAACTACATATATTTTCTACATATTTAAGTCTGGGTTCACATTAAAAAATTTGTGGTGCTACTAAAAGTCAATATGTTCTCAAATTTCAGAGATAAAGTAAGTCTATATATTCATGAAGCTTTTACCTCATCACCTTAAACTCTGGTATTTTTATCAACAAAACAGATGAACAAAGAGTGCTGGCAATAAAAAAAAATAGATAGCAGTATATAATTCAAGTACCTTTCAAATATAACTGTCTTTATAAATAAGTGGTAAAATGGCCTAGTCAGTGTTTTTCTGAGACCCTCAGTAGTAATACAATGCCTAGAACATTTGCTGTGATGCATTTATTAAGGCCTCAAAATCAGCAGACACAGTAATTAAATAAAACTCATTCAACTCCCTGAGGTAGATGTTTTCACTATCTTTTGAAATAAGAAAGGAAATCTTAAATTAAGAGATTAATCTAAACAAAACTTCACATGTATATAATTTTTAACAATTTCCAGCCCTATCCTTGAACCAAAAGAGCACACTTTCTGTCAAAGGTGCATGATCAGGTTACAGATCTGTAAAACACAGTGGTGAAATCAGTTCTCGAACAGTCAGGTTCTCTGATTCTCCAGATCATAATTCCATTCTCTAGACCTTGGCTTAGCTCATTGAAATTATGCTTGTTATTTTTAGATATTTATATGCTGGACGTATCAATTGGTTCAACTTTTTGATATATGTTTTATTTGGTTGACAAAACCCACACCCATATTAATTTTTTAACTACCAAAATACAGAAAGAAAATCAATATGCTATAAAAAGAACACAATCACCTTCTGCCAAAACAAGCCTACTCTTTTCCCTATCACAAATTTATAACCTTAAAAATACATTGGCTATGTCACCAAATTATACGTGTAAAATTTGTTGAATTGGTAATATATAATATAATAT
>NW_004443999.1:5399996-5470688 GCF_000243295.1 Trichechus manatus latirostris
TTTTTACAATAAAAAAAGGAAAAAAATACATTGGCTATTAGTACTTAAGATTATACATACAAGCAAATTTGACATAAGAAAGACACCACACAATAGGGATAGTGGAAAGAACTGCCAGATATCATGAGTATTCAAAATATTTAATATAAAAGTTAACTGAAATTATATCTAGAGTAAAAAAATAAGAAAATCTGCTCATATTAAGGAGTTCTTTAAAAACTAAAGCTATTCTAAAGAGAAAGTAATAAAAATTTTGAAAATATAGACAGTGCTAACATTTTTTTCAGCACATATTACCATTGTATTTGGGGGTTACTCTCTCTCAATATTGTCTTTTCATTACTATATACCTCAAAATTAGATTTGGCAATCAAAATA
Source organism: Trichechus manatus latirostris (assembly GCF_000243295.1). Classification (NCBI taxonomy): domain Eukaryota; kingdom Metazoa; phylum Chordata; class Mammalia; order Sirenia; family Trichechidae; genus Trichechus; species Trichechus manatus. The sequence goes on from NW_004443999.1 coordinate 5,400,375, forward strand.
ATTTGTGATATCTGCTTGATTTAAAAATAGATCTTCATATAATTGAAATTCAGAGCCAAACTGGGAACAGCTGTATTACCTAAGAAGGAACCTATGCCGAAAAAGGGCGAGACTGTTTCACTTACAGGTAAAATTTGCTACAGAAGTGGTTTTCAAAAGATTGTTTTCTCCTTTGAGCAACTTCAAAGTGAAGATTATAAATTTAAAGATACATGTATATACTTTCATGAAGCCAAACAGGAAGAATTGAAAACCAATAAAAAATATTTTAGGAACACTTAAATAAATCAGACCTGATATAAGGTACATTTTAGAAGAGACAGGATATGCTCGTTGTTATTTCTTTAGCAATATTCGATAACGCCAAACCTTTCTAACCAACCTTTCCATTAGTGTCCGTTTTGTAGAGGGAGATACTAACACTCAGGAAGTAGAATAAAAAACAGAATCAATTCCTTACCTCATGTTGTCATGAAAACGTTTCAAAGAACTACAAAGGCTACTCATAGAAGCTACTGATAACACAGACTATTTTTTCACATGAAGCCATTTTACCTTCCAACAGCTGGAGAGCCAAACCCAAGGGCTTGAATTTCAAAGCAGTTTATGGGGGCCAGTTTGCCCTTACTTGGAATGCCTTTTGTTCTGCTCCAGGAAATGTTGAAGAAGACATATTTTCAAGATTCCTCAAACATGTTAAGCTACATGGGTCTTTCTATTAAAGATTTCTCTTTTTATTTGTATGAATGATATATCAAGCAGTATAAATAATCAGAAAGTAAATACATTTTTAATTTTCAAACGGCATAATTTCTTTTTGTATTGAGAAATGAGTCATTTTTAGCAAAACATTTGCAGTTATTAAACTTTGTGCTCATCAAATTCAACTTTACAGTTTTAATGTACCAGGATTTGATTACTATTCTAGGCATGAGTTTTTGTCGCCTCATATATATCATATATTACAAAAATGCTCAGATAACAGAAAAAAGATGAAAACTACTGCCTTTACTTGGTAAAGACTGGATTGATATCTTAGGTTATTTTGCTCAAATCAATTTCTCCTGCTCAAGAGAAAAAATAATCAGTCTCTATGTAGAACCGCAACATAAATATGAATACAAGATGAGCAATTATTAAGAGAACTGTAATTTTGTAGGAGGATTTGACATTGCCAGCCACCCAATTATTGTTCAGATGGCTTGAACACAGGTGCTGTAGCTGGCTAGAAGATGGAGCAGAAAGCTGGGATTCATATCTTTAGCACATGGCAGACCACCCTCTGTCTCAGTCTCCGCTATGGGGAAATGTCAAATCCCATTAGAACACACCCTAAATAAAACACCAGGAGTGGTGGTGCCTGGGGACAAACTACTGAAAATCAGAATTTGGAAAATGTGTTACTCCTTTATTGCACACCCATAACCTCAAGAAGGGAACACCGTGGAGATGTCAAAGGGATAAGAAGTACAATTCTAGTGGAGAGCAGATGACTGTTTAATATTTAGAATTTTCTGAACTAAGTCTGAGTGATTCTCCTATTAAACTACCATATTTTTATGCAAATAACGTGTACCTTCTGTGTTTGTTTGCCAATCACGTCCTCCCCCTGTGAGGTATTTTCATAAGCACTGCTATGCCAATTTTTTTTTTCACATGTAATTGGCATAGCGGCACTTATGAAAATATCTTGTGGGGGGGGGGTGTGATTGGCAAACAAACGTAGAAGGCACGCGTTATTTCCGTGGAAATATGGTATTAGAAGCAGCACAACAACTGCGTGAGCTTGTCTATAAAGTAACAAAAAAGGGAGTGTTTCCAGTACTCCCACTATGTAGAGTCTTAAAGTAAAACCTCCAATAGAGGCTACAATGCATTAATTTTTAGCAGGAAAGATTTCTAGGAATTCAGGAGGGCTAGGCCTCATGGCCATGTGCAGGAAACGGACAAGAAAATTTAAATCAACTTGTTTACTGTTCTGCATTGGTGGTCTTTTCAACTAAGAGGCACTGACACTGTGGGATAAAATCCACAGTACTCCCATGCTCTCTGGGCCTGTTCATCACCCAACTGTATTTGAAGGCTCACGATTCTTGTAAAATACAAAGTGAATATTATGTGACTACTCTAATAATAAAATTACTGTGAAACCAAGTCCTCAAGGGGAAAAGGACATAATGTTTCTACTAGAAAAGCCACATACCAAAATGCATCATGTCAGACAAACATGTCATTAGAAGTGAAACTTGTAAACCAGATTAATTCATGAACCAGATAGATATTCCAGGGTAATCTTTAGCATATGTTGTGTTAAATCAATCTTGGTAGGCCTGTGCCTTCAACACTGTTTGGTTTGAGGTTTAAAAACATGGGAAATACCATGCATTAGAGAGTAGGCCAGTTAAAGACTAATAAAACAATAACAGTTATTATAACTATTACATTAGTTATATGCCCAATTCTCTCTGAGGAGATGAGAGGGTGTGCAGTCCCAAACCACAAGGGGATTATGAATTTATACAGATGGTGTCACCCAATGGGGAGATGGAGCGCTCTCATCCTTGAGCTATGGGAGGGGGTCTTCTCACTCCTTTTGGCCAAGAAGGGCTATTGGATGTCACTACAGATAGAAGGGAAATAGGTGGATAGCAAAATGTGTGTGGCTACCAGCCTCTATACATTCCTATTCTCTATGTTGTTCTTGTTAGGTGCTATCAAGTTGATTTCAACTCAAACTGACCCCATGTAACAGAGCAGAACTGCCCCACAGGGTTTTCTTGGCTATAATCTTTACAGAAGGAGATTGCCAGGTCTTTCTCCTGCAGAGGCCCTGGGTGGGTTTCAACCACCAACCTTTTGGTTAGCAGCTGAGTGCTTAATGGTTGCATCACCAGGGCTCCTTCCTATTATCTATAGCAGGTAGCTAATGACTATACTTCCTCCTCAATATTCATGTTCAGGTACAGAGTCGATAGGCTGTACTGCTTCTGAGCTACACCTAGCAGCATAACTTCAAAAGAGGTTTTGGAATAAAGCTGAAGGACTCGGATGTGGATAATTCCTGAAACTCCTTGACTTAATGCCTCTCCTTTACTGGGGGCTACTCCCGTTGAACTACTATTAATCAATGTTGTCTCTCATGCGTTATATCCATATAATTCCGGGGTGCTTAAAGAATTGGTCCAATTCAGAAATGTCTAATGCAATCTCCAGAGCTTGCTGGCCAGGCTTGCAAGAGAAGTAGGATATAACATGCCACAAGTAAAATATTTCTCTCAAAAATCTGTAGATCAATGTGTTGCCTAAAAAATCCCTAACTAATATAATCTGAGGAAGAATCATCCTTCCTAAGAGTTTCTCAAAAACTGATATTGGGCATTAAAAAACATTAGAAAACAAAACAAGAAACAACAGTCACCCCCCCAAGCTGAACAAAACAAAAGCTCCCCCAAACCCCAGGGGGCATCTTTCATCTTTGAGATGCAGAGGATGGAACGAGAGGCCAGGAATGTGGTTCCAGGGAGACTACCTTCTGATAGCTCTAGAGCTTACATCACACTTCACACGCACTGTGCTGTTCTATCATCAGTTCAGGACAATCGCTGACCACCAGGGAGACACGTTATAACACGAAACTGAGAGATGGGTCAGTGGTCCTCCTCTGCACTAAAAAAGCAGCGTCCTATGACATCAACGCCGTCTATGAAAAGATTGCACTGCTTTGCAACTTTTCACCAAGAAAACTTGAAAAATGTGATGTCCATGTGTTACTGCTTGAACCCCATTCTTACGGCATTAGTATTGCTTACAGTCATTTTCTACAGAATCATGTGTGTAATCTCAAACATGTGTCAGGCTCTGTGTTCCCTATTTACCAATTATTTAATTAGCTCTGTTTGTTCTCTGAGATACAGGCAATGTAATATTTCTTTATTTCCTTCATTTCAGTATAAGTATATGCCAAATATTTTCAAAAGTCTACAGATGTATCCTATTAATCCATACTGTTTGTTAGGAAAGTATCACTAACATCAGAAGAGAAAGCTTCTCTTCTTGTTATACAGACACGCTGCCATCCTTGACTTCTACCACACTCTGAAAATCAAACCACAGCCTAAGAGAATTAAAGTGTGAAGAAACATGAGCCACTCGGACACTGTGCAACACTGAAGCTTATTATCATACTTAAAATTTCCCTCTGCATTTTGGCTTAAGGAATCAGAGGATATGTTTCTAAAATATTCTCCCTTAAAATAATATCTGTATCTATGCAAATTAATAAAGGTCTGCTCGTCCAAAAAGTTGAATTACCACGTCTACTTACTTCCCTAAAAGATTACAAGGCATTCTCATATTCTGCTAGTGGGTTTTGACAAGCACACCCGTTACTGTGAAAATAATTATGTAGTTAAGTTGTTTCTAAAAAGCCCTTTTCTGAGTTCCAAAAATCTCATACTTTTTCCTTTTTCAATTACTTATTTTGTTTTATTTTAGTCTAGATGCTCCCTCCACTTAAACAGTACGTCGCTGAGCCCACAAGCATGCAGAAGTCACTCCACTCTGCCGAGACCAAATGAGCAGACTGTCCTTTCATCCACAAGCTAATGATGAACCGCCCAGCTTCAACAAAGCAAATCACATTCACATGGAGACTCTCGGCTGTGATGACCATAGCTCACTAAAACCGATTATACCACCTCGTAATATCCCTGTCTTCCCAAGTCGCAGTGTCTCTCCCCTGGGGAAGACTATTTAGCAAATTATTAACAGAATCTTTTTTCAAACAGTGTCTAAATATCTTTTCCTCAACTCAAGGTTTTGCTTCACCTTCATATCTTCCTAAAAAAAGAAAACGACTCAAAGCAAAAGCAGACAGGAAATCTGCCGTGTAAGTAGATGAATGGCTAGTCATCCTCCTTAATAACTAAACCTCATGACTGCAGAAATGGGGCTTTCCATTCGGCAAACCACATTAACGTGAAATATGCTTTTCTCACTCTTTCAGTTCTGCAGTTCCTTCTTTCTTGTTTTTAAAATCTGCCAAAGTGGCATTATTAGCTAACAAAACTTCCCCATGTGACCTCTGTCCATAGTTCTCCAAGGTCAAATGGATGCAACACATTTGTAGAAGCTTTGTTATGAAAAGTTACAAAAATGGAAACTCTTTCCTAAACTTGGTTCTCAGTTGAGAATGACAGTGAGGGCTGTTAGATGGCTCATCTCAAGTGTGAAATATATTACTGAATAAGCAGGGAGTATATTATTTAGGCAGAGATTATATTTGCAACATTTAAAAACACATCTCTTCTCCTTCAACGTAAACTCTCCCACAGAAGTGATTCACACCACTTTCCAAAGTTCTATATACTATCTAAAGAAAAGGAAAAAACAAGGAAGAACTAAAGGGGATTAGCACCAACATTATTCCATCACATATTCTTCTAAAACACACCCGAAGGGTTCGTACCAGTGACCCACTGAGAGAGAGGTTAAGGCCAAGCAAGGTGCGGGCTTGAGCTAGAACCAGAGTGAGTGAAGCAGTGAAGTCTGAGGTTTCAATATTAACCTGGAGCCTCAAGCTATGCTGGTCATCTGAATGACATGGTTGGAAAAGGTAGCTTCAGAAGGGGGTGGCTGCCCACTCCTCCAACCTGGACTCTTCCCTCTCAGACTGGCTGGACATCCTGCTTGGTGCTGGTCAGGGAACAGTCCGTGGAGAGGATCACAGTGAACAATGTAAAAAAATGAGAGGACAATGGCTCAGTTCACAACGCAGCAGCATTCTTCTCAGGCCTTAACTAGTTAGTCAATTTGCTTGAGAAACAGCAGTAAATAAGCTCTAGCCCACTGACGCCCAGGCACTCACTTTCTCCTCTCCCATAAGTGAGCAAAACACTTCATCTCTGAAGGACTCCCCAATGCCATGTTCTCAAGAAGGTGAAGCTCTTCTAATTATTAATAATCGTCTGTGAATTTCACATGAACTAGTCTTCAGAAACAGTGGCCCGTCATACTTCAGAGCTTAGCACAGTGACTGGAATTTGAGAAGTGGTCAGTAACTACTATGAAGAGCTATTATGCCTCCTATCTCACTAGTCTTAAATGGCTAATCTTACATGAAATTCACTGTGTGCACTGTTGCAGAGTGTGAGAAGCAAGGGCATTTTGGTCTATTTAGACCCTTATTCAATCTAAAGACTTGCAATGGACAAAATAGCCAAATTTAGTTCCTTGATGACAAAAAAGCGATTATGGTCAAGCCAATGGCTATTTCTGTTTGGTTCATTTGTTTGTTCATTCAGTTATTAGACAAATATTCAGTGCCTAACTGCTGTTCAATTATGAGGAAGAAAAGAGTTCCTTCATCATTAAACACTGACACTGATTGTCGGTGTCAGAATTGGCTTTTCTGTGACTTACCCATTATACTGTCTGTTCCGTTGGCAGGAGGCGTACAGGAAGAGGTGCTGTAATGGTTTGTACCACTACGATGAAAAGTTGACATCGGAGGAAGACTGGAATTGATGTCAGCTGAGGAGTGTGATGGATAGGTCTGTAGCAAGAGGCAGAAAAAGGTCATCTTCAACCACAAAATAATTTGGTGGGTTAGTTTATTAATACTTCTTTGAGAACTCTTTATTTTGCAATGGTGGTAACCTTCATATGTTTAAAACACCCAAGAATACATCTTGCTTAGATTGGAGAGCTTTCATTTTTCAAATAATAAAATACATAAATACATAGCTTGGATTTGCATCAAATGTAGAGAAATACAATTGCAATGTAAGATGCTGAGAAACAAACAATCACAATCTCTAAATCTGAAAAATACTGCTTAAAATCATCTCCTAGATTTCAGGAGCATAAAGGACCATTTTTACTATTTTTTGCAAGGAGGAAGGGTCTGTTGATCAATTGAAGGATTTATGCCTTTGAATTGTGGTGTTGACGAAGAACACTGAATACACCACAGACTGCCAGGAGAACTAACAAATCTGTCTTGGAAGAAGTACAACCAGAATGCTCCTCAGAAGCTAGGATGGCAAAACTTTGTCTCACGTACTTTGGACATGTTATCAGGAGGGACAAGTCCCTGAATAAGGACATCATGCTTGGTAAAGTAGAGGGTCAGGAAAAAAGAGGAAGACCCTCTACAAGACAGACTGACACAGTGGCTGCAACAATGGGCTCAAACATAGCTATGATGGTGAGGATGGCACAGGACTGGGCAGTGTTTAGTTCTGATGTGCATGGTGTCACTATGAGTTGAAACCGACTTGATGGCACCTAACAACAACACTGATCCACTGAGAGAGATTTCACTATATAATGAATAAAACAATATCATAACCCAGAGGGTTTACATTACACTTCCCTCTGACCTTGGACACTAAATGGCAACAAATAGTAACTTGTCTCAAATCTTCTTCCTGCCAAATTTGATGATCTTTCTGAACCCCGGTAAGAACAAAATGGCAAAAAAAAAAAAAAAACCAAAACACAAACCACAAACAAACTCCTCTCAAAAGGGTCAATATGTAAAGTTTTAAATCAATGACTATATTTAATTAAATCAGAACCAACATGAACTGAAAATGACTTGTTTCAATTTGAGTTCTTTCTTTGTAAGCCCTCTCTGTTAGCAATCCACTATATTGCTGACTATGAAATAAGAACATCATCTTTATAAAATCATTTGATTTAAGGCTTGGTTTTGGATTCAGCTATTATGCTAGTTGTTCGAATAAGCTACTTTTCTGGAGGTATATCACAATACCCACAAGCTGGCAAATTATTTGCTACTGAACCATCTGTTTGGGAAGGGGTAGATAACTAAAGGGACATGGTTGCTTACAGAGATGTATCCTTTTCAAGATAAAAAGTAGCTTAGAAAGTTGTTCTCATAAGCATGTGAATATATCAGAAATATATAAAAGAAACATTTAAGTTAAAATATATACTTCCACATATGTATATACTAATGGGATATGGATCCTTATTATATCGTTACTGGAGATGCTGTTAAAATTGTTTGATGTAAAATTAGAGACTGAATAGGATACTGATAGTCAAGGGTGCTTAAAGCCCCAGGCACTTGTTCACAAGGAATTAAACCCTAGACTCCTGTTGTGTCCCTCCTCATTCTGTGAGGCCCATCCTGAGTCCTATCTCTTCTTGAGGTTTCCCTTATGTCTCAGGCTGAGTTCTCTAAAGAACAAAACCAGTGAAGCGTATATGTATACATATATATCACAGTCCACCCCTTTCCAACTTGTCACCTGTACAAATCTTAAACCATACACAATCTCTAAATAAAGACAAAGTCATGCTTGCGCCTAACATGATAACATGCATACAACTGTAAATGCACTGGCCCCGTTTACATCTCATATTTTGTAAGTGAGGAAAACAAAAATATTTGATACACACATAAAAGGAAGAAATATTCATAACAATTACAGTCCTCATTTCTGTAACTGGTCACGTGGTTGTAACTAGTATTTAGAACTAACTTCTTCCACCACCCATTCCATACTCCTTTTACCTTCAGCAAGTACATCAGTTGGTCATGGTTGTTTGCCTGGTGGGGTGACCCAGACCTTCACTGGTGAAGGGCCTGGGCCATTAGTAGTTATGTCTAAGTTGGGTTCTGTAGTTTTTCATTGACTTTAATCACAGGGCATGGTAATACTAACAGATATCCTAAGGGATCTCCTGTATTCCAGACATACTCTTCTTTACCTCCATTATGCAACACCAATCTGATGTAGTCAGGATCAATTACACCAGCCAATGTGGTAACGCCCTTCTCTACCTGTTGATCCAGAGGCACGAGGAGCCCAAACCGGTAGGGTGACATTTTTAACTTCCAGTTCAACAGAATCTGTGTTTTGTCTCTAGGTGGGAACATTCCTCCCTTAGGAATTAAGACTTCTAGACCTGTATAGCATAGGGTATAGGGACAGGAGGCAAAAATTTTGAGAGTGGATCACTAGGGGTAATAGTGAGTGGTGTCACTACCATTTCAACCCTTTGATTCCTAGAACCGTGAATTTTGGCTATGGAAAAAACAGCATCGTAAGTTAGATGCTGGTTTAGACCATACACAGCCTCCTGGAGAACACTGCCCAACTCAGCAAAGTATCGCTACCTAGCTGCCGCCATACTTTGTCTTTGGGAGGTCATCCCATCGTTCCTGCTTCAGGATGATGGGGAACATGGTAATGCCAGTGAATTCCATTAATATGGGCCCAATGCCACATTTCATTTACTGTGAAGTGAGTTCCTTGATCCTAGGCAATGCTATGTGGGATACCATGACAGTGGATAAGACATTCAGTGAGTCCACGGATGGTAGTTTTGGCAGAAGCACTGTGTCCAGGGAGGCAAAGCCATATTCAGAGTAAGTGTACAACCCACTAAGAACAAAATGCTGTCCTTCCCATCACGGAAGTGGTCCAGTGTAATCAACCTGTCATCAGGTTGCTGGCTGATTGCCCCTAGGAATGGTGCCATATTGGGAACTCAGTGTTGTTCTCTGCTGCTGGCAAATTGGGCACTCAGCAGTGGCTGTAGCCAAGTTAGCCTTGGTGAATGGAAGTCCATGTTGCTGAGCCCATGCATAACCTCCATCCTTGCCATGATGGCCACTTTGTTCATGAGCCCATTGGGCAATGACAGGAGTGGCTGGAGAAAGATGACCAGTTTCCACAGAAGGCATCATCCCATCAACTTGATTGTTAAAATTCTCCTCTGCTGAGGTTACCCTTTGGTGAGCACTTACATGGGACACAAACATCTTCTCTTCTTTGGCCCACTCAGAGAGGTCTATCCACATACTTCTTTCCCATACCTCCTTGTCAACAATTTTCCAATCATGTTCCTTCCAAGTTCCTGACCATCCAGCCAAACCACTGGCCACAGCCCATGAATCAGCAGACAATCACACATCTGGTCATCTCTCCTTCCAAACAAAGTAAATAACCAGGTGCACTGCTCAAAGTTCTACCCACTGGGAGGATGTCCCTTCACCACTGTCCTTCAGGGAAGTCCCAGAAAGGGGCCGCAGTGCTGCCACTGTCCACTTTCAAATGATGCCTGCATGTTGCGCAGAACCATCTGTAAACCAGGCATGAGCTTTCTCTTCCTCAGTCAACTGATCATAAGGAACTCCCCATGAGGCCACAGGTGCAGACTAGGAGACTACAGGTAATATGACAAGAGTGGAGACTATGGGCATTTGGCCCACTTCTTCTCGCAACTTATTTGTGCTTTCAGGTCCGCCTTGGGCCCTATCTCGTATATACCACTTCCATTTAATGATGGAGTGCTGATGTGCATGTCTGACTACATGGCTCTGTGGGTCAAACAATACTCAGTTCGTGATGGGCAGCTTAGGCCGCATGGTGATTTGGTGGCCCACGGTTAAGCTTTCAGTCTCTACTAAGGCCCAGTAACAAGCCAAAAGCTGTTTCTCAAAAGGAGAGTAGTTATCTGCAAAGGATGGCAGGGCTATGCTCCAAAATCCTAAGGGTGTGAGCTGGGATTCATCAATGAGGGCCTGCCAAAGACTCCAAACAGCATCTCTATATGCCACTGCCACTTCAAGCACCATTGGATCAGCCAGATCATATGGCCCAAGTGGCAGAGCAGCTCACATAGTAGTCTGAACCTTTTGCAAAGCATTCTCTTGTTCTGGGCCCCACTCACAACTAGCAGCTTATTGAGTCACTTGATAAATAGGCCAGAGTAACACACCCAAATGAGGCATATGTTGCTTCCAAAATCCAAAGAGGCCCATAAGGCATTGTGTCTCATTTTTAGGTGTTGGAGGAACCAAATGTAACAGCTTATCTTTCACTTTTGAAGGAATATCTCCATATGCCCCACACCACTGGACTCCCAGAAATTCCACTGAGGTGGAAGGCACTTAAATTTTTGTGGGAGTAACTTCCCACCCTCTAGCACTCAAATGTTTTACCAATAAGCTGAGAGTCATTGACACTTTTTCCTTACTAAGTCTAATCAGCATAATGTCATCAATGCAATGGACCAGCATGACATCTTGTGGAAGAGAAAGGTGATCAAGGTCCCTGTGGACTAAATTATGACATAGTGCTGAACAGATGATATACCTCTGAGGCAGAACAGTAAAGGTGTATTGCTGGCCTTGCCAGCTGAAGGCAAACTGCTTCTGGTGGTCCTTCAAAACCAGAATCCAGAAAATGGCACTGGCCAGCTCAATAGCTGCATATGTGGTACCAGGAGATTCATTCATTTGGTCAAGCAATGAAATCACATCAGGGACAGCAGGTGACACTGGAGTCACCACCTGGTTAAGTTTACAATAATCCACTGTCATTCTCCAAGATCCATCTGTTTTCTGCACAGGCCAATACACGAGTTGAATGGGGATATGATGAGAATCACCATCTTTGCATCCTTCAAGTACTTAATGGTGATGATAATCTCTGCAATCTCTCCAGGTACGTGGTATTTCTTTTGGCTTACTACTTACCTAGGTAAGGGCAGTCCTAATAGCTTCCACTTAACTTTTCAACCATAATAGCCCTTACACCACTTGTCAGGGATCCCTTGTGGGGGTTGCTGAGTATATCTACTCCAATTATGCATTCTGAACTGGGGAAATCACTATAGGAGTGGATCAGGGACCCACTGAACTCACTGTGAGATGAATCTTGACTAAGATTCCATTAAAAACCTAACCTCCATTTGCCCCCACTCAGACTGGTGGGCCACAGCAATGTTTTGGGTCTCCTGGAATTAGTGTCAGTTCAGAGCCAATATCCACTAATCCCCACAAAATCTGATTATTTCCTTTTCCCAAATGAATAGTCGCTCTTGTGAAAGGCCATAGATCCCTTTGGGGAAGGCTGAGAAAAAAGTTAACAGTATAAATTTGGGGCACTGTAGTGTGGTTATTCTTCAAGGGGACCCAGCCTCCCCTTCATTCAAGGGTGTGGGTCTGTAAACTGGTTCAAGTCTGGGATTTGAATTGAGGAGCCATGACTCTCTATTCTGGCAATTCAAGTTAGACTGTCTTTCACTTGACCTAGAATTCTTCTACTTGTACAGATCAAGTAAATATTCAGTAGGTTTCCCATCTATTTCACTCCTAGGAACACCATGACTAAGTAGCCAACGCCATACATCCATACAGGTCAGACCATTCTGATGACTGCTTTGACTCTGTTGTCCGTTACGGTAACTACGTCCACCTCTTCCTTGTTGACTGAGTGTCACCACTTGGCCCCTATCACCACAAATTCCAATCAGCCCCATTGTAGTTAGGTGTCTTAATTCAGTTAGGGCAGTTACCATTGTCAAACATGACTTACACAAAATAGTAATCACAGCAGTCTTCAAGGATGCCGGGGCTCTCTTCACAAATTTGTTCCTCACCATTGCGGTAAAGGTGTATTCCGTGGCCACTCCATGGATGGATCTGTGGTCTAATCTGATAAATCCACTCTAACATGCCAATTTCCCTAAGTCTTTGGATACCTTCTTCTACAGTATACCAAGGCAGGTCTGGTAATTCAACTTGATTTAGTGTAGGCCACTGTGTCCATTCTTCAGCAACCAAACCAAATAAACTATTAGGTCCTTTCCTAACCTCTCAAGTTGAAACATTGATGAAGAATCTGTGTTTCTTCTTGTTGTTGTTAGGTGCCGTCAAGTTGGTTCCGACTTCTAGTGACCCTACAGGACAGAACAGAACTGCCCCATAGGGTTTCCAAGGAGGGGTTGGTGGATTTGAACTGCCAACCTTTAGGTTAGCAGCCTCACTCTTAACCACTACACCACCAGGGCTTGAATCTATGCTTAGTGTGCCCATATCAATAAACTCAGACTGATCTTTATGTTCCTAGTACCATTATCCCACACCCTTAACAGACATTCCCACACATATTTCCCAGGTTTCTGTCTGTACTTATTAGAAAAGTCAAGTATTTTTTTTGGAGTACAGCGTGCCCCCTCCTGGGTCACACTTTGTACTTCACCTTTTGGGGCTTGCTGGGACTTAAGTCTAGTTATAAGTCTAGAAGCAAAAAAGGGTGGTCGGGATGGGTCCTGGGAATATTTAACAACGTTCTGTAAAGCATCTGCCCAAGGCAATGATCCATGCAATGACTCAGATGCTGCCCCAGGTGATGACTCAGATGATCCCCAGGCAATATCGCAGACAAAGGCTCTTCAGACACAGATGGGGTGGAGGGATAATGGTTTTACTGGGAGGGTGGCTTAGCAGACAAAGATGGAGTAATCCAGATTGGAGCAAGAGACCTGGTTCTGTTGACAGGAGTGATCAATGGAATTTAGGGGCTCAATGCCCCCAGTTTCCTGATTATCTGCCCATATGTCCCCATCCCAAGTTTCAGAATCCTATTTCTTCCCAATCAATGCCCTCACTTTAATTTCAGACACCATTTGAGGTTGGGAATTCAGTTGGTGTTGTAATTCAGCCACTCTTACAATAAGACTCTGGGTGTGGTTTTCAGCAATATCAGCTCTGTTACTACAAGAAATAAGGCTTTCTTTCAGGGCACAAGTGGCAAGGGTGAGGTATGTTAGGTGATGCTTGAGCCATGACACTGAAGCCCTGAGCTAATCTTGTTTCTTTTGACCACTTTGTCTAGCAAAAATAGGGCCAACCAACCAGTTTCCCTATACTTCTTATTCTGACAAAATTGTAGAAAAGTATCAAACATGTCATCACTCAGAGCCTTACTTATCATCAATACTTGATCTATGGGTGGTGATATTTTGTGTATTAATGTTGCCACCTCACACCATGGATTTGCAGAGCCCTCTTTACTACTGGAGGCAGAGTCATCAGTGCCTTTAAGACTAGTCAGACTTGAGAACCAATCTAAAAAACTCATCTTTATGATTTTCTTTCTCTAGAACCATTCTCAGTACCAAATGTCTTAGGCTAGGTTCTCTAGAGAAGCGTAAGTGAACCATTTGTGCATATATATATACATACACACACACACATATATATGTGTGTGTGTATATATGAAGAGAGAGAGAGAGATTTATCTCAAGGAAATGGCTCACGCAGTTGTAGAGGCTGGCAAGTCGTAAGTCTGTGGGTCAGGTATCAGGCTGGAGGCTTTTCCTGATACCTGTGGAGGCTGATGAATCCCAAGATTGGGAGGTCAGATGGCAGGCTGCTGGCTCAAGTTCCAAGAACAGGAGCTCACATGAAAACAAACCGGATACAGGACCCAGAGCAAGCGAGGGAGCTTTGCCAGAGTATCCATATATATATTGGATATAGGCCACACCCACGAGGAAACTCCCCTTACAACTGACTGGTTGATCACATCATACCGTATCATAGAGGATGACTACATCATTACATAACTGCCAAACCACTGAGAATCATGGCCCAGCTAAGTGGATGCACAACCTTAACCACTACACCTTACTACCTGCAACTTTTCCTAGATTTATTCTCTCTGAATCCTTAATGCGCTTACATTCTGTACTGTGCCATTTAATACCTAACTACATGCTTCCTTTCATTGCTCTTTCAAGTGTATTTCCACCTATTTTCTAAACCACTTAAGGAAGGGGCAGAGCTCATACCTCTGCATCTCACAACTTGTGGCTAACTTCTGAACACATCATTACATATGTACTCAATGAACAACTGGTTTTCAGTTGGTGTTCAAGAAATAGTGGACTGAAATATTACTTATCTGAGAGACAATGAAATAGTCTAGAAAATGAGCCTACGTTTTAGAGCTAGGACTGTCAATAATACCATTTGAAATATTATCTTTGAAAATATTACCTCTGTCCATTCAAACAGTCCAACTTAAAGGACTTTAGTGAAAAGTTGAGATGATGCCCTTAAACCCTTCCAAGTTTCCAAGAAAATGACATTCAAGCTTTTTCATTTCCTGGATCTCTTCACTTGACCAAAATTTTCCTTATGCCACCAACTGAACTCATTTTTTTTTTTTTTTTTGTAACTTAGACACTACTCCGTAGCACACGAAATTTTCTCCAAAGAATGTTGTTGTTGTTGTTGTTAGTTGCCATTGAGTCAATTTTGATTTATGGGCCCAATTTGTGCATAGAACTGCTTCACAGTGTTTTCAAGGCTATGATATTTTGCAAACAGATCGTCAGGCCTGTCTTCCCAGGATAAAGTGGGGCCATTCTATAGTACGGCTGATCTGAAAGACTGGATAAGCCATGGAACACCAAACTGAGAAGAGCAGAAAAGAGCTTTTTCTGCTCTAGAGCTAAAGATTATAATAGAGAAAAAGAAATAGAATATTGAAAAAGAAGAAAAAGAGATGGTTTGACGTCACTTCTATAGTCTTAGTCCGTGCTGAGTTTCCGAAGAATAGAGAAACTATAAATAAGCCCAAAGTATGTGTACATCAAAAAAGAGGAAAACAAATATTAAAAACAATTAAATAACTATAATAATGAGATGATGTGACAGGAAAAAAAAAATCACATTAGTGAGAATTTTTGGAATCTTTTATCTTTGTGTAAAATAGGTAGTAATTCTAGATTTGAGAGATGAAGGGTTAACACTGACAGTTTAGAGAATAAGAAAAATTAATCCCCATAGCTTTTAATGGGGAAGCCAATGCAATAACAGAAATCAGTTATTTTTAGAGACTCACAGAAAATTAGATGCTGAAATTAATGAGATTTACAACTAGATTATTTTAGAATGAAAAGTGTCTTAAAAACTACTGTCACTCAAAGATGTAATAAATGCACTAGAGAGAATATTAGTGATATGTGAATAATGTCTCTTTTAGAGGATTTAGGGATCAACTCTAAGAGGTCCTTTTAGTCTCTCTTACTTCAGCTATTAATACTATCTGTCCTGTTTGCTACAAAGGGAAAAGGGAGTGCATTAAGTGTCATGGCTTTATATGCCTGCTATTTCCTTATTTATTTTTACTTATGATACCCAATGATGGTGTATTTGGAGTTTACTGACATAATAAGTGGTGTTAAGAGCTTCTATTAGTGATGCTTTTATTGACTCATGGGGTTAATAATTTAAAGATAAGAAATGATAATAACTGACAGCACATCCAAACCAAACCTGTTGCCATTGAGTCAATTCTGACTCATAGAGACTCTATAGGACAGAGCAGAACTGTCCCACAGGTTTCCGAGGAACGTCTGGTGGATTTGAACTGCCGATCTTTTGGTTAGCAGCTGAGCTATAAAATCATGCTTTAGGCTAAGGCCGGGTATCACAGCCTTGGCACTATTAATCTTTCATGTCTGATAATTCTTTGCTGTAAGGGACTGTCCACTGCAGGGCGTCTACCAGCATCCTTGACCTCTACCCACTAGACGCCAGTAGCACACCTCTTCCTCTCCCAGTTGTGACAACCAATAATGTCTCCAGACATGGTTAAGTACCCCTAGGAGGGAAGGAGGGTAAAATCAGGCTCAAGTGAGAATCATGGGCTAAGGGTTTATATTAACAGAAAAATAAAAGACTGCAGAATTTGTTTTATGTTAGAATTCTACTCTCATAAGACTATTCGTTCTGTGGTCTAAAGACCATGCCTAAACCATGTCAGACAGTGAGGACTCTATCCTATTTTTAAAAAGAACTCTGCCAAGTCATCCCTAATTTAAATCTTCTACAAAAACCCATTCCAAAGCTTAACCGCAAATTTCGTTCATCTGAATGACTTTGTATCTGCAACATAGTAGTGATTAGTTGTGAGATTCTGTCATCGAAGGTGAAACTGCACAGGGAATTTAAAGAATTAAAATTGGTGACTTCACAGTTGCTGATGAAATATGTAGATTTTAAGCTTTATAATTATACACTGTATTATAACATGATATAAAGTTATGATGGTAATCATGTTTCTAAAATGCTTTTCCTTTGGAGATAATACTAACTTGCCAAATTATACACAAAAAAATTCTGGGAAAGTCCTCTTCTTTTTTGCCAAATTATCTCTTTGTTCAAAATGGGACTGGCCAAAGGTATCGACTAAAAATGTAAGAAACTACTACCATTATTTTCAAGTGAAAGAAACACTGACTTCCTTCTGTATACTCAAATTACTTTCAATCAGTTTCAGATTCTTGAAAGTCACTTAGAGATTTTTAGATGGTTAAATACTGGAATTACAATGATTACTAGATTTAATAATTCAATAGTTTTCCTATCCTTGAGAAAATTCATTAGGATGCATTGCCAGAGACCTCATTCCTTTATCCTTTAATACAAAAACCCTAATCTCCAGAATTTGCTTACTGATCGTATTAAGAAAGAAAAACCTGTGTTTTGTGATGGATAAATGGCACTACAAAAAGTCTCTCTGATGCAACCTGCTAGATTACTCCTTCAAAATGATCTTTCTTCCTGGTTGGTAACACTGTTTTGGTTCAACAAAACTTTTCCTAAATGAAATGCGGTTGTTTCCTTTTCAAAATCATGCTTTTGATGCATTTGAGGACACTTGAAAGACAGCCCCCATGCATTGACTTGATTGGGATGGTAGCAAGTCACCTAACTCAAAATTCTGAGGCATGACAGAAAAGGAAAGAAATAAAGACAGGAGGGAAGAAAAATAAAAATCAAAACGACAGCTCTTAAAAGGATTAGAATTTGACATATTAGTATAGGGTTGAAATCTTTTGTCTGTAATCAAGTATAGAATGTATGTAACTCTGATCATGGGTCCCTAGGGAAGAGGAAAATGATGGTAGAGAAATAAAATGCTAATTACAAAGAAACTCTAGAGTAATAATAGTCATTATTTCCCTAAGTTTTCTTTTACTCTAATACCTCCAAGTGAAAGGTAGGATTGGGAAGTGGTAAGAAGTGTAAACTTGAAAGTAAAACATCTGCTATCTACTGAAAATGTGCTGAAATTGAGATAGTTTGTGATTTACACATTCAGACTTGGGGGATGATACAAAAAGGCCTATTTCACCTCCATAACTTGCCTCTCAGGAATGGACAGGCTAATTGACCATAAGATAGTGTCTCTGTCATTACGACTCACTAAGTAAGTGTTTTCAAGGATATCGGAAATCTTAACGTCTGGAACTCCTTTGGTTGTCAAAGTATGATAAGACTCCTTTTCTATGTCTATAGTGGTTGGGCAAAAGAAAGAAGAAAGACTACAAAAATCTAGAAAGCATTTTCTCCTATATAAGAACAGAGAAAGAAACATACATCTGGCAACTGGTAGAAGAAAAAAGGGAAAATTACAAGATGAGGTGTAGTAGTATAAATACCACTAAGGATCACTGGATTTGCCATATCCCTTTTTATTTGTAGGATTAGAAGATCATAAAATTTTTTAAGTTATATTACTGCACAAGGAACTCAAGTCCCATCTTATCTGCCTCCCATGGTACAGGTCTAGAAGTTCTCTTTCCTCTGTTTAATGACAGACTTAAATTCTTCATTGGATTCTGGATTCTGTGGCTAGAATAAAGTCATATGAGTCTCTCTTCTCTGGGATAAAGAGACATATAGGATGGATGAATGTAGGTGATGGGCGGAATGGAGATGAAGTGGGTCCTTCACTTTTAGTAATGAAAAAAAGATAGTGTTCCATGGGCCAGCAGTTTTCAACTGCAGTGGGGCAAAACAAAGTATAACTGGGAGACTGGTGGGGGCAGATGTCAAAATAAAGCCAAAGTACTGGAAATTGGGAATCCTATCTATGTAGCACCCAATAGTTGTGATTACTGATGAGAGCGTGTAGAAAGTATGAGCTCTTTCCTTTGGGTGTGTCACAAGGGTAAAAGCTGCCACCAGTGACACAAGCTGGTCAAGAGGAAACAGAAATGCCCATACGTGACACAGGTGTCACATTCTTCATCACTTCCTCTTAAGGGCCACTCCTACCACCCTTCCCCCTGAAGGTGCCCTTCATAACTACAGATAGATTAAAAACGACAAGGAACTGCCTTAACTAAAATCCTGTGACTCAAATAGTGTGTGTATTTATCTTCCAAAGGAAGCAGATGCTGTGATAAAGAAAGCACAGGACAAAACAATAAACAGAAGAACAATGACAAAAAGAATCTGGAAGGGTTTCTAAGGTGATCTGATTAGGTTATATCTTTGATCGAAGTAACAATAAAGTTGGAAGAGTAATGGGTGTGTACCATTTTTGCATGGATTTACAGACTTCTTGTGTACATTCAGGTAGACAGGTGATGAAAGTTAATAAATTGGCTTTCTCTCCATCATCATGTAATGCTGCCTTACCAAACGTTCGTGTGGATGCAGGCTGCAGTAGCTGCTAGACTGTGGAATATGAGAAGAATTGCCCAACATTCCTCCGTAGCCAGGCTGATTCATCCCACTGGAGGAGCTCCAAGGGTCACTGCTGTGATGGCCATCTGTAAGCGACAAAGAAAACCAGGACTTCTCTGAGGCATTCGGCCTGGCCTTATAAAATAGGGGTTTTTCATATACTTAAAAATGACTGCCTGCTGTGTATTCAGCTTTGTGCTGGTTAGCTGCTTACATCAGAAGACAGTCGTCATTATTTTCCCCACAGTGGCTCTACAATGTCAAACAAACATTTCACATAGTTAAAATGTTCTTTGTAAAAATTCAACTGGAAAAGAACAGAGCATGTTTCTACACAGAACCACGTAAAGTCTTCTGCAAAGAACCATGTAAAGTCAGCAAGGTAACCTATGCTAAAGGAAGCAGTTTCAAAAGTTTCCTAACCTCTTTTCCTATAACAACCAACCGAAAGTTAAATTGTTCCTAGACTTTTGGGTGAACGTAAGTATTTAAGAGATTATAAGGTTGGCAAGTTTACAGTTTTAAAGGCGTACAAAGAAATAAGTAACAATAAAAAAAGAATACCTCAGATTTGAAAGGTTGGATTTCATTTTTGTCACATACACAGTAAAAAAAAAAGGGAATTACTAAACGGTATGTAGGGAAGAAGAGTCTCAAACAGATAGTCCTTTTTTTTTCCTTTTGGTATATTGGTATATAATGATCATAAGCTTTCAGTAGCAATTCAAGGAGTACACACGTATCATAAGGTGGAGATTATGCTACAGACAATTTTGAGAGCGTATGAATTTCATGAAACTATTTATGAGTTAAAAAGAGGAATAAAATTATATGATGGATCATTTGTAAGCCTACTCTTAACCTTCTGTTAATACCATATTTAAAACACTCCTATAGATTTCTTTTCATCTTTGGGCCTGCTGGCCTAAAGGTTAGTATTAAGAGATTGTTACTGTTTGGTTTGGGATTCTCAAACTTAGGGAAAAAAGCAATCTATGTTACTGCTGAACTTGCTCATCTTTTACTACTTTCATTAGTTTAACAAAAATTATTGAGTGCTGGACGTGTATACCACATCACATACTGTTTGTTAAATGTACAACATGTACTGCCTCCTGGAAAATATAATTATTTTTACTGCAATGTTTTATTTAATAAGGGCGTTTTTAAAAATTTAGGCAATAGGCAAGTTAAATCTGACACTGTATTTCATGAAGCTCTTTTTCACTGAGTTTCTAAATCTAGAAGTTAGAATTCAGAAAACTGGAATATTTTCAGAACGGGTAGGAATAATCTGTAGATTTCTTTCTTTAAGAACTCCACAAGCAAAATCATGTCTGTGATTTTGACAATTTAAGAGTTTTAACTAGAAGATGGAAATTGAAGATAAAAATAAGAGGCCACAGTAGTGAGTTTAAAATAAGCTCCAGACACTCTCTGAATATCTTCCCCTGAATTGCATATTCCTTCAAGACCTGAATTTTCAGGGTGCCATGTACCTTTCTACAGAAGGAAGTTAGCTTGAAATGGGACCATGTTGCACCTGTTTTTGTGGCCACAATGTTAAAATACAGAACTTAAGAAAAATACTTAATGCTTTAGATCTAGTCTTGGATTAGGGGAGTTTAGATGTCACCTTAAATTCAAACATGAAGTTCAAGACCACTCACATTTAAAATAGATGGTACATATGACAAATACATTGAAAACATATACCATTGAACGAGAGTCTCCTGAAATAGTATGACAATGTGATGTATTATATGGCAATACATTTAGGATTTGTTAACACAGAATACTCTAACTCAATGTAGACTTATAAAATACGTATTTTACATAAATTATGCTTTTCAGAGGAAATTAATATTTATCACATCCCCATGATCTTAGCATAATGTTGTTTTGAAAGAATAGAATTAGACGTGTGCAAATTAATTGTGCTCATCATGAATGTCAACTCAAAAACAATTTTTTTTTTTTCTTTTTAAGGATCATATGCAGAAAAGCAAATTTGTTCCCTACATTTTGCCTAGTCAGCTATGGATAAGACCCTATTGTTTTAATATACCTGGTTTCCCGTATAATTTGCAAAAATCAAGCAAGCCACCCCCTTGAAGGCAGATAGAAGAAATCTGTCCTTGTGTCAATTTTCTCAATGTAAGTGTGTTTTAAGAGATGAATCCTTGAGTTGACAACCTCTATAAGCTCTGGTAGCACAGTTTCTCCCACTGCTCACAAAAGAGGGAGCTGCTGGCTGCTATTTATAGCCTTTGTAATGGCACAGAACACACTCAGGGGACATAACCTGCTGTTCTCAGTTGAGGGTTACACCTAGGACAGGCCACAAAGGTATAGGATCCCTATGAACATGAGCTCCACTATGTATAGAATAATGTCTCCCTATGGAGCCCTGGTAGCGTACTGGTTAAGAGCTACAGCTGCTAACCAAAAGGTAGGCAGTTCAAATCCACCAGCTGCTCCTTGGAAACCCTATGGGGCAGTTCTACTCTGTCCTATAGGATTGTCATGAGTCGGAATCAACTCAGTGGCAGTGGGTTTTTTTTTTTTATTCTCGAGGTGAAGGAGCCTTGATGGCACAGTGGTTAAGCACCTGGCTGCTAACCGAAAGGTCAGCAGTTCGAACCCACCAGCTGCTCCATAAGAGAAAGATATGGCAATCGGCTTCCGTAAAGATTACAGCCTTGGAAACTGTATGGGGCGGTTCTACCCTGTCCTATGGGGTTGCTATGAGTTGGGACTGGACTTGACGGCAATGGGTTTTTTTGCTTTATTTCCAAGGAACCATTTTCATAGATTTTTAATGGAATTTCATACGTGAACTAATGACCTAAAAGAGCTAACACTCTGAGGGGAAGAAAATCGTTTAATGGGATGATTTTGAGTGTGTCCACTGTAATCTAAAAGGGACGCTGGGCTGCTCCTCTGGTGCTCACTGCCCCAAGTGCACACTCAGCCTGGACATGGCCCTTCCTAGAGCAGCACAGAGAAGGAGGTCCTAGGGCGCTTTGCCAAGGCACACTCCATTTGTTTTTCAAACCCAAACAACAAAGAGTTAACGTTCTGCGTACAAGGCTTCTAGGTGAATGCCACACCTAAATTGCAGGCTATTAACTTAGGAAAGAGATTATCTCATTTTAAAAATGCCATAGGCTTATCAGGGATGGACTCCTTAGCTGTACCATCTGAAAGGTCCATTCCTGCAAGTAGCTGCTGTCATTTTGACCATCCTGGTCTTTTTCAAGGAGTGGAAAGGGGCTGTGCTACCAGTGGCAAGACAATAAGTTTTGGGACCACGTATCCATCTGTATCTCATTAATGAAAATGGACAACTAAAAGAATAAATAAACTTTATCTACCATGAAGCTCTAACTTTCTACATTTGTTCCTAAAACAATATTGGATCTTTCACCCCAAACCACTTAGCATGTTGGGATAAAGGTTTTGCTGTACAATAAAATAGCACTCGGTCTTTAGATAGATGGTGTCATCTTAAACGGGACTCTTATTCTTACCCACAAATTGATACTAGCTGAAAATTTTATGTAAGGTTATACATGACGATGACTTGTGCCCACTTAGCTAAGTCCAGAATGCTCAAAATATACATTGAGCTGAAACACAGATACTCATTTTTCTTGGAGATGGTAAAGAAGCCAAAGTGGTTAAGTTATGGAAGGCCATCACCCAAGTAGCATCCATTCTAAGTGAATCAGATCAGTCTGATCTTAAATCATCACTGCTCAAGAGGCTTTACTATGAGAGAAAGTCTTCGTAATGGTTTAATTTTTTTATTTTTAATGAATTCAATTCCTAAGAAGAGCATGTCATCCAGTATGCTACATCTGCATACTTGTTGCCGTTGAGTCGATTCTGACTCACAGCAACCATACAGGACAGAGGAGAACTGCCCCATAGGGTTTCCAAGGAGCAGCTGGTGGATTTGAACTGCCGACCTTTTGGTTAGCAGCCGAACTCTTAACCACTCCGCCACCAAGGCTCTGCATTTGCCTACCATATGATTTACTGGATATCACTCAAGCAGTATTTTGTCCCATGCAAGACTTTTAAAGACTGAGGAAAATTCTGTCCTG
Source organism: Trichechus manatus latirostris (assembly GCF_000243295.1). NCBI lineage: Eukaryota > Metazoa > Chordata > Mammalia > Sirenia > Trichechidae > Trichechus > Trichechus manatus. The sequence goes on from NW_004443999.1 coordinate 5,423,802, forward strand.
TGACTTTCCTGTAGGAGAAGAAGCAGCATCTTACCTTGCATGAAGAAGGAGCTAGGGAAAGTGCTGGCTGCTGGTTTTGAGGAAGGATAACCTGGCGAGTCCCTATTGTAGTCGGCAGTGCTTGCTGATGGGGCATAAACCTGAGGAAGGAGAACCGATTTAGTTTTGCCTTCTGCACTGACCAAAGTATATCAAGGTCCACTACTATATAAGAAGCAGGAATAAAATGCTCAATTTCTACCATGTCCAGTCTAAATCTGAGCAAAGCCTAGAAGCACTGCTCCTTCCTTTCAGAATACAAAACAACAACAACAAAAGCCCAGTATATTTACGTGAATGGAAAATAAAATTTTAAGGCTTAAAAGATAACCAAGTATGCTATTTTCCAGTTATAGACAAGAATAGTGCAACCATGTCCAGTTGTAAATACACTGCATAATGCCCATAGGGTGGTCCTGGGAGTTTAAGCATACTTTTTTTTTTTTTTTTAAATAAACACAGATGCACCATGGCCATGAAACACCCATCAAACCTCTCTTTTTTAAAAAATTTTCACTTTTACACAGAGAGAGACAGGGAGAGAGGCAGAGAAAGAGGAACATCCAGGCCACAGAAAATGATAAATATATCTTAGAATATTAAATCCCATAGTGTCAGCCTTTTGCAGAGATGCATGAAAAAGGCCATTAAAAGCCTGGCTCTACATAAGACCACCAACAATCAGTGTGTGCACATGAAGGGGGGGAGCCCTCCTTTTTAGTACTTATTATATTTGTGTGTGCAATAAACTTATAAAGTGTGCCAAAAACCTGATTTACATACATTCGCTTACTAATACTCAGGAGACTTGGGGAACTAGTTCTTTATAATTAGCCTGTGTATTTTCTTGTTTATGTTTCATTTAAACAAGACAGCATACTAGAAAAGCATAAATTCATAAGGTATAGTTTAACTTTAATTGGTTTTCCCCCTTGCCTTTTTTGCTAAATATAATTTTTTTTTTAATCCCCATTTTCTTTTGCTCCAAAAGTTCCTCTCTCCAGATGGTCGGAAAGACTGAAACACTGTCATCCTCTTGATGAAAATGGATACCTTCCTGCCTCCATTTTGAAGCAGGCAGCAGCTCACAAAATTGGCAGTGAGCCTACAGTGATATTCACAGGTCACAGTAAAAGAAAGAGAAATTCACCAATAAAAAGGCAACTGCAGGGTTACCAAAAAATAACTCTCCCTCCCCTTTTTTTAAACAGCACACATCGAATAAACACCCTAAGAAAAATTATATAATTGCTCTCAGAACACCACGAATCACAAACTAAGCATTAATACAAGGTTTAGGATTTCACAAAGGATAAGTCCACAGAGACAGATGTGGGAAAAATGCACACACATACGGGCAGACATACATCAAATAAATGCTACATACGCCCCTCGGTGCCCTTGAAAATTGGGAGGTCCTGGAGATAAAACAAAACGAAAACCAACCAGAGAAACCCACTCACACTTTAGAAAACAGGAATTTCCCGAAGTCACGGAGGGATATAAGCCCTATATTTCATGGGATTTTTAAAAATTTTCTTCACATTTTAAATGTATAAACAGTGATTTGCTTCTGAGCTCACTATTTCCTCAGGGCTTACAATAAAGGAAAAACCGGTTTTCAAGGATCTTTTTCAGCAATATAGAATAAAACGTAAATCAGAAATCCAAAAACAAATCAAAACCCAAAGTCCTCTCAAGCAAAATCCAGTATTTTCTTGAGAACTATACAACTAACCAACAGGAAATACTACCAAATGTATTTAAAGGAGGTCTTGCGACTAAGATGAAGGAAACCATCACCTTCTAGGAAAAGAGGAAATTAATGATTATATCATCTCATTCTAATGACAGAAAGAGCATAATAACAATATAACTTATCTACATGCACTAATAATCTGATCGCTATTTGGTCAGTGACATTAATACAACCTAAGTGTACTATATATTACGCTCAATTATCGGAAATAAATGTATTTACTATATAAAACTGAAAATAAGACTCTAACCCATATAATTAAATCACCAGATGTTTTAAAACAATTGAAACCAATACTTTTAATAATTATTGTTTTAATTATATACGCTAATATATTACATTTAAACATGTATATTATTATGAAAACACCATCTGATGACACCTAACAAGGTTCTTCTTTTTTTCCCTTTAGGTAGAATTACCTGTTATTTCTTTTAAGATTTAAGGGGAAAAAAACTTGGTTTAAATTTGGTCATTTCAAAGGATATTACTTTGGTTATCAATTATGATCAAGCTCAAAGATCTAAGGGTAAGACTACTTACCTCGAATTCATGAAGAAACTATCTATGGGGTTAAAAAATTTATTTAGGATATGTTAGACTACATGATTTCTATTTTCCTGATATAGTAACCAAATTAAAAAAAACAAAAACGAAACCAAACCCGTTGCCGTCGAGTTGATTCCTACTCATAGTGACCCTAGAGGACAGAGGAGAACTGCCCCATAGAGTTTCCAAGGAGTGTCTGGTGGATTCAAACTGCTGACCTTTTTGGTTAGCGGCTGTAGCTCTTAACCACTATGCCACCAGGGCTTCTAGCCAAATAAAGACTACTTAAGTAAGATGAAAGTCTTCATTAACAGGAAATAGACCATTGCTTATAGTTGTTATTTTCTATTTTTTTTAAAGGCAATTACTTTACAAATTTCCTCCATTTTACAGATCAGGTAAAATGTTATTCCCTTCCACCTAGACACTTCATCTTTCTCATTTCCAAAGTTATTTTTTAAATTAAGCTCTCTATGTATTTATCTAAGGAGCCCTGGTGCCACAATGGTTAAGCGCTCAGCTGCTAACCAAAAGGTCGGCAGTTTGAACCCACTAGCTGCTCCACGGGAGAAAAGACCTGGAGACCTGCATCCATAAAGATTACAGCCTCGGAAAGCTTCTGGGGCAGTTCTACTCTGTCACCTTGGGTAGCTATTAGTCAGAATCGACTCGACAGCACCTAACAACAACCTATATTAGTCTATATAAATAAATTTTGGCTAGAACCCTATTCCTTAAAGTTAGAAGAAATCAAGGAATCTGTCTCGTTCAAACCTCTACATTTTAGATATGAGAACACTCAGTAATAGAATGGTCAAAGAAGAAACTTGCTAAGAGGAGATACAACTATCCACTACTCTTTATTTCTCACTATTTGGCAGTTTTCTTCTTTTACAATCTAGTGTAGGTATAAGATGATCATAATGTTTGTATTTTAATTTATCTTTAACATTTTAATCTTTAATAACCCAAATGATCTACTTTGTTATTTTTACTTCAGTAAACTATTTTGCCAATTTCTCAAACAAGTCTTCAAAGCATAGGTTTCAATGAGGTATTTAATACATGACATTAAATTCGGTAAGAAAAGTTTACATCTGTTTGCTTTAATTATTATTATTCTATGTATACAGACAGATCACTAACATTTTTGTTAAATAAAATAGTTTTTATTTAATTAATTTATCTATAAGGAACATCCCAGGTCTCTTCAAATAGTTGGCATTGTTTCCAATGACTAAGAGCAGAAAATCAGTCCAGTCAATCAAAAGTGAAATGAAAATCCCAAATTATGAGTACAATGATTTGAAGTAACCTCAACAAGGAAATATGAGGAAAGTCTAACAGGCAACAAAAGTCTGCATCAGTTTTTCTCCAGTCAAGTGGCTTAGATCAAGGTGACTGCTGGCATTCTGATTCCTCCCACAAGACTGACTAAAGAAGTGTGACATTTTTGTTGCCAAATTGGAAGTGGGGAAACTTGGCTGAGGCTCATAGGCCACAGCATTTTTACTGAATTATTTGTTGAATCAAAGCTTTCTGGAAAACTAATACCAAAGTATACTGAAGATTCAAAGTTAGCATCACTGTCTTTTTTTCTCAGAACGCTGAAATTTAAAATTAAAAAAAAAAAAAAAATCATAGATATAGAAATTTTGAGTTTTACAAAGCTCTCTAGATAACACTAAAGCGTGAATAGATAAAAGTGAAAAGTGCTTTTGTTTTACAGATTTAATTTTTGTGATAATTTGAAAAGTATTACTATAGGGCATTAACTGTTCCTTCCAATGTTCCTGACTCTCCCTCCTTCTACTGTTATCAAAGAAACAAGTATATAAGTTCTTCTAAGTAGAGAGGATCTCCACCTCTTAGAAAAGAAGAAAACCAAGCAAGCATGAAAACCAGCAAAGGGAATCAGCATCCTACATTTTCTCCTTGAGACTCTCATCTTATCAGCCTTGGCATAGCAGTTTCACTTACAGACCTTTAAAAAATAATAACAATAATTACCATTTGTTTAAAATGAGCCCTAGTGGCACTGTGGTTAAAGTACTCAGTTGATAACTGAAAGGCTGGCAGTTCGAACCCACTAGCCATTCCATGGGAGAGTACATAAAGATTACAGTCTTGGAAACCCTATAGGGAAGTTCTACTCTGTCCTTCAGGGTAACTATGAGTTGGAAGCAATTTGACAGCAATGGGTTATGGGATCATTTGTTTACTGCCTCTGAATAGACTTTGTGCAAGGCACTTCCTAAACATTATTTCTAACCTTCATAACTATCCAACTATTACTAATAGCATCATTCCTATTTCACAGGGCTGAAGCATGGTAGAGAGATCCAATGTATTGACCCAGACCAGGCCGGTTCTGACAGCCAGCTGCACCATGTATTAGCTAGACAACCTTGAATCTGTTACTTTAGTCTTTCTGATATTCAGATTCCTACCTGTAAAATGGAAATGACAATACCCATTAGCAAAGTTCTTGTGAGATTAAATGGCATTATGTGTGTAAAGCAAACCGGAATGATATCTGGCACATGTTCAGCATGTAAAAAATCACAGGTTATTGTTTTTATGATCTAGACAAATGTGACTCTGAAAGGTTAAGCCACCTTTATATGTTAAACAGTTATTGATTTTTTAAAGCTAAGGTGTGAACTGGTCTCCAAAGTCTTATGTTCTTTCCATCAAAAAACAATCCCTTGCTATTCAAAGGCACACACACACACACAAAAAGGTATTTGTCACTATCAGCATGAAGCTTTACTTTGGTCATAGGTTACTGAAACATTCTTTGGGGTCTTAAGAAAATAAGATGCCATAAGGCATGTCTATGGTGAAACCAAGTACATGTTAGTGTAACTGGCTTCCTGACGTGGGAAACTTAACTCTGGCAGGATTTAAGACAAATGGCCTTCAGACCACGTACCATGAAGAGTGTAACTGAGTGGGGTTTGGCCATAGCCACTGATAGTACAGTAGACCCTTAACCCCTTTGTGATTCAACAAGTACCATCCCCCAGTATATAATTTCCAAAGAGAATCCATTCAGAATAACTGAAATGGAGGCTTTCAGATCCTTAGTTACAGTAAGCTTCATGATGGGTAGAAAATAGCAATGCAGAATTATGCAACAGATGCCTAAGTGCTGGCGAGGCTCACTCAGTAGCTAAGACCTTGGAGGACTTCACAAAGATTCTGAACTGTGACAGTTAGACACTGAAATGCCAAGAGTCTATCGTATGCGACCGATGTTCGCAGACTTAGGCATATGCTTTGAAGCTTCCCAGTATCTAATGAAGAAAAATACTTGTAGGTGATCTACCAACTACTTAGGCACCTAGGCTGCATACTTGGGAAAGACCCTCAACTCTGTTACAATATTTTTTGAAGGACACGGGTCTGAGTAAGAGGTAAGCATGGTTCAAGGAAGCGATGATCTCTACATTCAGAAGAGTTAAAATGAACACTGTAATTGTTCTATGTGAACAACTTAAAGGTTTATTGCTATCTGATCCATAAACCGAGGGGAAGACATACATAGAAGAGACAGCCTCCAGAGAGTACATACAGATTTGGCAGGGTGGTAAAAATTACCCAGCTCTGGAGCCAGACCAACTTGAGCTCAAATTCCAGCTCTCATAATTAGTTTTGAGGACACAGCAAAGCAATTTAACTTTCAGAGCCTTAGTTTCCTCATCTGTCAAATGGGGCTATTACCTTTTGGGGCTGCTGAGTGAACTAGAGACAATCTTTGTGAAGCATAATTCCTAATCTGTCACAGATCATCTATAAATAGTATTACTATTTATAGCTGCTTGTAAGAGCTACTCATTGCTTATAATCATTTTTGACAACGTGTCTAGAATGGCACTGTCCAATATGGTAGTCATTACTAATGACTGTGGCTATTTGAATTTAAATTATAATTAAATAAAATTAAATATTCAGTCCCCCAGTTACACTAGTCACGTTTCAAGTGCGCAATAGCCCCATGCAGCTACTGGCTACCATACTGGATAGCACCAACACAGAACTTTCTCACCATGGCAGGAAGTTCTACTGGACAGTGCTGGTCTAGAGTCATGGCTGTCCATGAGGGGCCCTACTGGACCATGTGCGGCCCTACTGGACCATGTGCACCATCCTCTGTTAAGGCAGCTATCACAGTAATACTAGCTCATTTATAATTTGCCTTTCCCTTTAGGCTGGGAAAGCAGGAACTCTTCTTTCGGATTAGTGGGAAAGACAAATCCTTGGTATCCACAGTGACCTGCATACAGCTGGTGTCCAATAAATGTTGACTTTATTGAAGTTACAAGACATTTAGGTTTTATTTTTATTTATTGTTGTTAGAGTCCCTTGTACTATTATGTACTTCTTAAAGTCCCTTTTTATAACCATCTGCCCAAATGCTTGCAATTGTACCAAGTAGTACAGTAGAAAAGAGTATTTGTGAGCCTAGGTGTCTGGATATGCAAGGCGTAAACTTGAACTGCAACTCAGTTCTCTGCTTTTAGTGTCTCCAACAAAGGAATTACAGTTAGATGTGGTGTAATCACTTTTTTTAGACAAAATTTGAACAGATTCTGAATTTTTTCTGATCATGTGTTTTCACATATTGGTAGCTGGGTTCCTCTATTCTACTATCTCTTCCTTTTTCTTCTTTTTTAATTTTTTTAATCTTGTACCGTCACAGATATTCCTCTTTTCCTGTTACTTCTCCATCTACTGCCCTCTGTCCTGCTTCTTGGGATCGTACTTTTGAAGTTCAAATGAGTTCAACTTTGTTTTACAAATGAGCAAAAGGCAGAGGCTAAAGGGCTTACCCAAGGGCCTGGACAGAGCCCAGGCTCCTGACTTCTTGTCTAGTTCTCTTGGCACTCCCCTTTCTAAGGTCCCCTCTAGATTTCTAACTTAAAGAAATGCGCAGTAAAACGACATGAAAGGTTAATAAGCAGATTCAAGGAATACAGTTGGGTAGCTTACCGTAAGAGTTAAAGGCATTTAATAATGTTCAAAGGCATATAACAGTAAGCCAGTGAGAACAGTCTAAGAGTTCCAAAAACAAAACAAAACAAAAATTACAGGAATAAAGATCATTCGCCTGATATACTCTCAGTGTATGTTATCAAGTAAAGAAATATTTACTAATGGAAGAACTCTACCTCACTTCCAAGTGATGGTTAAAGGCCAATGTGCATTACTGTCACGTAAGTAGCAAATGTGTTTAGAGATAACCCGTAAATAACTTTCTGCAGTATACTGACAAACAGATATTTAAGGGTTATACATAAATGGAAAATCCCATAGGTGTAAAGCTGTTGAAATTAAGAAGCTTTTATCTCCCATCTAAGTCACTTGAAGCTTTGAAAGTAATTAACCAACTAGTTAGAAGTACCCCCGAACAACTCACAATTAGAACAGTTTTACTCCCTAAACTATATTTATTGATACTGTGAACAAAAACGAACACTTCACAATTATCTAAATGTGCAAAATGCATCATTTATGTATATGATAAAACAAAACAAACAAACCCACTGCCATCGAGTAGACGGACTCATTGTGACCCTATAGGACAGAGTAGAATTGCCCCAAGAATTTCCAAGGCTGTAATCTTTATGGAAGCAGACTGCCATATCTTTCTCCCTCGGAGTGGCTGGTGGGTTCCAACTGCCAACCTTTCGGTTAGCAGCCAAGCATAGTCACTTTTTATTTCTACTAATTGAGCAATGATCCTGCTTCACCCTATCATGTTGCATCACAAAAATATATGCAAAAGAATATGCATATGATCCCCCAAAAGAAAGTCCCTGAATATGTACTATAATTAATACACAAATCACTAAGAACACATGTCCACATACCCCACCACAAGTATCACATATAATTTTCCACCCTTGTAGCTATCAGCTGAGTCTTGATTATCTCTTCATGAGTAAATTACATCTGAAGCTAAATCTTTCTTTTTTCCCTTGCAGTAAATTTATTTTATTTTTTTCTTCCAGCTTTTTTAATTATTTATTTTTATTGTACTTTAGATGAAGGTTTACAGAACAAACTAGCTTCTCATCAAACAGTCAGTACACATATTGTTTTATGACATTGGTTAACAACCCCACAACATGTCAACATTCTCCCTTCTCAACTTTGGGTTCCCTATTACCAGCTTTTCTGTCCCCTCCTGCCTTCTAGTCCTTGTCTCTGGGCTGCTGTGCCCCATTAATCTCGTTTTGTTTTATGGGCCTGTCTAATCTTTGGCTGAAGGGTGAACCTCGGGAGTGACTTCATTACTGGGCTTAAAAGGGTGTCTGGGGGCCGTACTCTCGGGGTTTCTCCAGTATCTGTCAGGCCAGTAAGTCTGGTCTTTTTTTGTGAGTTAGAATTTTGTTCTACATTTTTCTCCAGCTCTGTCTGGGACCCTCTATTGCGATCCCTCTCAGAGCAGTCAGTGGTGGTAACCAGGTACCATCTCATTGTACTGGTGAAGCTAAATCTTATAAATGAATTTCAGTCAAGAATTTTATCTTTTTCATCCACTAAATTTCCTTTTTCATGTTAGCGAGTAGCATATATATAAGAATTTTAATTCCCTATCTTGCTTGTGTCTTTATCGATTGAATGCAGAACTGAAAAACTTCCAAAAGGCCAAAAGGGCAATGGGAGGAGAAGTGGGGACATGAGTAGCCTACAACTGGATCAGGAGCTGTATAAGCACACAGGACTGGGTGGGCTGCAGCCAATGCACTTCAATGCCAGTGCCTTGGTAGTGCAATTGGTTGACGCACTCAACTGCTAACCAAAGGTTGGAGGTTCAGTCTACCCAGAGGCACCCCGGAAGAAAGGTGTGGCAGTCTACTTTCAAAAAATCAGCCACTGAAAACCCTATGGAGTACAGTTCTACTTTGACACATACGGGGTCACCAAGAGTCTGAACTGACTCAACAGGAACTAGTTTACCAGCACACCTAGCCTGCAGCAACCTGGAGGGCGATACCGTAAAAAAAGTGAGCTGAACCAGTTATTAAGAGGGTGTCTCCAATGTGCAAGGCACACCAGGGGCTACAAAAAACCCAGTGCTTTTATGGCCAGCTGGCTCTACCTCGTTCTTATTTCTCTGCAAATAAACAGGCAAAGATATTCCTCTTATGCTTTTTATACAGCTGGTTGCAGCATATTTTTTCAAATCTCTAAATCAAATTTCAAATTCTGAGCAAAAGTGAGTTCGTTTATCTTCTGACATTTATAGAAATTTACAAGGAAGGAAAAAAAACCCTGCTTCAATAAAAAAAAAAGACTAACGCAGACCATTAATAATTATATAACAATAACACTTTAATTTACATCCATATAGCGTCCTGTTATTTTAGATGTATCTTCACTGTGGTATCATTGTAACTCTGAGACAGCAGAACTGCCAGGACTAGTTAAGACCGGGTTTACTCTGCAATGACATCATAGAAAGAGAGCATTTGAGATTTTAAGCTGCTTTCACACAGTATCCTACTGAAATCATACAACCATCCCAGTGAGGGATGCAAGGAGTTACCAATGAGAAACAAAGAAAAGAAGCAATTCATTATGGCCTCATACTTAACATTCTCCAGAACTAAAAAAGTACTTCATCCCAATGCCTACCAGACTCAAGCTCTTGCCACCTTTGACGTGATAAGATGATGATGATGATATTGATGATAGTCTATCCTTACGATATGCCAGACAATATTCCAGCAAAATTGTACATATATTCATCTTGTCTTTATACTAAACCCATTGTTTCATTATCATTCCAGTTTTACAGAATAAGGAATCTAAGGCACTGAGAGATCAAGTAACATGTCCAAAGTTGCACAATTAATTAAGTAGCAAAACTGAGATTCAAAATCCTGTAGTCTTATTTCAGGATTTGAGCTTTTAACCATCGTTGTTGGCTGCCATCAAGTTGATTTCAATTCATGGCTACCCCATTTGTGTACACTAGAACTGCTCCATAGGGCTTTCAAAGCTGTGATCTTTCAGAAGTAGATCGTCAGGCTTGACTTCCAAGGAGCCTCTGGGTGGGTTTGAACTGCCAACCTTTTGGCTACTAATCAAGCATTTAACCATTTGCACCACCCAGGAATTCCTTTTAACCATTACTCTACAGCATTCTCTCCTGATAGCTAAGAGTTCTCTGCAGGGCACTCATGCACTAGGACCCTACCAAACCCAGCTTTGTACAGTCCTGGGTCCCATTTACTGCTAGGCCACTGACCAGCCAAGGGCCTGAGAATGCTGCTTTGCCCAAAGAGAAGAACACAAGATGATCCCGGTCAGGGGAACACAAAGAAGGTCCTTGTGCCCTGCTACAAGAAAGAGGCCCATTCATCTGTCTTCCAGACATGAAGCCGAGCAAAGCGACAGCCTGTATTTACTTGTCTAACAGCACTAGAAGGAGCTCTGGTGGCGCAGTGGTTAAACACTCAGCTGCTAACAGAAAGACCAGAAGTTCAAACCCACCAGCCGCTCTGGGGGAGGAAAATGTGGCAATCTGCTTCCGTAAAGATTACAGCCTTGGAAACCCTATGGGACACTTCTACTCTGTCCTATAGGGTGGCTATGAGCTGGAACTGACTGGTCGGCAACAGGTTTAATAACAGTAGAGACAGAGAAAGACCAAGTAATCTGATGAGAATTGTGCTAGGGGTTAGTGGTAAAACGAGCCCCAGGACTAAACACCAGGGCATTACACTGATAAAAACCACCGTATTATTACTTGAAGCATTACAGTGTGAATATAGTCTTCGTCTGTGTGTACTAGCCTCTGGATCCAAATACTTCTTTTTATTTTTACACCTGCATTTCTCTTGGGCTTGGCACTAACCGCACAGACACTGTATGTTTGCTATTACTTTCAACGTGGTATATCACAGGAATGCCCACTGCCAACAGTGTGAGTACCTTGGCCCTGGCTGAGAGCGCCTTACACTGAATTAAGTTACACCTGGCTAAGGCTCTCTTGAAACACTTAATTGCATAAAATTTGGTTCAGGTGAAATCTGACTTCTTTCTGCTTGCATTCTTTATGTTACACTTATTCACATGGGAATTGGCTCCATCACCAGGCTCAGGATTGGCACAGATAAAAGACTGTGGATGCTAAGCGCATCACAACTCTTTAATATGTTCTCAACACCTAAGTTGTTTTCAAGCTCTTATTTATTGAATGTTCAGCAGAAGTTAATCTTAAGAAGAACCCAGTGGATTATTTCTATTTATTACTATTATTGTTTCTAGCTGACTTAAATCTTAAAAAGATGTAATTAATTTATCTATAGCTCTATTTACATCTACCACATTAAATTCATGATTGGCAATTATTTCTAATGGATCATCTCCCACGCAAAACTTTTTTTTTCATCCTTTGGCAACCCAACTGCTTTTTTAGATGAAAACTTGTTTCATTAGGAGCTGTTGGAACATCAAAATAGTGTTGGTTATATCTGCCAATAAGTAGCTTTGTGACCTCTGAAGGCACTGTTTTATCAATAAACTGAGGCAGCAGGTCTTTTGGAAAAAAATAAATTCTACGATCCTACAATAAAGAGATAAATTAATTTTAGATTTACTCCAATGTTGATTATTATTGCTTCTTCTATATCCTATTCAATGTTAAGAAGGCCGGCTGCGGATAGCCAACTGCAGAAACAATAAGGTTAAAAATATTAAATGTGTGCAGGTGTGCTTGAGTGGGCGTGTGCGTGCGTGTGTGTGCGTGTAAAATAGCAGTAGTGTAGTACCTGGCATAAACTAGGCTCAAATAATTATTGGTGCATGTTTGAAAGAATGAATAAACATACCACACACAAGCTACACGTCAAACTACAAATAATATCATAACACAGAGAAAGATAAACACTCATTGGTTTTGCCAAAATGGGTTTTAATGTATTTCATTTCTCAAAGTGTTTTGAGCTGGAGCTGAGCTTTCTTTAGGAGATGGAGGCAATTACCCATAATGGTCCATATTTAAGGGTTCTGAAAGTATCACTCCCCACCCTTTTCCCTTTGAATCCCAGCCCATAGGATGATGCCTGAAAGCCTATCGCTGACATCCTTCACTGGCTGTGAAAAGGTGTGCCTTTTAAAAAAAAGGAATTTAAGCTCAAATAAGCTTGGGTATCATTGGGCTAAAGAGATTAATTTCACTGCTGCAGAACTCAGTCAATGCACATTACTATGAGTGGTAAAACCCTGCATCTCTGAGAAAAATCCCACAGCCCCAAATCCTCTTTTCAATACATCGCTGATCATCCCCCATCTTCAGGAAATGCTGTTATAGTCTGTTAACAGTTATTACACTTCAGTATGATGAGGTCTCAGATCTTTTCCCAGGAATTAATTGTTAGAAAGAACGAGAGGAAAACGGAGAAGGCAGGAGGGTATTGAGAGGGCTTTACCACAAGGGAAAGCCTCACAAAAGAAAAATGCTGATTACTTCATAGTTTGATCCTGCACAACCCTAAATGTGCTATTACTATTTCTCCAATCCCAGGTTGTCTTCCATGCTGGGTTTGTACATAAGATGCACAGCTGGCCAGAGAGCAGTCATTCCTAAGTGCACATTCTTTCCCAGAAGCAAGAGGGATCAGGAAGAAAGTTGTGTCAGACAAAAGCAGAAAGACACACTTTCAAGAGCAGAGACCCAAATCAATAATGAAAAGGCACAGAAACCGAAATGATAACATGAAAAAAACCAAAAGGAATACGCAAAGAATGAATTCACAAAAGTGGATATGTACTTCTCTAGGTACCTTCTTTGACCTGAACTTAACCGTGTAATAGGAAATTTTATAAAATTCTATGATTAATTATGATAAAGAGTTCACATCTTTCTAGTAGTTTGAATTACAAAGACTTTTTCTTTCATTCTCTTATTTAATAATCACTTTGAGATGGATTATCTACCAAAGTCAACCATTGGGTCTATCCATAAGAAAACAGAAGCTGGAAGAAGATAGGTGCCTTCCTTTCCCAGTAGTTGGAGTCCCTTGGTGGTACAAACAGTTAATGCACTCAGCTGGTAACCAAAGGTCAGAGGTTTGAGTCCACCCAGAGGAGCCTCAGAAGAAAGGCCTGGTGATCGACTTCTGCAAAATCAGCCACTGAAAACCCTATGGAGCATAGTTCTACTCTGACACACATGAGGTCTCCATGAGTCAGAATCAACTTTATGGCAACTGGTTTCCCAGTAGTTACATAACTGCACAAGGGTAAGAGTGGGGCTACAACTTAGGTCATTTCACTCCAAATCCCAGGTCAGAATTGTTAACACTTGATCAGAATATCCTTCCAATCACCTATAGTCTAGAGAATCCAGAGGTCAAATTTTCACATCAGTAAATAGTATCTACTAATGTAAAGTGGAGTTATCGATGAACTCTTTGTTGTGCTTTGAAGCACCAAACTTAACGGTGGGTGCTTCAAGCAGATGCCTTCATCTTCTGCTTACCAGAGAACTGTTATAAACAGTGAGCTTCCAATCTGGCAAAGTTTTGAACAGGGATCACTGCCATGGTACACCGTAAAATCATTACCCCATCCTCTCCTTCACAAAGCTGAAAAAAGTACCAATTATCTTTTTTCTGTCAAAACATATGGCCTAACGACTTTCAAATGCAAACAAAAGCATGAAATAATTACCCAATGTATGACTCTGTGGCACAGACTGAAATGAAAAAATAAGTATGCAAATTGTCAACGTCGATGTCCAATCAGCCTCCGGTCTACCCATTACCTATTCAAATACCCTCTCTATCCTGCCCCCTACCCCAGGCCTAGGGCGGATTTTTAGGTAAAATCAGCAAGCAATTATTTCACTGATTTAACTCATAGCAGAGCTTCTAGTCTACACAAGGCTAGGCACTTTGTTACGTACAAAAAAAAAAAATTAGAAGCCCAAAATTTTCATTAGGAGCTAGCTGACAGATTTAAGACTTACACCCAGTAAACAGAAATTCTATGAACATGAGTAAGTACTTTGTACAACCCATATATACAAAAGAAATGCAACGGGAATTATTCCACTAGGATAGGGTTATTTAAGAAAAACTTTTCAAAGGAGGGGAAAGATTAATAAAGAAGGGTGATAATATTATTAAAATGGGGCTTCCCAATAGAAGAACAAGTGATCAACAATAAGGAGCTCAGATCTTCAGGCATATTTAAAGTAGAATTATGTTGGCTTTCACTAATACTTAAATTTCAGCTATTTTTCATGTGATCTATTTTTTCTTAAGTTTAAAGATACACATTTTAAAAGATCTGCTACTGGCTACCTCAAATATTTTTCTGGAATAAGGAAGGTATACATTAATACGTTGTTGGTTGCCTTGGAGTAGATTCTGAGTCATAGCGACTCCATGCGTGCACAGAAGAACTGCTCCATAGGGTTTTCAAGGCTGTGACCTTTTGGAAGCAGATCGCCAGGCATGTCTTCCAGAGGTGCCTCTGGATGAATCTGAACCGCCAGCCTTGCAGCTGGTAGTCAAGCACTAAACTGTTAGTGCCACTCGGGGACTCTTACATTAATAAAACAACAGTAATTTTTTAAAACAATAAAAATTCTAGTAAGAATGCCACTTTGATTTCTTTCCAAGAAATGAAGCCTTTGATAACTAAATTACTTTGTTCAATAATTTTGAATTTTTAAAACAAATGTAAAATTCAGATGACTGCTTAATATCAAGATAAGGGAAGCAGTTTAAAATTTTTAATGTTGATGTAATTAATGAGAAAATGTTATTGCAAGAAGAGGAACAGTTTTATATAATAAAAGGCTCAGAATTCATTTTTGCATTTTCTTTTTCTCCTTGATAAATTAGAATCTTGTGAGAACTTAAGAGAAATATACGGAACGGTTAAAAAGAAGCAAGGGATGTTTTTTTTCTTTTTCCAGATTAAAAAAAGTCTATTAAGATAGACAATTCTTTGCTTATATAATTAGGAAACATTAGATCCTCTGTCTGGAGCTCCCTAATCCACAGATAGATAGGCAGTTGGGTATGTATATTATATATACATAAGTATATATATGATGAAATTGTTTATAAAATATATTAGCATGATGTATGTGCTTTCCTTCACAAAAAGTCTTACAGTGTACATCTATCTGTAGGGATATGGTATTACAGTAGTAAGGAGGACCAAGAAGCCCAGGTGGCATAAGGGTTAAAGTGCTCGGCTGCTAACTGAAAGGTCAGCGGTTAGAACCTACCAACCGCTCTGCAGGAGAAAGACCCGGCAATCTGCTTCCATAAAGATTACAGCCTTGGAAACTCTATGGGGCATTTCTACTCTTTCCTATGTGGTCGCTATGAGTTGGAATCAACTTGATGGCAACAGGTTTGGTTTTTGCAGGGAGGACCTATCACGCGCCATATTTCTCAAGAAGTAATCCCTGTCGTTAGCTGCTAAACAATTTAGGTAGCCATGGGAGAGGAGGCAGACCTTGGGCTAAAATAACTGCTCTCTCACTAAGCTTACTCACAATGTCTTTGTTAGGAAACCTAACACATGTTCTTCAATCAAGAGACTAAGCCAATGATTTCCCCTCATTGCAAAAATGTCCTGAGTGAGTCAACCAGCTATACACCAAGCCCCAAGCCCATGCCACCAAGTTGATTCCAACTCATAGCAACTCTATAGAACAGAGTAGAACCGCCCCGTAGGGTTTCCAAGGCTGTAAATCTTTACAGAAGCCGACTGCCACATCTTTCTTCCATGGAGCAGCTGGTGGATTCAAACCACCGATCTCTCAGTTAGCACCTGAGTGCTTCCCACTGTGCCATCAGGGCTCCTTTAGCTATAGACAATGGACCCTAATGTGTCAGAAAGAGCAGGAGACCTTCTTTTTAGATTTCATTCCGTCACTAATTAACCGACTACAGGTAGATCATTTAACCTCTCTCTCAATCTAATGACATTCATTCGGAAAATGTGTACCATAGCACCTGCCACTACAGAGATGTGATACAAACAAAATGAGATAAAGAAAAACCCTTGAAAATGCATGGAACTCAAAGTACATAGGGGTATTCACATATTGTAGAGTGTGTCCAGCACACTGTTGATGCTTAAAATCTTTTTTGATGGTGATGAGAACCTTAAATTTTCTTTAATGGAATTTTTTTAACATGTGGATCACCTATTCAAGCTCTGTTCTCTAATGACTAAAATAGGAATGTGTACTAGTGGTGTAATATAGACAGGGATATGAACCAAGAAATTTTTGGGAGAGAATGTATTTCATCTTCTAAACGTCCTCGACACTTTAACTTATAAATTTGTATCTTTTCTAAATTGTAGAGGTATCATCTCCCATATAAAACTACATGTTCCTAACAGGCACAGGTTGTGATATAGAGCACGTTCAGTGCAATGGATTGTCCATAGTAGGTACCCAGTAAATGTTTATTAAATGAACAAGGGAAACAGAGCCAAAATAAAAGAGGACCAATTCTTCCCTTCACTTTTAAACTTTATGCAGTAGAATCTTAGTGCTCAAAAGTGCCTTACTGACGTTTACGTCATGTCTTTTTTTTTTTCAGAAAACCTGTCCTCTGAATCCTGAACGGCTTCCTCAGGGTACTGCACATGGGGGTGGACCTCTGGCTTCCTACCAAGAAGAAGATGTCATATGGAGATAACACAGATGTGAAGGATATCATGTCGCAATTCCACAGTTGTCCAGCATTGGAATGGCAAAATTTCCCAAGGAGCTCATCCATGTATAATTTAAGGAATATCTCTGACTTGCTGTATTTGTATTATCTGTACCTTGGTTTCTATACTCATATTTCAAAAATAAAAATTGCATGAAACTATAACAGAGTCAGTCTAGGATTCTAACTTTCCCCCAAAAGTCAGAAACTTAAAAGAAATCGCAGGCATGTTAAGACCATGCTAGGTTTTCCATTATCTTTGATGGTGTTTCCTACTACTTCCATTGGGCAGGAGCTCAAAGATAGACCGGACTCACTGATACAGTCGCACAACACAGAATACAAAAGCTGCACTCACCACTTGAAAACTCTCCTTTTCATTTGTCCATCCAATTCCTCCTATTCTTGTATGGATCTGTTCTAGTCCCATTTCATCTGAACTGACTGGTCTATACTGCTAATTTGCCCTTTGCTTGTGTTCTACCTTGTGTTGCTGTCTTCTGTTTTACATTTATGGTCTGTTTCCCCAAATATGTTATAATCCCTTGAGATGTGTGTATCTCATTTTTCTTTCTACCATCCTCTATGCCTGGTAGATAAGATGCTTGATGCTCATTTTCTGATGATGATGATGGAGGAGGAAGAAAAGCATCTGGCAATGCCTTTCTCCATTTCTTTACCTTCCTTCCACACCCACCGCTCCAATGAAACTGCCCAAGAGTGCCTTGCTACCATAGGCAAACATCACTCATATCTCTCAGCAATATCTGACACTACTGACTATTTCCTTCTTCTAATCAGTCTGTTTTCCTTGGCCTCTGTGACTCTGTGTTTTCTTGGTGGTCCTCCTACCGTTGCAGAATTTCAAATTCAATTACCTCTTGGGTACACCCATTTGAAGAGTTTCTCATTACATTCACGATAAAATCTAAACTCCTTAATAATTGGTACACAAGGCACTTTATGATCTAGCCAGTTTATCTTCCATTCCATCTCTTACGATTATCATTTTGCTCCATGAGCTCCAGCCACCTTGAACTACTTTTGGTTCACCACATCTGCCATGATCTCCCTTGCTTCCAGCAATTACCCTTGCATTCTGGCTGCTTAATTCCTAGTCATCTTTGGACATCACTTCATCCAGACCAAATGTGGGACAGATGTCCTTCCTATGTCTACCTTTAGCAGTCTGTACTTCCCCCATCAGACTACATATATTGTAGTCACCTCTTTATTTTTCCATCTCACGTCTCTCTTCTTCAGAGTTATATTCAAGCACCTGACCCATGGTAAGCACCTAATAAATATTAGCTGAATGACTATCATGTCAAGCTTCTTACCACCATTTGAGTGAAGGAGTTAGGAAAAACACACTAAAACATGTTTTAAACAACCAAAGTAACTCCTCCCTAGATAGGAAAGGTGAAATCTACTGTCTTTCTAGAACTTTAAATTGATAATCTCAGGTGACAGTGCTAGCACTAACAGGAAATACAGACTTTTATCCAAGTACATGTCAATTCCGTGAAAGAAGCCTAAAGCTGTGGCTGTTTTTGTTCCCTATATTCCCCTGGGTTCTGCTTCTGAACTTGGGCCAGATGCAAGGAGCAAGTTATCAAGGAGAGAGGATATGAGGGCTCTGAGGACAATGCAATTGTCTCAGTATTAAGAATCCCTAAAAGTAGCTCTCCTGCGGGCAATGAAGGAAAGAGAAAGCATACTTCCACTGCCTGTCCACAGAACTCAGAAAGGAAACACAGCAGCTCTGATGTCACGATCTGAGCTTGGTTGTGTAGGCCCTGCCTCCCACTATACTGCCAATAGACAGAGGACTGTCCATCTCCTCAGGTTTTAACCTGCGGTGGTTTCTGGCATTGACTTAATACGTAGTCTTGACTTTGGGACAATTTCTTAATACCGATGCATTTCTTCTGTTATGTGCCAGGCACACCAAAGTGGGCCCTATCAGTATGACTGTTCCTAAGGTGAAATGATCTGTGGTATTTTCTAAAATAGTCTGACGTGAACCAAGCAGGTGAGAAAATGCTAAGATTTGCATTTCCTTGAAATGTGATGCTATTTTTGAGCTTCTAATTGAAAAAATTTAAACTGCAAGTAATTAAGTGTAGAGGAGTACACCAAAAGTGGCTCATAGTTAGGACATGGTAAACTGATTTGTCATTGAACTGGGAGGCTAAGATTAGGAATGGGTTAGTCAAGCCATGCTTTGTGTTTGTTCAATGCCTCATACTATTTTTCAAATGTCATGGGCTCAGCAAAACCCAAAACACATTTCCTCAGCACTTCTCTCTATTTTTCAACCCATATGTATTTCTAGAGAAGTTTAATTCATATGTTTCTGATTTATTTACATGTAAGTCATCAGAATGTTGTTTTGTATGAACTATTTGATGTCCAGGAAGCCTGTTGAGCCTTTCCTTTGAGGTTTTTTTCTTTAGAATTAGGAAGCCATGATTTGCAAATAATTAAAAAAAAGAAAAAGAACTCATACAGAATCCCCATTTTTTTTCCCCTCAGAGGTTCAAGTTTTGTTAGATTGCATAAAGTCTGAGTACAATCCTAAAGCTGGCCAACTTTGTGTTTTCCTGCTCCTAATTGACATTGCCCTTCTTGAAGTTAGTAATGTCTTCCTTGTGGACATAAAAGTGCCTATTTGCAATGTCTGAATAACAAGAACAGATCCTAAAGAGAGGAGAAGAGCTCTTCAAAGATTAAGTGAATACATTCTGTAATATGGTATCTGTGGCGGGGGAAGGGGCTCCAGTATCAAGAGGGAGGATAGTTATCACCTCTCCAAAAGAGTCCTACAAAAACGAGCAAAACTCATCCCACCGGGATGTCACAGGCATCTCCTTCCTCAGTTTACAAAAGTATCTCTCTGGCTGAAGTGTGGTCTGCTGGTTAAGCCTGCAAACATTAAAAAAACTCATAATATAATTTTATAAATATTTCTCCCTTCTGTGAGTAACTGCAAACTAAAAAGACATAAAACACTGGTAATTTAATTTTTTGGACTTCAAAGGACAGAGTTAGTTTGAGGATTCCTATATTCAGACTTGACAAAGCAGATTTTCTTTATCTTTAATGACGATTAAAACTATTAAGATACCATATATTAGGCACACGAGGGTGGGTTTTTCACCATCATAGGTGTCTATATAAATTCTATCGTTTTAAAAGTTACTAGAGAATACAGTAAACTTTGAGAAGACTGAACCAGAGTTTAATAGCAGCAGAGCATTGTTTGGTTTTTTAAGGAATTATATGTAAAAAAGGTTGCTTCCTCTGCAATAGTTCTTAAATTTCAATTCGAAGACTGAATTAACACTGGACAAGAAGCATAGAGCCTGTAGCTAACACTATCTCAGGCCTCTGTAGTGTGTCTCTACGTACAGAAACTCACATTTCCCATTAGACTCTTTGTCCTATGTGAGGGGAAGCAGATTAGGAACGTTGGTTAATCTGAGCAGGAACTGGAAGACTTCTACCTATGCCACCTTTCAAGCCTGAGATACCTCTCTTCCTGAAAACTTTTCCATTTTCCCATTTCAAAACCGGAATGGTATTATGGCTGAGAAGATTCAAAGTCTTCTCAAATCAAATACCTCTACAGCACAGCTGCTGTTAAAGTGACCCAATATGTTCCAAGACAGGCTCACAACCCATATACTACACTATTTTGCTATGAGCCCCCTATGTTATATGTTTCAGGAAACCAATAATAATAACAAACAAACAAAAAAAAAAAAAACAAAACACCAAACTGGACTTCTCAATATATCACTTTTCAAAAGCAGCTAATAGTGGCCTGAAAAGCAACTAGAAATGTTTGTTAAATCTTAAGCTGTCAAACTGAATGGTAATTTAAGGTTATATATGTGTGCATTAAATAGCAGGTAACTAAATAGCCACTATTAAAATATGTGACTAGAGTATATCAATTAATCATTAATTCATTAGTTGCTATGAATTCAAACACATCGCAGAGGACAAGATTTATTAAATTGTAGGAACATTACCAAACAGAAGAATGTAACACTTATCAAGACTTGTTATACACACACACACTCAAATCAATCTGAATATCATAAGGCGAAAGCTTGGGCAAGGAAAAAAAAAGGTAGTCTTAGGTGAATATCTTAAAACACCACCAATATCTGTTGCAGAAATATGATCAGTTTTCTCTAAGAATCTATCACACAGACACTTCTCTACAATTTAAGTCAATAATTTCAGTTATTAGTTTTTACTCTTTATCAATAAAGATCAGTTTTAATATAGAAAGCCGTAAGAAGAAGAAATATGTCACGTTATGATTACATTTCAATAGCTGGCCTTCAGAACAAGTAATTCACCTCACATTATTATTTTTTTTTTAACTCTTTGGGGATACATGTTGTTGGTTTTTGGTCCTGGTTTACCGGTTTTCAGTTTAAAAGAAGGAAGATGTTAATAGCATCATTTACTCACTTTCCAACTATATAGACTCCTAATTGTGAGTAATATTTTGAAATGCAACAGTTGAAATGAAGAAAGTCACATCCTCATGGACTACCCATCTGTAGAACACATTACAAGACATGAGAATTTGAAAGCATTATTGAAAAATGTTACTTTGAAACAAAACATTTTCATGGGTAGCATTAAAAATGTCTGTAATGTTCTTTTCTCCTCTTTGCCTCTCTGTTCCCCAATACTAGGCCTTCCTTTGGGATCCTCACAGATATGATCCTGAGCAGAAGTAATGAGGAGCCACTTCCTGGGTACCCCCTACTGTCACAAGTTTAGTAAGAGAGAAGTCACCCTGGATGGGATGGATGTGTCTCCAACATCTCCCTTCCAAAAGAAATGCTCACACAGACATACACTACCCTCACTTCCTTCCCCATATTACTGCATGAAACATGCAGGGAGATAGAACCTCAAAGAACTGCTAAAGGTTGCTCTGTCCCTAAGCAGCATACATATACAAATTCAAAAAGGGGTCTTAGATGAAACACACGCACACACACACACACACACACACGTCTCTATCAATATTTTTCAAAGTAATTTCAATGTTTCAATGTTTAATAATAATCCGAACTAATAGTCATTTTAAAGCATGTCCCTAGCTTCTAGAGGGAATCCCATATATACATACAGACATATACGCACATACATACACACACACATATATATATATTTTTTGCTTTAGTATACTTCTGATCATCTGATGGACTGACCTGCTCTGAGATTTTATGAGAAGAGTGGACAATTTTTTTGTTTGTTTTAATTGAAGCTCCTTAATGTGGCCCACATGTTTCTGGTGGTGACTTGGAAGTGCAGAGGAGGCAGAGGCGGGAATGCAAAGTGGTAGGGAGCTGGGGCGGGGGAGAAAGGGGGAAACCGGGGAGGGGCTGGATGATGAAAAGACCAGTCCCACAAGCAAAGCACGTTACCAACCCAGAGTGGAAAGGGCCGGAAGGAAAACCCACCCACCTCACCCCTGCATTCATTCTATCAACCTGCAATTGCTGCAATCAAAACCATATGTCGGTCCTTCCAGATCTTTCTCACAGGACAAACATGCAAAGGCCCTCGGGCCTGGCGTTGCCATCGAATGGTAATTGATACCATATGAGCCACAAAACAGAAAAGCACATGCAAGCAGCAACCTCTCTCGCCGCACCCCCACCTTCCAATCCCCTTCCTGGCCCCTTGAGAGGGATGAAATTGCAGGTCTTGCCGAGCTGCTAAGTGCACTGTGCACCATGAAAAACAAGTGTATGTGGCTCCAGTAACCACCTGTGTAAATCAGAGAGAACAGAGGGTCCACTAGCCACGAGCTAGACCCAGGGAACAGGAGAAGGCGAAAGGTTACTCTGGGTTAATACAAGGTCATCGATCGTGGGGGGAAACACACACAGGTGTGAAGCAGATCACAGACCTGTGAGCAGGGAATGACCTCCAGGTCTCCCGGCACATCCGGCCTGGAGAAAGCCAGTTACCACTAAGCCACATCTGTCTTCCTCCCCTCTTGCGAGTGAGGTATTGGGAAAGTGGAAACCACTCCCCAATTACCAGTCAATTAGAAGAAAAGTGACCCCCGTATGTATCTGCTGGTCTCCTTTTCTCAAGCTCTTTTTGCATCCCATTGTTCTCACAGAAGGGGGGAAAAAGAAAACGAATCCAGAAAACCTGCTGAGCTAGAGGTCCTGGCAATTGCTGGTTGAATGTAATACAGTAGGTAAAATCCGTCTCTTATTTCTACCGACACTGACAGGACTCCAAGCAGCATATAGCTCTCGCCTCTGCATGTATATATTTTCTTATTAACTCGATCAGGCAGAAATTTGCAGAGATTTGTTTGGATTTAAAAGTCACAACAGAATGTCAGTTTTACAAACCAAGGCTCATTCTGCGGTGAATTGTACAGCTCCGGACCAAACCATTCACCGCGCACTGGTACTTGTTCCAATTCCTCTACAAGCCGCTTCTGAACAAACAACTAACTTATTCTAAACACCCGCAGTGGATCTAATTTTTCTTCATTCTGCCTATCCCATTATACGTAATATTTTAGTCTTATACATCTTACGAACTTTAAATATTTTCCAGATGGGGCTAAGGAGTACAGAACCATGTAAACACCCTAAGTTATAAAAGGATCAACTCAATACTTAAAACAGAAGAAGAAGATGCTAGCGATATTTCTCTAAGAGAAATAACTTAGTGAGCTAACACCGAAAGCGGTAAAAAGGGGGGCTAGATAGCAATTCTCTTTTCTGCTTCCCCAAATTCTCAAGGACTGGCTGATTCATCGTCATTTAGGTCATATCTATTTATATCTTTTCCAATCAAAACTCTTCTGTAAGAGATGACTTAAGCTCAATTTACAATTCATTACATCTCAATGCGAAGAAAGAAAACCATGGTGGTAACCTAATGATAAATTGCAGTGGCCGACAGAGGGAAGGCTATAAATAAGGCCTATTAATGCTATACATTTGCCCTGCTCCTAAGCAGTCCTCTCGTCCACTAAGATTGTGGCCACAAAAGCCTTGCACAGGGTAGCACTTTCCAAGTTCCCTCCACCTAGAGGCAATCCAGGGACATTCAATAATGACGCTCCGCACCAATCCAAGAGCCAAGGAAGTGAATAAATGAAGGGAGTAGAGTAACGAGGGCAGCACATTAAAATGAAAGTGCTGGTGAATGGCAGGGGAAGAAAGAAGTAGGGAAAAGCAAATGGGCAACATAAAAGTTAAAGCAGCACAGTGTAGCTCAAAAAGGTGTCAAGTCAGACAGGCTCGGGATAACCAGTGTGGGTAGACTCTGACCTTACCTCTGCTTTCCCTTCGTGGTCCAGTCAACATAACCCTGAGTCTGAGCATCTGCACTGTTTAAATTTCATCCTGTGCTGTTGTTTGCTGATTGGTCAGACATGGCTGCCAACATCAGAACTGCAATCTGACAGACAAGGAGCAAGCAGGACCACAGTACAGAATTCATAGGAGGAGGGAGAGAGGAGCCTTCACGCTGGGTCTATGAAACTGAGACCCGCAGATGTCTGCTGCGAGGCCCGCAGCTCGCCTAGGGGTGGGAGGGCCTAGGCTGAGATTGGGAGGAGGGCATGAAGAAGAGGAGGGGGAGCAGGACCTGCCACCCAAAAGACCAAGCTCCAGGCTTTCGCCCTGGATTTCGCTGCATCTGGACCACGTTTAGTAGCTTCCCTCTCGCCACTCCCAGTTCCTGTTACCTCCCGGGAATAGAGAAGGCCTCTTTCCCTGAATGCCTGCTTTGCAGAATAAAAGTGGTGGGGTTTCTGGTTTGGGATTTTGGTGTTGTCCTTTTATTTATTTAAAAAAAGTTCTTTGACATTTTCCAAAGGAGACAGAAAGTGCTAAAGAGAGGCAAGTTGATAAAATTAGCCCAGCCAGATCTGTGCTGTGGAGAGGGACAGACTCCAATGGAAGGGTTTTCTTTGACTACTGGAGAGAGGGAAAGCAAAAGTCTAGAGGTAAAGGCAAAAGACAAGAAGATTGAAGGTGTTTGGAAATGGCAAGTAAAACTGCTGTAGAAATAATGGAACAGAGAGGAGTAGAAAGAAAAGAGCTTGAAAGTGGAAGAAGAAAGAGGAACCAATAACACCGAGTTACAGGATGCATCCCTTGTCTGACCCAAGTGCCTATTTCTTTCCAGGCCAGTAGGAGCAACTGAGATTCACTGAAAGCAATAATGCTTGTTCACAGACTGCCCCCTACTCCTCCCCACCCCTAATACACACACACACACCCCCACACACACCCCCACACACACACCCACACACCCACACACACACCCACACACACACCCACACACCCACACACACACCCACACACCCACACACACACACCCTTGACCCAGCCTATGTGGGCAAACAGGAACGCCGCCTTCCTAAATGAAAAAATTAGCAGAAATTTTCAACTCCATGCAGAATTCTCCAAGGCTCAGCAAAGAACACTGTTTGCAAATTCCTTCCTGCTCACCATGGTATGTTAGCAGAATCTGGGGGAAGGTATCATGGATTCAATACCAATTATGGAAGATGAAAAATATAAGAAGTGAGGGTAACACAGCAATAAAGAAGAGATGGATAAAGTGGCAGGAGATAGAAGATAAAAGTAGGAACCTGAGAGACCAGGTTATTAAAATTAACAAGTGAGATATACAGAAAAATGGAGTAATATGCTCTGCCTAAAGGGAAGAAAAAGGTTATTAACACGCAACATGAAAATCAAGGTTTTATAAAAAGTAATCCCCGAAAAACACCATCACTGATCTAATATCAATTTGGAAATAATGATATTTCAGAACAGGATAAAACAAGTCCACCTTGTTTAAAATAAGAAGTGAAAACTCCACTATGGTCTCTAATGCCCACAAAATAATAATAATAAAAATAATAAATAAAAGAAAGCAAAGTGGTCTCATTTCCCTATTTCACTGCGTGAGCACCAGTTACATACACTAATTGTTGAAATAAAGCTGGAAAGACGTGTCACTGAAATCTGAAGAGGAAAGCAAAGGTATTAGCGAAAAAAATCATATATGAAAATCAGAGCAACAAAGCAGTAAGAGAAATGAATGTGAGTAACGCTAAGTCCGTGTGAACGGAGGAAGTTCTGGGCAGGAGGAGAAGCCCAGGGAGGAAGAGGTGCCCGGAGAAACTGAGATTACATTCAGAGAAGGAAAATACGGTGCAAAAGGAACATACTAGGAAAGTATACACAAACGACTGAAGCAAAAAACATAAATAAGGACACAGGAAACATGGTGTGAGCATAAGAGGTATAAAGATAACACAACAATCAAATAGAAACTGGATAAATAGAATATAGTTTGTCAGAAGCATAAATAAAATGCTTTAGGATTTACAGAATTATAAGTTACAATTTTGCTAAACGTAAGGTATTTAAAAAAACCATCAGGCTGAGAACACTCTATGAAAACCATCTCGTAAATTTTCCCTCAAATCTACTAACTTTAAAAAATTTTTTCATGATTTCCAGGATTGGCTTACACTTGCACGAGGCAACAATAAAACTCTCACCAAAGGGCCTTAATTCCTACATAATTCCTTGTGAAGAATGAACTTAACTGGTGCAGACAATATTTTTGTGGCATTCTCCGTTACTCATGACATTCAAAGAACAAGTTCTCTTAAAGAAACACTCATGCAAGCACCTTGCCCAGACCAAAGGAAATCTTATGATCCTTAGTCAAAAGGCAGAAACTATAGATAGGTCTATGACCTAGATATATTAAGGATCAATCATGTCATCGCTAAGATAGCCTTTCTAGAGTTAGCTCTGCATAGCACCTGAACAGCCTGTCGCACTCCTGTAACTCAAAGGAGGCTGAAATTGGTGCCAAGAATTGCATGTTTGGTGGAAAAGTCTACAGCTCCATAGAGCATCAATGGAAGCAGGGTGACAGGAGTTTCAGGTGCTGAGACACAATAAAAACAATGAGGAAAGAAAATGTTTGCTTTTTATGTCAATGGAGATGTCAGTACCCATTAATAAATCTATCTGCTAAATCTACTCTTATTCATGTGGGACATCACCAATTTAAAGTAAAATAAATTATCTTTAATTAAATGGAATTGTCGTCTTCCTCCTGCTATCATCCCCAATTATTACATTCTAATCAGCCCTTTAGGGAGAACGCAAGAGAGAATGCTGAAAGGCACACTGAGTACAAACAATTTCTTTTTCTGTCAAATGATGAAATTTCTATTTTAATTATTGTTTGTAACTACAGTTTGGGGCATAAGTAATGAAAACTACAGAACATAAAAACCTTAACGGGGCAAAATGCTCCTTGGTCACTTCCAAAATGTTCTTTTATTCTTTCTCTGAAAAAAATTGCTGAAGTTGGAAGAAGTCATTATGACTTAAGCAAATTACCTATTTAAACCTAATCTATTACTTTCATTTCCAGTACAAAACTACTAGTTTTAATTAATACTCTCAAATATGTAGCACTATCTGAATGCCAGCTATAGTATTTTTAGGTTGTTAAGCTTTTAATTTTAAAAACTGAGACTGCTGAACGGTATCACTTTATATTTAGACAAGAACAGCATATACACTTTAAATATTAAGATGTGGAACCATATAAAAGGAGGAAGCTGATCTACTTACAAATACTTAGTGACTTTCTCTGTCCCAATTCCCAGATCCCCCACATCCCACTTTTCGTTTTTTATAAACTGTACCCAAATTCTAACAAAAGCAATGTGTGTTTTAACCAAGTGATTTGTCCCCATATTGAGGCAATAATGCCCTCCAAAATAAATGATGAAATCAGCAAGTAAATTAAGTAGTACTTCACCCTCACCCCAAAGGCACAGAGATGAATTATTTTCCCAGAAGTAACAACAAATGAATTTAGGGTCAATTGGGTTAAATCTCTGTATATATGCTGTAACAGTACCCTTCCACCCCAGGTTGGTGTTTTGGTTGGTTGTTTATTTCGCTTTTTATTATAACTGTGGACTTTATGTGGGAGGGTGGGGAGTTTTCTTTTTACCTTGTATATAACAACAAAATCACCCACTGAAATGGGAAATTGATCTTCTGCGGAGAATAAATAGGTGGGGGTACTGACTGTTTTCTGACTACTTAGTGTTACTTTGAAAAATGTATTTTTTTCAGGGTGTAGTACTGTTTTCATTTAGTATGCCTTTGAATTGCCGCCTACAGAAGTAAAAAAAGAAACCACTGCTATACAAGCCTGCTGACTTTCTTATAAAAGAACCAGTTTTAAATTTGTTTATACTACTGATTCCAAATGAATTCAAGATGGTGGCTAGTTAAAGAAAGAGAGACCATGCCAGGGAGTTTGATCAAAGAACTTCAATTCAGCAATGTTCAGTTTTAATTGACCACTAATTAAGCTACATTAGTCCAAGAAAGGTCTGTATCACTTTGAGCAATAAAGAAAAGAATTAATTTAACCCTGTGTCAGTCTGCTTTAGTAAATTCATCTGAAAGCAACTTCTCAAACGACAGGCATGAAAGAGGTGCCTAGTGTTAAATGCCAAAAGTGGTCTACAGAATTAAGAGAAGTCCAGGGGCTCAGTTTTCAAGGGCGTTTGTTACTTCGCTAGTGATGTCACCTTGCAGGTGTAATTATCTTCGTTAGAGATACAAAGATGTCAGCTTTACTCCCCGGGTTGCAAAGGGTTGCTTTAAAATTGGATTCAAAACATGGCATCATACCAGCCACAGTTTTAACTTTCCTGTATTCTAGACAAAAATAGAGTGGATTTGCAAAATCATGAGAATTTTCAAAGGCTTGGAACTCTCCTTCTGGGAAAAGTGAGTTGAAGACAGGGGGAAGGAAAAAAAATAAAACAACAACAACAACAAACTGCAATAACACCACCAAAAAAGCTCATTATAATTAGGACCCACAGGCTCTGACAACCGCGACAGCAGCAGTCAAAGTCCACGTGCTAAAATAGTTCATTTCTGAAAATCTACGTGCAAAATTTTTATCTTCATACACATTGTCCATCAAAAATATTTATGCCCACAATTCTGATTAAACAAATTCCAGAAAGAAAAAAAATTCATAAACAGCAAAAAGTCCCATTTCAAAATTTAACATCACAAAATAAGATGGAAGAACATACTACTTTATAACTTGGTGTTTATGATTTCTAAAGCCTACTCACAGGTCAAATGCCCTATAGCCTGATGACAAATGTCAAAAAGAAGAATAAGTTCACATTTAAAAAATAAAACCAGATATTAGTGGTACACTGGCCTCTATTTGAGAGTACTAATCCCCCCACCCTTCATGCTTGTATGAATAGCATAGAATCTTACAGCACTGAATGCCATGAGGGCCAAATGCTCTTTGAAGAGGAGTATCCTTGTGGCCTCAACGCACATTATATTTTGTCTTAATGATTTTTGGCAACCAACTACTGCATTTTCTACAATAGAATTTAATGAATAACATTTTTTTAAACATTCTGCCAGCACTCATTAAAATGCACTTGTTTGTGAAATGCAATAGCTAGCTATATGAAACCAAAATATTAATGCAAATTGGCATTTCTAAGTTTAAAGCACTATTTGCATAACAGGAACTAAACATGGCACAAGCAGAAAGAATGCAAAGAACACAAATGCCTCTTAACACCATAATTATTACTGGGAAAAATGATGGCTTGCGTACACCATTAGAGGCCGGAGGCTAAAGCACCTGCCAGTCTGTGCCACTGTAAACTCCTGGTCCTCCAAATGTCTAGCTGTCACCAACAAGAGGACAATGGGAAAAATTCTGCAATCATCACACCTATTCACGTAGTATAGGAACAAGGTACAAACACACTCATTCCCTGTGCTCAGCAATAACCTAGGGCTATCCCATTCATTCACTGCCACCCATAGTTGTAATGGAAAACTAATACAATTTTGAGTGTGGACATGTGAACAAAAGTGGTCATTAGCATCACCAACATTCTCTAGGCACATTTCTCCAACTCAGTGAAGGCAGGGAATGAAAAAGTGCCATTTGGTTTTTTTGTAAACTACAAATAATGTCCCACTGGGCCGTTTTGGATAGGATGAATCTCAAAAACTATAACATTCAAAAAAAGTTTCACTACTCATTGGTTCATTCAACAGATATTATTTGAGCACCCAGTGTACATACTGTTGCACTAATCTTTGACAGGAAGATAAAGGATAAATGTTTGTCCTTTAAATGCTTAAAGTTTTTGTTTGGAGGATGTGAAACAATTTAGTCATAATGCAAAGCCAGGTTAGGTACTAAACGAGTGCTAACGACGAGACAGATTTTTTTTTTCTTCATTTACTATAAAGACACATTTGGATTATATGAGTAAATAAATGTTATTGGCCCTTTTTTGTGTATGTGGATGACATCTTTTTATTTTTCATGATGGTAACCAGTTCTGAGTACAGAAAAGGGATATCTATAAGGGGATTTGGAAGGAACTGTGTTGAGAGAATTTGGGGAACATCTTTCTCTCTTCTTTTAGTTGCTGGAAGAACTCAGAGCTGCAGTCTTCTCAACTGTACACTGCTGGCCCAGAATATGCTGCTGCCTCCTCTGGAGGTGCAGGGGGACCCTGGTGCTGTGCCTTCCAGGGCTCTGGGGAGGTGTGTGCAGGGTGAGAGGCACCCTATGGGCCCTTCAGCCTACACCTCAATTGGAGCCCAGACTCAAATCCTTTACTATGAAGGGGTACTTCCAGGAAAAAAAAAAAAAAAGAAAAAAAAAAACCACCTCTCCCCAGATAAAATCCAAGTGATGGACCAGGGGCATAGAAAATCCTTTCCTAATAAATGCTACTGACCTTTTAATAAAATACTACGTTTTTAAGAAGAACAGCCAGAAAAGAGATATGAGCTCTCTAAATTCAGTGAAGGCCAGCTCTCAGGGAGCGTTCTACCTAAGGACACTCCCTATCTGTACATATGGGTGTATGCATGCATGGTGGATGCAGGCACTCATTGGCTCAGCTACATCAACATGTCTGGATTGTTTACAATATGCTAACAGGTGTACAAAGAGGAATTCTGACCTGATCCTGGCTGATTCACAGAAAGGCGATTCACGGGCCACACACTGTACAGATAGGCAAAGGGCTGTATCCTTTGAAAGTTTCTCTAACTCAAGCTCTAAAATTTAACAAAAAAGCAGACAAACACAATTGAGATAAACATTCACTAAAACGCTCGGTAGCATTAAAACGTCCACTCTTACCTCAGATGTTTGCTGAATATAAAGATATGAAAACTCTAAAATTATCAAAATATATAGCAGAAGTGACTCTGCTGTTGTTGTTGTAGGTGCCACTGAGTTGGTTCGGACTCATAGCAACCCTATGTATGACAGAACGAAACACTGCCCGGTCCTGCACCATCCTCATAATCGTTGTTATGCTTGAACCCATTGTTGCAGCCACTGTGTCAATCCATTTCATTGAGGGTCTTCCTCTTTTTCGCTGATCCTCTACTCTACCAAGCATGATGTCCTTCTCCAGAGGCTGGTCCCTCCTGATAACACGTCCAAAGAATGTGAGACGAAGACTCGCCATCTTCACTTCTAAGGAACATTCTGGCTGTACTTCTTCCAAGACAGACTTGTTTGTTCTTCTGGCATGGTATACCCAATATTCTTCACCAACACCATAATTCGAAGACTTTAGCTCTGCCATAATCCACACGACCTTGAGCAAGTTATTTGATTACTTAATGCTTCCATTTCCCAGACTACCACTATCTAAGGAAACTTTCTACAATGATACAAATGTTCTCCATCTTCTTGTTGTTAGGTGCTGTCAAGTCAGTTCTGACTCATAGTGACCTCATGTGTCAGGGGAAAACTGCCTCATAGGGTTTTCTAGGCTGTAATCTTTATAGAAGCAGATCTCCAGGTCTTTCTCATGCAGAGCTGCTGGGTAGGTTCAAACCAGCAGCTAAGTGCTTAACCATTGTCCCACCAGGGCTGGGAGCTACTAGTCACATATAACTATTGAGCACTTGAATGTGGCTAGTGGGACTGAGTAACTGAATTATTTGGATTTTATTTAATTTTAATTAATTTACATTGAAATGTTAATAGTCACATGTGGCTAGTGGCTACCTCATTGGTCAGTGCAGTAAAATGCAGTAACATTTGAATCACCTACATTACAAGGGTGCAGTAAGGATTAAGTCAGAAGGTTTGAAAAAATGTTCTAAAAGGGCTGAGGCTTGCAAATATATGTTATTTTATTGATTATTATTGCAATAAAATATTGATTGCAAACTTCATTTTAGTGGTAAATTCCTTTCCTGATAATTAAAGAAAGTCATGATAAGATTTTATACTCTGTAAATGTCTGACCTAAAAATACTACACAAGTCAGCTTTCTGAAGCACGTTTTAAACACAATGTAAAAGCAAGTTATTGTTTCCATTTTTTCAGAGTATGACACTAGGACATACAGAATGTAAGAGAATTATTTAAAGTCCAACACGGATAATCAATGACTGATCAGAAGGGAAGACAAGGTCAGTCAGTACTCCCTTAGAGAGTTCTGACTTAAAGTAAACTTGCAGTTTAAAAAAACTACCATCTCCCAGAAACAAAAATACCTAAATCCATGAAATTATCATCAAAAATGGTAATCTTTACTATTTGCCTGAACAAAATAAAAACTTGTAAATTTTCTTTTCTTGTTACTCACTCTGAGTACAGACAATCCTGTACAATAAAATGTTGAAAACAAATCAAAACAAATGCCAGCTTAGGGCAAACTTGTAAGATGGCTTTGGACACAATGGACAAAGTAAATTTAAAGGTATCAATGTGATTTTGCTGTAACTGTGTTGCACCAAGCTGGACAGAGAAAATAGGAAAAGTGAAGTGTAGCATCTGAAAATACTTGTGAAATGGAATTGAAATATGACAGCCCAATGGGTTAAGCAATATTTGAAAGTGTATCTGTATCCCAAAGACATACTGCAAATCAGAACTGCTGTTCCTATGCCCTCCCTGGCTGCCATCTCCACTGCGATCAAACCTTGGAGAACCTTGTATAGCATGGGGAAGAAACTGAAGAGTGGCACTAGTTATCATCAGACTTGGCAACTATTTCCAAAACTTGGCATCTAAGAAGTGAGGTGTGCTTCTGGGTTCTAAAAATTGGCAGATGTTAAGACTCTGCCACCAGATACCGCCACCTTCCTCCACAGGGTGCTAGAGAAGGCAATCAAGGTTTCAAACTCACTTCCAAATCACTGCCAAGAATTATCCAACATGGATGGAAAATGCAGTAATGGCAGGGAGAGAGATCCCCAGCTGTGGGTGGAGAAAGAAGCTGCATTACTGGGAACGCTGAAAAGGGAGTCTTTATGTTGGTCTTCAATTTTTAATCTTTTCTTGGTTCAGACATACAATATCCTTAATGAAGTTGCAAACAATGTCCTTAATGCCAAAATAATTAAATGTAATTATGAATTCATTTCTTTATGCTAAGTTATTTTCTTTTTTCTATGTCCTATAGAAAAAAATTTTAAAGGTAATACACTTTTTTTTTTAGAATGATTCAGTTAAACCAATATTTACAATGATAGGGTTCAAGATATTTTGAAAGGTAAGATGTAAATATATACTTAGGGTATGGAGAAATGTACATTATTGACTCAACATATTCTAACAGCTGCTTTGAAGCTATTCCAGTTGGTTCACAAATAATGCACTATATTTACAACACCTCAAATAAAACCTCACATTTCCACGGTAAATGGTGGAAAAAGCTGGACAATATTATAGCATACCATGCCAAAAAAGAAAAATCATTCTGGGATCTCAAACAAAGTGTCCCATTGAAAAAAATTTAATGGCAGAAAGAAGAAAGAGAAGGGTAAGAATCTGTAGTAGTAGTACAAGCAGTAGTAGTAGAACAGATGAAGAAGCAAGATGAAACAAAAGGAAAAGAAAGCAAGCTGCTATCCATAAAGTGGCTCACCACGCTAAAGCAGGATTATCCATCTCAATACTACTGAAGGGCTGACCTGTGCACTGTCAGATGTTCAGCAGAGTTCCTGGCCTCTACCCATTAGCACATCCTTCTCTCCTCCCCCAGCTGAGACAATCAAAACTGTTTCCAGACATTGCCAAATGTGCCCTGGGAGGCACCACTGTTCTAAAGATACACGTTTGTAATGAGAATATGTCAGCAGCAAATATCCACTTTGATTTTCTTAAATCTTCATATAAACAAATGGTCACTTCTAAGAGTATCTTCCTTCAGCTAAATATAGATATATCCATTTGCAGCCATTATCACTTAAGTGCATGACATTTTGACCTTGGGCTCGTATGTCCTAGGCTATAACTTTGAAACTGGTGATCTATGTTCATTTTAGAACTTTTGGAAACATTTCTATAGTAATTTGATTATGACATGGGAAATGCTTACTAATTCTCAACTGATTCTGAACTGTATGCAATAATCAAAATAATACACTGCATATAATGTTTTGGTGAACAGTCAAGTTTTGGGTAACAAATAACTGGCATCGTCTATTATTATCTAGTTATGTAATCTAACCACCTACCCATTTTTGCTTTCTCCCATCCAGACATCCATTTATCATCATAAAACCTGTCATGCTTTCAATTCTGATTGAGCTACACAGGTAAAAAGCCTAGAACCGGCCAAAGAGTTTAATCTACACAGCTCCCTATTGGCAATGCATCTGTGAAGGCACTATTATTTATAAATAATTCCACATCAAGCCAGTTGTATGCTTTATACACTACATCACCTACTCCAAAATATGAAACTATCTTAATACCTCCTTGTGCCTAAGTTTTGTTAGATTGGTTACATTCTGACAGATAAGTAATCTACTGTTAGATGCAAGATTCCAACACTGACTATCCTGGGACTATCAACCTTTAGACAGACCAACCCAATGCAGGAAGCACCATCCAACTCTAAAACAGGTTAAATGGATTTGCAAAGTGAACACTAAAAATATATTAAAACTTGTTGCCATCAAATCGATTCCAACTCACAGTGACCCCACAGGGCAGATAAGAACTGCCCCATAAGGTTTGCAAGGCTGTAAATCTTTACAGGAGTAGACTGCCACATCTTTCTCCTGCGGAGCAGCAGGTGGGTTCGAACAGCCAACCTCTCGGTTAGCAGCCGAACGCTTAACCACTGCACCATCAGGGATCCTTAAAAATGTATTAAAGTTTGCAAAACAAGTTCTATCCTAAAATGACTTAAGCATAATTTGTTTTTCCTTTTCCATTTGTTTTCTTTTTGTATCATATAAAAACGACAGAGGAAAAGAGCCATAAAACCAAAACTTCCTCCATAAGAAACAATTTAGTGTGGTTTTGCATTTCTCACTGTCATATCTGAAAGGTAAAACGGCTTCTACAGTTTAGAGGTTAGAATCTCATACTGATTCATTTAAGTCATCTGTCTTGGGGTTAATTAAGTAAACTGAATCCTAAAAGGTTTTATTAGCAAAAATGACACTGTAAAGTTAGGCCAAGAGGATGTGGGATTACACGAATCCTTTAAGAGGTAAACGCATTTAACAACCGTGCATCTATTTCTAGCAGTTTTTGCTCATTCCCTGGAAGTATCCAAGAGGTTTGCAGAATGCTGCACTTTGAAACCTCTGGGAAGCAGAATTACCATGTTCACATCAACATATCTAATTGTACAGTTACCTTATTTAAGTTTTTAATACAGCACAGGTCCTTTTCTCAGGTGTTGATAGAAAAAATCAATTTTAAATCACAACAGCTGTGATCATTTTAAATCTCACAGCTGTCATGAGTTGAAAATAACCAATTTAAACATACAAGTTTCTGCTGCAAATGTAACAAAATGAAAATATGATGGAATTTATGTTTTACTTTCTCTGAAGCCAAATGTCTAATACAATAGCAGAGTCATAACTTATTTGCTTTAAAATAAAATCAGGCTCCCGTTTATTTGCTGACCTTGCCAACAAAAGAACAGAGATGAACATCATTTTTAAGATATACTTTCTACGGTAACTGTGGAACATGTTTAACTATGTAAACAACAAGTATTAACTCTGGAAGGACTGAGTTAAATAGTTATATCAAAATTGAGAGTTCATTTATGTAAACATTTTGTTGTGAAGCCAGGGAGGAGATTAAGTGGGATCCATGCTACACACTGTGTTATTAAAGTCTAGGAGCTTAAATTATTGCACAGGACAAAATCTAAACTCATATGAATAGTGTTAACTAGTATCTTCCAGGAAATAATGGCAGTTTAACCACTTCTTTGCAAACTTAAACTATCTACTGGATGGGACGAAATAAAGATATCCCCCCCCAATCCAAATCTAATGTCGTATCATTTTGAAGAATATAATGACACCCTTAAAGAACCAAAAACAAAACAAAAAGGTACAGGGCATTATTTATTCCACTGGCAGCAGAAAGCATAGGTTTCTCCATGTGAAATCAATTGTGGACAATGGACACCTAAGAAATTCTAGAATTATATTAACAAGCAATGATAGCTCTGTATGCTAAAAGGAGGAACAGGGGTCAAATGTTTGAAAAATGATACTGTCTGATTAAGACAAGGAAGAAATAAACTCAAGAAAAAAATCACAATTGTAAACCACAGCATTGCTCATGTAACACAACTTACATTATCTTTTAAAAATTTTACTCAAGGTCAACTAGGCTTCTGGCCAATACATAGCCAGAAAATGAAAAAAATAAAAAATCTGAAGTATTTTCATTCCAGATCTGAATTTAATCCTACCTGAATGAGTCTGATATGTCTCTTTCCCTCCCTAATTTTCTTCTAGAGTGCATTTATAGATTCACAGGGTAGAGATGAAAGTTGGCGATACCTGTAATTAACCAACTTCTACTAAAAAGCTTATATCCCCCCATTCAGCTTAGGGAGGTTTAGTGCAGCAGGTACAGGGATGTCCTACCATCCCCTATTATTTGCATATTAATTTCAAAGCTACATGAAAAACATTGTAGTCTTTTAATCACATCAACACACAAAAAAGGCACTACAAAGTGAAACTACACTTGTTAAACATTTATCCCAACCCCCACATCACACAAAGGAAGCCTAAGAAACCAGCATCCATCCTGCTCCTGTGAGCTGAGCTTCTCCTTCTGAATTGTAATAACAGGTGCAGAAATAATAATGTGCTGGGCAATCAACTTTTTCCCTCTGATTTGTCAGTTTAGCTTAATAATGCCATTAGGAATGTAAACATTTCCGCAATTTATATTTAAAAGTCAATAAAATAATGGGGTACAGAATTTATCCTTTTTAATTTTTTAAGTAATACATTTGATTATTTTAATCACGTCAGTACTTAACTGGATGGGGTTTAAATATGCATGCAACATCAATTTAATTTGTTTTATTCGTTAGAAAAGCTATTGAGTAATACAGCATTATTCTCCTTATTAAAAAATAAAAGAGAAGATTCCAGGAGAAGGGGAGTATAGAACACTTCCACTTTTTGCTTCCCTTCTTGGAGATGGAGTCGGTAGCTTCTGAATGTCTCTCATGAAGAGCATTTTTAGGATGGTAATCAAAAGGCACGAATCTAACACACACTCACTAGAAGGCTGACAATAAAAACAATTAAGGCTTCTAGACTGTGGATAAACTTTATTGGAGCTACAATCATAGGGCTGTGGTTGGTAAAAGCATCAACTATTTTTAAAATGGTGTGAGAGTTTTTCCCAGCACAGCAATTCCCACTTGAACAGGATCATGGCTGGTGCAGTCATTCAGTACTGCATAATTCTCACCCTTAGGTTTGTGGAGGTGAAAAAGCCAAGTCAAATGTTAGCCTCCACTGTTAACATCCCCTATTCATTTTTAGGTCGGCTACAATGGAAGCAGCTGGAATTCAGCTCTCCCTACACTGCCCCACCAATTACATCGACCATGCCCTCTCTCAGGATGAGTGTAATTTGGTCTCCAGGAAAGAACAGCCCCAGGTCCCTGGAGGATAAGCGCCAAAGCCTGCATTTTTTCAGTGGAGCCTGAAATTAGACCATCATCTACATTGTCCTCACCCCTGACTTCTCAGGTGTTTTAACCCTCTCTTTATCCCAATTCAGGGGGAAGGAGGGAGACAGACTTTAAAACAATCTACTCTCCCAAATAAAACGCTCTTAAGTGTAGTACCCCTTGTAAACCGCTTCTGAAAAAATGCCCAGATTAGCATGTGCAGATTTCTTTACGAGGAAATATTTAAAGAAAACAGGTAAAGAATCAGAGCAAAATAGGATTTAAAGACAAACCTATCAGAAATGTGAATTTAAAAATTCTAATCAGAATACAGTACTGTGACATGAATACACGGCTAATAAAAAGTTGTAGTTTGGAACCTAAGTCATGAATCTTCAGCACTGCCAACAGGAAAGTCTCCCAAAGTTCAAATGGAGTTAAGCATCATTCTCACACCATTTTAAAGAACCAAATCACTACATGAAACCTTGAAAACTGGTTTTCAGAAGAATACATTTGTTTTGTTTAATAAAATACCTAAAGTGATATGATAACGTGCCAGATAGTTTATTATAGATTCTAAAATGTTAAAAAACCTCCAAGGAGGAAGTCTTCTGAAAATTTCATTTATAATTTTTTAGATCAACACATATTTCAAAATACAATTATTTTATAGAAGTATCTCTTTCGGTTTTATCACTATTCGTCTATTCTTCCTGGCATATAGATTACCGCTTTTTTTTTTTTTTAAGACTATGCGATTTTCTGAATAGATTATAAATATTTTGAGTACACAGAGTTTCAAATCTTTTTTTGTAATTAATAATGTTTGCCACATATAACTTTACCCTGTGTTACTTTAATGTTTAAATTATTATGGACTAATTTAAACCCGATCAAATATATAAACATTCTCAAAGAAACCCAAAATTCTCTGTAAACTATACAGACTGTTCAAAATGTGCTTTTTTTTTTTTTTTTTAACCCTGATAATACTGGAGAGAAAAAAAAAACCAAAACCTGATCATCCTGTGTGTGTGTCTGTGTGTCCTAAAATTATCACAGTTACAAGACATGCATTTAGATTTGATTCATGGAGCAAACATGTCTCCACTGCATTTTCTTCTTAGGATAAAAGTAACAACTGTCAAAATTGTCATAAGCCGTATTTAAAATCTACATATTTTTGACAGATCAGTAATTAGGATTTTTTTTTTTTTAGTGGCTCTCCTGATGGCAGGTTGCTGACCTACACAGTGAGCTAACGATACTAGAATATTTTCCTTTTCTTAATGGCATAGCAGTGATAGAAGTTTCAAACAATATTCATAATAATTAAATATAAGGATGTCTAAAATCAAGCCATGATAAAAGCCATCTTAAAAAAAGTTATTAGAAACAAATTACCAATTCTCAAGCCTCTGTAGTGGTACTGCAATTTTAGTAAGAAAAAAACTAGGGAGCATAATGCAAACCACATTTATAGTGGGACAGGAAACAAACAATTCTTCAGCACAATTTCCCGTAGATCAGTTGGAAAGGTATTCAAAAACCGAACCAGCTATTAGATCCCGCCCCCCCCCCGACACTTTTTCCCCCCCGTCCTCTTCCCCCTGTTTCAAAGTCCTTCTTCCTAATTCTCCTTGGAACAATACCATCACCTAGCTATAAGGTTGCTTATCAATTATGAACACTATATTCAAAATGGTCAGACCTGCCAGAAATTAGGAATCAAATAAAATTAACCAAATATGAAACTGACCCATATTTTCCTCCTAAGAAATTAGCCCCAGAGAAATGTTCAAACTGGCATCTGGGAATCTCACGTAGGGATTTCGGAAATTTAATCAGAGGCAAGAGAGCAAGATGTAGCCACAATATCAAGATTAAGCATCTGGTGAATTTTTACCGCTTTAAACCTAAAGAACAAAGTCAACATAATTTTGTTTAAGCAATGAAGCATAGAAGGAAAAAAATTAAATTTTCATTGTTATTTCAAAGTAGGTAAATTAAAGTGTTTTATATGTCAATAATACTTTAGCTCACAAAAAGGAAGTTTTTCCTACATGCTTTTTCGTTGATATATCTTGCCTTCTTGAATTAGTGAGGGGTTGAAAAATATTAGCTTGTGACCTAAGCAAAGTTTTGCTCTATGATAGCAACTAAACAATAATTTAAAAAAGTAATGTGTGTGTAACTGGCTACTTTCATTTATAATCATGGTTTGAAAATAGTTAAGTATATGAAATACATTTTTTAAAATACCAGATGCAATTTGCATAGTTGATACACTACTGAAAAGTTTAAAACACAGTGGCTCCCTACATGGGGCTACTGGAACCAACCTCAAGGTTTATAAAGAAAGACCTATATGTAAAATGGACTGAAAAATGTTATTACTGATGGCATTTAAATGTTAAGCATTTTATGTTAGCACTTCCTATAGTTAATGAAAAAAGAAAAGCTAAATATTTCATATTCTAAATGTTAGCTTTTAAAAATTTAGGTTGCTGACTAGAGGATACCACTATTTAGACAGAAACTTTCTTCTGAGAACGCATTCCCAAATGGAGAGATTTTGATATTCAAATGTTCCCCAATTTTTTCATCCTAAGCAGGAATTATAGAATTATTTGATTTTTTTTGACCTCGATATCTGGAATAATTAATATCCATTTTCATCCCGGAACTTTATGGAGTTGAAAAGCTGCATAATATGACCAAGTCAGAATATAAACATGAAAAGCTCATTATCATTTACTTTCTGAGATTTGATGACTTGACAAATAACTATTTCAAAACAACTAGTTTGAAACATGGTTTGAAGCTTGTTAGTATAAAGCAAAAAGAGCAATTACAATAATTATAGGTTTCTCTATACGGTTTAACACATGTACAAGCTGGTGAGAGCTGATGATGTGATCTTAAATTACCATTAGGAGGAAATTTCGCCAGTTTTGTTTTCAATTTCATTTGCCATAATTTTATCTTTGTGAAATAGCTATATTTTTAGATACGTGGAATTTGACCAAATAATTACTTATTAAAATTCTTGTTCACTGAAGATGTAAGCAGTGATAAAAACCCAAATCTAAGGCTCAAACTATACTTATTACTGTAGATCAGGTACTGCCTAATATAGTTTATAGCCTGGATGAAGACAGACACAGCAGCAAAATTTGATATAAGCTGGTGATCACAACACTTAAAAGAAACTATACTGATTTTCTTTGCCAAAAGAAAATTAAAAAGAAAAAAATCTTTCTCTTGCAGTTGAGGAGTCAAGCTTTAAAATTTTTATTCTGCTGAGGTTGGGATTCATTTGTATTTAAACCTCTAATCCATGCAGGAAGGGGGCGAATCACAAAAATTATTTGGTCAAGTTCATTAAACTCTCACCTGAAATGGAGCCGATTTTTAAAAAATACTTTCTGTTTTATACTCAAGATTTCTGCTTTGATAGCTCTCAGGTTAAGATTTTTAATAGGCTTTTGTCTTATGAAGTCCACATTTCAGGACAGGTACAGTCTTTCACAGAGAGAAGGAAAGAATTTGTTGTGGGATATGGTCATGGAACCACTTCACAAGTTAAGGTAATAGAAAACCCACATTTTCCTTTGTTTGTCCTAAAATATCACTGATGATAATATTTCTCTTGGTAGGAAGTTGGAAGAAGACTGATTTTACAAATCTTACAGTTGCCACTTCAAAAAGCAGAAATCATAATTGTTGTAATGCTTAATTGTACTCTTCCCACAACCGAAAATCACAGTGTTTTGGAATGATTTTACATTTTTCTTCTTTTGTTTATTCACAGGGAAAACCTGCTTCCTCTGGCCTCTCTCAGTTCAGAGAGTTCACAAACTGAATTTAAACAAGTAATTGACTTGTCACTGGGGGAAAAAAAGAAGGAATTCAGTGCTGTGTTGTCTTCAGAGGAAAACTTGTGCAGCAAATAGCTGACCACACTTAACTCCAACAATTCTGGTTAAAACACACATCAGCCATACCCGCACATGCACACAAAAGCACAGAGATACTCAACCCACAACAAGTGAAACTCGACAAATGTAAAGTCTCTACGATAGGCATTCTGAACAATTAACGCATGGCATACACAATCTCCACAAGATGTCTGGCACCAAATCAAAAGCTGCTGAATGCAGAATTAGAGCCAGTACAATACACACTGTAGAATAAACAAAAATCTGCTGCCCCACTATATGCATGAAGGCATTTTAAAAAATGGTAAAGAATTGGCCCCGTCCAAGGAACAAGCGCAACTGGCCTTTGCTGTCTAGCCTGCTTCACAAAGCTAAAATGAAGGACTGAACCATCGATGGTCTTAAAAGCTTTCTGCTGGTGTTCCAAATGGCTATTTTTTTCCTCATTATAATGTATGTACAATTTGCCTCTTTCTAGTGTTTGAATCAATAGAGATACACATCACCAGATTTGTTTTTAATAAACGCCTTAAAACAGTTCCTATAAATACATTTCCTGTGACAGAGCGATCTTGATTTTATGAGTACCATCCTCTCAAAAAAAAAAAAAAAAAAAAAAAAAAACTAACAACCAAAATATTTGGCAACTGAGAGGGCATATTAGTGATATGATGTCATATTCAGCATTTTCTTATGGTAGAGGCAACTGGCACGCTGTGGGAATGAAACACATATTTAAAAATCCCTTTTGGCTAAAAGGGAGTTAAAATGTCCAAACTTACACTAACATTCTGTCAGTTCAGACTTTTAAGATGCAAAATTAAAAATTAAGAGCTAAAAATCACAATATCACTGGCAATCTCTAAAGATAAAACCACAAAAACTTATATTCATTGTAATTCTCTTCTAATGCATAAGGGCCATATAATCCCTGAATCTATTTTACTGCTTTAGAGACTTCTGCTTATTGACTATGATAGCACCATTCACGAAATTTTCATTAAAAATACTTTAAAATTAAAGACTCTGACTACATTATACATGGAACTGTAAAAAAGATAATGGTCAAAGTCTTAATAACTATATGTGATGAGTAACTAACAATTGCAAATCAAGCACTTGTTTAAAAAAATGTTACTTAACTCTAATATTTATGTTTACAGATTTAAACACTTGATTTGACCCGTTCACAATGTAAGCCATTTGTTTTAAAATTATATTTCCTTACCTCATTTAACTAGTATTGTAATTACACACTATATTCTTTAAAACAAAAAAAAGACAAAAACAGGATAGTTTCATGAACTTTTGATGATTTACTCGTATTTTTCAAAATAAAAGTAAATGATATTATTTCAACAGTTGCCCATTCATAAAATTGGATTTTGAAGGAAATTATTAATCTTCCTAAACCACACTGCTCCCTCAAACACTTGTGTGTGTGTATGCATTCCAGTATATGCTGAGCTAGAAATAACCGTTATGCATACATCAGTATGTATATACACTCACATGTATAGACCGCCACAGACACATGTTCAATTCGTTTGCGCCAATCGCTACAGCTGAATTGGGCCTTAGTGAAAGCTCTGATCGGTCCCTTTTGGCCCAACTATCACACTCTGATTAGGATCAATCCAAATGGAAGTTCAAAGTACACAAAGAGAGCAGTTTATAAATGGCTGCTTTTCACTTTCCCCGTTCTTCTTTTCTATTTTAAACTAATAAATTTTTTGCTCTTCTATAGCCCAACAACTGTTCCCGAGAGCTCCACATACCGATTTGAAAATATTGAGATCCTTTTCCTTCAGAGGGCCGAGCCAGAGGAAAAAAAAATAATAAACCTCCAGATGGCAAGTATAAACCTTCTGCCGGGGTTATGCACAAAATACCAGACACATTTTTTTTCTTAAATAAATCGTTTCTGTTGGAAGGGGGAAAAACTGAAGAAAGAAGCCACACAACACAATATAACAAACAACAATATTGTTGTATGCATGAATGGATCTCTGTTTTTTTTTTCCTTTTTGAGTTAAAAAAGAAAAAAATCTTTTACCCACTTTTTAATTAGGTGTCTCAGTTTTATGTCTTTTCTCTATTTAACCTTTCAGCTTCTCTTCACTAAATCCATTCCACTGAGGCTTCCAACTTAGTAAGACTCTAGTTATCAAAAAACCTCAGTCCAATGAGAAACTTACCCCAAATTTCCTCTCAGCCTAACTTGGGCTTTCTCTATCAGCTTCACAAGCCTGCTCCTCTGCTCTTCCTTTTAAACAATCATTTGGAAGGAACGAGAATTTTCCAAAAGTCTTATTTCATCTGACCAACTCCCAAGTTTACCTGATTGCAAACTTTCACTCTTAAGATCCACTTTCTACAGCTCTGAACACATCTATTTTTCTACTGGGGCGGGGAGGGGGGGGCGGAGAGGCAACAATGCTACCCTAGGATTGGTAAATATTAAATATTTCATGGCACCCAGTAAGGTGCAGCAGTCCTGCACAACTCTGCAAAACATAATCATAATCACCGCCTAGGATGCTCATCCCAGCGACAATAAAACTTGTCCAAAGCCCCCTCGCAGCCGGTCCGCTTACCGCTTTCCCATTATAGTAGTACATCAAAGAGTTGCCGCCCATGCCTGGGATTGTGTATGCG
This sequence comes from Trichechus manatus latirostris, assembly GCF_000243295.1. Lineage (NCBI taxonomy): Eukaryota > Metazoa > Chordata > Mammalia > Sirenia > Trichechidae > Trichechus > Trichechus manatus. The sequence goes on from NW_004443999.1 coordinate 5,468,544, forward strand.
CAGTACATGGTCTCGGCTTCTTTTTTCTCCTCTGTCCCACTCTAACAACTTTTATTTCAAACTCGCTGTCCCTTTTTTCACAACAATTCCTTCAGTTGCATTTTCCCATATGGCCGGGCCAAGCGTGGTGAATATGCAAAGCAGGAAGAGACCATTCCTGGCGGGCGGGGGAGGCGGCGGCGCTGCTGTCAGCCGCTCAAGTGCGCGCAGGAGCTGGAAGGCGGCCCGGCCCTGATGGCTCGGATTCCTAATGCAGACGCGAGATCGCCGCAACTTTTCCGAGGGGTTTTATGAGTTCCTCGAATAATGCCGATTCTTACAAATTTCTGCAGTGTTCACTTTTTTTTTTTTTGTTCGAGGCCCCCTTTTCTTCTCTAAAATTTCCACTCAACTGCCTTAGGGTAAAAGTGGAACAGGGTCCATTATTGAGCAGAATACAAATGCAGTTAATTGACTCCCCCTCTCTCTCTCTCCCTCTCTTTCTTTTTTGTTTTAATTTGATTAAAAAGCGAGTGGCAGGAAGGGAATCGTATGATGCACATCTAATAACTCCGCCATCTGTCTCTGCTGCTGGCTAGCTCCCAGCATTGTACGCAGCTGCCTGAGAACTCGACTCGGAGAAAGGGGAGGGAAAGGGGAGGAAGAAGAAAAAAAAGGAAGAAAAAAAAAACTACCTCACCACGGCACTGACCTCGCTCAAAAGGAGAGAGGGGCAGTGTTTTCTGACTGCTTGGTCAACAACCTACAAAATGGGGTTGCGGAATGAAACAGAGTAGCAGTGTGGGGCGCTTCGGCTGCAGGGGGCATGGTGGGAGCCGTGAACTTGACCTCGCCACGCTGCAGACGCGCGCGTGGTTAAGGTCGAGCCAGGGAATGGGACGCGAGGATGCTCCCCGCTCTGGGGCCTGGCACTCTAAATTGGCATTCTCTCAAATCTGGAGTTTGGTGCTTTCGCTGTGGTTTTGGATAATCCACCACTAACTTATCGCTGTTTGTTTACTGATTTCTAAAGCAAGACTTCATTGGTATATCCGAACCTCCGAAAGACTTACAGCTGTCAATTCCTAAAAGGCACCTCGGAGACATCTGCACATTTTCAGAGTTTTGCATCATCCAAGTGGCCCAATTTCTGTATAAACGTTTTAACACGTATTCCAAGGACATTTTTTTACTGAACTCCAATGGAAAATTAGAAACTTGAATTTAAGTGATTAATAAAGGAAAAACCTTCGTTCACCTTTGTGTATCACAACTGAAAAAAATCAAATCTTTCTCGATCGCAACGTTTCTAACAAGTGAATGGATTTATTTATTTATTGGATACACACACACACACACACACACACACACACACACACACACACAGATACATATATCCAACCAACAAAAACAGGGGGGAAGGAACAAACAAAAAATAAATAAAAAGGAAAGAAAGAATGGGGGGAGCTATGGGCAGCCTTGAGCTTGCCAAATTCAGAGCATCACAGGAAAGAAGGGCCTCTGGGAATTGATCCCAAATGAAACTAAATCATTTGCATATGCCGAAGCAAATGCCATCCGAGCATACAGCTATTCTCAAGAATCAACTTTAATAATTCAAAGCACCTATTTCCTTACAACTCAACATGGTAACACATACAGTATTAATAAACAACGAGGGATTGTGGTGTCGGTTCTGAAGAGCAAAGCCTTGGCCAACAGTTGAAAGTTTCCCCCACACTCCTAAAATAAACACATGCATTGCTCACTCACGCGCGCGCGCACACACACGCACACACATATCAAAGGCCCAGAGGTTTGTCTAACTCACTTGCTCTGCATTTATTCGGAAGGTCCCTAGAGGTTTGTGTAAACAGTACTTGAATTATAATCACACATTTCATTCAAATTTCATGCTTTGAGGATTTTTTCCTCATTAGAACAGTTAGTTGTCAATCTGACAGGATCACATTTGTAACCTTTAAACCACCCTCAGTGTTTCATACGCAAGGCCAGAGTACCCACCTAAGGGAGGACAGTGTGTAAAAACACTATTTAGAGAATAGGCTGGGATTTAAAGAGAGGTTAAGTCGGGAGAGGTGGTATTTGTTCCTTTGTTCTTTCTTATGGAAACCCCATAGCTATAAGGCTGTTTCTAGATCCTGC
>NW_004443999.1:5470788-5549471 GCF_000243295.1 Trichechus manatus latirostris
TACACACACACACACACACACACACACACACACACACACACACACAGATACATATATCCAACCAACAAAAACAGGGGGGAAGGAACAAACAAAAAATAAATAAAAAGGAAAGAAAGAATGGGGGGAGCTATGGGCAGCCTTGAGCTTGCCAAATTCAGAGCATCACAGGAAAGAAGGGCCTCTGGGAATTGATCCCAAATGAAACTAAATCATTTGCATATGCCGAAGCAAATGCCATCCGAGCATACAGCTATTCTCAAGAATCAACTTTAATAATTCAAAGCACCTATTTCCTTACAACTCAACATGGTAACACATACAGTATTAATAAACAACGAGGGATTGTGGTGTCGGTTCTGAAGAGCAAAGCCTTGGCCAACAGTTGAAAGTTTCCCCCACACTCCTAAAATAAACACATGCATTGCTCACTCACGCGCGCGCGCACACACACGCACACACATATCAAAGGCCCAGAGGTTTGTCTAACTCACTTGCTCTGCATTTATTCGGAAGGTCCCTAGAGGTTTGTGTAAACAGTACTTGAATTATAATCACACATTTCATTCAAATTTCATGCTTTGAGGATTTTTTCCTCATTAGAACAGTTAGTTGTCAATCTGACAGGATCACATTTGTAACCTTTAAACCACCCTCAGTGTTTCATACGCAAGGCCAGAGTACCCACCTAAGGGAGGACAGTGTGTAAAAACACTATTTAGAGAATAGGCTGGGATTTAAAGAGAGGTTAAGTCGGGAGAGGTGGTATTTGTTCCTTTGTTCTTTCTTATGGAAACCCCATAGCTATAAGGCTGTTTCTAGATCCTGCATAACTTTTCACAGACGAACTGTTAGAAAGATTCCTTAACTATTTTGGTAAATAACCACCATGTCTCACCTACATTAAATGTCTTTTCTTACATATTTTGTAAACATATATCAAATCGCCTTTCTGTTAATTATGTAAGTATAAATAAATGTTCATACTTTAATTAGCTACAACTCATATTTTTAAAATTAAATCTCTCATTTCTTTTAATATATTTTTAACACGTGCATAAATAAATATATTTAATCTAAGATGAGATCGATTTTCTAAGCCCTGAAAAAAGAGCACATAGACTCCAAAGTTAAAATGGGGCTAGAACATTAAGCTTCTGGGCTTTATTAACTAACGAAAAGGAGTCTGAAATTTCAAAAGTAAAAATGTACAGTGAATAACCAAGACCTACTACTTTGAAAGCTGATCTAGGAATTACAACCAGCGAGATACTAAACATATTATCCTCCAGTGATGTTTGGATTTTGGTTTGCTGACCCTGGAGTACATTTCAATCACAGAACTCAAATCAGTGGACATGTCTGCAATCTCAGAAGTTTCCTTTGTGACAGAAATATCATCCATGATAAATTTTTAGTGTAATGCATGGGGAGCAAGCAGCGAACTACAAGAACAACTGAAGCTATATGCATAATTCCACGTATTTTTAAAATAATATTAAAAGAAGTCCTAATACTTTTTAACAGGCCCTGTATTGGCCTGCTGTTTCACAAACCCAGGTTTAAATCAGTGTATAATTAGGCACGTTACCTGACTAGCAATAGCTAATCAAAGAGCCATTTGTATCACTGAAATGATAGGGAATGGTAGGTGGCCTCCCCAAAGAGTAACCCACCACTCTCTTTGGTGGTTAGTTACAAAGCACGGCTGAGAACACTGGGGGTAGGCATATATTTTTCTCTGCTACTTAGTGAAGAAAATGTCTTACCAGTAAAATTGATTGTTTAGAAGTACTGATGGCTTAAAAGACATCCACACTATTCTTACCTTCTTCTAGATTTAAAGTTTACAGTTCTTTTTTTTAATATTCTGAAAAGTCCCTGACAGGTATATTTGAGATGAGATAGAACTGGGGGCACACATCTGCAGCTGTTACAAGAAATTTGGGGAATATTTGACTAGAAGTGTCTCTACCTCATGGGTGCAGTGCCCCATCAATAAAAATGAGTAGAAGGAATGAATGACTGCATTGAAGAATAAGTAAACGTTCAAATTCTACACCCTTGACTGAAGGGTCTTGGATTTTCATATTAATTCACTCATTTCACAAACAATTATTCAATGAGCACCAACTCTGGGGTAAGCTCCATCCTGGGAGTACACAGGAAGCTGAGACATGTCCACCACGCTTCCTCACCTCAGAGGTCTGACTACAGAGCTCTTGAATAAAATGGAAAACTAGGACTGAAGACTAATGCTTTAATGTGAAGTAGGCATGGGGATGCCATCCGGTCAATTTCGACTCATACCAACCCAGAATGACAGAGTAAGGTTTTCTGTACAGAAGCAGATCACCAGGTCTTTCTCCCTCAGAGCCCCTGGGTGAGTTTGAACCACCAACCTTTTGGTTAACAGCTGAGCACTTAACCACTGTGCCACAAGGGTTCCTTAAGTAGGGGTAATCAGAAATATATTAAACAAATTGGACAAGAAACCATTACAGAGTACAGAATGAAACAATTCACTCCCAACCATAGATCTCATTAAAGAGATTCTGTCACTGGCTTGAATAAAGACAAGACCATTACTGTGGTTACTGTCCAAACAAATCCTCCCATCAGTGCCCCTATACACAGTGCCATTTACAGTGCTCAGAATAAGGCAGGTGCTCAATATATATGGGCTGAATGAATCCATGATGGCCACAAGGAGGGAATATCATTTTCCCTCCAGGATATAATGTAGACCTTGAACAACTCCATGTTTCTGCCTATATATGTATACATGTATGTATTTTTTTAAGATAACACTTGTTTACTTCTATAACGCTGACCCCTTCTCCCTAGCATATCTAAACACCATACTTCAAGGAAAATAATGATATTCACCAATATACAATGATTACATAACATGAATCAGCAATCCTATAAATTAAATCACCTAAGGTAAATATCTACCCGATCAACAAAACATCTGATAATAAAATAGTAATTAACACATGTATACCGGTTGCCATGGAGTTGACTCCAATTCATCATGACCCCATGTGTGTCCGAGTAGAACTGCACTCCATAGAGATTTCAATGGATGTGATCTTCTGGAAGTAGTTCACTAGGCCTTTGTTTCATGGTGCTACTGGGTGGATTGGAACCGCCAACCTTTAGGTTTGCAGTCAACCACAAACTGTTTGCACCACCCAGGGACCTTAATATATGTATAGTGATATACAATTTAAAGCACATAAAAATGGCTTCACTTGTTTAGTCTTTATAACCACTAGTCTGTGATAGGTATTATCATTCCCACTTTAAAGACAGAGAATGAAAGGTCAAAGCACCTTACATCATACTACATAGATCACAAAGCTACTAGCATGGTAGAATAACAATGTGCGCAGTTACAAAATTCAAAGGGCTTAAACTTGAGGGTCAGATACATCTGTGTGAGCATCACAACCTTGCTACTACCCCGCAGTATGACTGTGGTCAAGCCGTATCACAGGCTTGAGTGTGGGTTCCCCCCTCTACTTAACACATGTTTCTTTTGAGACTTCAATGAGAAGCCACCTATTCAACAGACAAGAGGCGGGCCATACATGATAGTGTATTTCCTTGCCCCTCCCCTGTGCTTCTTCTATGCTCTAGTGCCTTAAAGAGCAGTGGGAAAACATCTCCAACCAAAGCAGACTTAAGTAACAGAAGTCCACTAGAATGGGAAAAAATAGTATAAAAATATAGCACCATGCTAAACTCTCACTACCAAGCCAAGGTATCAAATTACACATCTTTTTGGAGTACCCATCACCACTGCCCGGAGCAGTATGTACACTTAGATATGAAAAATAAAATTTCTACTGGTACTTTAATCTCAAGACTATTTTCTCATATTTGCTCATAAATGATTCGTGAAATTTGCTAAATCACTTAAAAGAGGTTACCTAAGCTACCATCACCCATTAGAAAAGGAGGTATTACTGAGTATAGTTTATTTGGAAGCTAAACTCATTTTTTTTCTCTCCAGTAGGAGTCACTACAAACAAGACATATAATTCCTAAGCTAATTCAGAGTTTATTTAGTAAATGCATAGGAATATTATAAAATTTTGTCTAACGAATGATGATAGCTTATACCAAAGGAGTAATGTTTAGTATCCAACTTAAACTACAACAGCAAAAACCCCTATAAGGTATGAGTAAAACTTCATGAAAGAACAAGTTGTCAAAAGGAGGATGTGGACACACACACATGCCACAGTGAGAGACACATACATGGTAAGATTTTTTTTCTAATGATTGGATCTTGAGCCATCATTTCAATCTAATAGTGAATACCAACAGACCTCCTGTACATATATTCCTATATTTGTTTTGATATCGAGTCACAGAATATAAAGTCACTACGTTCTCTTAACAAACAACTAAGATTTATATTTATTTATATTTAGTATATTTATTGATCATGCAAAGGCATTTGACTGTGTGGATCATAACAAATTATGGATAACAGTAAGGAGAATGGGAATTCTAGAACACTTAATTGTGCTCATGTGGAACCTGTACATAGACCAAAGGGGCAGTCGTTCAAACAGAACAAGGAGATACTGTGTGGTTTAAAAAATCAGGAAAGGTATGCATTAGGGTGTATCCTTTCACCATACTTACTGAATCTATATGCTGAGCAAATAATCTGAGAGGCTGCACTACATGAAGAACTCAGTATCAGGATTGGAGGACAACTCATTAAAAACTTGTGATATACAGATGGCACAATCTTGCTTGCTGAAAGTGAAGAGGACTTGAAGCACTTACTGAAGAAGATTAAAGACCACAACCTTCTATATGGATTACACCTCAACATAAAGAAAAATTTTCACAAACTGGACCAAGAAGCAACATCATGAGAAAATACTGAAAATGTCAAAGATCTCATTTTACTTGGATCCACAATCAATGCACACGGAAGCAGCAATCAAGAAATCAAATGACATATTGCATTAGGCAAATCTGCTCCAAAAGACCTCTTTCAAGTTTTGAAAAGCAAAGATGTCACTTTGAGCTCTAACGTGCACCTGACCCAAGCCATGGTATTTTCAGTCGCCTCATGTGCATGGGAAAGCTGGACAATGAGTAAGGAAGACCGAAGAAGAATTGATGCCTTTGAATTATGGTGCTGGCAAAGAATATGGAATACACCATGGACTGCCAGAAGAACAAACAAATACGTCTTGGAAGATGTACAGCCAGAATGCTCCTTAGAAGCGAGGATGGTGAGACTTCGTCTTACGTACTTCGGACACGTTATAAGGAGGGACCAGTCCCTAGCGAAGGACATCATGCTTGGTAAAGGAGAGGGTGAAAGAAAAAGAGGAAGACCCTCAATGAGATGGGCTGACACAGTGGCTGCAACAATGGGCTCATGCATAACAACGATTATGAGGATGGTGCAGGACTGGGTAGTGTTTTGTTCTGTTGTACATAGGGTCGCTATGAGTTGAAACTGACTCAATGGCACCTAACATTAACACAACAACAATATAGACAAGTTTAATATGGAAGATGCTTCCATCACTGAAAAGTATCAAAATATCACAGACTGTGAAACCTAATTTGTATTTGTAGCTTTATCAGTGACTTCCTATGTTATCTTAAATTGACTACTTTTTTATAGGGAACAGGGTTCATACGTAGCCACCCAAATGGTTTATCACATGCTCAAATATTTATTTTCTTTGTGGCTGATCAGATAGCTTGTATTCATACTGATTATAATTCACACTGATTACTGAAGTAAGTGATGTGGGATGTTTTGTATTTTTTACACCAGACTTTGGTTGCATAAATATTTGACTCCTATCTTCCTGTGGTACTATTTCCCTTGAGAAGAAAGGAAGTTCCTCATTTTTCTTTATACCATATTATAAAAACTCACACAGATTATTATATTGTTTTGGAGGAATACAGCAGCATGCAAAATAAATGGAAAAACCAGGTCCCCAAAGACTTGACTTGTATCTGATTAGATCTGGTTAGATTCATTTTTTTTCCCCACTTTTCCACATATTTTTGCATTTCTGTGGTACAGAATACAATGAGTATATGTCATTAACCCCATGAACATAACATCTTCTGCAAAATCCAACAAGCCAGAGATTTGAAATGGTATCACCCTGTAGACATGGGAACATATATCTAATGCAATATGTGTATGGTTAAGCGAATAGCACGTTGAGAAAAGGGCAGCCTAAGGAAAGAACATTCCAAGGACAGAATCTATAGACTTTTTGATAATATATTGCATGCACTGGAAACTACACACTTGACTCCCGTGGAACTTCCCTTCTCCCTTCCTCAATTTCACACAAAGACGTGTGATTTTCAAAGTCAGAAATCTGTTCTACTACCAAATCTCTTAAATATTAATGAAATTAGGCAAAGATACAGTACAATTGATCCTTTTGAAGACTACAGGACACATTTTATTTAAGGAGAAAAGCCTTCATTATTCTTCTTATTTTTCTGTGGGACATCAATCTCTTTTCCCTGGGATATGTGGATGTTCTTTTTTTAAAAAAAAAATTTGTCCTAACCCAGTGTAATCCATATCCAGTCTCCAAGTTTGACACAAAAACAAACCTTTTCTATTTTGGTACAATGAAGTAGCATCACACTGGACAATGTAAGAATGAGGATGGAGGAAGTTGACTCAGATTGCTTCACTTCCTAGATGCAGAGAGCTGGTGGGCTTACCACAATCACCTGAATCAAATGAAAGGAGGCGACAATTGTTTTTTCCGTCAAAATGGTTGGTGCACATGTGAAATGAATTCCCAAAAAGTTGAAGGGGGAAATCCTGGGTATGTTTGTTTGCATGGATGAAGAATTCCATTTGAGAAACTTCTGACAACATGGATTGATAAAGTGGATTGGAATCTGGGCACAGGATGTACACAATTTTTAAAAATTTGGAATAAATATTGGGCTTCCCAATGCATTGCTCAATGATCAGGGGTAAACGTAACATCACAATGAAAATAATTTTCATTCTAAATAGGCTAATTGTCTAGGGTTTGTAAACCCCCTTTGGGGTGGGAATTCTAACAATTTCCTGAGGTTTTTAACTGTTGATTACATTTAATTGTTTGACATTGTAGAGGAAGTAGAACACCGAATTGCTGGGCAGAGAACAAATAATTTTCAAATACTTTAATGACTATCTCTGATAAACACTCAGAATGAGAAAAGTAGGTAAAAAGAATGAAAAACAAGTTTTAAAATGGAAGTAAGTGTTAACGCAAGGATAGCATCCTATGAACATCCGTTGTTTTAAGTGCCTATTTCAAGTTCCTGTTTTATAAAGCTTCTGCCCAAAATATTCTTTTGTGTTACTGGAAACCAGCCACTTTGAGCAGGAGGAAGATGTAGCAGATTTAAGTTCACTCAAGGTTGATGGACAGCCTAAAGCTTACGCTGGTCATTGGTCCATTCCTGACCTAAATGCTGTTTTTCAAACAACACTGATTCAAAACGACCTTGAATTTTATCTACTCAGTTAAAAAAAAAATCTTCATGCTGTTAATCATAAGCACTTAAATACCAACCCCTCACCCGCATAAACACAGAGACAACCATAAAGCAACAAGCGAAACAAGGTTTGCATCATCATCCATTAAGAGACAAGAGCTTACAGTAAATCTCATGAGGAACCTAAAAGAAATTTAAAAAAATAGGTGTAACTGAGGAAAACTCTGGACTTCTCCTAAATTAAACTGAAATTGATTCAAAAGCTTTCACTGAACCAAGCAGCATTAAAACAGGAATTGCTGGCAAAAATCAGGTGTAGGTTAGGAGTGTCAAAAACGTCATTGAAATCATACAGCAGTAATGGTCTTATTTCCATTCATTTATGCTTGGGCAAAAATTGATTCAAACGAATGTCTTCACAGTCATCAACTGGCATTACTGTTAACAGTGCCAAATTGTCAAATTAGGGTGCTTACAAACCAGAGGCATGAGTAAAGTTGCCTCTGTTTGTTTGATACGGGTTTTTGTTTTCTAAGATAACAGTGTTTTGCCTTCTTCAAACATGATTCTCAAATGTATTCAGAACATAAAAGAACTTACATGTTTCTTTATATGATTCAAAATCCTGAACAGGTTAACTCCAGCCCTACCCTCAGCTAGCGATTTCCTTTCCCACAGAATGTAACAAGTTCTCTGACATCAGTTCACAGGGCTGTGTAAGCCATGTTCTTCACGGGTTTAAGCACCTACTTACTTGATTTCCACCATACAGAAAACAAGTATATGTAAGAATAAGGTACAGAAAATAAACAGAAGAGCTCCACAGGCCATACCCCTTTTGTACATGGGCTATGTCCTTCAAACTTGCTAGTAAAGTTTACTTGTAGATCTTTAACTGATCAACTTCGCATACTTTTTGCAATAAAAATATGCAGGTGCATTTTTAAAAATTTAAATTTATTGTGCCCATAAAGTTTTCTAAAAGTTAAACATTCCTGTATTCAATCATTATTAATACAATTACTAAATGCATGATTATACATTTATGATAATTATTAAACTTGAAAAAAAAATTTAATTGTCTTTTTGTTTTTTAAAGACTTCCAGCAGAGCTAACATTTTTGATTCTCCAAATTAGTAAGTGAGAAGGAGACCCCCTTCCGTACCACCTGCCCTCTTATGGTGGTGGCTGGTCCCTGGGTGGTTCAAACAGTTTGTGCTTGACTGGTAACCGAAAGGTTAGTGGCTCAAACCCATCCAGTTGTGCCACGGAAGAAAAGGACTGGCGATGTGCTTCTGTTAAGATTGCTATTGTTGTTAGGTGCTTGTCTAGTTGATTTTGACTCATAGCGACCCCATGCAACAGAGTAGAACTGCTCCATGGGCCTTCCTAGGCTGTTATCTTACAGAAGCAGACAGCCAGGTCTTTTTTCTACAAAGCCGCTGGGTGGGTTCAAACTGCCAACTTTTCAGTTAGTAGCCTGTGTTTAACCATTGTGCCACCAGGGCTCCTTTTCCATAAAGATTACAGCCAAGAAAACCCTATGGAGCAGTTCTACTCTCTAACACATGGGGTCACCATGAGTCAGAATCAACTTGATGGCACAAGACAACCGATGATAATAATGTGAAGGTGATAATCTAAGACGTTGGTTTAAGTTCTCGCTTAATTTCTAACAGCTGTATAAACCTGAGCACGTTCTAGCTTATCTAAATCCTAGTTTCATTATACATAAACAAGCTTCAAATAAATGTTAAATTGTAACTGTGATTTTTTTTCCAATTCTAAAATTCTGTGACTTAATGCTTTTATTATACTGAAATATCTCTGGATCATCAATCTCTGAAAATATAAAGACAAACAGAAGTTGTTTCTGGAGTTGATCAAGCAAAAGCTCAATGATAGGCCCTATTATTTCCAGAGAGGAGACAGCCAGACAGAAGCTCAACTGACTATCTGTGGCCTTTGTCTTAATGCCAGGTGAGCAACTCTCCGAAGTCCAGAATCTAGTTCTATACTCACTTCCAGATAAAGACCATGCTAGAATGTAGGATTCTCCAGCAAAGCTGAATGCCACAAATTCTTGCTAAATAAATCATCCATCTACCCGATTGCCCCAAATTATTATAAATTTCTAATGTAAATAAATATTATAAAGAGAAAAGATTATGACAGCTTTCTTTGCCCTACCCTCCAACATAATAATATGCACATAATAGGAGTGCAATCACATCTTTTTGTTCATTGAGTGATTGAGGAACAAAAAGAGATTTATTTCCTTCCCTTCCATAATGGGAGCCCTGGTGGCACAGTGGTTAAGAGCTCAGGTTGCTAACCAAAACGTCAGCAGTTCGAATCTACCAGCTGCTCCCTGGAAACCTTATGGGGCAGTTCTACTTCTGTCCTATGAGTAGACTCGATGGCAACGAGTTTGTTTTTTGGGTTTTTCTTTTTCCATAATAACAAAAGCATTAAGCTCAGAGAGATGATGGTTCGTCAGAAAAACAACAGTATAGCCACCTGTAACTTCAACTTGAGAAGTCAAGTCTTCATGAAATGGGAAAAATGGGCTTATTATTAGACACGATTTCAAATACAGCTATGCCTACTTTATACGGATACAACATACACATAAACAATTACGATAAAATTTTCCCTAATTTTCAAATGTCCTAATTATTACTTTTTATTTTAGGAGCCTGGCCTCTCCCCACCTGGCTTACTGACTGCTCAAGATTAGGGATGGACCAAGTCTTATTTGCTGGGCTGGCAGAGGACATACTCATTCACACATACACCTCACAGACAGAGGGCTTGGAGGATCTAATTTACCTTCCCTTCCCGTCCCTTATATGGTATGCCTCTTTTCTCAGTGAAATAATTAATAGTGCCCACAATATGCCAAAAATATAAAAATGGATATAAGCACTGTCACTTTTGAGAGGTGAGAGTGTTATGCCACTTAGTACGTGTGATGCAGACTCCCGTTTGTTTCATATATTCCTTAATTTTTCTTGGAAGGTCACCCTTACTTAGTTCATCTTTATTGTACTTTTAAAATTCAATTTTATCAATATTTTCTTAGAGGGACACTGTATTCTCCTGTGGCTAGGCATTACTTCCTAATGACTTGGAAGAAAACAAAACAAAGGAACAGGTGCTTTCCATGTCATTTCCACATACATAACTATTTTGTTGTTATTGTTCCTTCCAAAACATTGCATTTAACAGGTTTAGGCACTGCAGGGGAAAAAAAAAAACTTTTTCAAAAGACACCCTTTTGTTTCATTGTTAATAGAAATATGCTGATAGCACAGAACCTCACCTAACAATTGTAATAAATCATGTGGTTGATTCCATCTCTATACTATATATTGTATGTTTTCATGGGCTACGTGCTTACAGTATTTAGAGGATGTTTGTAATTATTGGACTTTCAAGAGTTATATAATCCCGCATTTACTAGTCTCCAAGGGGGATCTGTGGTGCTAGGCCCATATAAAGTACTAAAAAATGAACTCTTCCCTGGACACTTACGGTCATATATACCCTTGCACAAAGCTTCATAATGGCAGGAACTTTGCTCCACTGCTGTGTCCCATCCAGAAAGCCCAGCACATAACCCGCTGCCATCAGGTTGATTCCAATTCATAGTAACCCTATAGGACAGAGTAGAATTGCTCCCATAGGATTTCCAAGGACCCGCTTGGTGGATTTGAACTGCCAACTTTTTGATGAGTAGCCGAGCTCTTAACCACTGCGCCACCAGGGCTCCAAGTAGGTGTTCAATAAATATGTACTGAAGTATTTCTCTTTAGCACCTGGCCCAGGAACTTACACAAGCAAAACTTAGTAAATGTTTGTTGAATTTTTATTTGATACTGGAGTTTTAAGCTGATTCAGTGCTAACTGAGTTCTGCTACCCAAAACCTCTTGCTGTCATCAGATCAGGGTCTCTTATTGGGGAGTTATAGACCCCTTTTGACAATCTGATAGTATACTCTCTTGCCTCTGATACCTCTGTGATATAAATATTTGAGGAATAGAGTTTTGTTAACCACAATTGTAAAAGAATGGCAATAACATTTTGTAGAGGCAGGTTTGAACTACACCTGGATACCCAGAAGCCATGTCTTTTAAGAAATAAGCTTAATGGGTTAAGTCTACCAAAATTTTACAAAGTACAAACAAAATAGTTGGTGCAGTGGTTAAGAGCTACAGCTGCTAACCAGCCGCTCCCTGGAAACCCTATAGGGCAGTCCTACTCTGTCTGTCCTATAGGGTCACTATGAGTCGGAATCAACTCAATGGTAAGTTTCTTTTTTTTTTGGTATACAAACAGTTAATACAGTTTAAATATCCTTCACTAAGAAGTATTCTGGCTAAAAGCAGATATTAACGTAAGTTATCATTCTAGTTGTTTTTAGCTTTCATTTTTAAGTTCCCTAACTTACTGACATTATCACAGAGACACCTGGTAGTAATGCAACAGTTAAGGATCTGCCCAGGTTTCCTTTATAATTCCTAATTTTCAGATGTTTATAAAGGAAATTGCCAAAATTTTAAATTTGCTATGCAGAGCTGTCTGTAGAGATGCAAATTTATTTATGTTTCTCTTTATATGGTTTTATTAAAAAAAAAAAAAATTCGGAACTGCTAAGTCATTTTGAATCACACCATACCTAAAAATAGACTTTCTTAATACTTGAGATGTTTTATCTTTATTATCTATGGCTCTTGCCCAAAGAAATGCAAAAACAAAAAACTCCTCAACTCACCTCCCCATCTTCCAATATACCATAATTTCTCTGAATAAAATGCAGGTGCTTCATTTTAAACGTGGCCCAGTGAATGACATTTAAAAACGACATCTTCGAAAATGGCTACGATGCTTAACACGTTGGCATCACAGGGCCTGGGGCCTTGTAAGAAAGCTCGGCCATACTACCCTACTGTATAATACATTTAATCTGGACTCTCTATGATCTCAACTGTGATGATCTGTTTTGTTATTTTCAGGGCTGCAAGCCCTCAGTTAAACTGAAAGGCCGACTGAGCTTAATTTTCCAGTGAATATTGTTTTTGCTTTCTGTTGTTGAGTTTGGAGCACAGCCATGCCAAGTGACTTCAAAGAACCAAGGGATAGTCATAGAATAACCAGCTGAGAACTTCGCCCTGAGTTCACAAACTATGGGCTACAAGATAATCATATGAAATCCTCCGGAACCAGGAACCAAGACCATTTGCATGAATTTTTAGCTGGATCTGTGTCAAGTATTATTGATTTAGATTTTTTTTTCCTGACTTTACTCGATTTACACAGCATTGAACAAGGACTAAGTCTAATTTCATTTTTTCATCCAGTAACTACCATGTTATTTATGTTCCATAAATAAAATGATAATAGTTGGGACAGAAACTGCTAACTCAGTTTTTACTATTGAGAATAATGTTCTTACTAAATAAAGTTGTTATGTACATGTATACCAGCTTTATTTGGTAAGAGCCCTACTCTTAGTAGTAAAAACAATAAAACACATACTCTACATAGTTGAAAATACTCTGAAATAACGTTTATTAATAAGGTTTACGTTTTGTATTCAGAATTGAGTCTTCATAGTATATTCACTATTTAGGTATATTCCAGTGAATTATCATAGGAAGCGAAGATCTGCCATAGTTTCTAACCAAAATCTCTCTAATTACATGGTTCCAAGATAAATCAAAATGAACCTTAGTTTCAACCATTAAAAACCACGGGCTAAAACATTCAACAAGAAAATTCCTTTCAGAGAATGGGAACTATAACCTTTTGGCTACCCGAAACAGTTCTAAATGGAAGTATAGTACCTCCATCTTTCTAGAAATGGAAGCATACACTTCAAAATAACAATTCAAAAATAGAACACACGACCTACCAAAAAATATCAGTAATTTGAGTTGCCAAACTGAATTCACAAATTATGACTGGGCTAGCTTGAAACTAAAATTATTAATAATTATTCAAAATAATTCACTGCCTATTCTAGAAAACATCTTAATCCTAACCTGGACAAGTGACTACTTAGTAACACCTTCCTCAGTGGCTAAGAGGCACTCAGTTTCCACTGTGAAAGAGACCCATTTAAATGGGTTTAATATCAGAATATATACTGATAAATTATTCAGATCTTACTTTTCAAATGTGGGGCAAGAGGAAGGTTTGGTGACCCGGCACTGTATTTTAAATTGAATCGAAATCAATTCTTGGGAATTAAAAATAATGTCTTAGAACCCGGCCGAGGCCCCAGATTTGGCCACTGAATGCTATGTGATGTGCTTGCTGAAAGACAAGAACGAAACACACACATCCGAGCAAAGAGAGTGCTGGCCACAGTCGTGGGACTCACACCAAGGGAAACCTGTCCTTAATTTATCCCGCCGTGTGCAGATTTGGCAAGGATCTCCAAACATCATTTACATACCATATGCCATGAATTACCTAGGCACAATGGCTGTGGATAAATATAATGTTTCGAGTCTATTTGCTTCCTTTATAGGTTTTGCAGCTTTCATTTTATTTTCCACATTGCTAAATAATTTAATGCAATATTGCGTTCTGCAAAAGATGTTTTGCTAAATCAATAAATAGTTCATTGTGCCTTGTAACCGGGGGAAAGAAAAAATTCCTGAGAGAGGTGACCAGGAGGTATTATTTCTGTTATGGAAGAATCAAATAAAGGAAATCAGTTATTTATTCTTTCATCTCATTTTAATCTTTGTCTTTTTACTTGGCATACAAATGTATAATGTAAGGCACTCAACAATAAAATAAACAAAAATCAGACACTATAACTTCTGTGGAAAACAGCAAAATTGGACAATGAGTTTATATATTTAAAAGGAATCCTTAAAAATGTATTCTCAATAATTCCTACTATTTGTTCCTCTTATAACTAAAAGGCATTATAATCATCCTGTGCCTTAGTTTCCCTCTCCAACCAATAATGGTATTAATAAGCACTTAGTGATATTTGTCCAAATGCTCAAATTAATTTAGAGTTAGGTTGATAAGAATGTGTACTTAAACCAAAAAGATCAATAGCCTAAAAAAGGCTTGGAGCAGAACTATGTACGTATTTTTTGTTGTGTACTGTAAATTTAACTGCATAAACTTCCAACTAAAAATGACATTCACACTATCATTTTTGATAGAATATTGCACAATAGGAGTACTCATTAATGCAGGGTAATATAGTGTGATAAGCAGTTTAGACATCAAAATAGTAAAAAAAGAAAAAAAAGAAGAGAAAGAAAAGCCAGTTGGTCTCCACTTTAATGAGTAAAATTAAACTTAAAAAATTAAATACCTGAGGAATTAATGAAAAATTAGATATGCATTTTTTAACTGTGTCAAATCAGGAGCATTCATTCTGTAGTCAGTTTCTGCTGCAGAGATTTCAGTGCCATTACCAAAAAAAAATCACATCCATCCTATATTTGATGACAATATATAGACACATCACACCATTCAAACTGAAATATCATTTAAATGATTTTATTTATCCTATAGTCACCCTACTAAATAGAAGGGTTTTTAAGAAAATCATTTAATATAAGGTATCTGAAATATCTTAATTCTTTTGAGCACTGGTAAAGAGAGGCAAAAGCCCATCAGCTGCAAAGTGTGTGTACACAGGTCATTTCTTGATCTTTAACTACAAAATACAAAGTGCTCACATAATTCTCAGCTGTATTTTAAAATAAACAGAAAAGGAGGTGTGTCCATATACTAGTGAGAAATACGTAACAGACAATACAGTAATTTCAGAACACTATGGAATACTTTGCTTTCTTTAGAGGGAAGAAAAAGAAAGAAGCTACCACTTGAAGACCGGCAATGAAAGGGTTAATAGACATATGCTGTATAATTAGGAGATGCATTAATGATTATGAATAGTAAATGATTTGGTGCAAAGAAAAATAATTTAGTCAAAGGGACATGTACCTATCTTACATGTTTATTAGTAACTGTATATAACTAGAGAATTCTGATATTAAGAATCTTGCATTATTGGTGTAAATACTTCCAAGGGTACATCAAATCGTAATCTTTCATACGACATCCATCAAACCAGGCTGGAGATTTTGACAAACATTAAACACAGTAAGGAGGCAATTATGTATGCATGATTTAATCTGCAACTAATTAATATGCAAATTTATTCATATGTTAGTTACTAAATTAAAAATGCAAAGAAGCCCTTATGGTGATTCTCGAAATTTTGCACAAACAGAACATTTAAAATGTAAGAAAAATGAAGTTTTTCAGAAACCTATAACACACTTTCAGTGTCTCCAGAACCTGTTGCATTAAGGAGACTTAAAAACGTGTTTAAATACTAGATAATAATTTAAAAGGTGTGCTAATTTTATGTGAGAATGTGGGAACAGAAAGGTTAATCAGAATTCTCTCGAACTCTTAAGAGATACACTCTACCAGACAAATGGTATTCTATTTCTAAGCCTCCTTCCTTGTTTTGGAGGTTGTCAGAAGTTGGTCACCTTACTGATATCCTGCACAAATGGTCTGGAGTTTTGAGGGGAATAAATAGTATTTGAAAGCCACCAGATAAACTGCAAATTCCAGGGTAACTCTGAGACGATTTGGTGTTCACTAAACGTACAATTCGCTTCTCAAGATGGCAACTCGCTCTTTTTGCCTTTGGGGAAAAGCTCTTTGCAAACAGAGAAAAGGAAGGAAAATCTTGAGGGAGGCTAGAAATTCTCCCAAACTCTCTTCTAAATGCATCTTCAAAGAAAATAATACAACTAACCAAAGAGCAACAACAACCCAGAAAAGCAGAAGGTAATTTCATCTGAATTCAATCTGGCTATTTTAGCCCTGCATTTTCCAGACAGTCCAAAATGGATTTGAATCTTTTATGTGCAATGAGGGGTGTGGAGTGGTGATAATTAAAAAATATCTTTGGGTGTCTGTATACACGTGAGCATTCATTCAAGCGTACTGTATTATCCTTTGGCACTGTTGCTTTCTGCAGGAATCTTATTTCCCTATGACCTCCTAGTGATCAGCTGCAAGACTTTGTGTGGATCGCCTCTCATCTGATTACCTTTCTCATCCAAAGTCCAATGACCATGTATCCAGCCTCTGGAGCTGGCACTTGGAACCGCTGTAGTGGCCTCAAGAAATCAACACAAGTCAACTGTATGAGGAAGCACAATAACAGCGTCCACAGCTCTTCCCAGGGCACTGAACTCTCACCCACGTTAAAAAAAAAAAAAAAATCGCCATCAGTCTCACCGCTGCCAAGTGACACACAAAAAGGAAGTTAACCATTGGCTGTTACTTGCATTCACAGTCTGACTCTGATTTCCCAGCTTCCCTTAGCCCATTCTGATGCCAAGCGGACTACAGCTTGCCCATTTCATTTCGACCACGGCAGCCAAAAAAAGCACTGCCCCACCGTGCAACGACAAGCAGTCTGTTTTGATATTAGTACCTCAGTATGCAATAGAAGAGAGTCAGATGTCCCCAAACTACGTGCCCTCCCCTGAGGGCCTCTGTCCCGGCCTTCCTTGGCCAGAGAGATGGAGAGCATGCCACAAATCTCTCGCTTTGAAAGCACAGCAAGGCAAGGCACCATCAGCGGGGCTCACACAGAAATGGCGATGAGCTCCATCTTCTTCTAGGGAGAGAAATGCATGCCCTCAATTCAACACTCGAGTCTAACTGGAAATATTAACTCACATTCTATTCACTCCCTGCCAGCCAGCATATGTGAGCAAACTGAATTATATAAGAAAAGGAGCCTTTTCCTTATATAATTAAATTTTTATAAACATCAGTAAGTAAGCATCAGATTTTCTAGTTTTTGTTTCAGTAAAGGCTGGGGAATATTTGGAGTTCAGAAGAATGGATTCTTGTCACCTATTCCCAGAGATGGTGGGATGGTATCAGAGCCCTGCCCATCCTCAAGCATGTTCTGATTTCTTTGCTAAATGTCCAGAGTTAGACTCTACCCCGGTTTAACCTCTGACTGTGCCTCGTAAGGTTCTCTCCAGCACGTCATGCTTTTATGATTCATTCCAATGAATGAGGCATGATCAGGTGAGGATGTCAATTTCTGGGCAGTTCAGGAATTGGAGAGTCGCCCAGGTATCTTTTCATTTTAACAGGTGATTCAATTTTTGTTCTGACCAGAACTGAACATAAAGCTTTTAAAAGCTTAAATGTACACATTTATGCAGTCATTACACAGTGTTAAATCTAATTTGTTCTTTTTACTGTCACAGGAAGCACATGTTTAAAGCAATCTGTTTCCTCATGTGAATGCTTTCCTGTCTGTTTAAAAAAAATTGCGACACACTTTACCCTGAGTAACCAAGAGGTGATCATAAATATCCCTAAATAGCATTAAACAGATATGAAAGACATTAACACTTCCAGAATGCCAAAGTAGTATTAAAAAAAAAAATTCTAACAGATGCTCCTAGGTCAAAAAGTGAAATGTGTGTTTCCTGAAAAAACACTCTCATCAGAATCATAAATGAACTGTGAGTAGAGAAATGAGGTGTTGCTGAGCAAACCAGAGGATCCTTTTGGTGAGGAACATAAGCAATCCATTGCCAAAGCGCACTTGCCATAAAAAGAGCCAAACTGAAATGGAAGTTTGATGATAAACCAATATCCTTTGTAATCCACAAGGTGGCAATGACTACAAATGAGGGGTAGCTAAGTGGGATCTGTCGGGTTTCCCAGAGAAAACTCCATCCACAACATGGTTCTGGCTCACGGGCAGCTCAGGGGCACCAGGAAACAGCCTAGCGCTCACTAGACAAAAGAGACCTTTCCTGAGGAATTGAACTTGGTGCCCGGGTTTTCTGTAAATTAAAGTTGGCTGGGGCAAGGCATTCGTGTGAAATGTAGAAACTACAAGCTTTTTTTTTTTTTTCCTTCTGGCAGATGTTTTTTTCTTTAAATGCAAGAGTTAACTCATCAGTCCTTACAAAAACAAAATTGTTTGAAGTTTTTCATAGTTGATGAATAATAGCTGAGCAAAACTGCTTTTCATGAATTCGGCAATGGCATTAAGACAAGGCACCTTACAATGGGGCAAAGACTAGAATCCAGCAGTTCTTTGACTTCATCTTAGAACATCCGTACAAATATTCGCGCTAATGTCAGAAACTGACTTAAACAGTCCTACACAAATTTAACTGTTTTATAAGAGCAACAATCTGCCACTCAGGCCCACCTAGTCTATCTAGTTCGTTTTGCAAGATGAAGTTAAAATTCCAGCCCTCACCTTCACTTTGCTTGGGGAACCAGAGTCAGCCCCACAACTGTAAACCCAGGCATCACTCAGAGGGACCCGCCTCTGGCCAATTATGGACTAACACGGATATATTTGAAAGAAAAAGCATGTATCTCCTTATCACTTGGAGGCAGGGCTGATTTAGGCATAAACAAATCATTGGCAAAGGGATTCGTATTACTAGGAGCTTATTTCAAAAGAGAAGAGCTGGGAGTACATACTTCCAACACAAACTTTGCAGAGCAGTAAGTCTAATGATTAAAAACGCTAACTAGGTTTCTTGGCTTGATAGGGACGGTACTGTAAAGACAAAGAGATACAAAAAGCACTTGCTATATTTCATCATTTTAGAAAAAGAAAGGGCCCTCCATTAGGTCAAATCCTTCCGCACGTAATTTAGAGCCTGGTCTTAAGTTTCTACTCTGCTGCTAACTACTCAAGTAAGCAGCATGTCAGATTTTTTTCAAGCGCCAAAAGAAAGGCAGTTACCTCTCTGCTGATATTAGCACTGCTGGTATCGTTGTTGTTATATTTAAAAGGTGTCAGGGCGGTGGTAAGCATATTATACACGTTCTGTCATTTACAGGTAGTCCTCGACTTACATCAAGGTTCCATTCTGACAACTCCATCGTAAATTGGTTCGGACATAAGCCAAATGCCTCTTTTATTTCAAGTTTTCGTTATTATTGCCTTTTTTTCCTCAGTGTCTTTTTAAATCTGATCTTTAGTTGTCTTTTGGGGTTGGAAACATTACACATAAACTTATAGATATGACGACATCAGCAAATTATGCACTGCGACATTGTATGCAGTACATATTACTAACGATAACATGTACAAACAAAAAAAAAGCTGTAAGTGCGGTTCGTTGGCGTGGTTTGTTGTAACTCGAACATGTCGAAAGTCAGGAACTACCTGTATTCATCACAAGACCCAAAGAAGGTATATATATTTTTCTCAGGGAAGAATTCAAGGGTTTTACATCATGCGCCCAAGGCCACGTAGGTGGTAGGGGGCACAGCCACTAAAATCTAGTTGATCAGATTCCATGTGGTTAACCACTAGACCATACTGTCTCTATTAAAGAAATGCTATCCTCGATCACCTAGCCTTTCCAACCAATCGCCTTGCAGCAGGAGTTTTACCTTATAAACACTGCACTAAAGAAGTATGGAGGGCCATTCTATAATAAAATGAAACTTTTTAATATTTGATTTCTTCCAGATAGTCAAATACTTGCTAAGTTAACAAAAATCATATTGTGGCATGCTTTTTGGTCCTGAAAGTGTTCTGAGTCGCTATAAGCAGCATGCTGTCATGGTTTAAGAACATAGAAACCTTGGAGACAGACTGGCCAGGACTTAATCCCAGCTCTGCCACTTACTTGCTGTGTGGCCTTGGGCATGTTTATTCACCTCTCTGTGTCTCAGTTTATCTATGCATAAGTAGTGGTACTAATCTACTAGGGTTTTTGTATGATCAAATGATTTAACATATACCAAGTGCTTGGAACAGAGCCCAGCACAGAATAAGCAGTATGCTGAACATTTGTTATTAGTATACCTACATCATCTCATTAAGGTAGACAGGCACCATTCATACCTATTGAGTAGACAATGAAACAGATTTGTGACCTGACCAAGGTTACCGGGTGAGTAAGTAGAGGAAATCAGATGTGAAATTAGGAATTATTTCTAGCGCAGTGTTATTTCCACCCTACTATACTTTTTTTTTTTTTCTTTAAGAAGCCCTAGTAGCACAGTGGTTACGGCTCGGCTGCTAACCAAAAGTTTGGGAGTTTGAATCCACCAGTTGCTCCCTGGAAATGCTCTACTCTGTCCTATAGGGTCACTATGAGTCAGAATCGACTCAGTGACAATCGGTTTTATATAACTTTTTACAGAAGCCCTGGTGGCACAGTTTAAGCACTTGGCTGTTAACTAAAAGGTCAGCGGTTCGAATCTACTAGGGGCTCCACGGGAGAAAACATGTGGCAGCCTTGTTAAAGATTTACAGCCTTGTTAACCCTATGAGGCGGTTCTACTCTGTTCTATAGGGTCGCTAGGAGTTGGAACTGACTCAACACCAGTGGGCTTGGGTTTTGGTTATACAACTTTTACTGTTATATTCATTCACTGGAAATATATTTCAAAGTAACATGCGTAAGGCATGTTCATTTCTATGGGACAAAAAAAAAAGATGTACGTGTAAAGGTACATGTAAAACATGGCCCCTACCACTTCAAAGTGGTTACAATTGAGTAAGAGGACCAAGTCCCTCCATAATAAGCTTGATGGATACAAAGTTCATAAGTTACACTGTTGTTTATTTTTTGAATGCCAATTTTCTTAAGGGGCTAGATTTTATGCTCTTTAAAAATGCTAAGACTATTTCCCACAAATTGGGATTCTAGTGGCAAAACACTGAGAATTTTTCCTGTACACAGAGAACCTCAGTCATGAGGCTTCCCAAGTGAAATAAAGGCAAAACATAGTACAAATGAAGAGAAAGAAATATTCAGTGTAACATGGGGTGTCTAGTTTTTATAGTTTAGTTGAAAAACATGCTTTGAGTGAATATAAATGAAGAAAGACAGGAGTGAATGAACGAAACCTCTCAGAAGGCTTTCTCCCCTCCCACCTGGGTGCTTCCAGTTTATTAAGTTTCACGTTAAGAGGTAGGTTATTAACGCAATTTATAAAAGAAAAAAATAAAACAGCATTTGTTTGTAAAACAACTACCTAGTGAAGTTTGAATTTTGCAATTCTAACTATAGCTGCCCATGATTAATATGCTTAACCCCGTTTTCTTTTGCTCAGCCATGTCAATTAAGGACTGATCCTATGTGCCAACTTCTTGCGTACATCCAAAAATAAAATTCACATAAAGGCACTCTATGAGGAACTCACAAGGTTTTGGCAATAAAATCTGTCTCATGAAGCACGTGCCTTAATAATAAATGGCAAAATTTGTACCTTGTTATGATGTAAAAATACTTTTGAGCAGTACAATCGTTAGACAAATAGGGTTATTGTCTACTTAAATGAATAGTTTTTAAAAACTAAACTGATTCTACAATTCTTAACCAGCAGATCATGAGTGTTCTATAAGATCTGAGCTTCAGCAGTAATGAGAAATGAGCTGAGCACTGCTGCACCCTTAGCTACATTTTATTTTTATCTCATCTTTTAACTCTTAAGTCATTAAATACTTTTAAAATAAAGCCCCAGTTTTTCTACTCTACTTATTACTGAATTATTTTGTACTTCAAGTTTGTCTCATAGTGAGCAAGTCAGAAAGTATTATTGTGCCCTCTGTTAATAAACCTGAGCACCTGTGAAACAACCGAATTCCCCGAACAGGGTTACTTGAAAACATTAACGCTAAGAAGCAGCCACCTACTTGAAACCGCTTTCTCAGAGCAGCTAATGATATAATGATATACTGTGCCAATCCGTAGACTGAAAGCCATTACAATATTATTATAAGTATAATCCAGGAGGCATATTTAGAGTGATATGGATTGGGGGGGGGCAGAGGAGGTTGCTGTAGACAGGTAGTCTCTCAGATGATATCAAAATAATTGTTCCAAACTAGTATTTTTCTAAAATCCCTAAATGGTAACAGCAAGTGTGACAGTGACAATTTTTGATTTTGTGTGTGAGGAATAACACTAGTTCTAACGATTAAATGCACCGCGAGGGTCATCTTTCTGGAGAAGAAAAGTTATTCTAATATGAGTTCATGTTTCACAAAGGACATGCTCTTTAATCATGGTAATTGAAAACAACTGACATAGACAACACGCTATGATATTTTCTTTACAATTTGCTATGAGGGGTGCTTTGCTAAGAAATGGCGCTATGACTCTTCTGTTCCACGGAATAATCAAAATAAATACAGTGAAATTTAATACACACACGGATCCTCTTCTGATTACTCTAGAAGCAAATGCTTGCATGTATCAAGTTTCTACCCAAGTAGCATATTTATGATTAATTAACTTCTCTGATGACAAAGTTAGACTAGAGAAACAACAGTGGGTGTTGCTAAACCATCTAAAATCATTCTTAAAATGTTCTCTTCAAAATATAATTTGCACGGTCTTTCAGGAGTGAAATCTAGACCTGTCACTGAAACTTAAATCATCTTTATTTCCAACCGGAAATTTTACAAACTGCAGAATCTTCTGCACTACCTTAACTTTTCTGAAGAGGGAGTCTGTGCTCAAGCAAAGCATCAAACTCCTCAAACAGCTCTACACCTATGCAACAGCAGCAACTAAAAAAAAAATCAGAATCACTCACATGCTGCTGTTTTGAGATAAAATAATTGAGTATTTAAAACTACAAATTTTGCACTGCATATTCTAAAAGCTCTTATTCCTTTAAAATGCACACTTCCATGTACACAAACACAGCCTGGGACAGCAAGATCCAGTCTGAGAAAGCCATCGCTTTGAAACGCAACTTTACGTTCTGTTTAAGAATTCAGTGCCATTACTTGAAAAACAAAACAAAGCAGGTGTCTGTCAACAGCCTGACAGTATTTTAATTTGCCTTAAGAAAATACAACTCTGCTACTTGTGAGGACCCTCCTCATTCTTTTAGGATTATTTCTGCATTTTCTGAGAGAATCTTATTTATGTAGTCAGTACTCCAAGTTCTATCTGACTGATTTATGAATTTCAAAGAAAACTTTAGAACTGTTTCAAAGCAGCAAAACATACCTTGAAAATGCAGAAATTGTCAGTGGTTGAAATGAAAAAAAAAGGGAAAATTTTGCTATGTTAGGAAATATAACGTATCAATCAATGAAATTCAAAAAGTTAAAAAACAGTATTCGACCAAATATTGAGTCAAGCATCTGTATTATTCCATAAACATGAAATAAATTCACAGTTAAGACAGATGCTGTAAAACAAGTTTTTATAATTTCAAAATACACGCCAGCCCTGTTGTAATGCTCTCGCAAGGTAAAGTGGCCTTGCGACAGCTTCTTAGATATCTCGGTAATTAAACTACTAGGATGGATCCAAGACTTGACACCAAAATGTACTCTTCAGCAAAAGTGATAAAACAAGGTTCAAAGTAACAGTTTCCTGAAATGTATTTCTTCTTTCTCAACAAACATGCTCAGTTTTATGCTGAATATTATTGTTTTGGTTACTGAAATCTTGATTAAAAAGTACTGGTAAATCTTAGCAGATGAAATGGTATATTGAACACTTGATTTAAAATAAAAACACATATACTGTGTGTGTATAAGTGTGGAGGGGGTCAGAATGTATCATGAACACAGCCTTAAAAGAGCTTGCTGAGTAGAACAATCAGATGCTACTAGCCAGGAAGGCATCTCTGTGATGGAAGGAATGATGGTTGGGTTTTTAGTGTTTGAGACATACAATCTTTTCATCTTTTCATATGTAAAGATCATCCCAGAATAAGTGAAAAACACATATAACTTTTCATCCGTAGTTAACTTTTGTGTTCTTCTTCTCACTTACATTTCTTCTCTCTCTCTATTTAAAGCATGCACACCAAAGAATACTTTTATATTTAAGGGGACAGGACTGGGTTTCAAGATAGAGAAGACAATCCATCAATCCAAAATTCCAATCAAAAATACACAAAATTTTCAGCAAACTTACGGGATATGAAAATGTGCAATGGTATATATGTTGTATATCTGCATGTACCTTGTCCATTTTTTGAAATACTTTTAATGGACTAAGAAGGCCTAAAGAAAACTAAAATATAGGGATCCTACTATATTTGTTCCATTCACCAGCAATTAATAAAAAGCATGATTTCTATAGCCCCTAAGTGCAATGGAGAGGACAGACTGGTTTTCAAAAAAAACAATGTATTGCTGAATTTGCAGTCTTTTAGCTTAACTAATTAATTCAGTATCAACTGTACACAAAAATACTTGCTTTGTGATGAACGTTTTCTCTACTTTCAAGGTGTCCCCCAATATCATGTTATATATGCTGCGTAAATTGTGTGAATTATAGTTTTGTTTGAAATGATTTATTTGGATTATCTTTAACCTCCTTCCTGCCTATAAATTTTCATAATTAATATGCACAATTTAAAAAACCAAAACTCATCTTTCAAAACCATTAATTAGAAAATGGGTACACTAAGCTGCAAGTTGAATATTATGCACTATCCCAATACGCTAATGTAAATACCTAGAGTTATACTTCTTTGCAAAGTATCTACCTCTCCAGGAATGAACCTTGCAGAGGCCCCTCCTTATCACACGATTGGATACTTCTTGACTTTCCTATGCAGGATGGAGTCCAGACAGCTGTCACTTAGTTTACTTGTGATAGACAATATAATGTTTTAATATAAATTTCATTTTCAAGAAAGTCGTATTATCATGTGAGTTAAAATTTTGTTGACATGAAAAAGCATGATTGTGATTTCTTTATGATCATTTTCAAAAGTGACAGGGGAAATTATGTATTTTATATACAAAGTTTTTAAAATCTTTTATAATTTCTAGGCCCCTAATAAGAGGGTAAAATTACCAACTTCTTTTTTAAATTATTTGTGATTTCTTCAAATATCGGGGAGGGGGGATGTATGTTTCCAAAAGGGCTTAAACTACTGTGAAATCTTCAGATAAGAAGGTTTTATATAATAGAAAGCACACAGGACAACTAATGCCATTAGCATTATCCATCTTTTCCTGATACCCCTAATAATCTCTTCTGTAAAAGAACATCTCATAAGATTTTAAGATTTAATTTTATTTAGGAATTCTTTCCTTATAGAAATTGATAAACTTAGTGTATTGTACACATTGAGCTTTTATTCTTCATATCCACTTAATGATTAACTCAGGTCTCAAATTTTCCTGAATTATTCAAACCCTAGTTTAGAATCTTTACAATAGCACAGATCATTTTCCTTATGACCCATGTGTCCAAAATTAACTGTGACCACTTGATACTAAGCTTGCCAGATCCTCCTTAATTTAAAAACAAAACAAAATAAAACTGCAATACAACATATAAAATAAACTTTACTGAAAAGTGCAGTTAGAAATATGATCACTGGTGAAAAGAGAGCTCCTAAACTATTTCTAAGGGTGAGATCTCTTACTTCCAGAGAATTCTAAAGCTCCCAGGATCCCAACTGAAGATGAGGGTGAGATCGTCACTAAAGTTTCAAACCAGATTAGAGTGGAGATAAATTCCACCAACGTTTGAAGTAGAATGACTGTAGTTGTTACTAGTTTCTGGTAAGACGTGTAATCATTTTGAAACATTCCAAACTACAAGAAGATCAGGTTTTATGTGTTTACATATTGGTGAGCACAATAATGTTTCCGGAAGATAATCTCTTTGCAGTTTATTTTACTGTGTGTTTGATAAGAATACTTTAAAAGGCCACAAAATGAAATTATTTCGCTAGTTTCTAGATTTTAATACTTTCATGTTAATTTACATTAAGAAACATGGATCTTTTTTTTTCAAAAAAATGGTTGAAAATGGTACATTTTTCTCTGCAATTAGGGCTTACATGAATTCAATATTTGTGATTATTAGGTAATACAAAGATGAGAAATTTACTGGAAAGTGCAATTAGCTTATAAAATATTAAGATGAAAATATGTTTAAAAAATAATACCAGTAAGTGGAAATCTAACACAACAGAAGTTCACATGTAGACTCGAAAGCATAGGCATACAAAATAAATTCTGGCATCAAGAGATAAAGCAATAGTAAAGCCTTCAAGAGATGAGGGCTACAAGGAAAAGAGCAACATACTAAAATCTAAAGAGAGAATATGAAAATGTTGTGTAGTAATAAGCAGAGCTCTTGTGGGCACTTAAATAGTTGTCATTTTACAAAGTCTTTACACACACACACACACACACACACACACACGATCACCCTAGCCCTAACTACAGGCCTCTGTTCTCCAGAGGTGAAGTCTTCCTTCCCTTCATTCTGCTAGTGCCTGTAGGAGGGTTCTTCACTATCCTATGTCATGCTTTTAAAGTGGCTCGAGGTCTCTAGATGCAGTGCACAGTACAAACACACACTCATGGATCCTGCCAGATCCAAGGCATGATGTCGGCATTATGTTTTCTCTCCTCCACAGATGCTGCAGTGTTTTCAAAACAGGGCAAGACAATCCTCTCCTTTCCTGATTTCCTGTGATGACCCAGCCCAATGGCGGCCAAAGAAGTCCAGCCTCTACATTGGAGTCGTGTCATAAGTGATATCTGATTATGGAATATTACAGTTTAAATTGTCTTTGTTTTATGTAAGAAAGAGAGAGGGTCCATTTCAAAAAGAGGGGGAAAAAAGTGAGTTGACACAACAGATTGTGACAGATTTATTACTATTTATCATCGTAAATATGTATCGAAGAAAACATGTGAATGTCTTTATCTAGTCATAATCACTCCAAAAGAAACCTTTTATTACCTTCAATCTTTTATTATCTAATATACGAATACTTGTACATATTAAAGCAAGTTTTATAAGTAATTCTTATTGGATAAATAGTCATAATTTTATTTGCGCCTAAAAGAATAAGCATGGCAGAGGTCTAAAAATATAGAAACAGAGAGCTACTGGGTTAAATGGGTTATGGTGTCTGTTATGGATATCTCTTTAGATCAAATTAAAATATAATTCTGTGCTGTGGTAAGGCACATGGATTTCATTATAAGTAATAAGCAATTAATATACAAAAATGCTAATATAAACAATTTAAATTGTTCTTAAAACAGAGTTGAGATTTTTTTAAGTAATAATCATAAATTGATGATTGGATTCTAAAATTACCCAAACTATCTTATTCTTCTTACTCAAAAAAACAAAACAAAACAGAAAAATAAGGACAAAATTTGTTTGTAATTGAACTTTTCTCCTCCTTGTTCTTAAAAAAGGCTTATTTACCAAAAATGTTCTATAAGGATAATTAAAACATTCAGCCAAGAAAAATTATCTAAGAAGAGTAAATTCTAAACTAACCATTAAAAGCTAAAAATTAAATAATAACAACTCAGTTTCCAATTCCTCAGTTTTTTTATTTATTATGAAGAAAGGAAAGATACTTTAAGATTTCTGAGCATATCACAACATACCAGCAACAAATAAATGACCTTAATAGCAAAGACAAAACTATAGCAGTAAAACTTTCTATAGCAGCCAGCCAGCTATAGGTAAATATTTTAAAATTTACAGAGAACTATGAGAAATTGTTGTTGACAACGATTAAGCATAAAGATAATATCTAATGTCACATCAATGTACTACTAAGAAATTACATAATTTCTTCATAATGTTAGCATTAGAAAAAACAAAATTAATTTCAATATGAGGCTTAAATAGAGTACTACAGCTTTAAATTTTTTTCATGGCTTTTATAGCAGAAACAGAGCTATTCTATCATTTCAGAACATTCAAAGTTCCGCTTATTGTATTTAATACTGTGCGTATTAAGTACAGGAATGTTTAAAATGTAAACAGTTGTGAGGACTACATCACTGGAAGTTGTCATAAAAGCTATTAAAATCTAAAGTTTAATCTAAATTAAAGCCAGCACTAACTTCAAGCTTAAAATATGCTTATAAAAACCCAAGGGAATATTAGTCAATTTCAATACAATGTAGAAATTCAAAGAATAAACTACTCAGCACATTTTTAAGTGACTTTTTGATAGTCCAAAATTTTATACGCTACTGGCAGTTTTACTTACACAATATTTTCATATGTTTATGAATAATTTTGTGATGCTTCTCCAATATTACCAAGCCTATGATAATCAGAATGCAAAATTTGTTTTTTGTTTTCTTTCTCCCGATAAGACTCATTCTGATACATTTGTATAATAATTTTCTGGATTGGGTGAACTAAAATCAAGTCAAATACACAGGTGTTTGGGTAATCTCAACTTAGCACATTTGCAAAACCCATTATTCTTCTATATTAACAAAAAAAAAGAAATAAAACTAATAGAGAAGCATCAAATTGGTAATATATTTTGGGAAACAAATATAATTTTATTTTGAAGTATAAAAACTTATAATAAGGTTCATTAGCATTCTTTTCAAAGAACACTAATACCTTGCAGAACACTGAATTAAATATATATATACATCTGACAGCAGAGAAAGACAGGAAACAAAGAAGGAAGGAAGGAAGAAGAAGCAAGGGAGGAAATCACATTTTTGTTCTATATAAGGAAAAAATTACTAGACATAGCTGAGCCCTAAAGAAAACTAAATAAAATTATCTAGGAACACAAATCTGAAAATATACATAAGAATTCAACATAAAGTATCATGCATTTAGCTGTGATCACAACCAACTTCTGCTATCTTGAGGGGAGGGGTGAGGAAACCTCAGTAACTCCAGCTATTAAAAAGACCCAGAATGCTTTTGGTTACAGCTGGATTCTTCTAGTTGCCACCAGGTATTAAAGACACTAACAGCTACTGATGCAGCTACCTTTGCAGCTTTTATTCAGCAACCTCTCTAGAAAATAGAGATATTCGCCCAGCACTCTGGACTGAAACCCATGTAAATTTTTCCTAAATCCTCTTCACAAATCTCCTTTCGCATGCAAATCCATAAAATCATCATAATACTGACAAAGAATTTAACCAACACATGAAACTAATACTCATTCTCTAGAAAGCCCTGTACAGGTACAACTCCTCGAACTTCAGGCACCTTTTCAAGGCTCTCTTCAGAGTTTAACCTGCTGAATATCAACATAACCACCCAGTTTTCCAGGATGTGCAATTAATTACTCCAAGATGGGACATGTGGCTGGGCATGCAAGTTATTCCTACCTCACCCACATCCTAGATAAACGCGCTGCTCTGGGAGCCGGGAACCTCATTTACTCTTATCTCCTTTGCATCAATACGAAACAGAACAAAATAAACAACATACAAAGCAGAAACAAGCAGTACTTACTGAAGAGGGCAAACCTGGAGGAACTTTTCGAACTTTCTTTGTCTGTACCTCTGAAAGAAAAGGAAGCACTCTGTAAGCTCATCACATGCCCATTTTTCTAACAAAAATGCTTGAAACCACGAAGCCATTTAGATTAGAATGGAGTTTTTTTTTTTTTAAACATCACTACCTTAGCAAAATGTAGTCACCACTATCTCCTTTTTTCTGGCAGAAATCAAATACTGCTTTGTTAAATAAGATGCCTTCAACTTTTTTAATGACTTGTTTTTTTGGTTGTTTGTTTTTAAGTTTCCTTATGAATCTACACACAGAAACAGTTCTCCTACTACTATAAGGTGTAACCTATTCCTACAGGGTACTAGTGGGGGGTGTCACCAGCTTGACAACTGATCAAAATTTTATGGGTTTTTTAGGGGGAGGTAACAGTGGGGGGAGAGGGTGGCATTAATAAAAAGGAAAAGAAAAAGCCTAACAGTAGTCACTCAGACATTCAAACAGGGACTCCTTTACTCACCCATGGCACTACTGTGAAGAGGCCTCCTTCGGGGGTTATTGCTAGAATACTGATAGTACTGGGAACCAGGCTTGGTGGGCGAAAGGGTTCCTGGGTTGCCCATATCCATGTCACCTCCAAGGAGACTCTGCTAAAAGGTCAAAAAGGGAAAACAAACATATTTGGTTCATTTTTTTTGTAACACCACCCACCTGATTGTTAGTACTTAAACCAATGCAATAAAGAAAACAGCATCTGCTAAAGGGAAACAATTAAAACAAAAAAGAAAGGAAGAAAAAGCAGTCTAAGAAGCTATGTCAAAGGTTCTGAATTTTTAATTCTTTAAAATTCTTTTGTGAGTGTTAGATCCCTTTAAACAATATTTAAACAAATTTTTTTCAGAGGACTAACATTTTCATTTGACAAGCGAATGGCATTTACATAAGCCTAGTGTTTTCTTTATCGAGATGCAGACTCATATCTGTGAACAACTCCTGCCCTTCCTTAGCTAGACCCAGGAAGAATCTCATTTTTCGAGCACACAAAACTTCCCGGCTGATCCCATTGGGGGTGAGGGTGGATGCAGCCATTCCACTGAGCTGAGAACTCTGCTTCTGCACCGGTACAGCGTGATCCTCCACGAATGTACCAGAAGATAAAATGCCAGCTGAACCGAGAGAAATGCAAATGTTCACGTTAACTTCCAAAATTTTAGGAATAGCAGGCATTCTAAGCTAACAGGCACAGATTCAAGGACTTCAGAATACCCTCTTGAGGACTATCGGAAGCTAAAATACATCCCCCCACAGATTAAACATTTCCCTGAACCCTAGAAAACTTCCACAAATATCATTAACTTATTACCGTGTGTCAAATTACTAAACTTCCAAATATGATGACAAAAGAAAGATTATACAATAATATTACATTCTCTAAAAGCTACATAGAAACTTACCCATAATATATAAATCGCCTGATTATACTCTGCTTTGAACACATTGTTCTTTTAATTATTCTGATATGTAATAGAACAAGTGTAGATACTACCATTTATATTAAGAACAAATTTACTATTTAATAAAGAAATTTTAAAATTAAGTAGTAAAAATCTAACTTTATCGTTACTTGTAATCAACTTTTACTGACTGAACTAATTACTGTCCTTGATAAAGTACAGAATGTGTTTTCCCTAATCTAAATTCTAATCACCATGTCACTCACAACAGACTTAGGGATGCTTCACTAACACACTATTCACATGCAAAATACTCTAAATAGGCCAATTATGACTCTGCCCCTGTTCCCTGGTTAACCCGCTGAGAACTGAAAAATTTCACAAGGCAGTCACCAACTAAAACAAAGGGTCCTTGTTTTAAATTAAGACAGTCTTTTTGATTCCTAAATAGCTCAACAAAGTGGCATGTCTTCTGGTGAAAGCAGTTGGTCAAATATGACCCATAAGCTGGAAAATCAAAAATGAAAACCTCCCCTTTCCATCGCCATATAGCTAAATATCATAAAGGAAACCTCTCAATTCTACGGGATTTTTGTGAGTGCTGGATGAGTAATATATAAAAGAACTAATCAGCTACTGACAAACTCGCCTTCACTGATTCCTACTTTAAGATTTTTTCAAGGGATACATAATAAACAGTACTTTAAAATAAAACTTCAAAGGTGTGATTCTAGGTCGACAGCATATTTTGGGCAATAAACTCATTGCTAGTATCTTAGTATTTACCACATAGCTGATAAAAACCTGGCATCTCTATACTCAACCACTGCCTCTTCAGAACTTAACAAAGCTATCAAAATACCACACAATGACAAACTGAAATACAGAGTCCTCTATAATAAAGTTTTCCATAAATCAGGAACCCAGCAGCATAACATCAAACGATTTCTTTAGCATTTTAGGAGTCGTGTTGAAAAACTTTTAAATCTCAATCTAAAATTTCACTCTTGGTAATTCTTAGTAATAAAGTCTGTATTCTTTAAGTCCAAGTTTTCTTTGAAATTTCCATACAAAAGATGTGAGTTATTTCAAACCACAACTTCTCTACGAGTTTGGTAAATCTACAAACGAGTCTTCAATTCACGTGAAAGAGGAGTTTGTAAATGGTATTATTAAGAACTTTGTATTCTACAGAGATAGTATCCTTATTTCTCAATTTCTTTCTTTTTAAAAAATATATATAAAATATTCAGAAAAGGACAGAGCAAATATATTAAAATGCTTGCTTGTCTTTTTAATGAGCTTAACCAAGGGTTAATTCTTGTTGGTCCTGGTGGCAAAGATTTTCACTCCCAAGAAAGTAGATGTAGTCAGTAGGTTTACACAGAAACAAACATGCTTGCTATATCGTGTTTTTGCAGCATTCACAATAGAGCTGTTAAAAATATATATGAAATGGTAACTAGAAGATAGCTAACTGGCTGTGGCTGACCTTATGGTTGTTAATCTAAGAGAAAATCATTTCATGGGACAGCTGTAAATAAATCATGCATCTAACTCATATATGTTCAGTCACATGAACTCTGTACAGTCACACAGTACTAAGATCAGATAGCACGTACAGGCATTTACTGACTCCTGCTAATCTTTTTTTTCTTACAAAGCACATTCCTGTTTCTCTTTTTTAGACCTGTTTGTTCCTTTTTCTTTTTCACTAGGACAATAGAATCGTTCTTCTAATGCAACAAAAATAAGCATTTCCTCACACTTAAAGGGGCCCTAATCACCCTACTAGGGAAAATGAAGATAAAAATATATGTGTTCTCATTGTTGAGTACACTTGTAGAATGAACAATGACCATTTACTATTGTTTGGCTTTTACGTCACATACTGAACTCTCTGTAGCAGTGAGAAAAATAAAGTATTTTCCACTGGCTGACAAATCTAAGTCTGTGAATTTAGAAAAGTTAAAGGCCTTCAATTTAATACTGCACAAAACGGATAAGGCATTCATTTATATAATGAATTTACCTACATGTATATATAGCTCTGAAGACACACTGATTGATGCTCAATAAAAGTGAAGTTTGAAAGTTAAGTCTACTTTCAGAATGGGCAAAGGCATCCTTGCCTGAAATAGGATTATAATGGTTTTAGGGTTTTCACATTGTGCAAATTCATGCTCTGCGGTTATGCCGGTCCCAGCAGTAAGCGGCTGGAGTCGGCCAGGAAACACTGGAAACAAGATGTGGCATTTCGCAGAGCTAACCTGTAAATCTTAAACCCAGAGTTTAGCATTTTGCTTAACTGTCTGCAGTGTGATGAGATGCGTTCTTCCCCTTACTCACTCCTTATTTTCTTTGAAGGGGAAACAATTTCAAGACTTACAATACCCTAACCAAAGAGGTGCACATGTTGACTTTGTCAACCGGGGTTAAAAGTATTGGGGTTCCTCCCTTTCATGGAACCAATTCTCCCACAAAGACCTAGTCCTGCTATAGCCACTCAAGTGCCAAATGCAGGCATTCCGGGAGCGTCTCTTTCCATGAAGATTTTTGTTTATTTTTCATCAAATCTGGGTCTCAGACTGTCTTTCTACCACTTTCTCGACCCTGCCCCCATTCCTTGAGGGGGGGGAGCTTTAAAAACCCTTGATCAACCACTGAACTCTGCTCCCGCAACCAAGAATGCAAAACCAGGAATTAAACTTGAGTAACAAAAAAGCAGCATATATCTCAAATTAGATTTATAACGGAATGGTCATCAAAAATAGAACTAACTGCTTCGAGCTTAAATTATCAACTTTTTTCTTGTTAAACTAAAATCATCTTGCTTAGAACTATTATTTCATTTCAGTCAGCACTTTAAATGTAATGGGTGGGTGGTACATTTCTAAAAAGAAGATTATATTTACCCTTAATTACAGATATGAGTGAGATCAGAGTACGATGAATGCTGCTTTTTTGGCTTATAATTAATTCATCTAATAGGTGAATGACCTTGAATTTCAGGGTTGGAACCTGGGAAAGGAAAAAAAAGGAGTAGAAGGAAAAAATCCCTGGGGAAAACCAAATGTGTCCCAGGTTTGTTAGGGCTGTCTCTGATTTTGCGTCACCCCCATTACGTTGTGATCCAATATCAGACACAACATCTTGGGGGATGTTGTAGAACAGAGAAAAGCAGTCTCAGATGAAACCAGATTAAGCTCCTTTTCTGAACTATTGCCAAATGCTTGTGAGCCTAATTCATGTTTGGGTATTCTAGTACTCACACAGCTGCAATTCCATTCTTTCATCACAAACCTAAGTGATGTATAGTGGCTTTGTATGGCAAACTGACTCCATAAAGCCAGGAATTTTGGGAGGCTTTACATTAATATGGAATTAAATTCTGAACCACTATAAAACCTATGAATGCCAGATATACGTGTAGGTGTCTAACAGACTTCGCAGTGTTAAGGGCAAAAATACGCACTCACAAAAACTGCAAATCAGATTTGTTTAAAGCACTTTTTATCACAGCGGAGGTCATTTCTACAGAGGTAATTCTGCACAGAATCAACTTTTCAAAAACACTGCTGAATAAGATTCCTAACAGCCATGGGGAAGTTTTTGCAAATCCCTATCGAATAGCTGCTGCTGAATTTGCCATTTTGACCACAGAAGGGCCATTGCTGACTTTCTACAGTAGCAGGAGGGGGTGATAATTTTGCTGCTGTTGGCACTTACTCTGCAATCTAGAATATATCTCACACCAAAGGGCAATGAAGAACACAGTATTTCCACCTGTCCACTTTTGAACTTCAACGCTCAACACTGAAGGTCAGTTTTGGACAGTTTTTATTCCTGATACCTAAAGGTCTAGGGATACACCTTCATTTATTTTTATTTCTGTCCTATGCTTGTACTCTTGGTTTCAACAAAAGAAAACTCGGGAAACTGGGAAATACAAGATGGCAAGGATAACTTTCATGACCAGGGACCCAGATTGCTATCATGCTGCAGAAAAGTACAAATTATCAAAATTATCATTTAGCAAACATTTCAAAGGCTTTTGGTCAATGTTTTTTATTTCCACTTTAAATGTTTAATGCATATTGGTTTGTAAAAAGTCAGCAGTAAATGTCAGACATATTAAAGAAAGAGGGAGGGGTTTATGGTCAGTCAGATCATCTTGAACGCCGAGACACATAACGCAATGTTATTTGGAGTTAGGCAACTGTTTTAAAATGTATTTTCCTCCTCTGTAAAATGAGAATAAAAAAAGCTCTATATAGGGTTGTTATCAGAAATAGATGAAATAACACACATAAAATGTCTACCACAAAGCTTACCCTCTTTCTGCTATTCTCCAACAAACAGTCCCACATTGTGGTCCCCTGATAAATTATTTTAAAAGATGTCCCGAAAGTTGTAGATGGCTGTCAGTTACTCTACTTTCAGATAAAAAGTAAACACTGACATAATAATTCTGAAAAGTCATATGAAAAACTGAGAAAGAGTTAAATATGGGGTCTACATAGGCAGTGACGATAGCCTCAAAGCCTAGAGCTATGTTGGCAACAAGAAATGGCTAGTTTTGTTCCATATTTAACAAAGAAACTGGCCAACAATCAATCTTGATAATTTAAGCATAAATGGCCATTTTCCTGGAACTGCCACAGGATTACTTCAGCAGCTCATTTAATTTTGCCTTTGCAGACATGAGCAAACTGCTACTCTTAATTCACCTATACCTGAAATCAAAACTAGTCAGTTAAATGACTAGGTATATAAAAATAGTAAATGATTTATATGTGATAAAATTTTATCAATCATGTAATACAGAGTATATTCAAATTCTCACTACCGCATTAACCACTTTTACACAGAAACTAGTAAATGGCTTCAAACTCACGTTAATTTTATGTTTTTCCCTTTACAAGGTCAATTATAGTGATTCTTTTGAAGTCTATTAAAAAATGAATATTATGTGATCCTCATCAAGTACTATTTAAAAAGAATCTCTACTTCCTCCATGATGTCACAAAAAATAAGTACAAGTACCCCATAGTTTTGGTTGGAAATTCGTACAACCCTCAAAGAATTTAACTCGCCTTGGACAAAATTATTTTTTTAGCAGTGATTATATTTCACCAAGCATTCAAAAATTCAAATATGTTTTTCCCTTATAAATAAATACAACACCTTATATCTAAATGTTATAATGGGATGCAAACGTTGCTATGGAAACTATTACTTAATGTATAACAGAGTGATGGTCAAGTAAAAACTCCTGCATTTTGGTATGGAAATTACAACCGCCCAAGGCTGGCAAGATTTACACATTCACCTATTTGACTACCTCTCAAACTAAAAAAAAAAAAAAAAAAAAAGATACATTATTTATTGTATACAGTAAAGTGAGGAGGTCTTTGTGTGGTTTTTGAAAATCTATTCTAAAGTCCAAGGAGATCTATTACATACTAAAAAGGAGATTACATTTGTTGGTGGGAAGGTAGAAATTTAGCAAAAAGGAAACACTAAAGGCAATCAGTAACCTACAATGAAATTAGATTTTAAGAAATCTTATGTAAACAACACACAATTTAAGATAACTACTTCCTTATCAGTTTATGCTCCTTTTCAGCTCAGGAAATTATTTAATATATAATTTGATAAGTGTGCTATAATCACTACTTTCCTTAAAATATCTTCAACAATTTTGCTCCAAAGTAAAAATAGAACAATTTGAATAAGACCTGTTAACATACTAGGGAGTTAGCATCACTTCTCTCTCCTATAATATAAATATGTGGCTATAATAAATGTGCTGAAAAGTATATTTGGCCAGGTTGTTATTTTAGTAAAATAAAGGACTATCAAATTGTCACATAAGTCTTAATCATATCTGATAGAGAAAGTCCCACTTCGAGGTCGTTGAAAATGTCTTCGTCTCTGAACAGACTGTCTTCCTAGATGGCAGGGACCAGGGTCACATTCAACCTGGCTTACCTAGCACCTAGCATATGTGCTCAACGAAAGTCTAATCGCTGGCTGCATAGGATTTTGCTAAAATCAAGCGTCCCAATATCTATATGAACTTGAAAATAATGTGACAGGCCTAGGATGCATGAAATAGGGATATTGATACTTCTGGAGAAGCCATATATGCACAATGGAATCTTCAAATTATCCTGAGATTATTTAAGTCCTGACAATCCTTACAGAGCTGTGTGAGGCCTCCTCCTTCAAGGGGGTCTGCTCTCAATGCCCACTGACCATTTGCCTCCCAGGGTTCTCTTTCTTGAAGACATAACTTATCAAGAACGTGTGGCTTGAAGTCTAAACTAGTTCATAAGCTAGTTAAAAGAAGAAATGACTTATTCATTTTTAACTCCCTACAATGCCTGGTCCAGAGACCTGACCATGACAAAAGTTCACTAAATATCAAAATGAATACAGAACTATTGGCATGGATTGAATCTAAGGTTTAAACAACTATTATTTATTTATTTTACCATCGACCTATTCCTTTTGCCATTCCAGCTGCCTTTGCTGCTGCTGCTGCTAATAATAATAATAATAATAACAACAGTAGGAGGATGAGAAGGAGGAGGATGAATAAAATAGTGGGAAGGGTAGAAGGTGTATTAGTAGCAGCAGCAGCTATCTGTAACTATCTTCTAAGTGTCATGTGTAGCTGAGATCCTTTACATACTAAAAAAGTTGATGATACTGCCTCCACTGTACAGATGGGCATTTAGACTGTGTGGGTGCCCTGACCAATAATGCCACATGGCTGGCAAGTAGCAGAGCCAGCACAGGGATTCAGTTAGGCCTGCCTTCACAGCCCATGTGTGTGTGACCTCTACTGCACATGCCCTCTCCCTCTCTGCACCCTTTCCTTCTACCCCAGCCATTAGAGGAAGTCCCTCTGTTTCTCTTCCATTCATTTTAACGTCAATGTATCATTCCCTAAAACTTACTCCAGAAAAGTTGATCTAACTCACTAGTCAGACAAAGCTGCGTGAGTGCTATTTACTCCTCGGGTAACCTTGAACAATCTGTCTCATTTCTGTAAGCTTCAGTCTCCTTGTCTGGGAAATGTTGGTATAATAACACCTACCCATGGAAAGGATTAAATTAGATAATATAAAGTATGTGTATTACCTGTATATAACAATAGATTATATTATATATAACTTATTATTATATACATTACATAATATAGTAGTATATAATAACTTATATAATAATTTAAAACCATTTCCCCTCTTGAACAACTGAAATCTCAGTTCTTCTACCTGCAATCTCTCTCCCATGGCACTGCCTTTGCTTTTGCTTTCCACAGCCTCATCATTTATCTCTAACCTTAACTTCTATGGTGTGATTAATCATTCTAATAACATTCAAATTACTATTTCTTTTCTTTATCAGTATCTCTTTTCCCTCAATCCTCTCAAAGATATTCTTCACATTACAATCCTCTTCCTTCTACACTTTTCCCTCCGCTTCATCTGAAAAATTCATCTGCTCTAACATTTATGCAACTCCTTTTTCCCTTCCAGTCTGTGGGTTCTTCAAAGGCAGAAAGTAAGGCACAATCATCTCTGGATTCCTGGCTCTAGCACAGTGGGCCCTGGAACATAGTATGCCCTCAATAAATGCCAACCAAATTAACTAGTTACTGAATATGCTTATATGATTTCAACTGTTACCACTGTGAAGATAACTTCTCCATCTGTATTCTGGCAGACAGAGAACTCCAGCATCTGTGTATTTAGTCTTGTCCTCAGCTTTTCTCCACGCCTCTAGAGTGATTTTTAAGGGCACTATCTCACAAATACTTAAAAAAGAAAAAAAAAAAAACAAAAACAAACTAAAAACTAAAATTTGATCCTTAATATGCAAAAGGCTCAATATCTTTTCCACTAAACTTCTACTGCTTCCTAATTATTCTGTCACTTCTT
Organism: Trichechus manatus latirostris; assembly: GCF_000243295.1. Lineage (NCBI taxonomy): Eukaryota > Metazoa > Chordata > Mammalia > Sirenia > Trichechidae > Trichechus > Trichechus manatus. The sequence continues at coordinate 5,509,983 of NW_004443999.1, forward strand.
TAAGACAAGTTTATCTGAAGAGTCAGCAATTGTGAAGTCTGTGAAGAAAGTTACGTTTGTCTAAACACACATACGATGGTTTCCCTGTGTTTATATTTATGAGTGGTTTTGACTGAAAAATGGTTGGACTTCTCTAAATTAGGTAGGCTGTAACTAGGCCTAAAAGAGGTCAGACTCTAGAGAGAACTTGAACAGCTGGGGTAACGTAGGCACTACCAGGAGTAGCAGATTAAGTGATGTCACACACCTCCAGTAGAGAAGACACTGCACCAAAAAAACCCATTGCCGTTGAGTCAATTCCGACGCATAGCAACCCTATAGAACAGGGCAGAGCTGCCCCATAGAGTTTCCAAGGAGTGCCTAGTGGATTTGAACTGCTGACCTTTTGGTTAGCAGCCGTAGCACTTAACTACTACAGCACCGGGGTTTCCAACACTGCACCAGGGAGGAACAAACAAACAGCTAGACACAGGGATGGACTGTGGAATGTTTGGAAGAGAACGGTTACTCTGGGGAACAGAACATATGAAACAAGGTGGAAGAACGTAAAACACCTGGTTGAGAAATTACTCTCCTCTGTAAGTAGCAAGGAAGTCTTAATGATATTTAGCACTTGGATTCTAATTTCTTAAATACTGATGGTAGGCTGGGTCAGATAGGGTTAAAGTCACAGGAATGGCCATAGTAGACTAGAGCTAGAATAAGATAATCAAGGCAAGAACTTAAGAACTGAGCTTTAACACAATAAACATTTTTGGTATATTTCTTCATAGCAAGTGCTATGGCCTAATCTTGTGTAGACTGTTCATGCAACAACTCGTCTGAACTCTTCTGCCTATGCTAGCTTCTCCAGAATGGCACCATGGAATACTAAGAACAATGTTCTGAGAAGGGTTGCCAAACACATTCTTAAAAGGACAGGCAGTAAATAGCTTAGGCTTTGTGAGTCATTCCGTCTCTGTTGCAACAATTCAGCTCTGTTGTTGTGCCGGTAAAGCAGACATACACAATACACAGGTGAAAAGGTGTGGCTGTGTTCTAATAAAACTTTATTTACAAAAACAGTCTGTAGGCTAGATTTGGCCCAGGGCCATAGTTTGCTGACCTCTGTTCTAAGATAAAGGCAGAGTGCTTTGTTTTTTATAGGACAAATCCTCGAATTTCATTTATTTTGCCACAACAGAAATATTATCAGATTTTACAGATGCCATCTTCAATTCCTTGCTTTCTTTCTCACCTCAGCCCCACCCAGAACATTCTGGCTGCCTCTGCCTTCTAGAATTAGACTTCTGAAATCCAGAGCTGCTCCTGCTTCCCAAGTGTAAACACCCCCAGGGATCTCAAACACTCAGCCTCCCATTCCTATTCCATGGCCAATTTGGCCCCAACACACCTTTTAGGCCTCTCTTTCCTTTTTCACACATTTAGTCCACTTACATGCATTTAAGGTCTACAGCGAGTCAGCCATTGTTCCAGCAACTGGGGATATGCATCTCCTCATCCATATCTTCCTCTCAACATGGCCTAAGGAGGTTCAGAGTTAGATTCCCCCAATTAATTTCCTGCTTATGCAAACCTCTGGACCTTTACAAAGGCTGAGTCCTCTCCCAGGAAGGCCCTTTCTTTCCATTCCATCTTAGGTAAATCACTTCCAAACCACCATGAAGACTGTAAAAGAATGTCACCTCCTTATGAGTCTTTCGCAAACACCTGGGAAGTCAAGTCCCCCTTCCTCTGGCTTCTACTCCCTTATCACAGTGCACTGGCACTATAGGCCTGTTTCCTGCACTGTTCTAAGCTAAAGCCCCCTGGCAGATGTGGCAGGGATTTTCCTCAATGTTGAGTCCCAAGCCCTGGCAGAGATGCAACTCAGTAAATGACAGCAATCATAAGAATAACAGCAAATACCTAGACAGCACTTGGTATGTTTCTGGCTCTATTCTCTATGCTGGACTATACTGTACTCATTTAATGTTCACTATAACCCCTTGAGGTTCCAGCACAAACGTAAGATGAAACGGCAGGAAGGGACAGGAATTGGACAAGTGACACAGGGAACCCAGGGTGGAAAGCAGAGAGTGCTGTCACATTGTGGGGATTGCAGTCAATGTCAAAAAACAGTAAGTGTATAAATTTTTGAATGAGAAACTAACTTGAACTGTAAACTTTCACCTAAAGCACAATAAAATTAAAAAATAATCTCTTGAGGAAGGTATCTTATTAGCTCTCCTTTACAAATAAGAGGACTGAGACAGAAAGAAGTTAAGCATCTGCCCAGGATATCTGAAGAATCTAATGAATAACCAAATTGTGTCCCTTCCATTGACTTTTCTACATTTCTTGGACTCAAACTGTTCCTGGAAATCTCATACCTGAAATCTGGAACAATCATCTCATGCTCATCCTTAAATCACGTACCGAAGGTCTTCCCCTCTCTCCTCATCTCAAACCACTGCCAGCTTTGGAGCTTCATCTCTATTGGAAAAAAACGTGTTCTTGGACCTGACCCCCGAGTTCCACAGCTCCTTCCCCTCTTAAGCAATGACAATTCTTAAGCTCCATTTAGAACTCACTTATTCCATGAACTCCTTCCTATGTAAACTAACTGGCCTCTAATCATGCATCTTATTCAACAGTTACACACACAATTTTATAAATAGCCTTAAATACTGATAAGGAAGTGTTATCAAAACAGTAAGCAACCAACTAACTTTACAAATTAGAACAGTACTATAATTTCTAAGTTTCCTTACAGCAACTCCAGTGCATTTGTACCCATAAATATTCTACTTTCTCTCCAAGGATGCAGTCTAGGTATACTTTTATTACATTTCCTCATAACTCCTCACTATAAATATATTTATATATTCATCATATGACACTGACTAAACTAGCTCACTAGCCCTTACTGATGAAGATCAAAGACCACAGTCTTCAGTATGGATTACACCTCAACATAAAGAACCCAGAAATCCTCACAACTGGACCAACAAGCAACTTCATGATAAACGGAGAAAAGATGGAAGTTGTCAAGGATTTCATTTTACTTGGATCCACAATCAACACCCATAGAAGCAGCAGTCAAGAAGTCAAAAGACACTCTGCACTGGGCAAATCTGCTGCAAAAGACCTCTTTAAAGTGTTGAAAAGCGAGGAAGTCACCTTGACGACTAACGTGCCTGACCCAAGCCATAGCGTTTTCAGTCGCCTCATATGCACGTGAAAGCTGGACAATGAATAAGGAAGACCAAAGAAGAACTGACGCCTTTGAATTGTGGTGATGGCGAAGAATATTGAATATACCATGGACTGCCAAAAGAACAAACCTCTCTTGGAAAAAGTACAACCAGAATGCTCCTTAGAAGCAAGGATGGTAAGACTACGTCTCACATATTTTGGACATGTTATTAGGAGGGATCAGTCCCTGGTGAAGGACATCATGCTTCGTAAAGTACAGGGTCAGCGAAAAAGAGGATGAACTTCAATGAGATGGACTGACACAGTGGCTGCAACAACAGGCTGGAGCACAGGACTGGGCAATGTTTTGTTTTGTTGTACATAGGGTCGTTAGGACTCAGAACCAACTCAACAGAACCTAACAACAAACTAGTTCACAAGCTAGGTTAACAAAAATATGAAAGGATTCAGCAGTACAAATACTTCTAAAAGACCAAAATAATCTCTTATATCAATTTTTTAAAGAACCAAATACTTTAATCTTTTCACACAATTATTTCCTAGGAAAACACTTATATAAAAGTAATCTAATGACCTGAAATTAAACTAAACTTTCAAGGCACAACCCAACAAAACTCCAAATGAAGAAAAATGGGAGGAATGGGAGAGAAAGCAAGGGATTCTAAAATGATTCTAAAGTTCATCTGGAAACTAAAGGCATGACAGTAGCTAAGAAAATTTTTACAAGCAAGTAAGTTGGGTAAACTTACTGTGTGTGTGTGTATGTGTGTGTGTAACAAAGTAACTTAAAACAATGTGGCACTGCTGCCACAAAAGGCAGAGACAGCAATGGAACAGAGAATCGACCAAAACATGTACAGAGATTTACGACACAGATGTCATTTAAAATTCAAAGAGAAAACAATACATTATTCAATAAATGGTACAAAAAAAATTTGTTCAGCATTTGAGAAAAAATTTAAGATCTTTGCTTCCCATTTTATGCCAAAACATATTTAAATGTAAAAGCAAAAACAAAAAAGAGAATATTTTTTTAAATTTTAAAGTACAGAAGATGTTAGCTATGACATTAAATCTAGAAAAATTAAAGGAACAGATTGAAGCTCATGTCTCCGTATTTATACTTTAAAACATTATCTAACCTTCCCCCCAAAAAATAAAAGCTGGGAATTTTTGCAACAAATAGTACAAAAGAAATATAAATATCTTCAATATATAAAAAGCTCTTAGATTACGATAAGAATAAAAACTTAAATATACTAATATATCAGCAAAGGACATGGACTAGCCCTTTACAAACAGAATAAATTTGGTAATAAATATATGAAAAGATATTTGGCAAATTACAACAAGATAAATTTTAAGCTGCCAGTGAAGAAGTTTGCTTTCACAGGTAGAAGTGGGAATGTAAGCTGGTATAAACCTTCCAGAAGGCAATTTAAATGTACAGCAATATTTTAAAAAGCACACGCCCTTTGACCTCAAAATTTCAGTTCTAGGATTTTACCATAAGGTGATAACTGAACAAGTATACAAAAATGCATGTGTATTGCTGTCCTTGGCAAGTATGTCTTTAAGAAAAATTAAAAAAAAAAAAAAAACCAGTAGCAGTTTTGCTAAATAAATGAATGAATATGAAATGATATAGTAAATTTACTACACTCAATGAAAAAGCATGTTTTTTTTTTTTAAAAAGTAGCACCTCTAGGGTATGATCCCATTTTCTAAAAAATACCTACAGGTTTAACCATTTCCTATAACTTCTCCACCCTCAGCCAAATCATGATTTGATTAATTTCTTTTTTTGGCAAATTCTGTTGGTTATGTTTGTTATAAATAACATACGTGAGTACCTTCACAGGGCAGAGCCATGCAATAGCAGAAAACATCAGAATTACAATTATCTTCATTTCAGAAATATTTCTTGAATTTTGTTTATAGCAAGATAAAGAAGAATCTGTTTATATCTGTGCAAGCATAGCCCAGGTGAAGTCTGCCACAGGAGTTTATCAGATATTCCAGAGCTTTCTGCAGAATACACTGAAAATTATAACTTCGAAGTCAATATAAGAGGGACAAAACTGACCAGCCAATTTAAAAAAACTAGGACACTAAATGGATTTACATTTTAGTTTTTCATATGTAGATTATGCCATTATTTATAATTTACTAATGAACATTAAAAACATCACACAGGAGACAGGTGAACTTAACATATATATTGAATCTCCCACTGTTAGGTCCTACTTTTTTGTTGTAGCTTACTATTTTTAACTAAGAACTTCCTATAATCAGTTGCCATTGAGTCGTGTCAGAATACAACTGTGTTCTACAGGGTTTTTGTAGTAGCTAATTTTTTGGAAGCAGGTCACTAGGCCTTTCTTCCGAGGCACCTGTGGGTGGACTCAAATCTCCAACCTTTCTGTTAGCAGCCCAGCATGTCAACTGTTGGTACCACTCAGGGACTCCGATAATTTCCTATGGTAGCGCTGAAAAAGTGCCTGCACGGCTGTGGAGTAAGAACAACTTTGTAGCAGATCTACTCCTTAAACACAACAACAGTGCTGGTTTTCTCAGACCCCCAAAGTCAGCTCGCTAATGCTCTCCAAACAACAGCTGACCTTTCTTGGAGAGCCCGTCAGAGCCCTGCGACTAAACAGGCCTCGGGAGACAAACAGGCTGAAGGATGAAGCTTTTTTAGATAGGAGATGGCTATTTCTAAAATTGTTTCGAACATTATTACTTTTTTAGCCACACAGTTTTCAAATAAAAGAGCCTGTAAAAAAAATAATAAAATCTATTGCCGTCGAGTCAATTCCGACTCATAGCAACCATACATGACAGAGTAGAACTGCCCCACAGGGTTTCCAAGGAGCAGCTAGCTAGTGGATTTGAACCGCCAACCTTTCAGTGAGCAGTCGAATGCTTTAACCACTGTGCCACCAGGGCTCCAAATAAAAGATAGGCCTTCTTTATAACTCCTAAATCTTAAGCCAACTAAAAGAAGCAAGTTATATGATGGGTTTAAAAACCATTAACAACAATACTTGATTTAGTTATTATGTGGCCTTTTTTCTCCCCCAGAAAAGGTAAATATTTACTTATTACTTTAAAGGTCCACAATCCCTTATCCTCAACTCTGATATTCCAAAAGCCCTGAAAACTTTTTGTGACTCATTTTGTGACAAAACCTGTCCTGAACCTATGTGAGGACATCTCTAATCAACAACCATCTACTTAATTACTGGATACTGCCCCAGACTCCAGTGGGAAGGGGTGGGAGTATTACACAGTACATACTAAACACATCATATTATCTTCCTGAAATGCAAATAATTGCTGAACTCTGAAACATGTATGGCCCCAAGAGTTCTAAACGAGGAACTGTAGACCTGTAAACGTTCCTTTCCTCTAAAGTGTAAAGGCATGGTTAAAAAAAAATAAAATCTACTACAACAGTATCTTTTAATTACTTTTGGGGGCACTGTCAACACTTTGGAGCCCTGGTGGCGCAGTGGTTAAGAGCTCAGCTGCTCACCAAAAGGTCCGCCGTTAGAATCCACCTGCTGCTCACTGGAAACCCTATGGGGCAGTTCTACTCTGTCCTATAGGGTCCCTATCAGTTGGAATTGACTGGTCAGCAATGGGTTTGGTTTGGTTTTGGGTCAACACCTCAGCTTATTTAAAGTAAAAAAAGCTTTCAATTCCCTTAGAATATTCACACTTAGCCTGCTTAAATTAAGTGTGTGTATCTGAACACATTCAGTTTGCCCAAACCCAAAAGATCTCCTAGAGAGAGACATTGTAGCCCTTTACTTGATTGTTTGCGACTTAGTAAGTTTTTATTTGCTGTAAAGCATTTTCATATTCAGAAACACTACCCGTATCTATCAACATTTTCGGTTGTTTCAATTTCTAAACTACTTAACTGAACACTTCACAATTTTCACTGATACTTGAAGAAAGTTCTATGTATCTAAAACAATAAATGGTTCAACCACTCAAGTTTCACTTCATCTATGGTACAAATGAAGATCTACCTCCCTAAGACCCGACGTGATCAAAGCCAAGTTTCTCTAAAGTTTTTCAGCACGTGGCATGAAACTGTCAGGCAACCTGGAATAGGTCAGCTTCCTGTGTCTTGCCACCCACTGACCTACCGCCTGTTTATATTGCCCCTCATTGAAACACACACAAAACTATCCTCTCTCCTTTTGCCAACACAGACAATGACTTTTACAACTTCTATTCCTTGTCTGTAATGGGAATATTGGCTAAAGAAGTGAGGATATTAGGATGTATCAAAAACATTTTCAGTATAACCAAACACCTCATGGGACTTGGTTCCTTGGCTTGGAGGTTTAGGGTCATGGTTTCATGTGACATCCCAGTTAACTGGCTTTATAAATGTGGTTAGTGCTTCTGTTCTACCTCCTCGTTCGTTGCACAGTGCCTGGAGTCTTAAAAGCTTGCAAGTGACCATCCAAGGCACAAGGATTGGTCTCTATTCCCCTGGAGCAACAGAAAAAGAAGGAGAGTCAGGAATAGGAGGAGGATATGGAATGTGTGGCTAACTGCCTCCATGATCAACTGCTTCCTATGCCATCAGACCAGAAGAATTGGATGGTGCCCTGCTACCATTAATGAACATTTTGATCAAAGATTGCATAGAAGAATCCTGATCAAAAGGGGGAAAATGTAGAACAGAATTTAAAATTATCAGGGACTCAAGACTTTCTGGAGCCATGGATAGTGGATGAACCCCTAAATCTACTGCCCTGAGATAATCTTCAAACCTTAAACCAAAAATATCCCCTGAACTCATCTTAAAACTAAATAATAGTTTAGCTTAACTAGTGAAAAATGTCTGTCTTGAGCATCATGCTCTTTTAAGAATGATCTATATGGGATCAAATTAACAGTGCCAACTTGAAAGTTTAGGTAGGACCCTTAAGGGGCAGTGAATTTATCTTAATGAGTGAGCAACAACTCAAAAAGGAGAGTGAGAATGGATGCACAACTCGAAGAACATAATCAATGCCACTAAATTGTACATGTAGAAACCGCTGAATTTGTGTATGTTCTGCCATGTATATTTTCAACCACAAACAAAATAAATAAAAATTAGAAGCAAAAAAGAAGGCATTTTCACAGTAAAACCAACTTTTAGGCTCCTGTAGTTTGGTGGCAACTTCACCAATGCACGCAGGAGGGCAAATTATGGCTTTAGAGAACACGTATAGTTCATAAAGTCATTCCTTCAGTAAATAAACCAGAACTATTCCACAACTAAGGATAAATCATGGTCAAATCAAAGTTTCATTTGAGGATGTTCAAGAAAACATGAATAGACAAATTAGTGAAGTAGGACAGAAATGCTTGTGTCTTCTTGGGACATGAGTTAGGTTTACAACACATTCTATTCAGACAAACGAAGACTGTAAAGTACAAACAAAAGCTGTTGAAATATGCCAAAGAAATGATTTTTAGGTGTTCAAATCATTTGTTTATCTCTATTTTGCAACTGCTAATCAAATAATTATCATCAATAGATCCTAAAAATAATAGGTGATGGATGATGGAAAACTTTATAATAGAGCGATCAGGCTGGCAGCAGTGAATTCACTGATCAATCTAAGCATCATGAAAAGAAAAGTAGAAGGACCAGATCTCTATCTCTTGATATGAAGCAAAATGAGATACATAAGCTCACCATGAAGAAGTCTTGCCCAAAAAATTGAACCTCAATCCAATGAAGCCTCTAAATCCAAGTATCAGTTCACAGGAAACACAGGGGATAGAAGAACATGCTGAATGACACCACAAGGAGTCAATCAATCAAATCCAGAATGTGGGACATTCTACAGGAAAAATGACCCAATCTTTGGTACAAAAAAAGGAGAGAGAAGGATGGAGAGCAGTTATGTATTTTAAAAAGACTGAAGAGACGTGATAATCAAATGCAATGTGTTGACCTTATTTGGATTCCGATTAAATTTTCCAAAAGTAAAAAGATATTTATAAGACAATTAGGAAAATCTGAGTATGCTATGAAAGAAGTGATAATACTTTTGCTAGCAGTGATAACAGCATTGTGGCTGTACAAAGTAAAGGAGGGAGGACCTCTTAGGTAGAGACGCTCCTGAAATATTCAGAGATGAAACAATCTACTATCTGGGATGTGCTTTAAAATACTTTAAAAACATAAAGTGGAGAGGGTGCTATACAAAAAAGACTGGCAAAACGCTGACATCTCTTGAGACTGGATGACGGATACATGGTGGTACATTTTGTTATTCTCTCTACTATTAGGTATACTTGAAATTTTCCATAATAGTCTATTTCTTAAAGTCATAGAATTTTAAAACTAGTATAGAGGCAAAGTCCTTAGGGCTACTGCCTAAAGGTCAAGCAGATGGTTAGAGAAATAACCAGACTCCCACCTGATTTGAGGACCAGTTCTCCAAATTTTTCCTCCAACCCCTGTGCCATGATGCTCCTTTCCTTTTTAAGCAAGAGGCAGAAATAACTGAGGCCCACGAAGCAAGATCAGGCAGCATGCCACAGTCTTTACAAGGAAATACACATCCCGAGCAAATACATGTGCGGGCACCAGTGGTTCAGTGGTAGAATTCGTGCCTTCCATGTGGGAGATCTGGGTTCCATTCCCCACCGATGCACATCAAGCACAGCCAACAACCATCTGTCAGTGGAGGCGTGCGTATTGCCATGATGCTGAACAGGTTTCAGTGGAGCTTCCAGACTAAGATGGACTAAGAAGAAAGGCCTGGTGATCTACTTCTGAAAATCAGTCAGTGAAAACCCTACGGATATTCAGTATGCTCTGCAACCAACCATGGGGATGGTGCAGGACTGGGAAGCATTTTGTTCTATTGTGCATGGGGGTCACCATGCACTGGGGACCAACTTGACTGCAGCTAAAAATAACAAGCAAACATATAAGCCAACCAGGTTCATAAACTCTCCCTGTGAATCTATATTGCCCTCACACCTGCACAGGTGCTCACCATGAAATTTTAAAATATTTAAAATACCCTAATTTTGGCACTAAAGTAAAAAAAGATATTATGGAGTGCAAATAGCAGCAGCTGGGTTTTTTTTAAGCTGACATAAATAAAAATGTATTCATTAAATGTTTATAAAAGTCAAAATTCAGCCACTCACTAAACTGGGTTATGTGGCTACTGCTCAAACATCAGCCTATCTATTCACAGGAGAAAAGAGCGTGCATTTTTAGATTTCAATTAAAAAGTGAGCATCGAACTTTCTTTCTGCCTCCTGCAATGGATCAAATGAAAGAGCAAGCTACCTTCCATACTGAGCTCATGTCCTTTCCTGGGTACAGCAGAGGAAGACAGAGAGTCCATGTCTCAAGATGTAGCTGTAACCAGTACAAGCACATTCTAATCCCTAATCCCAACTTTAAGTTAAAAAGAGGAATATTCGAAAAACTGAGAAAAATGGAAAAACCTTAAGTTGGCACCTTAGCAAGTTCTCCTAATTAAATGAATCATTTCCCAAATGAGGATTTTAGGGAATTCTGGATATGCAGCAAAAGTTAGAGCTAGGAGATCTCATTAGACCTCAGAGTTCGAAGAAAGGGATAAGCAAGGGAGCCTTGATAGAAATAAAATAAAATATACCAATCTGCAGGAAAAAAGAGATCAGCTAAATAGCTGTAGGACTCAGGCAAAGAGAATATTAACTTAGGTCTAGTTATTTGTTGGTGCTGTTAGCTGCTGTCCAGTTGGCCCTCAACTCATGGAAATTAGGTAGGGAAATAACGAACCTGCAACAGAAGACAGGAGGGAAGAAATACGAAAATGCAAAACGTTTTTCTTTTATAAATGATCTGAGAATGTGTTTTGCAATATGCTCTATACTTGTTTTTCTGGTAAATGTTTCCTTTCTTCTTATAACCTCTGCATTGAACCGAAGCGTTTTAAATGACATTATTTGCTCTCATTCAAACCTGAGTGCCTAACAGGATTCCAAACAAATAAGCTGAGTAAGAAGGCAGTGCAAGTCTTATTCATACATAGTGTGACCAGCTATTTGGTATTATTGAGAAATCTTGAGGTTTTTGGGGTTATTTTCCGACTTTGGTTACTATATGCTGCTTAATACCTCCTGTAGGAGGCAGACAGTTAAACTTATTTCAACAGAAGAAGCAGGATGTTTGGAGGGCCGGAAAGAGTTTGAAAACAGAGGCTAAAATAATCCGGATGAAGTCGACTAGACAGACATGAAAAACATAGCCTTTAGGAAGAGTCAGAGGGACGGGGTTGCTGCCAGGTTCTTAGACACATGACTTAACTTTCTTTAACCTTGGTCTCTTCATTTGTGGAATGGACACGATAACTGTACTGGTTCTTGGAGTACTTGAGGAATGAATAAATGACTCTTGTGAAGCACATACCACGTGTAGCACCTGAGTCAGGAGTACCATAGTGAGAGTCAGAAAAACTTTGTCCATATATATATATATATATATATATATATATATATATATATATATATAAGCACCAAGCCAGATGCCAGGCACTGTATTAGATGCTGGGAGCATAGCAGTCAGCCCATGCCTACACTTACAGGATGAAGCTTAATAAATGCTGTCACTTCAGCTGAGAAGTGTCTCCTCAACACTCAGTCTGATACAGAGATGTATCTCACCATCCCCCTGCACCCAACACATAGCTCGAGCACCCGTGGTGCTGAGAATAGCCCTACACTGGATTATTTAAGTCTATGTTGTTATCCAAGCACCTCCACCCTCAACTTTGAGGTCCCAAAAGTCGGGGGGTCTTTGTGTCTTTCACAACTAGTACTACTTAAACATTGTAGGAAATCAATACAAATTTAGTGACTGGATTAATGGATAAATGAAAGAATAAATGAATAAAATGCCTCTTCCAATTTTTTTTTTTTTAAATTTAGAAAATGAGGGTAACACCTTCATTACAAGGTACTGTATTTTCATGCATTTAGAATGTATAAAGTGCTATGTAGGGAGGCTGGCTCGGGATGGTGGACTGAACATATGCTTCTGTCCTCCCTCCCACCCAACACCTCATAAATGAGAGTGTGTGTATTTGTGTGTGTGTGTGTGCATGCGCATATGTGTGCATGCGGATATGTGTGCATAAATATATGGGGAAAAAGTGATATCCATAGCAAACAGTGCTGGGAAGTAAGAAAGAGTATCTCCAGTGAGCCAGATATTTTTAATTGTTCTTGAAAGATAAAAGTAGATGAGTTAGAGCCATAGAGGAAAAAAATGAATAAGCTAATCCAGGAGAAAAAAAACCTGCAAAACGTAAAAGGATATGCCCAGGATGTTCCAATCTCGGGTCAACACATATATGGAGCATGGGTGGGGGTGGGGGGGTTCTGAAGTAAGACTCAAGGTGATTAACTGGGGTACTATACTCAGAGCTGCTACGCAAGCCAGGGCAAAAATGAGATGGAAAAAGGACATGCATGACTTTAAAACTTGAATTCTGTATCTAGCCAAACTTACATTCAAGAAGGTGGGTGAAAAAAAACGCAGTTTAGAAAATGCAATCCTGAAAATTTATAGCCACACTTTTGAAAGAATTACACAAGGATGTATAACTTCACAATGACAAATGAACCTTAAAAAGAGAACAGCATGGTCCATAAGAAATAGTGAGGTAAAGCAAAGCAACCCTATAGTGGAATCTATGTAATTGTTGATGCAATAAAAAAAGAACGCCTGGAAACAAGCATACTGATTTCAACATGGAGGTAAAGGGGATGAGAAGGAGAAATTGGGAAATTAAAAATATGCTAAGATTCTTTCTTGTTCGGGAAAGACACAGATAGTAACCAACTTCAGACTTTAATAGAAAATATAATTTTAAGTATTTGAGTTAAAAATAAAGAGTAATTTTCATGAGGAAACGCCCATTCTGTCAGGAAACAAAAGCAACAAAGAAAGGCAACAAAGGAATGTAATTAAGTCAAGTAAAGGAAGGAGATTAAACAAGGAGACTGGGCAAACATGAAACATTAATGTGGTAGGGATAAGTTTAAAATATTTTAATGATTATAAATATAATCTTAATTTTATTGTGGGTTTTTTTTTGAGACTGTACTCCTCAACTAAGTTACAGATGCTCTCATATTACGTCGAAACCTTTAAACATAAATGCTGTATATAACAGACTCACCAAGAACAAGAAAGTCATATAATATGGAATATAAAAGGAAACATAAGAAAAAAATCTACAAAAAAGAAAGTATGCATAGCAACATTACTATCAGTTGAAAGCAAATCCAAGCCAAAACTGAATAAAAAGAAAGAAAGAGGGATATTTCATAATGATGACTCACAGTCCACCAAAAACACAAAACATTCATGAACCTATAACCATTTATGACATAGGTTTGAGGTATATTTTAAAAAATATGAATACAAGAGAGATTGACAGATCAATAATCAAAGTGGAAGAATAGAACAAATCTCTCTTAGATATTTAAAGCAAGTAGACTGAAAATAATAAACTGTCGATATATTAAAATAGAGAGTATTCATTCTTTTCAAATACATATGGGAATGTTAAAAGAAAGAAAACAGCAGTGTAGTAAGCCATAAGGAAAATCTCACTAAATCACCACAAAGTAGAACATATTCATGCCATATTGTTCACCCAAAGTGCAATAAAATAAGAAAAAACAAAACACACAGTCCCACTACCACCATTAAAAATATTCTATTAAAATGGAAATTTTAAAACTGTGTTCTGAATCCCTCTTGGGCTAAATAGATTTCAAAAATGATATGCAGAATAGAGAAATTAATGGCAATGGCAGCAATGTTTTAAAAAATTTATGGACAAAGCCAGGGTAGTAACGACCTAAAAAAGTATGGCCTTAAGTTGCAGATTAGAATATGTAAAGATAAAAATTGAATGAACTAGGCCTGCAATGTATAAAAGCTAGAAAGAGCCCAAAACATTAAACAATGAATACAATGAATTAAATTGTTAAAAGAAATTCGTAAAATAAACATAAAACAAACTGTAGATTATCAATAAAACCAAAAGAGGTTTCTCTGAAAAGACCAAAGAAAACAGACAAACTTCTGGCAAGTCTGAAAGACGGAAAAACAGAGAGAGAAAGAGAGGTAACACCACCACCAACACTTTAAGCTATATTGCTGTCGTTGTTAGGTGCCCTCTAGTTGGTTCCAACTCACAGCAACCCTATGTACAATAGAAGGAAACACTGCCTGGTCCTGCGCCATCCTCATGATCATTGTTATGTTTGAGCCCACTGTTGCAGCCACTGTGTCAATCTATCTTGTTGAAGGTCTTCCTCTCTTTCTCTGACCCTCTACCAAGCATGATGTCCTTCTCCAGGGACTGATCCCTCCTGATAACATGTCCAAAATATGTGAGACGAAGTCTCACTATCCTTGCTTCTAAGGAGGATTCTGGTTTTACTTCTTCCAAGACAGATTTGTAGGTTCTTCTGGCAGTCCATGGTATATTCAATATTCTTTGTGAACACGATAATTCAAACGCATCAATTCTTCTTTTGTCTTCCTTATTCATTATCCAGCTTTCATATGCATACGAGGCAACTGAAAACACTATGGCTTGGGTCAGGCACATCTTAGTCCTCAAAGTGACATCTTTGCTTTTTAACACTTTAAAGAGGTCTTCTGCAGCAGATTTGCCCAATGCAATGCGTCGTTTGATTTCTTGACTGCTGCTTGCGTGGGTGATGATTGTCGATCCAAATAAAATGAAATCCTTGACAACTTTAGAATTTTCTCCATTTATCACGATGTTGCTTATTGGTCCCGTTGTGAGGATTTTTGTTTTATGTTGAGGTAGAATCCATACAAGCTATATCTGGATAAAAATCTTGGCTATAGATAAAATTATAAAGCCTGGAAAATGAGTGTTTCCTAGGACAACATAAACAATCACAGTTGATTCACAAAGGGAAATTGAAAACTAGTCAAAAAGCCAGTTCTAAAGAGCCAGCAATTCCCCACAAATGTCAACTCCTCTATTCCATAAGCTATTCCAGGGCACAGAAACAAGTAGGAAAATCCTACACGAGCACCAAAAAGGCAAGATCTCAACTACGCAAAAGTAGCACAAAAAAAGAAAACAAGCTACTCTCAAGGTAGAAGACTGAAACAAACTCCCTAGATGAGATGAATTTAGTCACACAATTTCTGAGACAAACTCTGCTTTTGTGGCAAAGCAGAATTCATGCCAGAAATTTTGTAAAGTTTTGTGAAAAATTAAGGTTTTAAGTTGTGTTCCTTTGTCTCTCTCTCTTTCACACACACACGCGTGCACACACACGCTCATCTCAAGAAACAATGAAAATATTTTTCAGGATCTTTTTTGGATAAAGTGGGAACCAATGAAAGTAAGAAAGTTTTCTTAATCTATGACAAGCCTACAGAAAACTTATTTAATGATGAAACACTAGGGGAGGCTCTGCTCATGTCAAGAAAAGGCAAGGCTGGCCAGCACCCCCTACTCCTTTAATGACTAACTGGAGGTCTTTGCAGTGCACCAGCACGGGGAAATGAACAGAAAGATACTGTTAATATTTGCTAATGATTTTATTCCTAGAAAATCTTCATAAACTAAAAATCTACCACAGGGTAGTAAAAGAGTTCTGTAAAGTTACTGGTTATAAGATCAACATACAGAGAGAAGGGGGCAGGGGGAAACACCAACAATAACAACAAAAAAATCCTTTCCTATACATCAGCAAACCAATTAAAACTTGTAATGGAAAAAAAATTTCTGTATTTAAAAAAAAAATACCTAATAATAAAATTTACAAGAAACATGCAAAATCATAAAGAAGCAAAAAACTTTACTGAAGTCACAAAAGAAAACCTTTATAAACAGGCGAGGGGAGGAAAAAAATTTTCCTAAATAGAAAGGCTCTATCTTATAATTAAGGCAATTCCCCCTAAATTAATCTATAAATGCAATACAGTTATCCCTTTCATATTTTACTCAGTATACTTGTGTCTGAATTTTTAAGAATGTATTCAAGCTTTATTTTCATAGTAATTTTTAAAAGACATGTAAGTAAGGGAAAGAAAGTGCTGTGTAGTTTTATCACAGTTAATTTGGAGGTTTGCAAGAGGTGTGGCTGTTGGGGGCTGCTGGAGATGCTTGCAACTAGGCTGCAATGCTGGTTACCTCAGAAGCAGCTCTCCATTCCAGATAGCCTGGCTTCCAACCTACTTTGCTTTCACAACACGAAGCCTGTCACTTTTCTTTGTTTCCTGCACAAACCTAAGGATCCAAAGAAGAGGTGCCATTTCTCAGCTCTTATCCACTCACAACTGTAGCTTTTCAAATGGCTCTTCAGTGTTTTCTTGAAGTGAGTTCCTTTCCACTTGCACATGTTACATCCCACTTTTCCAGACTTGACTTTGGCATCCCAGTGCCATCCATTCTTATCACACAGCCTCTCCAGTTAACCTGTGGAGCCACCTCTTTGATGTGTGCTACAGAAACTACCCTCTACTAGAGCATAACTGTGCTTCTGCCATTTAATTGCAAACAGAGCATGTAAGTTTCACCATCATAATAGTTAATCAACTATCTTTCATAGACGCTAGGGAAAGCATTCTTTCAAATGGTCATTGAAAAGGTTAGCTTTCCTGTGAGAATTTTAGCAGGGATGTACCACATCCACCTTTCATTAAGGTGGCTCAGTAGTAAGAATGGTCCAACAAGGTTGAGTAACAGCCATGGCATTAAGCTGTGGGTGTCGGTAAGCTGTAACACTGACAGTCACAGGCTTTCAGAGTAATTGCCTACCTATCCACCAGTTCTCACCAAATCTCATCTTCCATCTATATTTTCCAATCATGTGATTCTCTACCAACATGTTATAATTGATTCCAAGCCTCTAATTCACTTGGTGAGCTTGACCAGGTAAAATGTAGAAAGGGATGTCCAACGGCAGGCGAAGGACTGCAACTTCTGTCTGAGATTGAATGGTGAGATGCCAACTCTTGTTTTACTTTGAGGACATATAACCATCACCCCTCCCAACCCAGTCTCCACCTTATAACATGGCAGCTGTCAAACAAGCTATTGTTGAAGGTAATCCCTTGAGCCCTTCCTCTAATGAATGGACACATTTCTCTCGGGATATGGAATGATATGATTCACTTTATCCTATTATTAACAGGAAAAATATGAATCAGACTCAAGTACAAGTGGGAGCAAATATTGTTTTAAATAATTATGCTTATATTTAATTGATGTAAATAGTCACAGTCAAAGAGGTCACTAAAGCCCCCTAACCTTTGTTCATACCAAAGTGACCATTTCAAAAAGTACTTTAAACCTCATCTTGTTATCACAACTCGATGAGTGGGATCCAACTGGTGTCTTCCACATCTGCCGTATTTTGAAGAGGAAAGCTGCATTTTACTTGTGACACTGAACATCTATAAAAATAATTCAAAAAATACTGCTATCATTTGACATCAAGGGCAATTCCATAATCTGCTGAAGTTAGTATTATACGGTGGAACAAGACACATTAAATTGCAGTGAGTCAAATCCTAGCCATTATGTACCACTTTGTAGCTCTAGTAGGCTTAGTTTATTTCTTCCTCTTACACTACAGAATAGAAAGAAGATAAAACATATCATTTAACTTCTTATTAACTACTATGTGATTTTCATGTAATATGAAATTAAAGGTAGCCCTGGTGGCACAGTGGTTAAGAGCTCAGCTGCTAACCAAAAGGTCTGCGGTTTGAACCCACTAGCCGCTCTGTGGGAGAAAAATGTGGCAGTCTGCTTCCATAAAGATTTATAGTCTTGGAAATCCTATGGGGCAGTTCTACTCTGTCCTATGGGGTATCTATGAGTTGGAATCGACTAAACAGCAATGGGTTTTTTAATATGAAATTAAGCTTCAAAAACTTAAAAGAAAGAAAGAAAGGATGGTGACCTTCTTGGCAGGAAACTGAAAAGACTAATCAATGTCATTGGAATTATGAGTTGGACCAAAAAGGAGTTTCACTAAGAACATTTGACCCATGGATTTTACAAACAATGAACTATTCCCAGATATTGCTTGCTCTTTTCCACCTAAAGTTGAAGACATAGTATAGCTTGACCAACTTTTAGTTTATAATAATAACCGCTAATATGTACTGGGATCCCTGGTAGCATTAGTGGTTAAAAACTCAGGCTGCTAACCAGAAGGTTGGCGGTTCAAATCCATCAGCCACTTCTTGGAAACGCTATGCGGCAGTTCTACTCTGTCCTATAGGGTCGCTATGATTCGGAACTGACTCGATGGCACACAACAACCACAATCTGCACTGAGCCTATTCCATGGGCCTGACATTCTTTTCAGTGTCTTACATATATTATTTAATCTTCAAAAATTCATTCCACAGATGAGGACACCGAGGTATAGCAAGCTTGACAGGCTGCCCTAGGCCAGACATTTGGCTGGCAGAGCTAGGATTCCAACCCCGGAAATCTGGAGAGCTTAGCTGAAGTGTCACACCTTTAACCACCACATAATACATCCTTTTAACATTACTTTCGTCTCCATATAGTCCCGCTGACGTCGGGTCGATTCTAACTCATAGTAGTGGGGTAGACTAATCAAATTGTGGATGGCCTAACGTGTATCAAACACCTCCTCTACCCTTATACTTGATACACAGAAAATTGTACCATTTATTACCAGCTTTAGAAAATTGTTTCAGCTGGGAAGAAGATTTACACTGAATAGGCAACACAAGAATCTCTGCTAATCAGACTAGTGTGCATAAGCAAGAACAGGCTAACACAAATATGGAATATTTCAATGAGACAAAGCAAGGAAATTGGTCTTTTGAATACAGGCTCGTGTGAGAGCCCCTGAAGTTGCTTGAACGAAGGCTTAAAATGAGATGTCCCTTACCGAACTAGCCTAGCCCTAAAATGATGTCAACATTCTATTCACAAAAGATGCCATGTTCTCAGTTGTGTTTCTGATATGCTTCATCTCGATTCAATAAATGATCTTCCCTCTTACAAACAGTATATTTCATCCAATTCTGACTAAATTTACCAGTAACAGTTATTTATGTCAAAATATAAATGTAGAAAAGTGTGAGACATTTCTTCATTCTCTTCTTGGTGGAGGGTGGAAAGGCAGATGGGAGAGGAAGGCAGAAAAGGAGGCAAAACATCTACATTCACATGGCACAGAAAACAGGATAGGGTACTAATTCGATAAACTGATCTGCCAGGTTGTACCCTAGACTATGCGTCAGCTCAGTGAGTAAGAGACAGCCCATCAGGACTCTGAAGCATAGAAGAGTAGCCAGAGTCACGAACAAGCATTGCACTTCAGCGGGGGCAGTGATGGAGGCAGCCACCCAGAGCTCCCGGAACACCAAGAAGACTGTGTCCCAAGGAAAAAGAGGGCACTCCACATCAGAAAGCCTGCTAGAGGACAGGCAGGGGATTCACCAGGAACAAAGCAAGGAGGGGTAAGGGGAACAGCCCTCAATAGCGTGGTCAGCCCCCACGGGCATGGGCAGATCCACTGGATCAGCTTCATTGTCATTTCTTATTCGAGAAAGCTAAAACCCAGCATTAAAAATAAACAAACAAACATTAAGACATTAAAAAATGTAATGAATAATAATAACAACAGTAATAGAAATAAGATCAGGTATACAATGGTAAGGAGCCTCGGTGGTGCAATGGTTAACCGAAAGGTCCAACGTTTGACCCCACGAGCCGTTCCGTGGGAGAAAGGCTTCAGTAAAGATTACAGCCTTGGAAGCCCTATGGGGGAGTTCTACTCTGTGTATAGGGTCCCTATGAGTCAGAACTGACTCAACAGCAATAGGTTTTTTGGTTATATACAAGACAAGAGCCCCTGGGTAGTGCCAACAGTTAACATGCGGGGCTGCTAACTGAAAGGTCTGCTGTTGGAATTCACTAGGGCCTCGGTGGGAGAAAAGAACTGGCAATCTACTTCCATAAAGATTACAACCTTAGAAACCCCATGGAGCTCACGATGGCCCTCACTATGAGTCAGAATTGACTGGGCAACGGGTTTGGTTTTGTTATATGGGAAAGCTGAAATTATGGAGCTATTCATCTGGGGGTATTAATCTCAATTCTCTATGTGATCTCCAGGATATTTTCTATATTTTTGTCATCCCCTGGCACTTGTTTATCAATTTTAAAATTAAGTCAGCATTATGTTACTCTTGACATCTGCTTCAATGAGACATCTGAAACAAAACCTGACTCTTTTTTTTTTAATTGCACATTGACCAAAAAATAATAATAATTAAGATACCATTGTCTTCTCACCCCACCATCAGTTTCAATCCACAGAATAGGGTCGAATGTCTTGGGATATCATTATGAAATTTAAAAATGTTATTTACAACAATAATAATAGATATGCATCATTTTAATATGTACTATATACCTATTGTGTTTTACATTTAAAGAGCCTAAAGTTTTTTTCTGTTTTTTGTTTTTTTCTTTTGGACAAAACTAAGTCCAGGCTCACGTTGCAGAGGTGAAAATACTGAGGTTTGGAGAAGTACCACAACCAAGCCCAGGCTGCAGTAACTCACTGTAACATTAGCTGCACTGAGGGTTTTTATGCTAAACTTGCTAAGCAAGTACAGTCCTGAGCTGCAATCTCCCTGACTGCTCCTTTGGCATTCTCAACAACCACAGAGTTCACTAAAAATGAACAAATGTCATTACTGTACCATAAAGTGTGGTATGTATTAAACTGTATTTGACAAGTTTGGCTTCTGTCCCCTGTTAAATCACCAATGAATTAAAAAGTATAGCAGACAGAAAAATAAGTGTAACATTCAGAAATATAAACCAAAGGGAACACAATGGTATTTATTTATATTAACACAAGTTTAACACTCAAAACTACAAACAAAATATGTATAGAACGCATATTTTACGGTCAATCCCATAGTCATTACATTGTACGGCACTGTGTGGAAAGAATGCCAAGAATGAGCATCAGGCTACCCAGGTTCTATCTAGATCCAAACCAACTCGGTTTCACCTCCGAAAGGCGATTTAATGTGCCTCAGTTACTTTGGACATGTTATCAGGAAGGACCAGTCCCTGGAGAAGGACATCATGCTTGGTAATATAGAGGGTCAGCAAAAGAGAGGAAGACCCTCAATGAGATGGACTGATACAGTGGCTGTAACAACGGGCTCAAACACAGCAATGATTGTGAGGATGGTGCGGGACCGGTGGTGTTTTGTTCTGTTGTACATGGGGTTGCTATGAGTCGGAACTGACTGGACGGCACCTAACAACAACAACAGTTTATTCATTTGTGAAATGAGCGGTTGGGTTAGATCAAAAAATTCTAAAAGTACATGAAAAAAACATGTAAGCTCTAAGTGACTAACAATTTTGACTAATATTGGACAGAGGTGAGAAGAATTTCAGCTTAGAAATTGACGAAAACTCTTGACCTTCTCTTGGAGAAGATATCAGGCTTTTCTAACCCAATGGAAAAAGAGTAATTCCATAAAGACAAATGTGATAAAACCCAAGGAGTGGAAGTTGTTAAATTAGTTTCAGAACATCCTTTCTACATCAGGATGTATTAGCACGTATTTCCCTCCTTACCCAAATGGCGCATGAAGCGCAGAGTGCCGGGAGGGCCAGCTTTGTGTACTAATTGCCTAAGGCAATTCCGATTCTTCAAAGTGATGGAAAAGGACACTCATGGTTTAAGTCAGCATTGAAGAAGTCATTTAGCTTTTCTTAGTTTAAAAAAAAGAAAAAAATCTTGTTTCCTTTCCTTAGAACTGTATTTGATCAAATATATTGGTTTTAACATCTTTATCTATACAGATCAAGAAAAAAAAAAGCTGTCCATTAAATTGACATGCCATAAATTTCTGAGACTAAAATATTTTTAAAAAAACACGTCTCAGAATAAACCGAGTATGTTAGCAGTAGAATCTGACCCACAGCTCTCCTAGTGTCTTGGACGAAATCATCTTCTAAGAGGAATTATAACCATGTACTTGGGTCGTGAGTCCCATTTGACTCAATCCTCTCTCTCCACCCTGATCATCATTTATCACTTCTACTAAACATAAATTAAGGTAGAAAAGTTAATAGAGGCTAAAGGTATATTTCTCAAATAATTTTTGAATTTAATATTCCCTTCAAGGGCAAACAACTCCTGCCATATAGATGCTATTTTGGGAGTGTGCCATATAGTTCTGCTATGTCTAAAGGTTACTAGTGTACATTATCCTTCCCTCATGAGCAATTCTGATATTCACAGATAGCAGGAACTAGGAGGGATCTTATAAACCATCTCTGCCAAGTCTTCATTTGTCAGAAGTAGAAACTGAGCTTTAAAAACGTACTACTTAAGGTGGAAGCGAGGACAGAAACTCAGTTATCTGACGACCACTCCCCCCCCTCCCCGCCCCCAAGTCTTGGAGCTGCTTGTTTCCAAACATTCTTTTCAATGATTCCTATCTTCATCTGTAAGAGACAACCAGGAAAAGGGGTCTTTCCTCTACTTGTCCACATTTTTTCCAACTAGTTTAATGACTCTACCTTTCTCCAACATGATCTCAAAATGAGGTCCCATATGTAAAATCCAAAAAGAGAGATGGTCTGAAATAATCCCTCAAGATTTCTCAGTCTTTCCTTTCTCACCTAGGTTCAGTGACTCAGGCTTGTTACGTTGCATATAATGAATGAGGAGAGCTATACAAAACAAAGAGAAAGGGTAAAAACAATACACTCAATATTTCCACACACCGTGCCTTCCCAAATAACATTTTTTTAAGGAGAGGCAAGGGGAACAGCCCTCAACGGTGCCGTCAGCCCCCACAAGCATGGGCAGACACAGTGGATCAGCTTCATCGCCATTTTCTATACTCTCATTCAAGAAAGCTAAAACTCAGCATTAAAAACAAACAAACATTAAGATATTTAAAAATGTACTGAATAATAATAACAACAGTAATAGAAATAAGATCAGGTATACAATGAATAAGGAGTCTCGGTGGTGCAATGGTTAATCGAAAGGTCCATCATTTGACCCCACCAGCCGTTCTGTGGGAGAAAGGTGAGGCAATGAATGCAATAAAGTATTTTCTTCGCATTAAACTTAGGACACCACTAAATCATTTCCAAATGTTGGAAGCATCTCCAACCTATAAGCATACTGTGACTCGATCCAAACCAAGCCCATTATGTCTACATGTTGTATCAGCCCCAATGGACGCACAAACAAGTAAGGCTTCCTTTGGAGATATTATGACAAGGCAAAGAATTGAGTATTCAAACTCCTAAGCTGACATTTGTAGAATCATTTTGACTGTTTCCCCCTCAAAGAAGTCCAGCTTGATTTCTTTCGCTTATTGGAAATGTGCTAGGTTTTCAGTCCATGTTCTACAGGCTTGGGCATGGGTTCCACACAGTACACAGGGTACAATCTCTGAGGAGAAGTATAACTCACTGGACACTGAGATTCTGCAATGTGTCCCAAAAAGGGGCAGCATCAGGCCTTGCCAGGAAAAGGAAAAGAACAACCCTCGTCCAACACTACACACACCCCAACCACCACCATAGATTCACAAGTGAAATCTTCCACTATGACCTTGATGATGTGATCCCAGCATTGAGATAAGCCCCTGCTTCTACTGAACCCCACCAGGAACAACTGGATCTATCCTACAAATGAACCTCACAGCCTTTTCCACATACTCAGATCAACTGAAACCCACAGGCCAATTACTTCCAAAATTTGATACCCTATTGGTCCAATTCATCCTGACACTGGATCTCCTAATTTCCTCTTCCAAGCTGGACTTGTTTTGTTATGTTGTTAGTTATCAAGTCAGCTCCAACTCATGGCAACCCCATGTACAACAGAACAAAACGTTGCCCAGTCCTGCACCATCTTCACGATGAACTTGTACAGCCTCAAAAGGTGACATTTTTTGCCAATCTACTCCAGTTCAAGATGGCCAATGGGGTAATATTCCTTTCTGATCTCTTCAATTAAGCTCCTTTCGAAGTCTGAGAACTGGCAGGCAGGGCAACCCTGTCAGAGCTGCAGAGAGTTCTGCAGATGTCTCTGCTGTGTTCAGTCAAACTGAAAGGAGAAAAGATGGCCCTCTGACAACAGACAGCTGTCAATTAGATGGCATGCTCACACTCCACAGGCCAATGAGCGGGCATCAGCCACAGTGGAGGTGACAAGTGCTTGGCTAATCAGTGTGCCTATAAAATCAGTGTGATAGAAATCACTCACTCACACACTCACTCACTCCAGCATTAGTACTGTGAGAAAGGCTTCGGTCAATGCAATATGTGTGGAAACAAAAATCAGAACAATGGGGACTGGAAAACAAGATTAGGGAAAGAAATCCCTGCAGCAAAAATGATCCAAAAAAGAACACAGTGATGCACTAACTTATGCAGAGCTCGTCTACAATGATCCTGAAAGAAGACCCAGTATAAAGAGAAGTATGTATTAGAAAAGAGGCATCCTCTTTTACCCATCCTCCATCTTGTCTTTTCACTCTCTGGCCACCAGGGGGCAATCTGGAGATACTTCCTTGTGGAGGATGGTACAGATACTGTGGTTAAACTTCAGTACTTAAATAATGGGGGTGAAGTGAATCGGGAGGCAAAGTTGAAGGGGATCTGGAGACAAGAAAAGTAACTTCCTGAAAGTTTACACTAATACTCTTCATTAGTGCTAACTCTTAAGCTCAAAGACATCCCCTCTAAATTAATAATTAAATGCTAAATTCAATAAGGAGTGACCTTAAGGGTTGGACAGGTATTTTTTACCTACCGATAGGGTCGCGATGACTCTAAATCCACTTGATGGCAATGGGTTTGGTTTTTTTTTTTTTTTGGATGGTTAAAAACACTTCTTTTTTTAGGAGTGGGGCAGAAAGGGTTTCCCAGCCTACCAGCCCTCAGGCTCAGAAAGGAGCTTAATTGAAGAGCTCAGAAAGGAGTATTATTATGCCATTGACTATCTTGAGTTGGGGTGTATTGGCTATCCACTTGCAGGGTAAAAGTTGAAACAGTAGAAGTCTGTTTTAGATAAACTTGAACAAAGTACAGCCTCATTTAAAACTGACCTTTACTTAGCATCTCTTTCTGGGATCTTCCCCAGCTACCCCATATCCTAACCACTTCCATTCAACTCTTCTCCTTCAACCAAATAGGAGCCAATCTGCCTGCCACGCCCAAAATAAAACCCCAAATGATTTTATGAACTAATTTTTGGAAGACCATTAGACAGTGAAAAGGAGAAGAGGGAAGAGTAGATGTTGGCGATCAGTGTCCTTTATCTTTTGAGAGTTAAAGAAAATGTCAAAATTCAAGGCAAGGGTCTACCACAAGGCTTGCCCAGTCCTGCTCCAGCTTCCATGGTACTGAAAGCAAAGGCAAAAAGATGGTGCCCACAGTTGTCAGTCCCTAGAGAGTATGGGCAATCAGACCGTCACTGCTGGGTGCCCAAGTTGTAGAATGCCCACATGGCCACTGCCATTTAGCTCATCCCTGGAAAACAAAGCTGTCTTTCTTTCATAGAAATGTAAGAAGCTATTCAATCTCTGTCAGCATTCGTGACCCACAGCAGGAGCAGTGCCAGGGCAGAGCCCCAGTCTCGCCACTTTCTCTCCAACACCGACACTTACACCTCATCAGTCAAACGCCAGGCCCTGCCAGTTGCCAGGGTCCCCAGCCAGGGAATGCCCATGGCAGGGTTGAATGACCATGTCTTCAGGTTGCCAGCTCAACCTACTGAGTTCCTAAGGGCTTGGGATACTCCTGCTTCCTCCCCTGACTGGACTCTTAAAGTTGTATTATCATCCACATCGATACTATCCACGGACACCAAATACACCACCATCACATTCTCCTCAGATGCCACAGCCTTGGACATTCAGATTGTTTTAAATTCTCCACCACTGACTCAGCTAATACTAAAATGGGCATCTTCTGACCGAAAGCTTTTTCCTTCTTGTACGTTCTTCCTAAGTATTAAAACCCAAGAAGTACAATTACCAAAATTTCTTGGTTAAATTCAATTTCCAACGTATAATTTTGCAGTTTTCCCAAAATCTCATAGCATGGAGTATATCTAATATTGAATACAGCCTTTTGGTTTTAATTAAGAAAGTAAAGCTCACTGTAAAAAAAAAAAAAAAATCAATATAGGAGTGGTCACGGAAAAAGGAAAAATTATTTCAGACACACGGAAGACAAGGAGGTACTTCCAGGCATTCCCGGTTCTTCCAACCCACAGCTTCAGAGCAGCGATGGGAGCAGCTCCCTGGGGGTGACAAGTCACTAGGCCGTCTCTTTCAGCAACTACATGTCTAGATGAAAAATGGGGAGGTTTCAACCCTCCGTACCAAACCAAAATCAAACCCACTGTCGTCAAGTCGATTCCGACTCATTGCGTACCTACAAGTCAGAGTAGAACTGCTTCATAGAGTTTCCAAGGAGCGCCTGGTGGATTCGAACTACCAACCTTTTGGTTAGCAGCCATAGCTCTTAACCACTATGCCACCAAGGTTTCCTTCAACCCTCTGTAGTAGTTGCCAATATCCCCTGAGCATTCTCCAGGAGACGGGGACAGGAGTGCTTCAGTTGCGCAGTAAGGATAAGCTACATCATAGAGGATAAGAGGGCACTGGCTTGCCAGTGTGTCCATTTCGAATTAGAGCCCCTGACACCCGGGCACCATTTTTATGCTAGAAATGAAGGGGGGAGGAGGCAACCATTTCACCGAAGAGGAAGTTACTAACAGGAAGCCCTGGGTGGTGCAAACGGTTAATGTACTAAGCCGCTAACCAAAAGGTTGGAGGTTTAAGTCCACACAAAGGTGCCTTGACAGAAAGGCCTGGCAATCTACTTCCAAAAAATCAGCCATTGAAAACACTGTGGAGTGCAGTTCTACTCTGACACACATGGGGTTGTCATGAGTCAGAATTGGCACAACGGTAACTATTTTTTTTTTTGTTTTTTTTTTTAATAAGAGTATTAGGACTGGAGGGAGGTCTGGCCATCTAACTGACCCTCTAACATCAAAGTCTAGTACCGGATTCTCCCGGGATCCTGCTATTTGTTGCTCTGAGGCTTTTAATCTCTAAGTTCACTCCACATTTTCTTCCCCTTGAGAAAACGGCATGTGAGTAGGCTCATGCTTGTGGCAAATGGACTTCCAGAAATCAAATCCACAGAAAACAGAATATTGACTACCCTGCCAGGCCTGGCTCACAGCTTGGTTCTAACCAGAACAATGGAGGCCTTATCAGTCCTCTGGAGTGCCAAAGATAGTTCAGGCTCTCTACAGTTCCATTAGGGCCAAATGTCACCCTATCTTACACATTTGCTTCTTAGTTATTGTAAAGCTTTTACATATTTAGGGAGCTTTTCCATCAAAATATTCTGGAAAGGCTAAGGGCTCAGACACATTAATGATATCTGCACACACGTGCTTTTTATCCAAGTTCACAGCTCCTGGTCACTGAGGATAAACAGTGTTATCAGTGATTATTATGGATTTAGTCAAGTATATTTTATTCCTGTCATTTATGAGCACTTGTGTTGGCTGGTATTTACAATGTCGGGATTCTGTCACTTTGGCAACCTTCTGAGACAACATTTTTCCAGTGTTACAGTGACATTTCAAAAACTCAGTATTTACAAGCAAACGACACCCTCTGGCTCTGTGACAGTGTGATTCAGTGGTAGTTGAACAAAGGGACACTCGCCCAGAAAATTCTTCAGGAGCTGTGTTAGGCTGCTACTGGCTGTTGCTTCTTGGTCTAAGATGGTCCTGCACTCTTTGTGAGCAGAGGGTACAAAGGTATCAAGGGTAAAGGTCCATGTAACACGCTATTGGAATTTTAGCCATACTGAGTGGGTCCACACGAGCAAGACTGCTGTGATGCCGACTAGGTCTCTCAGCATCCCTGAGCCTTAGTTCCCCATCTGCAGCAAGGTGGCAATGGGCTCCAGACGACGCCTAGGATCCTTCTGACTCTAAAATTCTATCTTAAAGGATTCCAACATAAACATAAATAAAAGCTGAGCTCATTATCATCATTCAATTTTTTTTTTTTTTTTTTTTTTTTTTTGTATCCTAGCTCAAAATTGCAAGGAAAAGAATCATGTGGAAGAAACATGAAGAAGCAAGTCATGATCTATTCAACTCAGCCACTTCTTCCCCGTTCCTACCGATCCTCTGCTAAGCAAGATGGATCAGGGAGAGTGAAGGAGGAGGAAAGCTGGGAGAAAACACAGTGAGTGGTAAACTTCTCCTCTAAGCTTCAGGGCCTTTTTTCACTTTTAGGGGACCAAGGTCCCTTTTCACCATTACCAAACAATAGAGAGTTACTACCACAGAGAAGTAGCAAGCAATGTAAGAAAAATGCATTACGCTGCGTGCAATTTGTACTTACTTATGGAAAACAGTCCAATATAGTCTCTTTTTTGACTCTAAAAAGACCTTGCTCTTGATATAGACTGCTGAGTGCTTCATACCCTCTTTTGAAATGCACAGTCTTTCTTACTGACAGAAGTAAGTCCCAGCACAGTAAGTCGGTCAGTACTTCTATGGAGGATACCTAAGATAACAGTGAGAAGAGAGCTGGAGCCATGTATAAGAAGACTCTGTGGGCTACTTGCTACGACAAAAAGCTACAACGACTATATTCAGGGACAGAGAACCAATGGGGAAAATGGCAAATGTGGAGTCAAAGGACTTTGTCCCCCAGTCCCATCTCTGCCATTTACTATTAAATGGCCTGAATCTCAGTTTCCTTACCAATAAAATGGGGATTAAAAATAGTTCCTACCTCATAGAGACACTAGTATGATTCATTTAAGTCAAGACAATTGCGTGAAAGTGCTTAAATATGTTACTTATTTATATGATTTGTTACTGTTGTTGGTTCATTTATTTATCTATCCATCCATTCACTCCTGAGCAAGCATTTACTGAGTATCTCCTGTTAGGCAATGGAGACAGAGATGACAGGCCTAGTCCTTGTCCTTGTCTGGCTGTAGAGAGTGTGCCAACTGTTAAGACAGAAAAGTGTGCCCGAGGCTATCTGAGCACAGAAGAGAAGCAACCAGTTCTGGTCCAGTGACAACACTGCTCTTCCCCAGGGGAAGCAGTGCCTCAACTGAACCTGGATCAGAATGAGAGTTATCTGATAAAAAGGATGTAAGGTGAGGAAAGGGGGAAGGTAGGAAGAATGACATTCCAGGCCAATGGAAGGGCCGGGGAAAGTCAGAGAGAAGCATGAGAGAGCCCTTTAGAGGCTCAGTCTGGTTGGAGTGCTAAGTGTGAGTGGTTTGAGTGCGAAAGGCAAATGCTAGAAGGCAAGACAGGGGCCAGGCTACTAAGAGCTTATATGCCACGCTATGTAAGTCTAAGGGGATGAGAGACGCAGCGACATCAATGATGGTGATGGGTGTGGGAAGGAACAGGTATATTGGTATTTAGGAAGCAGAATGGACAGGATCTAGAAACTGAGGATGCATTGGGGGTGTGGGACAAAGAGAGCACTTAGATGGTGGCTAGGGGTCAGTCATGAAGCCAAGAGACACAGGTAAAAGATTAATCCTGAGGGAAAGTTCATTCCATGGAATTCCAGTATAGAAGCACAATGCCCTAGGTGAATTATCTATATTTCTCCACTCACATATAACTGGCAATTTTACCCGAGCCCCTTGAGAAGTATATCCAAGCAGATTTAACAATATGAATTTATAGTTATAAATATTAAAGCCTCAGATTTGGTGATTATACTATTAACTTAAGCCCTCTATCTAGATAGTGATATCATGACCTTCAGGAGGACATAGGGTGGTACTATTTCATAATAATAAATATTTAAGGAACACCTAAAATGAAGGTTTGGTGGACTATATTATTGCCAAATGTTCT
Source organism: Trichechus manatus latirostris (assembly GCF_000243295.1). NCBI lineage: Eukaryota > Metazoa > Chordata > Mammalia > Sirenia > Trichechidae > Trichechus > Trichechus manatus. Next base: position 5,540,211 of record NW_004443999.1, read on the forward strand.
GATTACTGGCTAGGGTCCCACAGATCTGATTTAGGATCTCTATATTTTATTTCTAGAGCTATTTCTACAACTATCTAGAGCACTGACAAAATTATTTGTACCAGGTAACTAACTGGATGACAAATTGGATGCAACTCCATGGGAGCCTCTAAATTAGGCATCTACAAGTTTCTAAAGGCACACTATGAACATTTAGAGGATAATGCTGTTACCTAGGATATAATGGAACGAGAAATCCGCTTTGCAATGAAGTCTGAAATAGAGACAGCCTAAAGCCCAAAAACTAAGAGGGTGTAGGTATCACCTGCAAAAGGGAATAGAGAACAAGTTCCCCTAGAAATAAATCAAAGAATAATCCTTCCCCTCCCCGACATACAAAACTCCAAACTTAATTTTTTTCCACTGACAAAATGGCACCCAGAATACGGACCTGCAAAACAAACTCAAGGAAATCTTACTTGATAGCTAACTGGGAACAGGATTGAGAAAAGGTCCATATTAGTGACTTCTCTTTGGTAGAGACAGTTAAATGGCAGAAATGCAGGAAGACTCCTTGAGGGACGATGTCATCATCATGGCAGCTGTTGACATTCTCCTTTGCCACATGTCACTGTCCATAGCAAATCTTTTACCACCACTGATGTTGTGTCATACCAGTCACTCTCCACATGACAGTTTTGAGTTGTGGAGCTCAACGTGACAGACAGACTTCACAGTTCAGAAGTACTGGTAATAGATATTTTCACAGGAGTGAATCACATCCAAGGAAAGCAAGTTCAAGTGACGAGGCTTCAAAGGCGTGAGTTAAGGTGTATTATCCAGCTTGTGAATAGGTTTTACTTGAAGAGTTTATTTAGAATTCAAAATGCATTTGAATTTTTGAGGGGGTGTGGGAGGAATACATATAATGAAGTTAAAATCCTCCTAAGATTTTGAATTTCAATTCTCTATTCAGGGTTCTGGATACTAACCAAAAAACCAAGCCTGTTGCCGTCAAGTTGATTCCCATTCACAGCGACCCTATAGGTCAGAGCAGAACTGCCCCATAGGGTATCCAAGGAGTGGCTGGTGGATTCGAACTGTCAGCCTTTTGGTTAGCAGCCGAGCTCTTAACCACTGTGCCACCAGGGCTCCTCTGGATACTAGTTATAAACGCCACCTAGGATTTTGCCTTTTATCCCCACTAAATCTTGAACCCCTATGAACCACTGTTGCTGTTGTTAGGTGCCATCTAGCTGATTCTGACTCATAGCAACCCCATGTAACAGAGTAGAACTATCTCATAGGGTTTTGTAGGTTGTAATCTTTATGGGAGCAGATCGCCAGGTCTTTCTCCCATGGAGCCACTGGGTGGGTTCCAACCACCAACATTTTGGATAGCAGCCGAGTGCTTAACTGTTGTGCTACCAGGGCTTCTTTCTATGAACCACTAGTAGGGCAGAAAATACCTTAGACTGGGTGCTATTTCATGGGCCTTGGCAACTCCCATTGGAACCAAATGACCATAGGTTTAATCAATATTCGTTTCAAAAAAGTAAATTCATTATTTAAACATGTAACGATTTTTAATCCCAACTGGTCTTCAATCAGCCAAAATCCTATGAGGCACAGTTCTTTTCTGACACACATGGGATCTCCATGAGTCAGAGTTGACTCGATGGCAACTGTTTTTTTTTTTTCTTCCTCTATAGCAACCATCATCTAATATTTATCTGTGATTTCATCCTGTAACACCAAGTATTTTTCGACTGTCATCAGAGGATCTATTTTCTGAGTCTATGCTTCTTTTGGGGAAGGGGTCCTCTCTTACTCTCTCAGTTCATTCATGCATAATCCTTTTGAATAGCACAAATGTTCTTTCTAAGAAATGATGTAATGAGGAACCTCCTTATTCTCCCATAAGGTTATATATTTTTCTTCCCATATAGTGGGTATCTTATCTTTGGATTTTTCGACAATAATATAAAACCAAAAACCAAGCCACTGCCATCGAGTAGATTCCAAATCATAGCGACCCTATAGGATAGAGTAGAACTACCCCCACAGGGTTTCCAAGGAGCAGCTGGTGGATTCCAACTGCCAACCTTTCGGTTAGCAGCCTAATTCTTAACCACTGTGCCACCAGGGCTCTGGGACAATATAAAGCAAATTTAAAAACTGTTTTCTTGCTTCCATCACTGTAATACTGGCGTGATTAACTCTCTCTGAAGAACTGTATAGAAACCCTACAAACCTTAAGTGATGCATAAATCAAAATAAGGTTATGCTCAGAAAATTTTTTATCACTGAATATTTTACTATTAGTTCTTTGGGTAAAAACTATTTTTACAGCCATCCAATACTAGTCCAATTTTCAACACAGAGTAAGGGTCAAATGAAGGGATTTAATCCAATAGGGATCCATCTGCATATGTTTTGTATGACCCACTAACTCATCCCCCCTTATTATTTCCTATCTGTCATTGTGACGATCATACAGATCTCAAAGAGGCTTGCAGAAATCTCAATCTAAGCACAAGTTATCCAAAAAACAAAAAACGACTGCCATCTAGTCGATTTTGACTCATAGCGTAAGACAGAGGAGAACTGCCCCATAGGGCTTCCAAGGCTGTAAATCTTTACTGAAGCACACTTCTACATCTTTCTCCCGAGGAGTGTCTAGTGGGTTTGAACTGCCAACCTTTCAGTTAGCAGCTGAGCACTTTAACCACTGAGCAACCAGGGCTCCTCCAAGATAAGAAGAAATGTTTTGATCCTGATATTGTAACATGTGGCTGCTTAATAATCACCTAAGAGTTAAGCGCGGCATGTTAAGGCCCTTTCTCTGACTTTATCCTGTGTTTCTTGTTGCCACATCTCAGTGTTTGCTTCCTAGAGCTTGCATGTTTTTTTTTAATATGTAAAGATGAGAAGAGAAAAAAAAAAGTCACTAGATGAAAGTGACTTATCATCAAAGTACGAGAAAAGCTAGTTACTTGGCTAAATAAAAATAACATATTTAGCGATTTGGACTACAAGAATAAAATGAACTCACCGGGTCTCAAGAGGTCTGCAACACAGTCTTTTCAAAAGGTAGCTTGCCAATTTAATTGAGGTAGGAGTTATTTAATTTTTTTTACAGGTATAGTTTTCAATAAAACTACATATGCCTATAATACGGCAAGGCAGATGTGTCTCGATTATTAGAGGTGGACTCAAGGGAATATATACAATGGATCTTGAAATCTGTAAGCAGCTGTTGGGGGGGAGGGTTGAAATGATGGGGGAGGGCATTGTACCACACACACATGTTCCTCAAGTGCAGCACTGTTTTGTTATTTTATTGCAGGTGTATTACAGAGATGAAATTTAATAACTTACTGTATACAATACCAATAAAACCGAAAAGATTCAGTGCCCTGCTGTTCATTACCGCAGTACAAATGAGCCTGGATTATTCTGTGTGCATGCACCGTCAAACCCCGACACACAGAGACCAGCATCCAGAGCTCCAGAGGATGGCCACTGCTGGAAAACCTCAAGGATGCTCCTCATTAATTATTTTCTTATCACTGAAGTGTCGTTGTTCCAAACACACACAAACGTGGCTTTGAGGTGGGTTGAAAATGGGATATAGCTGGAATTTTTTTTTAAAAATCATAGAGCCTTCACTGGAAGATGTCTTCTGAAAACAGAGGGAAGTGGAAATAAGGGATATGTAGGTTTCATTAAGTACTGTAAGAATGTAGCAGTGGCAATATATTCCATTCAACAAAATCTGGTGAAATGCCCAGCTCTCAAGATGCTACCCCACCAAAGCTTGACTTCTCTCTTTATAAAGTACAAGAAATATCCAACTAATGTAAGCGCCACACTATGAAAAAAAAAATTGTGTGTTAGAAATGCTAAAGCGAATGCCGGGTTCCTCCTCACCATGAAACTACTTCTGTTAGACAATAAATAACACACTGAACATAAAAGGTCCATGCTTCAGGAAGCTCAGTTTAGCTTATCTGTGAGTGAAAGCATATATAAACAAACCCATATGAACCTCCAAAATACACACACACTATTTCAAAGAATGGAGTTCTTCAATTCTAAGCAGGTTATCGGTATCAGGCACAACAGCAGCCTCAATAATATCTGTTCATTTCTGAAGTATTTATTTTGAGAAAGCCCCTAATAAATCCTTTCACTTCAGATTATGGGGGCTTTGTTGATATCTTTCAGTGTTCCCAACATTTTAAACTTTGGTTTCAGTGTGAGGAGTTGCAGTACACAATTCCTCAATGGTAGAATAATATCAAGTATGACTTGGATAAAGGAATAAATATTTCTGTTATTTCACATGACAAAGTTATCCTGACACTGAGTTGTGAGTATGCTGCCTTTAAGTTATGGGGCTATACTGCTATCCACCCAATATGCAGGTATACTTCAGCATTAGGTTTTATCAGATACATTTTAATGTTAATTATTTCTATTTAGTCATTAATTGATCTTCTTTCACTTTATGTACCAAAAATACAAAGATGAAGACTTGTAGTCCTAACTGCTAGTAGTTATTAATAAGGCTTTTCATAAGAGAAGAGAAGTTAATCCCAAAATCCTTAAAATTTCAATTTGGATACTAAAACTCCATTTCTTTCAAAACCAAAAACAAACCCACTGCCATCAAGTCAATTCCGACTCATAGCAACCCTATATGACAGAGTAGAACTGCCCCATAGGGTTTCCAAGGCTGTAAATCTTTATGGAAGCAGACTGCCACATTTTCCTCCTGCGGAGTGGCCAGTGGGTTTGAACCATCAATCTTTCAGTTGGCAGCCGAGCTTAACCACTGTGCTACCAGGGACCTTTCCATTTCTTTGGTGTCTCATAAATCATTTCAAGGCAATTTCAATGTTTTTTTTATGCACTATCTGTCCTAAACTGTTGTATAAAAATAGCCTATTCGTCCAATACATATTCTATCATTTCATATATTTCACAAGTGGGTTAAATGCCATAATCGAAAACTTATTGGGTCACATTTAAGAAACTGCTAAAGGTGTTACTAAAGACTTTCGCTCTATGCTGTTCTTGTGTTTTTGGAACAATAATTTGATCTACGATGAATCCAAATTCCTGTAGTGGTAAACTATGTTCTGCCTGCACTGCACAAAAAGCAAGGCCAAAATATAATCTGTAGATTTTTAAGGAAGTGTTCATGCTGTTGCTAAAATGTGAATTGGCATATTCTACCCCAGTCTTTTCACAGGAAGTCCTCATTGGTTTTAATGAAATTGCACATGCTAATTCTGAAGATGCTATAGAATATACAGAATAGATTATTCATATATATACATGGTGTTTAAAAGAAAAGGTGGGCAGTCAGGAGCTCTGTGATTGCCCTCCTCTCTGCCTATCCCTTGACTCCATGTCCTCGAAGAGATATTCCAGCCATCTCTGATCTGACCCAAGTCCATCTTGGGCCAATCCCTACCCCTGGATATCTCCAGGGACCTCAATCCAATGCAACACACATTAACTGAGAAACAAGGCACGGTGACAGGCCTGAAATCTACAGTGTGCCTGGAATCTACCAAAAGTGGTTTTCTAGATAGACTCTAATATACACCTCTGAGCCAAAAACCCCACCGTGGTCTAGGGCAGCAGGGAAACCAAGTTGGTAAAGCACCAGTTTGAAACCAGATATTTTAGAGTTCACAGCCTGGTTCAGAAACCTGGAGTGTGATTTTGGATCTGCCTACTTTACTTCTTAGAGCATCATGTTTTAAAATTATTAAGTGAGAATAATACTCACCCTGGAGGTTTATATTCACACCTAATAGCAGTTCCCCAGGCTTCCTATAGTTTGAGCCTTTAAATTAACTTTTAAACATTATTATAGATTGTCTGTAAACCCTGGCGGTGTAGTGGTTAAGTGCTATGGCTGCTAACCAAAAGGTCGGTAGTTCGAATCTACCAGATGCTCACTGGAAACTCTATGGGGCAGTTCTACCTTGTACTATAGGGTCGCTATGAGTCGGAATCGGCTCTATGGCAACGGTTTTGGGTTTTTTGGTTTTATAGATTGTCTATTCTAGATTAACTTTTATTGTCCTATAAATTAACTTTTAGACATTCGTTCATTTAGACATTAATTCATCAACCTCATCTGGATCATGAAAGGACTGGTGCCCGGATTGGTTCCTCTATCTCTCTGATCCTTGATACAGCAACTTCCTAGGGCAGCACAGCCAGCCACGTGGGTCTGCCAGTCCATCAGTCACTAATGGACAACCCTGTAAGACATTTAATAGTAATTACGAGAACACAGAAAGCACAACAGGAGAATCTGGAGAAATCCAGGGCTTACCGCACAATTAGTCTAACAGCTAATGTCACAGAGATTATTACAAATTACAAATTTTAACCAAAGAATACTACAGTTCAGTTTGCTAGATAACATATCTACCAATACCTCCTTCCTCCTACAATCAAAGGTTTTCTGACCATCAGCCTGGACAGTAACTATTTTACTTGTCAGTATGTCAGAGATCTAAACAATGCTTTAACGCTTCCAGCATCTTCCAGGTAAGAGCACATATTTAAAACAAGGATTATTATAGTTATACTTGTCTACATATGGGGCATCAAAATTGACAGGGCTAAAATGAACGAAGAAACCAAGCTCCTCTCCTCTACAGAAGAGTGGCTGCTATAAATGTAGAAGGAATGATGGATTTAAAAAAAAAAAAAATCCACCAGCTTGAAATCTTCTATCAAAATAACTGATTCAGACAACGATCATCAATCAATGTTAGGCTATCAGATCAAAGGTTGCTGGGGAACAGCGGTATTTTCCCAGTGCCAAAGTATCACCATAATGATTATTTACTAATTGTAAAGGGGAAAGGTCCACTCTTAACAAATAATTATAAAGTTAGCATCACCATCAGTAGGATAACTTGATATTGTATGCCTCCTGAAGACTGTTAATATGAAGCACTCAGCATCATCTATGAAGTACTCAAGCCAAAAATGTTTAACCTGAATCTGAATAAGGTTTAGATTTAATTTCTAATTTATAGGCAAGACAAGTGACAGAGGAAGGAACTGAACAACAACAAAAAGAAATAATCAGACAATTTTAGAAAGGGGGATATTTTATATGACAACTGGCCTGGTCTTTTCAAAAGTCAATATTATTAAAAAGAAAGAAAGAAAAAAGTAAAGGAACTGCTCAGTTTAAAAGAAATTAAAGAGAGCAAACAAATGTCAGGCATAAATACAATGTCTGGAAAAAAAAAGAAGACATTTTCATGCTATTGGACAACTGAAGAGATCTGAATATGGTTTGGGTATTAGATTAGGAATCTAATGTTAATTTCTTTAGAGGTGATAATAATATTTTAGTTAATTAAACAAGCAAGCATTTTTATTTTTAGGAGATGCATGCTTTAACATCTAGAAGTGAAATCTTGTATCTTTTAATATAATGGTTCACTGAAAAAATATACATACATGTTATATACACACAAACCAAATATAACAAATATTAACGACTTTTTAACCTAAATGGTAGGTATATGGCATTTCATTTTATTATTTCTTCAACTTTCCTGAATGCTTGAAATTTTCATAATAAAAAGTTAAGAATAAAATAAAATAAAACCAATGGGCTTGATTCTCTCCCTTAAAATCTAGAAAGCTACTGGTGGGGATTGAAGGGTGAGTATACAGGAGCTTTTCTTTGTTTTTCTCCTCAGTACCTAACATATTACCAAATCAAACCCATTGCCGTAAAGTCGATTCTGACTCATAGCAACCATATAGGACCAAGCAGAACTGCCCCATAGGGTTTCCAAGGAAGGGTTACTAGAGGGCCAGTAAATACTTGTTAAGCAATGCAAGAGAAGAATGGATCCATCCTCCCCTTTGGTGAGCGATGGGTGGCTGCAGAGAGGGGAGTATGGTACAGCAATCCCCCAAAGCAATTGAGCTACTACCCTAAAACAGTGCTTAGGAACAGAACAATGGCACACACACTACCTACGCAGGCTCTGGGATACCTAAAACCATCATGATTTTAAATATTCTGTCCCACTGTCCACAGTGGCACATTCTAAATGGTCAGACCTGGATTCTGACCTGTGGTTCGAATAACACACCTGAGAAACACCGAACATCTACGATCTCCCTCAATCGCATCTTGCAGGAGGCACGGCCCCAGGTCAGTGAAGCCACCAAGCCAGAGCTCAGCCCGGCAAAAGCAGGAGGGAGTGACCCCCTGCCACATGGCCACAGCGTGAATCCAGGGCCAGCACGGCACTTTAGAAGGAAGGGCTTCCAAAGGACTGTCTTTGAAAAAACTCATGAGAGAGTATGGTTTTCCTAGGAATGAAAAAGACATACATTCTATGGTTTTCATACATTGCTATTCAGACTTTAGCTCCCAAAATGATTTCCAAAAGTTGGGGAAATAAACATTAGGTAAAGGGTATACAGGACTAAATAAAGCAGACCTGGCCCCTGCCCTCCAGGAGTTTACAGAATCCTGGTAGACACCTGCATTAAACAAACAGATCAGTAAGGGTAAATTCTAAAAAGCACCATGGAAAGAAAGAACAGAGTGGCAGTATATAACAGGTCCCTGATCAGCGAGGTTCCCAGGGAAGGATGCATACGGCCTGGATTGGAAAAGGAGCCCTGGTGGTGCAATGGTTAAGTACTTGGCTGCTAACCAAAAAGTGGGTGGTTCGAACCCATCAGCGGCTCCACGGAAGAAAAGACCTGGCAATCTGTTCCCATAAAGATTACAGCCTGGGAAACCCTATGGGGCAGTTCTACTTTTGACATATAGGGTCGCTAAGTGGAATTGACTCAATGGCACACAACAAGAATAACATAATATCAAATTTAAAAAATATATCTGTATATATATTTAGTTATATTGACACAAGGCCCACGTAGCCATTTTCATTGAAGAGCGAAAAGGAACCTGTGCCTTCTTTCCTTACATGCTTTGTATTTTCCACTTTAGATAAGAAAAACTTAAAGGAGCCTCAAGTTTTAGAATTGAGTAATCTGATTCTTATCAAAAATAAAAATAATTAAAAGAAAAAAATCAATTCTTATGGAGGGCTATGGGGACGATGGTCTCGGGGAACATCTAGCTCAACTGGCGTAACACAGTTTTATAAAGACAATGCTCTACATTCCACCTTGGTGAGTAGCGTCTGGGGTCTTAAAAGCCTGTGAGCAGCCATCTAAGATACTCCACTGGTCTCATCCCTT
>NW_004443999.1:5550037-5584093 GCF_000243295.1 Trichechus manatus latirostris
CTGAAGTACAATTAAAAAAAAAGGAAAAAAAAATCAATTCTTAAATGTGTAATTATATGTTTATTAAACACCTATATGCTTACTTTTGATAAATCAAAAATGACTAGGTTCATAAGCAAACTAAATTACAAATAAAGAAGACCTGTTTCCTCTATAGCTTCAAAGTTTCTGGAACTTAAAAATGAAATCCTAGATTAGGCCTAATACTTAAAACCCATCAGTTTGGAGATCTAAACATCAAATAACTTTATCAGAATAGTCCTGTTTGATCACTTGCTGAAAAAGAATTTGGATAAGGTTAAAGCCTTGAACTCCACACAAGAGAAAACAAGATTTGGGACGGGATATTCAGTTGTGGAATTCTATATAAAGATTTCAAGGCATCTTACTGGCTTTCAATAGGTCACTAACTTTCACTGTCTTTTAAATAAAGTACACATGCAATATATTTCCATACTTTGAATAATCAAATTAAGGCAAGAAGTCTAAAACTTTTTCAAGGTCAGCAGTAACGCCAGATTTTGAACACAAACCTTTCAAATAGAGTTGATCCCTATAGCTCAGACATTCCTATACCTATCTGCAAATCAGAATTACCTGAAGAGCTCTGTAGAAAGCACTCAGGCCCTGACTCAGGAGATTCTAATTGTACTGGTCTCAAGTAGGGCCCTGCTTTCTGTATATTACACACACACATACACAAACACACTCACACACACCCCTTGCCTCAAGGCTACTATTATGAAGCCAGGGTTGGAAACGATTGCTTTCAACTCAGGCTACATCCCAGAAAGAAAAAAAATAAAAGTTCCTGGTAATCGATAATCAATGCTGAAATTCCATTTAAGGGGAGAGAGTCTGTCCTAATAAATAATCACGCTGTATGACACAACCATCACGCTTTTCAAAACTGGTCGATCTCAACAAAATAAAACAAGTTTGCAATCATTAAACATCCTATTCAAAGCAGCAGAAAGGACCAAAAGCAAAATAACATGATTTTCCTTTTGTCCTCTGCAATGATGCTATAGTTTTAAGGCTGGCGTATCTTGTGAAAAAACTTTATTTCCGCTCATTTTAGTCTCTGTCAGACTTTCCATTATAAATTTACTCTACCAGTAAAAGCAGTATGAGGTTGCAATCTGGCAACAGCATTTTAAGGCTGGCTATGACTTCTGTACCCCAATTTGATTTAAATTAGTTTTGCCATATTTAGTGAGAAGTTAAAAAAAAAGTCCGTTAAGCTGCTTTTGTTTGTCTATTGGTTCATTTTGTAAACAGTTTCAAAAGTTTTGAAAAGTCGTCATGTTTATTTCTGATAATTTCACAGAGAAATGCATTAATAAATTCATATTATCCCATTACTATCTTTAATGAAAACAGCTTAATTGGTAATAAAGAATACGTCAGCTTTTGTTTTGCCGTTAAAATCTCTACTTTTTAAAAAACCACATGTCTATTACTATTAATGTTAAATCCTCAAGAGAAACGTAATGGAAAAACATATATATATATTTTTTAACCTAAAGTTTCTGGAAACAATATGCATCTCAAAATAATAATTTCTTCCTCCAACCCAGCGTTTCACTACCTGTTGCTTACCACCGCTATACTAAACAAAGGAGTATGGGGACTGGAACAAGCATGTTCACATGTAACAATGCTCATTCCTTTAAGTCCACACGATACATTGTTATAACATGATAACGCTGCCTTGGAGCCCTCTTAGGGCATCTCATCTACAGGGTTTCCATCCAGCATCTCCATAAAGTCATAAAAGGGAGAAAACAAAAGCTTTCCTTCCACAAGAGCCACTCACCTTTTCACACGGGGGGAATCATTTCAGCTGCAATCTGTTATTTGGACTTGAAGCCTAAGATACCGAGATTTGCCTTTCTTTTTGGTTTGCATAGCTGGTGTTGTTGTAGACAGGGATTCAAAGAATACAGCACAAGAGAAATGGACTGATTCGCTGCAAGGCAGAGCAGGGTCTGTTCTATTCTCAAATTTCACAAAAAGCAGAGATTCAAAATATGCACACTTTCCATCTTCAGCCCCTATTGCCTCACTCAGGGAAATTCCAAAATTTCGCTGTTATTTAGCCTTAAGTAATCACACATTTATGGATACTGCAGAGACCATGCTAAGCACGGGAGACAGTGGATTCTTATAAGACTCACAACCCTGAAGCAGAAACACGAATGAAGGAATCTCCAACTCCACCACTATAGTAGGAGACTTTTTAAGAAAAGCATATGCAGTCACATTCATATACATGACAGATATTTCCTGGACATGAACGTCTCCCGATGAACCTCCCAAGGCCCAGAAATCCAGTCATCACAACCGGCCACCTCTACTCCACCCTCTGCCCCTTGCCACTTCTCATCTCACCTTGGATTTGCAAAAACAATTAACTTCAGTTTCACCCGAGGGAAGTATTCCCCACACACGGAGGGAGGGTCCGTGTCCCTGCACACACTCAGCCAGACTCACTCGGGCTAGATGATGCTTTCACAAGTTAAGAGGCCTCCCGCTTACTCAGCAGAGGAAATCTTTGTGTCTGTGAGGAATCACGCCAATTCCTATTAGTAAGAAAGGATACAGGGGCGAGGAAGCTTACTCTCTCAATGACCAGAAAAAGAGGCCCAGTGAGACAGAGACCTCTGCCATGACCATCTGCAAAGAGGAAGGATGTTGTCAACTTTCTTCTCCCCAAAACTCTAGCGACCTCTGCCTTGACCCTCAGAAACCAGATACACAGGAACAACCTCTTGCGCAGGAATTGGGAGCTTTACACCAGAGACACAGCACTCAGAGGCTCGTAGCCCCAGCTATCTCCTCCGAACATTTGCACTCACATTCCAAAGATGTTTCCGCTGCACTGGAATGGCTGTAAATTTCTTTCCTGCAGAATTCTTTCCAAACAAACTGCCATGAACTGCGCTCCCCGGCCTGTCAGCGGCAGTTCTCAACCAAGCCACTGTTCACCTCATCGCAACAAATCTTTCAGATGCCAAATATGACTGCATCGGTGGCTCCACCAAAGGAGTAAACTTCAAAAATGCAAATATATACAGGAAAAAAAAAATCTCAACCCGAGTTCCACCTTCAGTGACATATCACTGATATGTAAGGGAACCTTCCTTCACAGGTCTATGTAATTATTAAAACTAATGCTTGCTTACATTTTCCAGGGAGATATTTAACAGGTATTTAAAAGCTATTTAGAAGATTCAAAAATGATTTTTTTTTTCATATTATTAAAGAAAATGGAGGGTGAAAGGTGTTCAAGAGAGCAAGCATCCCCTTTCCAGCACAAAAAGAATGTACATTCTGTTTGGGTGAATAATAAGGGAAAGCTTTGAATATTAAAGAGGGTTATTAAATTGTGTCAGAAGTTTCCCAAAGTAAGAAACCAAGGCACTTGTAACAAGAAACTCTAAACCCTTTTTTTTTTTAAATGATTAATACTGATACTGAAATTAAAAAGAAAGCCTCTATAAAAACTCACTTGAAACAAAGATTACACTTTGGGCCATTGACAGTATTTTTAGAACCGGGTGCTCTCTGGAGAGTTAGAAGTATGCAAATGCAGAGTGCACACAGACACAAACACACACATGCTATACCTTTGTATTACACTGGCATTTTATTATTTAATTAAAGTACCCTTATTTTTCTAGCTCACGCATGCTTCCCTTGAGACGGCTTTGCTGTTAGCCTGCTGGCCTTGACTTCCAGCCAAAAACAATTCAGAAACAAAAAGGGACAACAAATCATATTTTCACAGACATTTTTATCCCTCAATACAACCCTGTTTTCACACAACATCATACAGCCTCTATGAAAACTATAATTTAGGGTACTAGCCACCCAAACCCAGGGTCGGACACATGGCTTCCCGATGTGTTTCCAGGGTAAGAAATTCTTAAGTTCTTAATTGCAAATAAACTCCGGACAGAACCACTTTCACCGACATCACCCAACTACAAACAGTACTGGTTGATGGATTTAAAAAATCAAAATGAGCCACTGGATTTAGTTCGGAGAAAGCAGGACTCGAAAGATAAGGTGTTTATTAGTTCAAAGCTCTGTGTTATTTCATTGCTTTTTAAAAGAGATCGTCACAGGCAGACAGTCTGGTGCATTTTGCTGACACAGTCTCAAATGCATAATGTAATTTACAAAACAAACTGATTTAGCAGGTTAATTCTCAACCCTTCCACTACCGAGATTCTCACTTACCTGGTGGCAACCCTGTAAGTTTGATTCTCTCCCATAAGATGAGTATGAGCTCCTTTCTGTTTTACCTGCCAAGAGAAACAACAAAAAAGTGTAAATGGTGTTTTTCCTTTAAAAAAAATGCTCCTCCAGGTAACGGACATCTACATCTCCTCTCCGATGTTTACATACGCAAAGTAGGCACTACCAGCAATGTATGCAAGCAAGAGAAGGAATAACGCGTCTTCACTCTGGCTATGAGAAACTGGAAAAAAATATCCTTCATTCCTATTCTTAGCCAAACTGCTCTACACTTCCAAAAACTGTCATTCCAATGGCCTCCACTTTCTCTAGCAAACAAACTGTCTTTCCTTATTTTTACTTTCTTTCTCTCTCACAAAATTCAAACAATTTCATTTTTATTTACACAGCAGGCAAATTATCTATGTAATGACCCTAGCCTAGTAATTCCCATTGATTATATTGACACTTAATGGTGAGGCCAAAGCTAGTCAATCACAGGCTCTCCAGATGGTGAATTTAGCAAAGAAACGATTCAAAATTCTAAGTCTCTCTCTCTCTTTTTTAAACTCCCTTTCCCAGGAGTAAACCCCATCATAATCAAGATGATGATGGAATTTACATTTGGAAAAGAGGTTTTTTTTGTTTTGTTTTTTTTAAATTGCCCACTTTGAACCCAAGTCCACATTGTACCAGTAGACCCATCAGGACATAGGCTCTTGGACTGTGAATGTCTTATTTGAAGTTCTAACAACCCGATTTTTCTCTGTAGATGGCTTTACAGAGATGTATAGATCCTCCAATGCTATTTGGCCACATCCAAGGATAAAATGAAGGCTGCTCATTTGTCTCTTTTGAAAGTATGTTTTGCCTTAGGAATCAGCAGGGGAGATAAAGACACCCCATCACTTGAGATCTAAGCAGCAGAGTTCAGCAAGTGACAGGGCTAGTGAGGCAGCCCAGTGCCCAGAACAGGAGCCTCACCCTGTCCAGGACTGAAGGAGACTCCCTTCTTGGAGACTACTGATTTACTGTACATTGCACATTAAACCCAGGACTCTACTATTCTTTCTTCATCTGAGAAAATTCAAAACTAGTATTCTGAGGGGTTGAATGTGCACTCTACTGAAGTGTACATAACCCCAAAGTTTTGCCCTCTCAACTCAACTGAACACCAATGCTAAAAGTAGCAGTAGTCATTTTTTATTGTTTAGATCAATGATGGTGTTATTAGAGGATGCCTTCCTGTCACTGCACAAAGAATGAATCTTTAATCAATCTTGTATCTTGTCAAAAGTGCACCTTGTATCTAAGTCACCATATACATAAAATAGAAGGTGATGTTCTAGGAAAGTCAACCAAGTCTTAAAATTAACTCTGTCCCTCCCACTATTAACTTTTCCCCTGACTACAGTGACTCTCAAACTTGGGAAAATGCCCTTCCCCACAGCCCTCTTTCTGGTATAGTGTTCAGTGCTAAGTATAAAATCAATGCCCATATCAGTTTCAATTCCACTGACACAGGACACCATTTAACAGACTGCCAGTCTTAGGAGACTTATGAGACTAACTTTCATTGTATGAGGATTTTATATTGAAATAAAGATACATTTACCTGTATTAGAAGTGTCCATGGTCCTACAGACATATTTATTCTTTTGAGTAATTAAAATAAAAGCTATTTACACCCTTTAACTTCTCTTGATATATTACTAACAGAAGAGACTTGACCTTTAGGAGTTATCAGTCCTAAGAATACAGCAACCCAACTCTTAAGTTCTTGCATCTATAAAAACTTCATAACAACAGCCACACCATTCACTTTGACATAATATTCACTCGTATAACAGCTATATAGGTAGGTAGGTAGGCAGGCAGACAAACAGAAAGAAAGATAGATAATACGGTGGGTTCTGCTCTGACTTCCAAGGAAATTGAACATCAAGTGTCCTGTTTGGTAATTTCTAAAAGCTGAATCATAAAACACAGTTTGAGGAAGAAAGCTCATCTATTTTATTCTGTAGATAGAGTTATTAATGAAGGCATCCCCTATAGAATTTTACCATCCAGTATTATTTTACCACTCGAGTCCAGCACATTGAACTGCAAATATGACTTATTCTACCAGAAATTTTCTAACATGTACTTAAGTTGGGGCTATTCCTTTTATTATTTTAAAGTCAGAAGGTCAGGGCAAATACTAAGAGTTAAAAAGAGAGAGCGAGCATAAGATGAGAGAGAGAGAGCATAAGATGAGAGAGAGAAGAAAGGAGAGAAAGAAAGAGAGAAGGAGAATGGGACAAAAAATAAGAGAGAGAACGGGTAGGAAGGAAAAGAAGGGGGCGAGATGAGGAAGAATCTGAATTCAGGCTGCACAGAGTCCCCACAGTGCTCTTGGCGACACGGACCCAGCATTCTTTACTATCATATCAGATACAGACTGCTTAATCTTAATTTTGGTTGTTAAAAAATATTTATCCAGATACAAAAATAAACCCACTGCAAATTACAAGTTGTCAGGGTTAAAAATCTACTCCTGTTTGTGTGGGGGAGGATAAGAGACCAGCATAGACATGAATCATTCTCAGTAATTTGAGTGTTTCCATGACATCAATGGGCACTGGTCCAGGACTCTGTCGAAGTCTGCGAGGTACCAAAGAGGCAGCGCAGCCAGCAGGAGGCTGGGAGGTGGACTTTATTTATTTTTTTTGGATTATGCTTCTTGTAAAGATTTCATCTGTAGCATCCACTTTTACCATCAAATAGATAGCTCCGAAGATCATGAGTGAACACATTTCCTTCTGATAGTGTAAGCCTTTAACTTTATTACATCTTTTTGTTCCCAAATTCAACTATAAATCTGCCCTCAGAGCCCAAAGCCCTATTTGGGAACAAAATAATCAGGGACTATGGATAGAGCCCAGGAACCATCTACAACATAACATATCCATTAACATCATTTTTTTTTTTTAAATGATAAAAAGCAGCCATTTTAAAATGACACCTCAATTTCTAGGGAAAGAAAAAATCTTTTTGTGTAAATTGCCCATTAAAAATTAGCCATGGTCTTGATGTTGATTTTCTGCTTAAAATTCACTGGAACATTTGTTTCAGATAATAAAATTTTCAGGAGTGCTGATGAATGTTTGAGTAGGATCTTTAAGTAACTATCTGCTCATGAACACAAAAGCCCCTAAATATCTGCATTTACTCGATGTCAGGAATGGATTTTTGTCACTTAGACCAACTGACTGGTGCGGGCAGCTTAGTTCATCCCTCTCAATTCTTCATCACCGCCCCCCTCATCCTCACAACCACAACAGAGCTTTGGAAAAGCTAAAGATTCTATTTTTCCAATATTTAAGAGATAGCAGTGACGAACAAACCCAGCGCGTTTACTGCAGAATTTTCGACACAACCCTCTAGTACGAGAATGCGACAGCCGCTGCGGATATTTTTTGGCACAAAGACAATGGTGGCAGTGCCAAGCCCCATGGCTAAAACTACTCAAAAGAGGCATAAGGGTAGCATTAATCGCTCAAGTCTTTTACTGCATGGAGTACTGTTGTCCATATTTTAAGAACTAAAAGTACCCGTTAGTAACATTTGTCGTATGCCCATAAGGGGGGGGAGGGGGGATTCTGAAATATATACCAGAAACAAATCTTGTCAGGCATTTGATTCATTTTTGTACCTAAAAGGACCAAATGTTAAATTTTGCTGCTGGTGACGATTTGTTGTGTATGAAACGAATGACTTGACCTAATGGAGTACACTGAAGACTGAATGAAAGCTACAGAGAGGATTTCATAAACTCAGTCGACATATTGGCTAAACAACTTTCTTCTGCAAAAATGATGCATACAAGGAACATGTAATACTATGTCACAATTTTTTAAATTAAACAAGAAAAACGCCCTAAAGAAGCAGACACAACATCCGCCAATCAATCCTTCCCGAGACAAAGGAGATCAACATGCAGCCCCTTCTCTAGAACAAGTCAGCATCTACAGTGAGCAAACAATCCAGAAAGTCAACATGTGTTTTGTCCAAACTGAACCCATCAGCTGTTAAAACCTATATTTCAATCTCATTACTAAAAATGGTGCCAAGTGACAATCAATAGAGGACCCACTTGCTTCTTCTGGTGTCCTTGAAAAACTAACCTAAGCAGAAAACACAAGCTACTACTTATTTTTTTTAATTGATCTATGCAATGTTTTTTATTTGGCGGCAGTGTGATTACCAAATGTCTACAGAATTCCAAATTTAATATTTTTATATTCAGATACTATTTGTCATTTGACTTCCAGTTTTTCTTTCAATCAATCCATTATATCCTATTGTAAGAGAATGCCAAGAAGACTCCATGAGAATGAAAATATTACATGAAGGAAAAACGGCCTTCATACATAAAAACAAGTATCACCTTTGCTATGTTACTACACCTGGACACAGAGGGCAGTTCTAAGCCACACGGAAAGAGCTAGAAACTGACAGGAACAACTTATCAATACTATGATTTCTAGAGATAAGCAGTGACCGAGATGATCCACCAGTGGTTGGCCAGTAAGATAACAACAGGGTCATGTTTTGGTCTTGAGCTATTCATTCTAAAAAGGCCACTTTCACCACTGAAATAGATGCGCCTGTATAGTGGAATATGTCAGCCTGTGAACAGCCTCCATGAAAAAGTATCTGATGCTGCAGGACAATACCAAGCAAGGCTGTTTCCCTGTTAATCCTCATTCTGGGAACTGAAGACTGAGCCTTTTGTTCCCTAGCATCAGACTAGGAAATTCACCATAAACGTGTTTGACTCAGAATAAATATCTGTCCCCTGCTCCACCCCCAGTCCATCCCTGGCTACCCTATTAATTTTTTTTTTGAATATTGAAAAGATTACATAATTAAACAAAGAGTGGAATTTTTAGTGGCTCTGAAAATATCCATGAGGTTATTATTATCTATAGTCCTCTCATCTTTTCCATTTGCCTTTTCCTCCTTTGCCCAAATAAGAAGAGCAGGGTTCCTACCACGTACTAACCACTCTCTGAAGGGCTCTATGCACACTGATTTATTTAGTCTGCACATCAACCCTGTGAGGCTGGTAATACAAGCACCATTTTACAGATGATGAAACTGAGACACAGAAAACTGCTCCAGGTCACACAGGTAGCAAGTGATACAGCCAGGATACAAACTCTGGCAACGGGGGTCCAAAGGCTGTGCTCTTAGCACTATGCTATGCTGCTGGTATTTAAACTCTGGGGGAAAAAAAAAATCTATAAATAAACTGGAGGCCCAATACTGAAGACTCTCAAATCCCAGAGCTCAAAACACTCATGAATTTGATATGAAATTAATGAAAGTGTCTTATAGGTGGTGATGATTTACATTTACATGGTGTTTTATTCCTAAAAGGTCTCTAAGTGCTTTATAGCTTTACAAATGATATACGTGGAATCCGTGACGTCTTACAATAAACTACAACCATCTCCATGTTAACTCAAACCAACTAATTAACAAAAACACGATGGAAAACTGCATTTCTGCACATTCCCGACGTGAAGAATATGACTATTAAAAATGCAAAGAGAAAAGTGAACATAAAAATATAATTATATATAGGACAGCACAGCATACCTCATCTGTTTTCTGTGAAACAGCAACCCCACAGCAGTCTCCAAAAAACAAAAGGGAGGCTGATGAAAAACATCTAGAAAATATTACAAGCTATCTATATCTTTCCCACAGAAATTTACATTGAATCTTTGCATGATACATGCTCTGAGAAGTCCTGCAGTGAAGACATTTATTTAATTTGGTTTAGTCTAGTATTTCCTAAAGGTATTTGAGTATGTACCTTTCGTCTAATTACACAAGTGGTGAGAAACTTTGGGAACTACTATTATTAAAAAAAAAACTTAACACTAAGAATGCACTGGGTTAATGGATGTATAATCTTCTTTCAAATAAATAACGTAAGTTCAAAATTGAATGGTATTTTACCTAAAGCAATCTAAAAAACATTTTTTGCCTATTTATTTTATGATGTCTCTATTGACTCATACCTCTCATGAAAATCTGTGGTCATGCAGGTATACTTGGTCAATTTTAATTATGCCTGATCCCAATTTGGAGATGGGAGTCTGGATTTGCAAGAAAGCAGACGCTGACATTCGTCCTTCTATTTCTAAAATTTAGAGAACAAACACTTGTTCTCTCCTACTTAATTTCACTGTGCCAGGACAACTCTCTCTTCATCGACAAGCATTACAAAATCCAAATTTAAAATAAATTTCATGCTAAAAGAATTACAACTCAATTTAGCAAATAAACTGGTCATTCCATAACCTAGAAAGCCCTGTTCCTCCCCTTCTTCCTAAATTAAAGATAGAAAGGAAAAAGGGGGGAGGGGCTACGCATACAGCTGGCCGCAAAGGATAATGGGAAATGAGAGACAAGCCATTTTTCCAGCAATGACTGGCACTGCCTCTCTTTCATTGCTCTTCTTTAAGCCATAAAAATAGACTTCTCCACTAATGGTCTTATACCTCTGATCTGGTTGGGAAGTTGAGAGTTTCGGCTGTATTTCTTCACTGAGTCACTCATCTAGGCACTGTGCTGCCGACAAAACAGGAAGTGTACTAAAATCCCAGATGGGCTGAGCATCCTGAGGAACCACCAAAACTCCACTGTGGGGGACTGCCTAAGGATCAGTGCTCCCTAAATCACCCACGTTTGCAAGGTACTTTATAGAACACAAAGTAATTTAACTTCCATTATTTAAGGCAACACACCCAAAGAACTCATTAGATAGGCATGTTAATCCCTATTCTTCTAGTTGAGGTCACTAAAATGCAGAAAGGGTAACTGGCTTGTACAGATGTAAGAACTTATATAGATAATAAGAAACAAACTAGAACATACACTTCTAACTCCAATGTCAAAGCCGTTCACTATAATATGCCACCTCCTTTTAGGGTATTTTAGACTTTGTGGCAACATATATTATTCCACCTGCCTTGTCACCTGCCCACAACCCCCCGACCCCCCAAAAAATTTTTTAACTAAACTTATAGTCAAAGAGGAATTCGCAAGTCCTCTGATGGATGAAAATGTTAGAATTGATAAACATTTTGGGTGAACATCTTCTGGATACATCAAGAACGACCTTCTCAATTCAGAATAAAAAACATTGCCTTAGATTATTTCACATGCCTTCACCCGGTGTCATGCTTAGGAGGGCACACATTATCAAATTAAAGGCACATGAGTTTTATATGCTTTATTTTCCAAATGCAGGAGGATCTTTCATTGAAAATAACACTAATTCCACAGAGGGTGCAATTAATCAACATAATCATGGGGATAACTTAGCTGTTTGGGGAGGTGTGTCAAATAACTCTTTAAGGCCACGAAAGTACCACTTGAGCCACCAGATTAATGCTTTTCTGAATCAGCAATTTGTACAAGGGTCCCCAAGAGACCTGAAGGACTAAGGGCAACCCCGAAATCACTCAACATACTTCTGATGAGTAACTTACCACTGGTTCTACGTGAACAATATCTTAATAAGACTGCCTACTCTATTTTCTATTTTTATTGCAGTTTGTCTCTATGATGACTGGGTAGAACCAAGGCTATTAAGAACCTGTATGACCTCTAAAGAAAAAACATATGTACTTGAAAGCTTATTTTTTACTTGAAAGAGAATAATGGGTTTTCATGTAAAAAATTTTTACAACAGATCATTTTAAAATACACACTAATGGTATAAAAGCAAGGAGATATGAAATACCTTCACCAAGAGGAAGACACAGGATGGGTGAGGGGAAAAGCAAACCCCCAAGATTTAATTCTATGCCTAACAAACCTTGGTGATCATGAGAATCATCTGGTAAGCTTTTATTAAAAACAGACACCTGGGCTCTCTACCCCAGGGTATTTCGATTCAGTGGAATGGAGTCTGGCATTCCCCATTTTTTATTTTTCATAAAATTCCACTGGTTATTCTGACAAGCCACGGATAAGAATAACCAATTTAAGTGACAGCCACAGTGCTTTAAGGTTACATCAGACAATACTCCAATAAACCTGGTAACCTGGTGGGTAACAACAACAACAACAAAACAGATTACTACTTAATCCAACCTGTTTAACTAGGCTTTTAAAAAGATCAACAATTATTGATCTCCAAGGTCCTTTCAGACAATTGCATTTCATGGGCTAGAGACACTTTTTTTCTAGCAGTGTGCTAGGACTTTAAATTTTTCATCTTCACTAATGAAGGCCAGTTGTTTCAAAGAAATTAATTTCACACTACCAAGTAATTTCCACTAATAAACATCAGTATTCCAAATAATGAGTATCCTGGAGGTGAAAGTGGCTACTCTTTCAGTTAGAAGCACTGGCCCACTCAGGAGCCCTGGTGGCACGATGGTTAAGCGCTCGGCTGTTAACCAGAATGTTGCCAGTTCTAACCCATCAGTGGCTCCTCGGGAGAAAGACCTGGCTATCTGCTCTTGTAAAGATTACAGCCCAGAAAAACCCTGTGGGGCAGTTCTACTCTGTCACATGGGATTGCTGTGAGCAGGAATTACTCAAAGACACCTAACAACACCACTGGACTACTCAGCTCTGAAAGTACCTATATCCATTCTACTCCAAGAACTAAAGTCACCTTTAGAATCCAGGATCCATCCCTAATGAACCTTACTTGGTTTGTTAACTTAAATGGACCCTCGCACCCATGTATTCGCTCTGTCCACATTCTGCTGAAGGCACTGCAATTCCATGCTGAAGGACAGAATCTGGTCTTTTGATTCCTTTGGAGGAGACCTGTGACATTTCTGGTCGGATGCAGCAGAAACACCATCATACGATAATTTGTTGCCTGGATAAAGTTTTTAGAGATTATTGACGATTTTTAAGAAAATCAGTAGCCAGATTTCACCACACAGACTGCCTTCTGTAATAAATCAGTTGCTGATCATTAAACTGTATGTTCTAACACAGTATAACAGAAAAGTTAAAGATAATAATAATAAAACAGTGGAACCAAAAACAGAGGAAAAGATTTTGTATTAGGTTTGTTACACAGAGTGTCTACATGAAAAATTACATATTTTAGCACTGTGGCAACGGCCTCAATTTTCAAGCTGAGATTACAACTAACAAGAATATAACAATTCTTTAAAAGAAACTATATGCATTTGATATGATCCTCAAGACTGCATAAAAATTAGGAGGAGGGAGGGGGTCATGGCAAGATTTTGTATATAGTATAAGCACATATATAGTTACTTATGTGTATTATACATATATAAGTAACATGTTTAATCCCAGAGAAGGTAATCCAAATGTCATTTATAAATATATGTGTAATATATTTTAGCACTGAATTACCATTGGTTTATATTCTCTAAACATACACTACTGAGAAGTTGAGGGAAAATGACTCATTATTCAAAATATGTATCAGAGCTCCTTAGAGAAGACAAGTAGGAAGATGGCTAACTGTTAGATTTATAGAAGGACATTTCTGAGCTAAGCCTGTTCTTCAAGATCAACTTCAAGGGAATGGGCCCACAACAAGCTCACTGCTAGGTAAACAGGACCAAACTACTCAGTCTGACTATCCTGTGATATCAGTTCTTGTTACAGGAAGCTGATGGTTCACAAATACAACCACACAAACCACTGAGTCCCGCACCATGATGTCTGAGAAAAGCCTCCCCATCACTGACAATGTGAGCATGACTACAAAGGGAAGGCGGGGAGCACAGGAAGGAAGAGGAGAGGCAGAGGAAGGGTTACCAGGGAGAAGAAAAAGAAAGAGGAGGTGTGGTCAGAAGAATGACCTCATCCTCCCAAAAATATGCAAGAAAATAAAATACAGTGCATGCATTTTATATGTTTATACTCAGCAATTCTGAAACTGCAATAAAAGTCATCTGAAGAGTTGTGAAAGATGTTCAAAAACCATGAGACATGCAAATGAATATTTGCTGGGGGCCTTCTGTGTACCATGTGCTAGAGGCTAGGGAGTCAATGACAGACATTACTCTCAAGGAGGTAACCGTTTACATGGTTGAAATACTAGGGAGTAAGCGTAATAATATGCATCAGAGACTCGAGGAAAGCCTGAGGCTATGGCCCTATGACACCCCTCTGACTTGGAATTGCAGCCTTTCCTGGAAACCACCTTCCAGCCAAGCAATAGACAGGCCTACAAAATAATAACACCCGAAAAGAACGTGCTCCACAGGACAAACAATTATACAAGACCAAAAGGGCAATGTTTGCCCAAAAGCACAGATGAGAAGACAGGAAGTGGGAAGAAAACCAGACAATAGGTAATAGGGAAACCAGGGCAGAAATGGGGAGAGTGCTGACACAGTGCAGGGACTGCAACCAATGCCATGGAACATTTTGTGTACAATTTGTTGAATGGGAAACTAATATTGCTCTGTAAAACGTTCACCTAAAACACAATAAACTATTAAAAAATACTAATATGCATCAGAAAGGGGTATAATGGAACTAATGAGAAGCACAGAGAAAGAGCACCTAACACGACCTCACTGAGCATAAGGTGGCATCAGAAAAGGCATACATTTGAGATTACATGGAAGACGCCATTATAATAGACTTAATGAGAACTTAGCATTTGTTAGAAGGAGCCCTGGTGGCACAATGGTTAAGCACTCAGCTGCTAACGAAAAGGTTGGCAGTTCCAACCCACCTAATGTTTCTACGGAAGGAAGTTATCTACTGGTGATCTACTCCCATAAAGATTACAGCCTAGAAAACCCTATGGAGCAGTTCTACTCTGTCATATGGGGTCACCATAAGTCGAAATCAACTCATACCACCACCATCACTACAATAACATTTGTTAGAATGCAATCATCATTTCAATGCATACTCATTTGACCCTGATAAATAAGTTAAAATAAAAAAAAAAAACGATACTTATGTGATTTATCCAAAACAAACTTTAAGGTAAATGGAACCTAAAACTGGAAAGAGGATAAACTGGAAAAAAGTTAGATGACATTTTCCCTTCCCTTGCTCTAAGCTCTTTGATCCTTCCATGTTTTGAGTAGCAAGTCTGGGAGCTTAGACAGCTTTTGCTTACATATTAGAGAAATTTGAAATGTAAGACAAAAGGACCATAAAGAGCTAAATTGCCCTCTCCATACAAATAATACAAAATTGACTCATCAAGTCATTTCATTTCAGTTATACAGAAATCCCTTGTAAGAAATTAATTTTTATACAGAATTGTATAGAACCTTGTCAATGAAGATTGTTCCTATTTTTATGATGTGTTCGTTATACAGAGGCCTGGTGTTTACTACCAGGACCCAGACCCGTCAATTCTGACTCATAGCGACCCTATCTACAGGACAGAGTGGAACTGCCCCACAGGATTCCCAAAAAGCGGCTGGTGGATTCAAACTGCTGCCCGTTTGGTTAGCAGTGAAGCACTTAACCACTACACCACCAGGGCTTCCAGGATCCTCTCAATCCCAGCAGGAACAGAGGCAGGAGTGCTCTTTAACTACCCGTGTATATTTTAGTTCTGTGACTGGAGAACAGAGACCATCAGGGATCTGCTCCTTTAACCTCTCACACTCTGTAAACAGCAACCCCAAGACAAAACAAAGCACAACCAAAAGGTCCCACTCAAACTACCATTCTCAATGTCTGCAAGCAAGGACAGTTTAATTTAGTCTGCAAGGAAACCAAAAATACCTTTCTAAAACATTAAAATGTAAGTACATGCTCATTTTCCTTGGCAAAGCAAGTGAAAACTGTCAACCTAACAGAGTTCTCTGCTAGGGATTACCTACCACATCCACTACGCACAAATGGTCACATTTCAAATTTTCAATAGTTTATCCCTTTTAAGTTCCATAACAACCTAGTCAAACAAGAATTCTTCCTAAGTGTAATCAGGCCAGGAGGAACTACGAAAGCAACGAAAATACGGTTACTGCTAATGTGAAATCAACCACTTAAAAACTCAAGAGTGGCATCTACTTTACATATTATTTGGACTATTGGGAGTCTGTTTAGTAAAAACAAAAAAGCAAAACAAGGAAACAACAAAAAAGTACCTTTATTTCTAAATATAAACAAATTAACTGTCACATTCAGTATTAAGCTACAACTCTATAATCACTGCAAACACTTGCTCAGTTGTATAAAAATGCAAAAAAAATCTACAAAAAAAATCTTGAAAATAAAATAAAAATTAAAACCACACACACCCCATAGAGTATCTGAGCAACCAGCAGAGGGCGCACCTGCCCCAACTAGAGCCAGCTATGGCAAGGCAGTCCCCAAACTCATTTAGTACTAACCCTGGCCAAAATGCGAACAGGGGGAGAGGGGGAGAAGAGCATCAGATCAGTGGCATTACTAAAACTAATGTGCTCAATCTAGGATCAGTAAAACATACATCGTAAAGTACAAGTACACTTCTTTATTATGAAACACCAACTTTAACAGAGATTTCTTCTAACTGCTTCATGGAAAGTTGTTCATTAAAAAGAAATAATTCTTCTTTGTATATAAGTGAGTTTACATCAGTTTTCAAGACCACTGCAGCTTTTATAGACTGGTATCAGGAATTATCTACAACAGATGAACCTGTATGAGAAGTAAATTAAATACTAAATTTCTAATACGTAAACACACGTTTTATTAAATTACCCTTTGCAAACAGAGTCTCTTTTAGTGTGTGTGTATTTTCCACGTTATATACAAATCTATTAATTAATTTTTGCAACCCTAGAGCAAGCAAATATGTACCACTTTATGGTTAAATTGCGATACATAAGTTACTTATTTTTCCACTGGTTTGTACTTGATTATTTGTAAACTGTCTATTCTAGGTCTCTATAATATTTGCTTTGGGATTACAACAGAATTACCAGAATAGTGGCACGCAGCTATGTATGTATAGTATGTATAGATAGGGCACTGTTTATTCACAAGTTACAAATTCCTCTACCACTTTCCACGCCTGTAATTTCACCAACAATACCACAAATTGAAAAAAAAAAAAGCATCAAATTAAAACCAACACCAAATACTGTATTATTTACTTCTACAGATAAAAATTAAATAATCCACAATTAAATGCTCAATTTCTAATTTCTCAGAGGTGAGACCATAAGGAAGGTTTTCTCAACTTTTAAGATGGAAAGCATGGTGGGATAATTAACTACCATTGGTCCATCCACATAAATGCTCATTTCAACCTCACCTCTACTCACCAAACAACAGCAATGAAGCCATGTCACATCTCTAGCACATGATTTTTTAAAATATTCTCAGTAGACTTGAGAGATGAACTTAATTTACAGCATCTATAAACCAGGTGGTTTAGGTTACGTGTAGGTCATGATAAAGAATACTCATCCTTTGGCCAATGTGGCTACACGGTTTCTACATAAGTTAAAATGACGATGTTTTATTATTCCTAAGCACTCAATTCTGAAATGTTTGCACAATCTGTTAAGTCCAGGCAAATTTAAATGATTCTGACATGCAGCCTGCTAAGGCCAGTGACGGGGATAATGCCTCTTTACGTGGGTAAAATTTGGTGGCATATAGGTCATTCTCTTAAGGGGAATCAACTGTGTCTCTTCTTTGCATTTCCACCACAATCCTTCATCCTGCAGCCTGGAGCTGAGAGTGAAATGCAAGAAAGGAGCCGAGTGCTCAAAGCAAAAATCTGCTTCCAGGACAATCCATTATATCTGACAAGTTAAATGTTCCATGGTAGGCCATATGGCATCAGAGCAGGCCCGACGATGGAAGAGGGGAACTCAGCAAATGCATCACAATTAAGGAGTTTGGCTACAGACTTTACTTTGAATTATTTTTTTTATTATTATTATTAAATTTTAAATGCTGTTCCCCAAATTCTCAACTGAATCCCCTTTACGAGACCATTTTTAAAGATGGTCCACAATTTCTTTCTTCATCTCATGACTACAGGAACTGAAACGTAAAGGCTAAGATAGGCATGCTCATTTTTATCAAACAAAGTTTCAAATAAGGGGACATGTAGCTTCATTTAAAAAAAAAATTAAGATAAATAATATGTAGCCCTGTCTGTTCATTTCATTAGAATATTTAAATGAAACTGGTCATTAGATCGGAACATTTAAACAAAACTGATCAGAACATTAAATAAAGCCAGCTTCCATTCTTAAATTGGAAAAAACTTAAAAGCTGTACAGTCGTAACTGGCATATTCCTGTTTCTTCTTTGGTTTACTTAATATCCATTAAATTAATGATTAACTGGAGACTCTACCTCAGTTGAATTTATCTCCTCCTAGCATTCCACCACCAAGGAAATCTGCGCCCTCCTGCTAATACCGTGTCCCAGAAACAAGTCTTGTAAGCTCTCTAAGACACTCTGATTATTAAAATTGAGTTGTCTATAACAATAAATATTTGTTTTTAGGGACGATGTAATGTAAATAATCATTGTACTATAATCAAGGTATGCATTTATTACATCAAGGCAAAGGGAAATGAAAGTAATGAAATACCCAAATAGTTCTCATTATACCACAGTATACCATTACACCATTCTTTTAAATAAAGAAAATAAATGTTCTTATTCCTCCTGAAGAGATCTCCAGGAGAGAACTGGATTTGTGATAAAAACTGAAAAAGCTTTCTACAGAAGTGTCCAAACTCATCTGGTCCAGTGTCAAACAGCAATTTTATCAACTTTCTCACTTCCTGGGGATAAAGCATTCTGGAATATATATATATATATATATATATATATATATATATATATATATATATCAGTTGTAATGGATAGCTTGTTCTAAACAATAATGATGATCGTTTAAGATTTCACTCTGGTTTGCAAACATGAAATTCACAACGATTAAGAGAAACATGCACGCATCTTCCAGAAGAGAAGCCGGTATTAAGACTCATTTCCCTAAACTATTTTCACTCTCTATTTCTCCAGAGGGTCACTATTTCCCCCAAATGCTACCTTTTCTGCCTTAATTAAGAATAACATTTTTTCAAAGAGGATATACAGATACTTTACAAAAATGGGTCATTTTTTTTCTTTTTTTAACTGTGCTTTAACTGGAAGTTTACAATTCAAGTTAGTTTCTCATACAAAAATTTATACACACGTTGTTAT
The DNA here is from genome assembly GCF_000243295.1 of Trichechus manatus latirostris. NCBI lineage: Eukaryota > Metazoa > Chordata > Mammalia > Sirenia > Trichechidae > Trichechus > Trichechus manatus. The sequence goes on from NW_004443999.1 coordinate 5,569,487, forward strand.
GTGACCCTAGTTGCTCTCCAAAAATAGGTCATTTTGCTTCATGTTTGAAAATATCACATTTTCTGGTTGTCCCAAAGTTACCATTTGCTAATAGCCTAATGTAATCTCATATTTGCATGTTCCTTATTTTTTACTATGACACAATTTATTGAATTATTTTGATGGTATGTGGATTAGAAACTGGTAATTTGTATTTATTATTAACAACCAACTGTTCTAAGTGCTTTACATTCAGCAAGTGTTTTCATAGACATGCTCTTATTAGCTTCAGCATAATCCTGTTAGGTAGGTATCATAAATATTATCATTAGTACTTTCATTCTGTATGTCAGGAAAAAAAGGAAACTCAGAGAGGTTAATTTATTTGCCTTAGGACACACAGCTGTGAACTATGAAGTAGGAAAGCCACATCTTCTATCCAAGCCTACCTTTTAACGTCAGCATCATATCGCCACGCCATACCATATACTGCATAAACAAGAATGAGCATACAATGGCCTGAAACGTCTTTAAAAAATAGACAGTTATTACTTATATATTATATGTTTCTACTTCTTATTTAAGATAAGTAGTCAAATTTTTTTGGTACTGCAATAGTGCCCATTTGAAAAGGATGCCTCAATTCTATGCTTGGGTTTTCAAGGAGGAGTAGACACACACCCAACACACAACTACACTGACACATACACACATTTATAAAATGGAGCCATTTACATCTCAGCACCAGTAGAGTACATGGGACCACTGTGTACTATAGATCCTTTCTCTGTGTATCCAGATCCACATTTTTATTACTAATTAAAATGTCCAGATGCTAAAAAAACACCTGATCCGAGGGGCTTTTAAATATAGTAATTGTCAACGCTCAACTCGTACATTGTTAACAAATTGGAAAAATTGGCCTGCACTGAGTTTTATACGTACCGTTTCCAAACCATCAGTGACATGCTGTTAAAACTTTAAAAATCTGAACAAAAAATGTTCATATTAAACTCTTTACCAAGAAAAAAGGGAAAGAGCCAACATTCAAATCATTACAATTAAAAGAAGGCTTATGGATCCCCAAAAGAACGAGTGTCACATCATAGTAAGATAATTGTGGTTTATGAGAGAAAAAATCAATAAGAGGAAAAGAATGAGTTCAGAGCTATTAAACATCCCATCATTTCATAAGGCCCTTTCTCTACATCTTTTGTTTTAGGTTCAATAAATGATTACCAATCACTTTTTAAACATATTTGAGGCTTTTCAATTTTTTGTTTTTTTTTTTTTTTTGCATTTTGTACTATATATAGTTACAGATCCTAATCTTAAAGCAAACATTTATCATTTTTGAAATTTCTAAAAATACAGATTCCACTACAACCCTTGAAATTCAAGTTAGGCGCTGGCTCATGAATAATATGCTTTGGGAAATCACAAATGCTTTTAAAATGTTTAAGCAGTTACTTCCTAATCCTAAGTGGATTCTTTTTTCTCAAGCAAACATTTTTTGCAAATATTTAGGCTCCTCTGATACGCAAATGTTCTCGCAAACATTTCCACCAGCCAGCCACTAAAATCGCTCCACAGACCCCAACCAATGGGAAAGTTTGTAAAAGAAATATGAGAAGTGACTGGATGGGAACACTGGCGGGAATACTGGCTTCACTGCCCACAAATAAATGTTGATTTTTGCTGCAATACCTGAAACAAAACCTTTGGATTTTCTCAGTGAAACAACCACTTTAAAATTTGCAGACATGGGGTTCTAATTCTCCTCGACTGATGCAATACCTTCTGGGAAGGGTAAAGCTGATCATCCACAGGTTTCCTATTTCAGAGTTCAATAACTCTAGTAAATGTGGCTTGCTGCTGGACAGTGAAAATCTCATGATGTTTAAAAAAAAAAAAACCCACAGGAATTAACATGTGCAAAACAGGAAACAGAAAAAGCAACAAATAATACCCAAACCAGGATCTCAAGTCAGAGTCTTAGCAGGTATAATGTTAGTGCTTTCAAAAATGTTCTCCCAAGGGAATAAACCAGGGGAGCGGATGCCTCTAGAGTCATTTTTACTCTATAAATAACTCCAGAAATAATTCATGCAAACGAAGGTTTTCTAGAAATAAAAACAAGAGAGCAGCATTCAAAACTAAACAGTAGATACAGTATGATTACAATTATTATGAGTACAATCTCCAACACTCCCTTTCCTTTCTACACCCTACTCCAAAATCACCCCCAAAAGCTGTTCTTAGAAATAATACCGTTTCTTGATAACAGGTCAACAAATTATTTTGAACTATTTCTCCAGTTTACTCAGTCACATAAACCACCAGTGGCTGGCCACACAGAAAATAAGATCAAATTTCAGGATTCTGGTTGCTAATATCATGCTAGGCATTACTCAGGAACATACGAGTTGGTATACATATGTGAATTTGGTGGGAGGAGAAAGCTAACAGTGAATTTATCAAAGCTAGTGGAACATTTAGCTTATAAAATTAAAATTAGCTGCTTCTCCACAACTAACCAGCTGATAGACACTTGTTTCTTCACTTCTGCCATCACTTCCTCATTTACACATATTAGAAGTGGTCAAAGATTTCATCAGATGTGGTTTTGACAACAGCAGCAAAGTGCCTAAAGCCACAGATTTTAATTTAGCCCCAAATACAGATTTGGGGGAAAAAAGAACCAATCACAGCAGGAAGCGCTTTAAAAGAAAAAAAGGAAACATTTTCTTGAGCAGTTACTCTGCACTTAGTTGTACTGTATGAAAAGAAAATAAAAAAGCTCTATAAAATGTCAGAATTAACCTATCGTTTCAGATTGCTTACAGGTGAAATTCTACCATCTGGATGGGCAGTTTGCCCACATAAAAAAGAAGTAAACTAAAAGAACACACAAAAAGGGAAAATCTTCTTCTGCCTGCTATTTAATCACAACAACACTTTAAAGGAAAAAGGATGGAGCCACCATTATCACCAGACCATGGACACACACACATTCACACACACACACATGTTCATGTACAAACTGCAACCAAACAGAAGTTGGAAAAAGCAAGTGAAAGAAATAAAATTTTGTTTACTGGAACTCTCAGAGATTAATGAAGAATAAAAACCTAGTCATTCTTAATCACAAGGCACAGGAAAAAAGACCCACTTTCAAGTTCTCATTAAATAACTGATGATACCTTTTATTTTATGGAGAAACTCCAAAAAAATAAGACCTAGCATATCAAAGTTCCCATCTTCCCCTAACAAGGCATATTTATACTCTTTATTTACACTGGGCTAGCAACTTTGGGAATTCCAAGTTAACTTCAAATAAACAGGAAATTGCATCTTATGAACTCTCAGAAGTTGTTTTATATCATTTGAGAGTGAAAATGCTTATAAATGTTACATTTTATACAGAAATATGCTTCTATTCTCCCTTTTTCTTAATATTTACACAAACCATTTTTGCCATGGCGTAAAGATCTGCTTTAATGATACATTTTTTTGTAACCTAAAGATTAAATCTGAAATCCGGTCAGAACTCTAAAGTTTAGGTTTTTCTTCCTAATCTTATGAGTCAGACAGAACTTTCAGATTAACTTCAGGCTACTATGACAAAACATGGTACCAGGCTGGCACCAAATGGCTATTTGCCAACCTAAGTTCCACACTTTGAAAGCAACACACAGAGCGTTTATAAATTAATAGCCTTCTGTACCAAATATTTGTCAATATCTCTGTTCTCGGGTCTCTGGATATCCATTTTGATCGTGTAGCGTCTCTAAAGACTACGTTTGAAGCACAACACTAAACCAGAAGTGTTGAGTGAGGGAATTATGGGCACATTCTCAAACTCTTACACTAAACCACAAAGAGAACAGATTAAAAAGTGAAGCACTAAAAAACCACCACCCTCCCCCCACCCCCCCAAAAAACCTACCCTGAATGGAGAAACAGAATACTTGCTTTTCGTTCGACCTTATGGCTAGCACGCCGAGGGAGGCACCAGGAGATCTAAGCACAAATACGTGATGAAGAGTCGCCAAAAAGCATGTGGATGAATAAAATGTTGTGGCGTAAATTTCCCAGCTAGAGGACAGAACACAACACGCTGGGGCTTGGCTGTCCTAACTTGTTTTACTATGTAAATTTAAATAGTCTTGAAAAGGAAAGAGGAGAAAAGGTACAGGGTTTGTTTTTGTTTTTTTTTAAAAAGAATATTTTTTTTTAAAAGTTTGCCAGAAATTCTCATACTTGAGTCACAAATAAAGGTACTTTGATTGCTATTATTTGAGAAAAAAAAAAAACCCTAGTTCTTAGGCTAGCACTCATCACATGTTTTCTATGATGGAAATTTAGAGGGGTGATTTAAAGAGTTAAAGACTCCCTACCATTAATTTGCATCTGGTGCTTTTAGTGTGTGTGTGTGTGTGTGTGTGTGTGTGTGTGTGTGTTTTTCTTCCTGAAAAGTTGGCAGAGCTGCCGATTTTCCATAATGCAAGCATTTGGGAATTGTGAGCGGAATGAAACCGATCCAATCTCCTGACTGCGACATGAATTTTCATTAATTACAACCTTGTCAGCAAAAGCATTATCAAAGCTGAATATGAAAATGCTAATGAGTCCTCATTTGCATATTTTTCTTTGTTGGAATGTCATTAATTATTACATTTTATGATGATGAATGCAGCTGTCGAAGCTCTCCGATGCATAATTAGCCATCAGAATGCCAGGAGCCGATCAGCATTTTTGGGTGAAAAAAAAACAAATTTCACTTCCATTCTCCCCCCATCCCAACACCACCAAACACATACACACACACACACACACACACACACTCACAACACACACACCCCTGATGACGACAGTCCTGAGGCCGGACTTTGGGGAAACTGGAGAGTGGTGGAAGGGCTGGGTTACAGGGATTTAGTTTTCCTTTAAAATTATTTTGTTTTTAGCCGATAATGGTCTATACAATAGAAGCAGCTCTTAATAAAAAAAAAATCATTATTCCAGCTTAATTAATGCCACGCTTAATTATAACACCATGATGTCAGCGGTTTTAATTAAGTATTGGCGCCGTTACAAAAAAAAAAAAAATCCTCGCTGCAATAAGAGTCACAATACGCAGATTTGTGCAAATCATTTCTCCGATTTTTTGGTCTTCCGTGGTTCATGAACTATTCAGATATTAAGAGGCAGCATTAAAACTCCACACACACGCGTGCGCAGGAGGGTGCACACAAACGTACACACACACACACACCTCAAGTAAAGGGGAAAAACGTCCTCTCCTACCACATTACTTGAATAGACTTTAGAGCTTACCTACTTGACCACTTTTTTGAGCTAAAGTGTAAGTGAAGATGACAAAACACAGCTCATCCTCTCTCAGCCGCTGGGAAGGGTGTTTATAAGTAAAAAAAGAAAAACAACACAGAGCAGATGGGACCATTACACATGACCAAACCAATCAATCACAGATGAAGGGCCCAGGTGCAGCGCAGCCGTGCAACAACGCACCATTTCACAGTCTGTCAGACACACACACACGGTCGTCCATGAGTGACCCTCCTCGGCTCCCCCCGGACCTCATCTGGAGTGCTGCGCCCCTCTCGCCTGCCTACGCTCCAACTGACGTCTTCATAATCACCCTGTCTTTCTATCTGCGGTGGCTCCTGAGAAGAGAGGGGGATGGAAAGGGTGGCGAATGGGGAGGAGGGGGGAAGAATGAAGAGGGGAGATAAGGACAGGGGCTCACATCATTGTCACTTATGAGGAGTCCAGCCTTCTTCCTTCTGCCATCCCGGATGGCCGCTCCCTCTCAAACTACCATCACAATCGCTTCTCTCACCATCATTAAGCTCATTAATTTTTAAGGGTGACTGCTTGGTTGCAGCACCCCAACTGTCTGTCATTAGAAACAGAAATTTCGTTTGTGAGTTCCTTGCCTGTGAAGAAGAGATGTGTGCAACTCAACAAAGTCACGATTAGATTGCAATGTTAGAAATTAATTAATTGGAAGTAGGAACAGTACTTTCCATGGCCCCTCAAAATTGGTTAAAATGAAACCTTCGTTGCCCAAAAGCCTCTGAAGCACCAACTCGGTCTCAACGTTTTGTGTCTTAAATAATTTCATTGGCCTTTGGCGTCCTACATCACAAACTTATCCAGGAATCATTGAACCCAAGTGAGATTGTACATTTGCAAGGTCACAAGGTTAAGCTGGCAACACAACGGACAAATCAACTCAAACACATAAATAAGCTAAGCATCAGATCCTTGCTTTAAACTCAGAATTCTTAATTCATAGCCTAACTTTTATGTGGCTTTCACCTTTTCTTTTCCTTTTAAAAAAAAAAAAAAAAAGGCTTGGAGGAGAGGGAGAAAGTAACCAACACTACTGAATGAAGTTCACAAGGAATGACAATACAAAACACTGAAGCCCACCTACATTTGGAAAAACAACACATCACATCACATCAAAAAAAAAAACAAGATTGGTTTTATTGATCCAATGAATTAAGCATGCACTCTTTCTTAAGCCTACGTAATTTATAACAGTTTTTGAGATCTTTTGGTACAGCACAAATATTATTAAGAATCAGCTCTATTTACTCAAAGTATCGGATACTTTCCCCCAGCTTTATGACTGTTCATCCAAACAGTGACTGCATGCTCTCAACAATTTATAATTTATTTTGCCCATTTGCAGATGAGAAGGAGTTTAGGAAAGCATTCAAACCCTACGCAGTACAACTATATGACTGCAAAATAGCTTGAAGGATTTATGTCCTGAAATGCTCATATTTTAGGCTTTACTGGAAACTTTACACTGAGACAAGAAAAAGTTAATCAAAATAGACCATATAATCCAGCCACTCTAGCATTAAATCAAGTATCATTTATCTGTGGTTTCATGTAATGGTACAAAAATAAAATAAAAAGTACAGGCTAAGTTGGGTGCAAAAGTGTCCTACCTAAAATCTGCATACCATTCCATTTACAGGCAAACGCCATTTTACAGAACACTAGGCAGATTGGATTCATTGAAATGAAAGCTTTGTCTCTTAGCATGGTCCCTATCATCAATTCAAACATGTTCTCAAAATGGTTTGATGACGCACTTGGTTTTGGTTTTTTCCTTTTTTTGTTTTGAGAATTCATTATGCTTTCCCCTCTCTTTTCCAACTAAGTTGTCCTTTGGAAACTTTTAAATATTGAAGTAATCATGAATCTTTCTTCTCCCCAATGTGTGCTATAATTTTTATGCTTAGTCCTTGTTTTAACAGCAAACCTCATCTCTGAATTCTAGGAGAGAACATATTTATTAATACCTTCCATAGCTATGTAGAAAGGATCACCTTGTGTTTTGAACGCATATTTTTTTTCCTCAAGGAACAGACTCTCCACATTTGCATTAATAAATTTCTATTTTCAAGCGCAATAGAAATTGCAGTACAAAAAGCAGATGTGTACGTTGGATTCTTTCAAATTAAATTTCCAAAAGCAGAGCCTATTCTAGCTCAAGATCAAAGGAACTAAAACATAATCTCCTCCCCCTTCCAATATAATTACAGAGATTTCATTTCTTTTGTTACAATGAGCACAACAGGTAAATCTGAAACCTGAAGGATAATGATCAGGTGCTACCTCTCAGCTATGCTGGGCTGCCGAATTGCTCTGCTCAGTGCCCCTGCTGTTTAAACTACCACTCAACAGGAAGAAGGGAAATGCTTAATGTTCTTCTCTACTTTATTCTTGGAGATGTGTTTCCTTCTGACACCCAGCCTACCAAGGATAGTTCTGAGATGGACACAACTCGTTTTACAGCAGAGTTCTTCCAAACAAGGGACCTGTCCATCCTAACTCAGACATCAAGAAAAAAAAAAAAAAAACATTCTTGTGTGTCTTTTACTGATAGGCCACCTCAAAACCCTTTTGGAAGTAGTTGGCGTATAAATAATAACTAAATGAGGAGTGACACTGTTATAAAATGTCATCTCCTGGCAGTCCTGTGAAAAGGCATGGCCCTGGGGAGGGAGAAGAAAGAGATGCAACTGCAAAGTCATCCAAAACGAAAGTTCGAAAGAAAATCTCCTCCACTTTGGAATGATTAGCATGATCTGTATCTTTGGGGAATACAGGTAAAGAGAGAACAAAATTTAATGTCAAAGCCCACAGAATACCTCCTAGGCTTAAACGTTCTTGAGGGTGACTGCATTCTACATATGTATTTCCATCTCCCTTTTAAAATTCCTGGTACTTACTTCATCCTTTGCTGCCCATAGGCATCTCTTCCCCTCTAATTATTTGCCATTTAGAAAAACTCTGCTTAAATTCCTTGTGCATCTGTCCCTTGCTTAGTATATATTTGTGATGCTTAAATGTGGTGCTTGATACTAGAGTGGCCTTGCATAGAAACACAAAAGCTTTCCCATTCCAGACAGGTGTTTTAGTAGACCATCCATCCTCTCCCCCAAAAGGTATATACAAAATAAGTTCAATATTACCATTATCTTATAAAATAAACATGTGCCCTATACACACACACACACACCCCTCAAATACTTGGCTGTTGGTTAAAAAAAAAGCTTCTAGTGTGTCTCCTAACCAGTATCTTCATAATATAAACGCCAGTTAAGAATGTTCTTTCCAAGATACAGACTTAAGAGTCTTCTAAGTAGCTAATGTCTCCTATCTCCTTTTTCTTTTACTGGTCTATAAAAGGGAAGATAATTGTTTTGCATGAAAGCATCCTTGTTTCAAGGATATCCTCCTCTGAGAATACAGAAAAAAATACAAACAAAAAAACCTTCAAAAATGAGATATAAATTGGTAGCTTCAAAAAAAAAATCAAACAAGTTTATTCCTTCCTGCATCTCTTCCACACTTCCTTTTCCTTTGTTCTCCTTGCTTATTCCTTCATTCTTCCATCCTCCCACCCCGTATACTCTATCCCTTAAAGAAGAGCCAATGTATGAGGAAAAAGCATCAATCGGGAACGTGGAATCTTGGCTTCTAAATTCAGTTTTGCCCATAACTAGGTATGTGAGTCTCCATTTCCTCATATGAGTTGGAGTAAATGATCCATAACGTCTTTGAGGAACAATTACTACTAATAATATTGATAATGTCAATAATAAATATTTACTTTTTGCTACACTTTGCAGTGCATGAAGTGATTAAAAGCATGGACTCTTCTCACACTGCCTGGGTTGGAATCCTAGATCCACCCCTAATGAACTGATGACCCTGACAAGTTCCTGAATATCTTGATGTCTCTGGTTTTCCATTATTAAAATAAAATTAGTAATAACATCTATCTCATGTGGTTATTTTGAGGAAAAAACAAGTTAAGACATTAAAAATGCTACAAATAGATAGTAAATTTGTTTATTCTTTCTCTTCCGTCCACACTCCTATGTAAGTTTCATGCAGAAAAGGAATATCTTTTGATCTCCACTATCTTCACATCCCTAAAATAGTGCCTGGCAAACAGTATGATATATGGTTGGCAAATGAACTACTGTTCAACGAATAAATGAACGGATGAACAGACAAAGCAAACATGCATTGTACATTGTTAAAATCAATGATTCTAAGACTGAACTATTAAATACTTAGTAGGTGTAATTTATATGGTACTTTGCATGACCCTTGTCTTCAGGAAATTGATAATTATGGGGATGAAGCTAAGTACAAACAGCTATAAACTACAGAGGAAAAATAACATGAAGATCAAATAAAAAAAAATACTTTGCCAGGTCAGAGGAAAGATAACTCAAATCTGGGAGCTGGGGCTGGGGCTGCAGACTGGGCAATGGAGTCTTCCTGCCACATGGCTCCACCAAAAAAAAACTCTCTGAAAATGTCAACAATGACCTCAATGTAGTTAAAGTCAATAGGCAACTTTCAGTTCTCATATTCTTTGACTGATCAGACAGACACTCCTATCCCCTCCTTCTTAAAAATGTATTTGACATGGCTTCTATGTAACTATATTCTTTTGGATTTTCTCCAACTCCCTGGCCATTCTCTTCCTCTTTCACCTAAAAGCCTTTAAATGTGGGGAATCCTTCTATGCTAGGTCCTAAGTCCACTTCTTACTCGAGACCTCATGGGCAATTTCACACCTTCCAATGCCATCTACCTAACAAAGAACACTTCAGCTGCAGACCTGCCATTCAGGCTTCTCTGAGTTTTTACTTGTAAATCCAATTGCCTATTTCATATCTTCACCTGGATAACTTAAAAGTACCTCAAACTTAACACCAATCTCATGATCTCCCTTCATCCTAAGACACTAATGTTCCCTAGAGTGTTGCAGAAATTAAAGAAGAAATGACTATGTATTTATTGGGAATCTCCTATTTTTAGGCCCTGGGCTAGACGCAGAGCCCTGGTGGTGCAACGGCTAAGCATTCGGCTCCTAACCAAAAGGTCGGCAATTCGAATCCACCTGCCACTCCTTGGAAACGCTATGCGGCAGTTCTACTCTGTCAGGTTGCTATGAGTCAGAATTGACTCAATGGCAAGCAGTTTGGTTTAATTTTTTGGTTGGACTGGATGCATATATTTCATTTAATATTTATAACAATGCTCTGAGTAGATATCGTTATCTTTATCGTTATCATACTAAAGATGAGAGTTGTGGGGCTCAGAAAAATTGTCCCCTTTCATCACAGACGGCAGATTTCAGGCCACAAGGCTCCATATTAAGAGGATGAATGATGTTTGGTGCCCAGAAACAACCTGTCCCCTTAGTTCAAGTCTTACAACCTAGGAGAGACTGTAATACTATGAGCCTCCTGATTCTTATGGTGGAGATGGTTTGGTGAATCAACAATAATGGAAGCTCTATCCAGGGGAAGAAGGGAAGGTATACAGCAACATTTTAATCAGGAAAAAAAACAAGACAATAAAAAGGTAGGAAACTTACAGTAAAGAACTATAACTGGGAAAAAATAAAAAGCTAAATAAACAAAAACTGCAAAAATATGGACATTAAGCATATTTTTACAATGACAAGTTACAAAGATGCAAATTTTAAAAATCAATAAATATACCCACAGTAACAGTAAGGAAATAAAACCCCAAAAGGCCCCCAAAAAGCAGATAAGTGAAATGAAATAGGGCTTCCCAAGGTGAAACAACCTCACACAGTGGCTGAATCTCTGTAGCACAAGCCTTGGGCCATCTGCAAGGCCAGGTCCATGCATTTCACAGAATCTCTTGCTCCACCTTTCTGCTGACATTTTTGCACAACATAAATGACTATACTTCATACTCTGGCTTAGAACAAAACATCTCCCCTTCCCTGGGAATGCATGAAATATCAGACTCTCAGATGTCTCTCTCTCAAGAAGAGACTTCCATCTCTTCCACAATCGTTCTTTAAAAAATCCTACTTGGCTAGTTCATCATCATCATCATAAGTCTTCTCCAATCCAGCTGACATGCCATCCACCCCAGCAAAAGCTGAAGATCCCACTGTTCCTGGCATGATCTACCACAGATTAGAAAAGCTTGGCTTGTTCAGCTGTTCATAGTGCAGGCAATGGTGGCCTGTCATTGGAATTCCTCTCTTTGTACGTGGCAGGCTGGGTGTTATCAGACAGAGGGAATTAGACATGTTAACCTTAAATGCTGCATGCTATACTATTCATATAATGAGCCATTGTGGTGCAATGGTTAAGTCCTTGCCTGCTAACTGAAAGGTTGGCAGTTCAAACCCACCCAGTGGCTCCGTGCGAAGATAATTTGGCAAACTGCTTTCATATATATCATAACCAAGATAACCCTATGGGACATTTCTACTCTGTCACCACGGTATCACGGTGAGTCAGAATCAACTCGATGGTACCCAACAACAACAACATACTATTCATATAATATTAAATATTAGAGGACCCATCCCCCCCGCCCCAATATCCATAGTTTTAGATCTTTCATCTCTCTAGCTGTCAGGTGAAAACATTTTTCCGGCAGAAAGGAAAGTGGATTGGACACTCTTTTTCTATCAATCCTGGATGGATCTTGTTGCATTTTCTGGCTCACTGGAGAAGGTATCTCCCTTCCAGTACTTGCCATGCCAAACTAACCATGATTTGTTGTAGGAAAGGGAAGGGAAGAGGAAGTGTACAAAAGCGATTCACCTTTCTGCTCTCACCCAGTGGCTACAAACCTGGCAATGGGCAGTTTCAAAAATTTCCACCAGGAAACTGACAGAAGCAGATTCTTAAAATACAAATAACTGTACTTCAGCTACCAAATAAAAAATGCCACTTACTAGCCATGCAAACTTCCAAGGCAGACTTCCTACTGTAGATAAGTGAGTGGTCCAAGATCACACAGTCATGAAGCTGTGAATCAAAGTCGACTCTAACACCAAACTCCAAGTTCTTTCCATGCTTACACTTACAAAGATTAAAGCAGCTAATACAAGAAGAGAGTAGTGAGAGAAACAGAAGGAGAGTTAGTCAACTTTGACACAGTGGATATGGAAGGAGGCAGGTTTCAAAAGACAAAAAGAATAGCCTAGAAAAACAATATGGAATTTAAAGCTGTGCTACCTTTGAAGATGTCAGAGCGCCTTTGGGACTAAGCAGTTCTGGGCAAGTTGCTGGGCTACACCCTACTGAGAGTTGATTCGTAGGCCTGAAGTGGGTCCCAATTTTAATGGCACCCCAAGAGGTTTGAAATAAGTGATCTATGAACCACACTCTGACAATCACTGCAGAGGATCCATTCACACATTTAAAGCAAAGGGAAAAGGAGTCAAGGGAGATGGAAAAAAAAAAAACAATGGAAAGGGAATGATTTATGGAAAAAGAGCCCAGGACAAGCAAGTTAAAATAAGCTGAAAAATGCAAATACCTTAAAGGGTTGTCAAGAGAATGAAGAAGGGGCACATTTTCTTCTAAGACATGAGGGCAGAAGACAGCTAGTGTTTAGCTGCAGCTATAAGGAGCCCTGGTTGTGCAATGGTTAAGTACTTGGATGCTAATCGAAAGATTGGCAGTTTGAACCCACTAATGGCTCTGCAAGAGAAAAGACGTGGCAATCTGCTCTGTAAAGATTACAGCCTAGGAAACCCCATGGGGCAGTTCTACTCTGTCCTATAGGGTCACTATGAGTCAGAATTGACTGATGGCATAAAAAAACAACATTCTAAGATCAGCTACCTAAAATCAAGCACCACATTTCAGATCTGAGAAGCCTCCTATTTCTTCTAAATTTCTAGAACCTCTGCTTCCCTTTGTTTCCACTTTCTTTCCTACCTTTCTTCTTCCCTAAGGACTACTCGATCCATTTAGGGTGCTGGGCTCTGAATGAACACTGTAGGCCTGGAAGAAAGATGACAGCAGTGGGTGATGACAAGAGAAAAAATGAGAGAGAGCCAGGTCATCTCTCTCTGCAGTTTCAGGAAAGTCAGGTTAGATTAGAGGTACTGGTGTGGTCTCTGGAGCTCTGGTGGTGCAGTGGTTAAGAGCTCAAGTTGCTAACCAAAAGGTCGGCAGTTCGAATCCACCAGCCGCTCCTCAGAAACTCTGTGGAGCAGTTCTACTCTGTCCTATACAGTCGCTATGAGTCAGAAACAACTTGATGGCAACAGGTTTGGTTTTGGTTTGCCATGTTCTCCAAAGATCCACATTTCTTTGATTTCAATAAATCCTAATCTGACACAAATGGGTATTCAAATCTCTCATGGACAGAGCACAACTAGACTCAGGGGTCTTCGAAAGATACAGCAACTAGAGAAACAATAAGGCAGAGTAGAGTTACAGACAAGCTGGGGTGGAAGGGGTGGATGATGGGGGTAGAATAGCTACTCTAAAAGTCAACAGTGTTGTTGTTAGGTGCCATAAGGTACCCTCGAGTCAATTTTGACTCATAACGACCCCATATGATGGAGTAGAACTGCCCCATAGGGTTTCTTAGGTTGTAATCTTTATGGAACAGACTTCCAGGTCTTTCTCCCACAGAGCCACAGGGTGGGTTTGAACCACCAACCTTTCGGTTAACAGTCAAGCGCTTAACCGTTGTGCTTACCAGGGCTCCTTCTAAAAGTCAATTACCCACTGTCGTCCTTGTAGGGGACTTGATCCTGTAGGACAGAGTAGAACTGCCCCATCAGGTTTCCAAGGCTGTAAATCTTTATGGGAGTAGACTGCCACATCTGTCTCCTACGGAAAGGCTGGTGGGCTCAAACCACCGACCTTTCGGTTAGCAGTGGAGCACTGTACTACCAGGGTTCCTCTTAAAATTTTGTCAATAGGAGAGCCAAACTGGAAATTTCGGTTTTCAGCATTTATAAATGATAATTCTCCTTTGTAATACTGAACAGGGATTTGTATTTATTCATTGTCTTCACCAGGTCAAACAAGTGGCAGAAGGGAAGAAGAAAACTAAGACCCATTAAAAATCTGCCGTGTGTCAAATACTGGGCTAGGCACTTGGTTCTATAAAACACTGTGAAGCAGGCTTTGCTAGCCTGATGGCCCACACAAAAAAGGGGAGGCCAAGCAGTCCACATGGATGAGCCAGGATGCAAACCCACATCTGAGTGAGTATATAAGCAGGCTCTTCCAAAACGTAAAAAAAAAAAAAAAAAAA
>NW_004443999.1:5584193-5592262 GCF_000243295.1 Trichechus manatus latirostris
AAAAAAAAAAAAAAAAAAAATTGTATTAAATAATCTGTGAGAGAAATTCACTATTCCACTCATCTCCCTCCTTGAGAATACGCATTATTCTAATTCTACTTTAGTTATGATGCTCTAAATTGCTCCTAACTGCTTCCATACTCTTTTGCTTAAATTTGTCAAAAATCATAAAATACTTGAGTGTAAACACTGACCTGAATTCCAGAGAGAAGTCTAATTCCAGGCCAGCAGTATCTTTGGCAAACCCAAGTCCTTGCCAGATGTACTCTTCCTATTAATAAAGTAACAGGTCCCACACTCATCAGTCTCATTATTTAAAAATGATGATGATGATGACGATATTTTCCCTTGACTTTCATGACCCTTAATCATTCTTCTTGTAGGGTCTTTTTCCTTCTTGTTGTGGTTTGCCAGTGAGCTGAAACGCTTTTTAAAAGGCAGCAGTCATCAGTGCGGCCCCTTAGCCCTTGCTCTGTGTTTACATATGATCTTCATAACTTACATTTAATTTACTTCTAATATTTTTTACCTGCCTCATCTGTCTGCACTGTCCAGAGAAGTGGTCAAGTCTGCTGGTGAAGAACACAGGCTTCATCGTCTGCAGGACTGCATGCATATCCCAAATATATCACTAACCAGGAGTGTGCCCCCCGTCTGGATTATTTTAACCTCTCTCTGCTTCACTTTTCTTACGTCTATACTGAAGATAATAAATACTTTCCACAAAGGGCTACTATAAGATAAAAAATGCAAATAGCAGCCCAGTTTTGGCACGCAGTAAGAGCAAAATAACCAGTGGTTATTATTACCAGTAAGGAGCCCAAGTGCTGCAATGGTTAAGCGCTCTGCTGCTAATCAAAAGGTTGATGGCTTGAACCCACTCAGTGGCTCACACGGGAAAGACCTGGCAAGCTGCTCCCATAAGGATTATAGTCTAGAAAACACTATGGGGTAATTCTACTCTGTCACATGGGGTCACTATAAGTCAAAATTGACTTGACAGCACCTAACAACAACAACAACAACATTATTACCAGTAGGAAAAAAGGCCCAGCAATCTACTTCTGAAAAGTAGCCAATGAAAACCTTGTACAGATGACACAAGACCAGGCAATGTTTTGTTCTGTTGTACGTAAGGTCATCATGAGTCAGAGTCAACTCAATGGCAGCTATCCATCCATCCACCTATTACCAGATTAGGGTAATAATGATAAAAGGACACTGGCAATAAACATTATGGATGCTGCTGGACAAAGATCACTATTCACAATTTAGTATTTACGGGGTACAAATTTAATTTGATTTTATGTGGACAAGTAAACTGTCTATTGGTACCACAGACATACAGACTAGACTCTAATCTGGAATGTTCTGAAGATACAAATCTTTGGTGACATGGACTAAGAGACTGCAGAGCCATGAAACTAAATGTTTCTCCAAATACATCCAACTGTGTGTGTGCTGTTGATGACAGCAATGTCTATGCAAGAAGGAACCAACGTTTTCAACTACATATTTGTATTGTATAAAGAGGAAAGACATATAACCTCTGCGGTTCCCACGGCTTTTCATTTGCACGATTATATTTTAGTTCCAAACCAGCCTCTCTGTTTTTATGACTTCTTCCCACCAACCTCTCCGTTTGTGTCCCTTCTGTGTCCAATCATCCATGTGCACGACACTGACAGAGCCATTTCCCCTTCAGCTGTTACCCGTGAGCGGTTTTCCAGTCTTTTATAGTCTAACATTTAAAGGCGTAATTCCTACCCACTTGCAACTTTTATTCTACAGAAAATAAAACAAATCAGGCTAAAATTGCCAGAATACAATGCTTTATTCAAAAACCTCTCACACATTCATTTTACAACTCTATCGAAAATTCAAACAAATCTTTCTTCATTTACTAGACTCGACTATATTTCTCCTTCTGCTTCTATACATTGACTTCTAGCATCCTCTTTTCTCTTTATTAATTCCACCAAAAAAATGCTCACTATAACAAAAAACTATTTGCTTTAACTAATCTTAGGCAACAAGCAGATATTTAAATTTCAATCATTATGCAGAATATTTATTTTTGTTTGCATGGTAAAAATTTGGACAATTTTTTCTTTTTAGTAATATTGTCCAAATGCTCTATATGTATTGAATTGTGTCCCCAAAACACATATGTTGAAGTCCTAACCTGATCCTGTAACCATGACACTGTTTGGAAACAGACTCTTTGAAGCTATTGTCAGTTAACATGAGGTCATATGGAAGCAGGGTGAGTTCAAATCCCACCTGAATACTCTGTTATCAAAGAGAAAAGATGCACCTAGAGAGCAGACGGCCATATGAAAGAGGCAGAGGTGACATTATACTGCAGCTGCAAGCCAAGGAAGACCTGGGGCTACCAGAAGCCTAGAGATACAAGCATCTTCTTCTAGAGCCTTTGGAGACAACATGGTGCTACTGACACGCTGAATTCAAACACCTACCCTCCAGAACTGTGAGACAATAAATTCCTGTTCTTATAAGCCACCCACTTTGTGGTATTTTGTTACAGCAGGCCTAGAAAAGTAATACATGCTCCAAGGAAGAATTCTGGTTCTGGGAGTGTGTTTTAAAAGCAAGAATATAGGGCAACCCCACCATACTGATTACCTCTCAAGCATTCTCACCAAATATACAAGACAGGTTCTCTACTTTAACGGGTATCTATCCAGTGAGCCACAAATCCTGACTGCACTGAACTTCAGTCCTTTAGCTCAATGCCTAGCCCAGAGTGCGTGATCAATAAATGTAAATTACAGTTAATCTCCAACTTTCCCTATAACTATACTGAGTTATCAGTAAGTCTATCTGCATTTACCAGCCCACGGCTGGATACAATCTATTTGCAAAGTCATTTTATTCAATAGTCTTTTGATCTGACTCCATAATACTGGCAATGCTGAGTCTTTTAATTGTTTGGACTACACAGGCTTCTGGTCCACTATCAAAACCACTAGTGACATGTTTATCGTTGGTCTCTTCCCACTTGAATAAAGGCTCCTAAAGGGTAGGTATGTTTTTTGCTTTGTTTCCTGGTGGATCCCAGGTGCCTGATACATGGTCAGTGCTCAGAACACATTTGCTGGATGAATGACAAACGCTGACTACAGCTGTACCTGTACCTGTAGAGCCTATTCTTCACACTTTTCCGGAACTGTTTTCAAAATGTACAATCTTTTCTCTGCTAGCCTTCTGGAGATGCTTGGAATACTTCACCTGTTCCCAAGCCAGCTCCATCTGCCTGGCCATCTCCCCCTTATAAGAAGCCCTGGTGGTCAGTGGTTAAGCGCTCGGTTGCTAACCGAAAGGTCAGTGGTTCAAACCCATCACCTACTCCATGGGAGAAAGGTACGGCAGTCTGCCTCTATAAAGACTACAGCCTTGGAAACCCTGGGGGTAGTTCTATTCTGTCCTACAGGGTTGCTATGCGTTGGAATTGACTTGATGGCAGTGGGATTTTTTTGGTTTCTCCTCATCACTCAGGTCACGACTGCTTCTGTGCTATATCTCACATAACCAGTTGTCACTGAGGCAACTCCAACTCATGGCCACCCCAAGTGTGTCAGAGTAGAACCATTCTCCGAAGGATTTTCAATGGCTGATTTTCCAAAAGTACATCACCAGTCCTTTCTTCTGAGTCATCTCTGGGTGAACTCAAATCCCCAACCTTTCAGTTAGCAGTTGAGTGCATTAACAGTTTGCACCACCCAGGGACTTCACAAGCTCCCATATCAAAACAAACAAACTCATTGCCGTCGAGTTGATTCCAACTCATAGCTCCCATAGGACCCTGTTTATTTTGTTTGTTCCACCACACAAAAAAATAACTCCAAGTATGTTGTATTCAAGGGTGTATCCTCAGCACCTAACTGGTGCCAAGTATTTGACATAAAGCTGGTGGTCAATAAATATGTGATGAATTGAATCAATGAATAACTTAAAGGCTGAACACTAATACTGAAACAACTATAGGAAGTATATGTCTATACTTAGAGAAATCCATACTAATCAGTACATATGATACAAGTCAAAAAGCTTATAATGTAATTTACCATCCAATCAAGCAATACGTTGCTGAACCTTTCCATAAGTTGTGAGTATTCACAGTAAGATATGCCTTCAAATGAAACTTTACTCATCAAGATTCTGTGATTAAAAAAAGTTCATAGGTAAACAAATGGTATTAATCTCCTGACAAATAATTCTGATTAATAATTTAACTACTTTATAAATTAAAATAAAAAAACTTCTATCTAAAAGTTACATTTTCAACTTGCCAAAAATTCTTTTAAGAAAAGTAGCTTTTGATAATTTTGATGGTACAACAGAACATGCTCTCTAGCATATATGAAAACAAATGTACGGAATATCTAAATTCCATACATTATCTTTAGGCCACACATTAAAAAACGTATGAGCCTTTAACAGACTTTCTCACCCTGCATTTTAATTTTACTAAATTAAATACACAGAATTCAACAGAAACTCAAAAGAACTGAAATGCAAAATATGCTACATCTTAGAGGTGAATAAAGGTCTACGGACCACAGTTGCCAACATATTACTCCAGAGCCCCACGAGCAGGTTATTGAAGCTGTGGCTCGGAGCGAACTGGGGTCGGCCCTGCATCCATAATATGATCAAAACATTACATGTGTATGAAAGATCCAAATTAGGTAAAAACAGCTCTATCACTCCGAAGAGGATAGAGGATATAACAAAATAGCCTTATAATCCAGCTCACCATTTAACAGACTTAAATTTAGGGGGTAAGGGGGTACTGTGAAGTCAAACTGAGTTCATATTCCTCATACAGAAGAGCTAGGAAAACACGTTCCTTTACTGTGTAAAATAAGTCTTACAAGATAGTAAAGATGATATTAGAAAGTGTAACAAAATCACTCAAGTACTTGAGAAACGCATACTTGCCTTCAACCAATTTGGGGGCTATTTTCATAGCATTCTTAGCTACTTCCCTAATAGCTCTACATAAGGCAATGCTTCCCACTTCAGTATCATTTAGTCTTGGCTGTATATTACGAAAAATAATAAATGGATGTTCTTTTTGAAATATTTATGGTGTTGACTTTCTTCTAATTTGCCTTGCCTTTCTTCTAAATTAGTAAAAATCTATTAACATTCTTCCTTCGATACAGAGGAAAAATCATTCCCACTATCTCTTTGTATGTGTATATTTGGGTGTACTATTTAACCGTGAATCTACAACAATTAAAGTCTCTCATTCGCATCATTTTAGAGAGTTAAACTTTTAAGTTCATTATGTTAAGACCATTAGAGCCAACTCGACGGCAACTAACAGTAACAACACTGATTTGAACAATTAAAACACAGAGATCATGTCGACCTTTTCTTTCCCTCAGTGGAAGTATGCAATTTTAACATATTAAAAAGTACTCGTTTTCTCTGACCTAAAAAAGTTATTAATTTATGGCATAAAAATATCTTGATGGTAAATAATTAGGTGCTAAGTAGGTGATGACTCACTTTTACTGAGTGAAAAAGAAATAGAAGGATTTAAAAATAAGGACTTAGCTCAAGCAAAAATGAACAGTTTTGAAAATTAAAATGACAGTGCTTTGAAGTTATGTGTAGGTCAGATTCCCAAGCATGGCAGGACATGGGCATCACTAGATTACATTACAGATGCCTGGATGCCAGCCCACACCTCCAAACACAGAGTTTTTGCAGGCACAGTCCAGGTATTTGTATTATGTGAATGATCCATAGATTAACTCAGACGTTCAACAAGGTTGAACAACTCCTAGAGTCAGTCATTTTTCCTTATAGAGTTTAGAGGTCATGAGCAGACATCTGAAGAATGTCATTCATCAGATATACTTTCATATCAAATACATAGAAAAATTAGTAAGTAGTAGGATAAAGCAATATTCAAAGTAAATATAGAAAAGAATTTAAGAATAATAAAAACAACAAAAACAAAAAACGAAATATAAAAAATTTTTTAAATAATAATTTTTAAAAGTAAATATAGGCAAGGTCTCCCAAAGCGTCTTCCTGGCATTCTCTGCCCAGCTGTGACTTCTGCTTCCTCATTCTTCATACGGGACTTGCAGACGGAGTTGGTGGTGCTGTGTTTATAGGAGTCTCATAAATGTTACTTTCCCCTTCAACAAGATAGTGAAGTCACGGAGGGACAGGCAGCAAATCTGACAGTTCCCCAAAAAAGTAATCTATTCCCAGAGAAACAACCAATCAAATTGCAACTGTTGTTGTTAGTAGATGGATATACGCAAAAAGAAAAAGTGACATGGATTTCTTGATCCTTCTCTGAATCGACCAGCTTTCAGAGACACACACAGAAGAATTCAATATGAGAATCAAGAACTCATAGCAGGATCAGTTCCAGCCAAAGGTCACAACCTACAGTCCCTGTAGGAAAAGTGGCACTGGAGTTTCACTTTAGGTAGAAGACCTTTGATGGCATGGGAACAAGGGCTATAGGAGAAAACTGTGCAGTAGATGAAATTTTCTTTTTCCCTCTCCTACACGCTCAGAAACATCACCTCTGAAACATCTCTCATATTCCATTCTTACACAGCTGCTATAGTCACAATATGAGATATTTAGATGCCAGGTGGGGGGACCACCGTGCAGCCCCCTTCTCACAATCGAACTGGCATTAATGGGTGCCTTAAAGTAATCTTTGAACACAAAGCAAGGAAAGATTAATCTCTTCTCTAGGAAGAGAAATTGAAATGGCCTTTTCAATGTGGTTTGATGGACCTTTAAGTTCTTAGGGGAGTCCCTGGGTAGTATAAACAGTTAAGTGCTCGGCTGCTAACCAAAAGGTTAGAGGTTGGAGTACACCCAGATTTGCCTTGGAAGAAAGCCCTGGTGATCTACTTCCAAAAAATCAGCCACTGAAAACGCTATGCAGCACAGTTCTACTCTAACACACATGAGATTGCCATGGTTTGGAGTTGACAGCAACTGGTTTGGTTTGGGTTGTATTTTGGTTTTAAAGTTTATACAAACAAAGAGGTGACAGAGTTGGAGAAAACAGTTATCAGCCCAGGGTGGAAGGTATGCTAACAACCAGGTTACAAGGCAGGAGATGGGGGGAAATGGAGAAGGAGGAAAGAGGGGAAAGTACATTTCAAAGTACCACCTCCCATTTGTACAAAGCAAGGACTCTGTGAATCTCCAAACAGTGGAAAGTGGCTGTCATGGATTGAACTGTGTCCCCCAAAAATATCTGTCAACTTGGCTGGGTCATGATTCCCAGTATTTTATAAATGTGAACCATTTTGTAAACTGATGTGATTTCCTTATGTGTTGTAAATTCAATCACTATGATCTAATAAGATGGATTAGCAGCAGTTATACTGATGAGGTCTACAAGATAGGATAGTGTCTTAAGCCAATCTCTTTTGAGATATAAGAGACAGAAGCGAGCAGAGAGACATGGGAACCTCATACCACCAAGAAAGCAGTGCCAGGAGCAGAGCGCGTCCTTTGGACCTGAGGTTCCTGTTCAGAGAAGCTCCCAGAGCAAGGGAAGATTGATGACACGGACCTTTATGCAGAGCCAACAGAGAAAGCCTTCCCCTGGAGCTGATGCCCTGAATTTGGACTTGTAGCCTACTGGACTGTGAAGAAATAAGCTTCTCTTTGTTAAAGTCATCCACTCGTAATATTTCTGTTAGAACAGTACTAGATGACTAAGACAGTGGTCAAGAATTCCTAAATTCACTCATGGAGAGCCGAGTAGGGAGCAGCAAACAAGGAGTTTAGCTAGTAGCACTGGGGAGAGAAGTGAGTTTGGGAAGAGAAAGATCCCCATCTGAGGACTAGGAAAAGGAAGCAGGTTCCCAGGCTGAAGACAGCAATGAAAAAAAGAGGCTGCCCCTCTCTAAACATTCTTCATCAAGAAGACAGGAACAATAAACAAAATTAAATCAATAGTCTTTCTTTACCTTGCATTATCATAGGGTTGCCTATATGAATATGTGTGTGTGTGTGTGTGTGTGTGTGTGTGTGTGTGTGTGTGT
>NW_004443999.1:5592362-5639698 GCF_000243295.1 Trichechus manatus latirostris
TGGGGGGGGGGTAGCTTCAAAGAACCTAAGGACATACCTGCCTTTTTCAGTGCTTTATTCCAGGATCCAGTGCACTGCCTGGCACTTAAGAAGTATCTAATAAATACTGGCTGAATTGATGACTCAAGGAATACCCTGGAAACCATAAAACTTAGTATGCTGTTGGGTGTCATCAAGTCAATCTCAATTCAGAGAGATCCCACGTGACAGAATAGAACTGTCCCATAGGGTTTTCTTGGCTGTAATATTTACAGGAACAGATCAGCAGGTTTTTTTCCCACAAAGCCACTGGGTAGGTCTGAACCATCAATCTTTCAGTTAGCAGTCAAGCACTTAACCACTGCACCACCAGGGCTCCTTAGACTTAATATGCCATTCATTCAACACTGAGCATGGTGGGGTTAACTCTAAAAGACTAAGAACTTGGGGGAGGGAGAGATGTCCTGGTCACTCAAAGGCCATTTGTAAAAACAGCACGGGGGCAGTGTCTGACCTCCTCCAAACCCACAATGGAAAGGAGAACCAAGATCAAAATAGCATGAGGCTGACTCCCTCTCTGCCATCTTTAGCAATTCTGACACCAACCGTCCCTCTCATGGCACTCTTTACTTTTCTGCTGGGTTTGATAATTCATCGCAATGGCCACACAGAACTCACAGACTATACTCACAGTTATGGGGTTTATTAGGGAAGTAACAACTACAATTCAGGCTCTGAAATACTCACGATACAGTTCTTCCATCAGGACTGCCTCTCCCCAGCTGTGCTCACAGGCATGCCTCCCCCACAACCCCGGCCCTCGGCCTCTGCCCAAAGGTTACAGCTCACTTCGTCTCCTGGGTCCAGGAGCTTCTCAGCACTGGGATCCCAGGTCCTAAGGACGCACTGGCTCCTGGTTGTTCTTCCTTGGTGATGCTGAAATTCTCTCTTCCCCGCCTCTGGGGTGGATCATTTCAAAACCCAGCAGGATGGCAAAACTGACCAATCCCTTTGGTGGGCCACAATTACGCTATCACTCAATCCCACCCAATAAGCTGGGTGGGAGTTACAAGACCATGGCAAGAAAGGCCACACAAAAGCAATCCATTGCACCACACCATTTAACAGAATCTAAATCTTATTTTTTAAAGTACTCTAGCTTATTTCCTTTAAGGCTAAGTTTCAAGGGGGCTAGCCTAATGAATTGACTAGATGAAACAAGCCCACAAAAATATTTCCAACCATTCTAAGAAACACAGATAAGTACATTCCCTCTTCTTCCTAGCTTTTTATTCATTCTTCTAACTTTTTAGAGGCAGTCATTCAGACAGAACAAGGGGATAGTGCATGGTTTAAAATCAGAAAAGGTTTGTGTCAGGGTTGTGTCTTTCCACCACGCTTATTGAATCTGTATGCTGAACTAATTATCTAAGAAGCTGGACTACAGGAAGAAGAATGAGGCATCAGGATTGGAGGAAGACTCATTAACAACTTGCAATATGCAGATGACACAACCTTGCTTGCTAAAAATGAAGAGGACCTGAAGCACTTACTGACAAAGATCAAAGACTACAGTCTTCAGTATGGATTATACCTCAACATAAAGAAAACAAATATCCTCACAACTGGAACAATAGGCAACATCATGATAAACAGAGAAAAGATTGAAGTTGTCAAGGAATTCATTTTACTTGGATCCATAATCAATGCTCATGGAAGCAGTGGTCAAGAAATCAAACAACCTATTGCGCTGGACAAATGTGCTACAAAAGACCTCTCTGAAGTGTTAAAAAAAAATAAACATGTCATTTTGAGGACTAAGGTGCACCTGATTCAAGCCATGGTATTTTCAGTCACCTCATATGCACGCGAAAGGTAGACAATGAATAAGGAAGACTGAAGAAGAATTGATGCCTTTGAATCACGGTGTTGATAAAGAATAATGAATATTCTGCCAAAAGAACAAACAAATCCATCTTGGAACAAGTACAGCCAGAATGCTCCTTAGAAGTAAAGATAGTGAGACTCTGTCTCATTTACTTTGGACACATTATCAGGAAGGACCAGCCCATGAAGAAGGTAAAGTAGAGGGTCAGCAAAAAAGAGCAAGACATTCAGTGAGATGGACTGACACAGTGGCTGCAAAAATGCGTTCAAACCTAGCAATGATTGGGAGGATGGTGCAGGATTGGGCAACGTTTCATTCTGTTAAACACAGGACAGCTATGAGTCAGAACCAACTCCCTGGCACCCAACAACTACCACCACCGCCAAGTGTTAGGGTTTTATTCGTTTCCATCTTCTCTTGATCACCTGTTTCGGCATGATCTTGATTTCTTTTGTATTTCTTCATTCTCTCCTGGGGAATTTATGTCTGTTTCTGGCATCAGTCCCTCATCCTCCTTTGTGAACTCTGAGGTGAAAAATTATTTTTTAGCAGTGTCTCCACTGTCGGTCAATAAATTACCCCTTCTATCTCTTTGAGGCTTGACAAACCACTTTTCTGACCTCCTGTTCTTTAGGTGCTTGGCGAAATAGCTCATAATTATTTATCACCTCCTCACAGGCAATCTTTCTTCCTTTCTTCATTCATAATTTTGGGATTTTTTAAAATAGTTTTAACATCTTCCTGTAATCATGCCAGTCTCCTTCTTTGTGACACCTGATGTCAACTGTGCCTCTTTCTTAATAAATAATTGCTTTATGCCCTTCAGTTTCCAATCCTGTTAGCCTGAGTTGGGATTTTCTTATAGTATGTTTATTCTCACACAGCATCGCTTTGGGGCATCTGTTTACGGAATTTGTCCCTGAATACGCATGTCCGGTCCCACTCTGGGTGCTCTGCCTTCACTATTTACTCCCTTTTCTCTCATTTTGCTTTTTTGTTTTAATATTTATCTTTGGTGAGAATATACACAACTAAACATACATCCAATCACAATTTCTAGATGACCAGTCAATAACATTCGTTACATATTTCACACTGTGTCACCATTCTATCTCTGCCCATATTGGTTCATCACCAAATGTAGGCTCTCTGTCCCTTAAAGTTCTCATCTGTGCTTTACATTCACTGTTGTCAGTTTCCACTCATATAGGTAATTCTTTATAAGAGTGCTATGCTCGAGGCAAACATTCTTTATTAATTGGGCTAAACCATTGCTTAGTTTAACAATGGCTTCATGGGATAGTTTAAGGTTTAAACATTATTTCTGGGCATCAGATTTGCAGGTTCCCCCATTTTCAATAGATCCAGTAAGTCCGGTTTCCATATGAGGTTGAAGTTCTGTTCCATGCTTTTCCTCCTTTTGATCAGGGTCCATCTATTGGGTCCTTGATCAAAAATGTTCAGTAATGGTAGCCAGGCATCATCCATTTCCTCTAGTCTCATCGTAATGGAGTCTCATTCTACTTTATAAGCTCTAAAGTTCAAGATCAATGATTAAATTTTGTTTCAAGAGACAGAAAGGCCTCAGTTCTGCCTACACATATCCTATATTTTTCAGTGTTTAAAGCAATGGCTCAGACAATATTCACTATGAAAAGCATCATTTGATGGGCAAATCTAGTAAAACAATCCATTAGCTCCAAACTCCTACATGTGTCCAAAATTTGTATAACCTAATCAAGTTTCCTTGCTCGCTCTTTCTCTTCTCTAGTTTGACCACAGACTTACTAAGGCTTCTAGCTGGATTATCATCATGCTTTTAAAATAATTTCTAATTCTACACTTCCAATTACATCCTTTGTTTCACACAGAACTTAATCAGGAGGGGTTTTATGTAAGTTTCCATGTATACATAATGATAAATAGCTTAAGCTACATTCAGTACACTCTCAATCATTATTTTTCTTTCTATACCATACATAGATAAATCACATTTCATCTTCCCCATTATCTCCCATTATTATGTCTTTATTCTAGTGGTCCTTACTACCTGATGCACAGAATGTAACTCCTTTCCCACTGCAATTTTTGTCATCTTTAATTATTACCAATTGTTACCTTGTACCTCTAATGGCGAGTGACATTCATATCTACTAAATTTAAAAAAACTAAAGAATGAAAATAAAATACTTATATTCTGAATACTAGGCAGTCCCTGTTTTCTCATCAGTGGTTACCACATCATCAAAATAGAGTAGAATGCATACAGTATGTGTAAAAATAATTTCTCAAATCCACTATACAAAATAGAACAGCTTGATCTACCTGATAGATTGCTGTTGCTGTTAACTGCCGTCGAGTCACCCCCTGACTCGTGGCTACACTTGTACAATGGAATAAAACACTGCCCAGTCCTGTGCCATCCACAGACTGAACTGTTGCGATGCACGGGGTTTTTTGTTGGCTGATTTGCAGAAGTGGATCGCCAGACCTTTCTTTCCAGTCCATGTTAGTCTGGAAGCTCCACTGAAACCTTTTCAGCATCACAGCAACACGCAAGCCTCCACTGACAGGCAGGTGGTGGCTGCGCATGAGGTGCACTGGCCGGGAGTCGAATCGGGGTCCTCCGCGTGGAGGGAGAGATCTACCAATTATCCACCACTGCCCCACCGATTAGATACCAACAGACAAATACGATGAAAGCACAAAACAGAAGAAGTTGGGCCCTACAATGTGAACAGGTTAAGGGAGCCGAATAACAATCCTGAGTAATACAGCCACCCATCAGCAGGGACTCTTCAGCAGGTCATAGCATTGTGTGACTTTACGTACTACCCTTTTATCCAAAAAGGACATTATCATACCCATTTTAAATAAGTGGAAATTGGCACAAATAGATAGAAAGTGACTTTCCTAGGATCGCTAAGGAATCACAGCGATCAAGTCCCACACGCTAATTGGTAATGCTTTTTAAGCACCACAGTTAACCGGATTTTCTCATAGCACTAATGTTGCTCCACTGACACAACTTAGCAGGCAATGTATTTACAAAACTATAATAGCCTGAAAAGAATTAACAATGAACAATGTGCAAAACAGTCAATTACTGGCTTAAACTTTAAACAAGCACTTACAATGAAGATAAAAACAAAACTATCTTGGCTATTGGGTCATTTTCCAGGCTACTAACTACTAAACCATGTGCAGAAAGCTTCCAATGTAACCACCCAGATTTTCTGAAAAGGCAGATAAGCTTTTTGCTCTGTGGGCAGAATCAAGTTGGTCTTTAATTTGATTGTTAAAACAAGGCCCTTCTGCAGAAAACCAATCGGCTTTTTGCTACAGATATTCAGAAAAAGAAAACGGGAAGTCAGTGGTTTTTGTTTTTCCGTTTTTTTTTTTTTTTTTAAGATCCCACTTTGTCAGTCTATGAAAATGAAAAGTACAGCCTCATTTTGGTTCAGGAAAGGATAATAGTTGAATAAATTCTACAGCCCCATTAGTTTCTGCGGAATACTGACCACAAGCCTTGGGCCTTATGAGATGTTTCATTGGTAATGGGTTGCCGGTGCAAAACTAACACACGGAAAGTCAGAATGGTTTTTAAAAGCTACAGAAAAAAATGTGAAATACTTTCTAACTAATAAAGCACCTACCTCTCAGGTCTTATAAATAACTGGATACAATTATGTCTGCAGGTTTCACTGTCAGAATTGCTGACCTCTCACTTCTGATGGTGCATGTCACAAACTCACACACAAATACATGACCAGAACAGGAACCAGGTGAATGGAAGGACTTGGGGGTTTCCACAAATGTGCAACTAACTTTACTGTGGTACAGAATCTACATACGAAGCTCCGTTTTCTTTTGGAACCCTGGGCTGTAACTAGGCCTGAGTCTACAGAAGTTCTACACATTGGTGTAATGAACTAACATAGGTTGGCTTTTTAATGTACCATTCATATATCCTGAGGGCCTGACAAAACAGAGAAAGCCACAGAATGGTTTGTCCAGAAGGAAGTCTCTAATTACAAACACTGCATTGATGCCCCTGATGACTTGTCACCGTGGTGACATTTGTAATGAACACAAGTCAGGATAACCTAACACTGGTTAGGGTCAACCTAGACCTTCTATACAATCTCATTTCTTGGTTTTAAAACAGGTAGTTGTATGTTAATCCATCCTGCCTAAGAGTATGCCTAGTTATCAGTAATGTCCTGCAGTAGGACCCTATTCTTAAAACTCTCCTGGGAGCTCTCACATCACTCTCTGGGGATCCCCTATTTGTCACAAGAACTGTGTTTCTAAAGAGTTGTCATGAGTCTAGTTTTCATATTCTAATGTTTAAAGGCCTCCTCTGGCAAATCCTTCTGTAAAGGAAATAATTTCTCAATTTATCTTTGGTGTTAACTCAAATTTTCATATAACCTTCAGCATCTATAATTTAATATCTGGCTCACCTTGTAATTTTCTGTCTTAAAACTAGGATTTTTGCCCAAATCATTTCCAGGGTTTTTTTGGTTTTGTTTTGTTCTGTTTTTAATTCTTTTCTCACGAGGCCCAACACGGCATCAGTTAATAATTAACAGCCAATGGCAACTTTAGTCATCACTGTATTCAATTTATTCCCTGGTAAATTTGGTTAATCACACAATTCAAAATCAAGAACCACATCTGCTTCTTCCATTGGTCTCAAAAGAATCTTTTTGTCTGGAAGCTTCCTCTCCAGAAAGCAGAGTACTGACAGAAGACAAAAGGATCCAAAAGTATAGACATGACCCCCACTATCTCCCCACACCACTGCAATAGTAAGAGTGAGCATCTATTCACAATGTTCTAGGCACTCCTCTATGCATATATATGCATTACCTCATTTATTTCACTCAACAATCTTAACAGGTGGATTTTATAATTATCTTCAATTTATAAGTGAGGAAACTGGCTCAGAGAAAATAACATAGACAAGGATACCCAAGAAGTAAAGGATACAGCCAGGATTTTACTCAAGAGTCCACACTGCTAAGCATAACCCCATACTGCCTCCCATGGTAACAGACTAAAAGGATGGACATGCGGTATATTTGCACACCAAACACGACAAGAAGAAATCTAATACAGATAAACACAAGTCCCATTCTACATAAGGAAGTGGGAAGACCTGATTTTAAAGCAGTTAATGTTAAAAACACTCAAAAGATTTTAGTGGGCTTTAGGCTCAATTTTCAGTCACTGCTAAAACGGTATCTCTGAATGTTATCTTAGACTCAATTAATACTAAAAAAGAGAGAAGGCCCACCACTGATCTAACCACATCTGGAATACTGAGGTAAGCCCTGAATCCACCCCTTGAAAAGGAAAACAGACCAACTAGAGCACATGCAAATGACAGTGAACAGGAAGACAAGGTGCGGTTAAACCATGTTCTGTGAGCTGGTGAACATTTTCCAATGATATTTTGAAAGAAGTAAAGAATATCAGCCTGGAAAACACATGTGCAAAAGGAGATAATACACAATACTGAGTACCTTAGAAGAGAAAACTAGTAGCACAGGATGACAGTTAAAGAATTAAGAACATTCTGAAAGTCAGAGCTGTCACAATGCAAAGAATTGCCTTGTCTGTGTAGCTTCCCCAATGCATGGAATGCCCAAGTAGAGTGATGAGTGTGTGCTGGAGATCCATTCGTTCATTCATTATATTGCAATCTATGTGCCAACTCTGCTGTGGGCTCATCTAGAAGGATTTCTACATTGGTAGGGAAGATGATGTAAACCACAAAGAACACAGAGCTCTGAGTCCTATTCCACTTTTAAGGATCTATAATGTCTTCCAGAATGGTGGGTAAAAGCTCTGAAACTGGTTTTCATTCTAACCTTATCACTAAAAATATAAATAAATATAATAAAAGAAAATTAAAATTGTATGGCTGTGATGAGTGATTAAATGTAACACTGTAAATGATTATGGTGAGCAAACCAAGATTATCCAATTTTCTTAACATGCCATATTTATAGGAGAAAAACAGATGGGTTTTTTCTATTTAAGATTTTAGACAGTAAAATGATTAATCAGAAAGTAGGCTCACTTTTTTATTTCCCTGGGTAAATTATCCAATCCCATGACTTCCACTACCAAATATGGGATAACGTATGCCAAGCCTGTAATCCCAGCCCAGAACCACAAACCTTTACACCCATAGCCATCTCAAAAATTCAGTATGTCCAAAAGTGAATTTACCATCTTAATCCCCTATAACCTATTTCTCCTCCCATATTCCACATCTTAATGAACGGCACCGCCATCCACCCATCCACCAGATAGCCCAAACCAAACACCAAGAAGCCAAGGATGACCCCTCCTATATCCATCATTAGCAAATCCAACCATTTCCTTCAGTTTAAGATCACTCAAATCCACATTCTCCTCTTTATCCCTACGGCTCCTGATTTAGTTAAATTTCTCATCATTTCCTCTTAGAAATGTTTTAACAATCTCCTGAGTAAACTCCCTCCTCTTATGTTGCCTTCTAGTCACACTGTTGTTTGAGTGATTGTCCTAAACCATATATTGGATCGTATCATTCACTATTTAAAATCAACCCTTGAGTAGCTCACCACACACTTCAGTGAAAATCCAACTTCCTCCACCTCCCATTACAAGAAAGATCCTTCTTTTTCTTTTCTTCTTCCTCTCTTTTTAAATAATATTCTATTGAGCTTTTAGCGAAAGTTTACACATCAAGTTAGGCTCCCATTTGACAATTTCCACACAAATTATTCAGTTACATTAGTCATATTTATCACAATGTGTCAACATTCTTTTTAATTATGTTCTGTTTATTCCATTTCCAGTACTCTAGTCTACCTGCCCCCTTGTCTTCTCATCTTTGCTTCTGAGTAACTGTTGATCTTTTGGTCTCATACAAATGGTTTTTAAGTAGTGCACCGATATTATAGGTGATACTCTTTATTTTATGTGCCACTCTGCTATTTCAATAAAAGGTGACCTCAGGGGACAAGCTCAGTTCTAGGTTTAAAGAGTGTCTCAGGGATTTTTCCGCCTAAGGATTTGAGTTCTGCTCCCCATTTTTCTTCCATTTTATCTGGGATTATCTAATGTGATCCCAAAACAAAAAGACTCTTCTTCTGGGGCCTGGATTCCATTCCAGTTTTACTTCTCATCCCTTCCCTTGTGGAACTATGCATCAGTCTTATCAATCTACTTCTAGTTCCATGCTTTCTGTTACATCTTCTTACTCCCACACTTCTGCACAAGCTTTTCTCTCTACTGGCAATTTCTTTTTCACCTGCATAGTTCTAACTCACCCTTAAAGATTCAGCTCAGGCATTATCACTTATACTAAAAGAGTAGTATGATCCATCCAATGACCATTCTCACCCTCCTTCTTTCTTGCCTGCCTCCTGAGTCACAGACTTGCTGTTGTTGTTGTTAAGTGCCACAGAGTCCATTTCGACTCCTAGAGATCCCATGTGACAGAGCAGAGCTGCCCCCTTCGGGTTTTCTTGGCTGTAATCTTTATGGAAGCTAATGGCCAGGTCTTTTTTCCACAGAACTGCTGGATGGGTTCGAATCACCAACCTTTTGCTTAGCAGCCAAGCGCTTAACCATCTGCACCACCAGAGCTCCTTTACAGACCCAACTAAAGCTATAAAACTTCACTTTCCCAGCCTCTCTTGTAGTTATGGGCGAATATCTGTTAGATATTTGGCCATAAGATAAGTTGTTGGCAGAATTCTGCTTGAGGCCACCACTTTCTGGGAATAGTTTTCTTTTCCTGATGGAAGGGGATTTACTTATGTATGGATGCTTCCCTAATTTCTGCACCCCTACTTCTTGTAGTGAACTTTGATGTAGTGTCTGGGGCTCAGCAGCCGTGTTGCAAGCAGAGGAGATAAACCTCAAGAATGAAAATTAGCAAGCTAAGGATGACAGAAATGAAAAGATAACAATGATTCGCTGAATCCATACAGGCAATCTCCTAGCCATCTTGTTAAGTGAGGGGAAAAAACATCCTTATTTGACTAACCTCCTATTATCAAGTATTCTATTAGTTACAGAAGAAAGGCCTGGCTATCTACTGCTGGAAAAATAAGCCATTTAAAACCCCATGGACAGTTCTACTCTGACACAGATGGAGTTGTCATGAGTTAGTACTGACTGGATGGCAACTTTTTTTTTTTTTTTCCTATTAGTTGTAGCTAAACACATGCTTAACTGCTATCGTACCTCTGGGAATTCTTTCCGTAGTCTCTATAACTGAGGCAGTACAGGGGTGAACAAGAGCTTTGGACTTCAGCAGATCTAGCCTCGAATCTGAGCTGTGACACTTACTTGCTCCATGACATTGGACAGGTAACCTAATCTCTCTGATCCTCAACTGTCCCTTCTGTAAAATGGGGATAATACTTATCAAGGGCGCTTATTAGGAGTAAACGATAATACGCATAAAGTACATAACAAACACTTGGTACACAGTGAGCTCTCAAAAAGTTTAGCCATTATTATGAGGAGGCTGATGGTGGGCATCCCTAATAGGCAATCCAGCAGTGTCCTGAGAAAATATTCATTATTGCCCTAACACCCTAAATTATAATTATCTGTGCATCACTATCTGGTACCTAACACAGGGCCAGGCCTGGCACAGGCTTCCACAAGTATATGTAGGACCCATGAATGAATGAATTAATGAACCAACTAACGCACACATGCAAACCTAAGACTAATCTGAGTGCAGAAGTTTATAATTTTGGTTAGCTTCTAGTAAAAATGGAATATACACGGTTTAAAAATGCATACACGGAGGACCATATGATTACAGACATATTGATAACACGTTAATGTTACTGATCAAGGTACCAAACAAACTTTTAAAGCAGCAAGATGTTCTGCTTTGATGTCACAAATATGTAATTTGCCCTTTGCCTCACTGCTGTAAGGGAGTACTTCTCTGCATCTGAAAATCAAAACAGCTAAGATATGAGGTGTCAAAACTGTGCAAAACACAACCAACCCAAAAACTGAACTCAGGATCTACATTTCATCTTCTTTATCCCTTTAGACTTTGCCTCTAGAAAAGAGTCTTTCTCTGAATATTTACTTTTGATGAAGTTATACAATTAACAGGAGGCCTGATGGTGCAGTGGTGAAGCACTCAGCTGCTAACCGAAAGGTCTTCGGTTTGAACCCACCAGCTACTCTGCAAGAGAAAGATGTGACAGTCTGCTTCTATAAAGATTACAGCCTAAGGAAACCCTATGGAGCAGTTTTACTCCGTCCTATAGGGTCGCTGCGAGCTGGAATGGACTCGAGGGCAATGGGTATACAATTAACAACCCTATTTGTGAGTGTGGGTGTTTGTGTGTGTGTGTGTGTGTGTGTGTGTGTGTGTGTGTGTGTATGTGTGTATGAGTGCGCGCGCATGGGAGTAGCTTTGACAAGTTAACAGTCTCTAATATTAGAATGCACCAAAATATTCTATCTAAATAACATTTTGTCATCTATGGTCAAATCCATACAAAATAGTACCATATAGAAATGTTTCTTAAATGTGATCCCTAAAATAAGTTGTCCTAATCACAAAGGGAGCCCTGGTGGCTCAGTGATTAAGAGTTCAACTGCTAACCAAAAGGCCAGCGGTTCAAATTCACCAGCTGCTCCTTGGAAACTCTATGGGGCAGTTCTACTCTGTCCTATACAGTCGCTATGGGTCAGAATCAACTCGATGGCAAGAGGTCTTAACCACAAAGACCATGTAAAACTGGTGCTTGGTATATAAGGTTTTAATCATTAAGGTTTTCGTCATTAACGTTTTCCCACTTACTGGAGTGCTATCTTTCTCTAGAGAGGAATATTCCCTCTGAGTAAGGAAAGGTAATCTGATCTGACAAAACTTTAACAGGTGCTGAAATTTATGTATTATATTACAGCCTTAAAAGCCTACACTAATTATTAATTATCCATCTAAGTGTACACTACTTTACACATCCTGCCCCTTAACTAGCGCACTCAGAAAAGCCATTGTATGCTGCCTGACTAACGGACCATGTCCTGAACAGCTAAATGGCCTAGCACATTCAGGGATTTTCCCATATGTACGTTTTACCGTGTTAATGTGGATTCAATGCCTGTGCCAACCAACTGCACTTCCACAACCGCATTTCACCTTGAGGAACGTAGGCAACTGAGGGAGGCCATCTAGTTACTGACACCCTCAGCAAATTAAAGCCAATTTATGACACAGCTTCTCGGAAGTGTTTGCAAAGAACATTATGGTGCAGCTACAGTTGTGGGGATAGTCAGTTCTCTCATTTACCCTGCTCTGAGAATATTTCCGAGAAGTCACAGAGAGGCTTCTTTTTTATGCTACAGCAGGTGTGACCTCAATTCCACCCTAAAGTAGTATCAGCTCAGCTGAGAGAACAGCCGTAAATTTTTATTTCAGAACTAAACAAAGCTCAGGAGGGTGAAGGGCAAAATCTCATTAACTATTAAAATGCCTTTTAAAAACTGTTTTCTTCTGTTTTATTTTAGATTTGGGGTTCAGACTATACACAGGACTTCGCAGTGAATCAAAGATGTAATCACAGAAGTATGTGTATTTAGAATCGTTTTATTTCTGAGGTAATAAAAAACACCAGAGAGCTCTTTGAGTTAAGGCAGTAACCACAGCTCTGGGAGGGATGGCAGTAACAGAAATAAGAAAACTAAGGTTAAAATGTAAAATGACTTGATCAAGATGACAAAACAATCAGTCATTCACCAAACTACTGTTTAGGAGGTCACTATTTTCCCCTAACTAGATATTAGGGTGCCTAACTAACAGAGGTCATCCATGGATTGTGAGGTGGTCTGTCAAGATATTTTAAAATATGTATGACATAAAGCATGTCCAAATAAAATCTGTGAGGCCATCAATAAATAAAGGAAAGGGAAATTTGTACAATTAAAAAAAAAACCACACACAACATAAAGTATAAAGTTAATCATATGTCATGATACCAATTTTTAAGGCTTTCAAAAATGTGGATATGAGGCTCATTTCCAATTACTCTGAAAGTTCTGAAGGAGATAGGGTCACTAATAAATGTCCCTCCATGACTGGGTACTGCCCAATTAAGTACAATCAGTTACACATAAAGAGTTTATGCTTGCATCTGAAGCATTCAGATTTGGCCACTGAACTGTTAAGAGTACAGCTTGGTCTGAATACCAAGGTGAGGAAAAGGCACGAGCAATTAGTCACCTGGTAATTTCAGAGATTTAGACAGCCAAGCCAGTGCTGATAATACAAGGCTAGAAAATCATCCTTTAAGATCAGAACACTCTAAAATTAGCTTTTTATATATTTTTTCTTTCTTTCTCTCATCCTTCACTTCTTTTCTCTCCCCCTTCTTCGCCAAATGTTATCAGATACTACATACTTTCTATTTTCATTCAGCTTTAATATGGTCCACCAGGGGTGGCATTTAATAAATGACTTCCACATTCTGCAAACATTAACTACATGATTCTCAAGTTTGTGTATCATTTTTGCCAAGCCGGTCAGACCCAATAAACAGAAAAACAGCTTAGATAAAATAAAAGCAGGTACAATAAAAATTTGCATTTACTGAGTTAAAGGGCCGAGTGCTTTCCATGTAACTTCATTTCAACACAGAGCAACTACTCTGGTGAGAAATTCCAACAGGGTACTAAAGAAACTTGCCTACAGTTATACACTGGGGAGTGGGAAGCTGGGAGTCAAACCAATGTGCAGCTGATGTCAAAGCCTTTACGTGGTCTACCATCCTCCACTGTCTCCCGATGAGGATTTTTGTTTTGTTTTTCATTGTGGTAAAATGTTACTTGTTGTTAGGTGCTGTCAAGTTGATTTCGACTCATAGCAACCCCATGCAATAGAGCAGAACTGTCCCATGATCTTTACGGAAGCGGATCACCAGGTCTTTCTCCCGTACAGCCAGTGGGTGAGTCTGAACCGTCAACCTTTTGGTTGGCAGCCAAGTGCTTAACTGTTGCACCACCAGGGCTCCTATGGTAAAATATACATAACGTAAAATTTACCATTTTAACCATTTTTAAACATAAAATGCAGTGGCATTAAGTACATTCACAATGTTATCTAACTATTGCCACTATCAATTTCCAGAACTCTCCCCATGAGGTTTGTAATGGGATTTTCAACTGAAACATAGGCTTTACATATTTTATTTTAAATATAAACAGCTATCTTTACACCCATTTAAAGTGAAGCTTTCTTACAGTTTTTCCTATTAATAAAATGTGTCACCACCAAGGAAATTTGGAGTGATTAATAAATAATCATTAAGAAGATGAAAACTGTTTAGACTGGAACTATTAGAAATAAATTTAATTTAGAAATAAATTTAATTTGATCCTTACCTATGCTCCACACATTTGCAATGGTTAGCTACTAGGTCTGATATTCCACAAAAGGAGATAAGATGAGATCAACTGAATAGCTTTCTCCACTCAGAACAAGTACACAGTTCCTAAGGAGGATTCAGAAACGCTTGGGAGTGAAAGGAACAAGGCACCATTTTATACCAAGCTTCTCTGCAGAAGAACTGAAATGGAATAGTCTCTGAAACATTCTGGAGAGCATGGAAGATATTTGTCAAAGTATCTCCATGATGAAAAGCATCCTACTTAGTGGTTACTCCATTATTCAGATGACCTACAAGGCAAGCAAGAAATCTCAACCCTGCCTCATCATGCAAACTCCATAACAAAGCGTTTTTAGCCATGTGTAAAAAGAGAAGGTGATAACAGTTAAACTGAAGAGAAAAAAAAGGCTGAAGGTAAATATTTCACAAGGGGGCACATCTGAATTTAATGAAGCTGTCCCCAAAGAGGTACTTATTTTATGGGATTACTGTTTTTGTAGACTGGCTGAAAAAAAAAAAGAAAGAAAGAAAAATCTTTCCATTTTGGTCTTGATGTTTACAGAACTGAACACTCTATACTACCTCCACCTGTTCCTGCCTTCTGTTCCATTCTCATTAGAAGGCAAAGGTATTTTAAAACTGCTATCACTCAAGACCCACACTATGGATTTTTTTCATTTAATTACACAAGCAAAAATGACAGGCTACCAATGTGCAGCCTTGCAATGACATAAGATAACAGCCACATAGCAGAGCACAGTTGTGACAAAGTATGTCACTTCATGCCTTGCTCACAGTGATCCTGGGGGTAGGCATGGCAGGTATTACTATTCTCACATTATAAATAAAGATGTTGGAACTCATGGGAAATTTGTCCTAAGTCCCATCACCATTAAAAGTCAACACTAAAGGCTGAAGTGACCCCTAGTTTAGTCCACCATACCATGATGCCTCAGTGCTTAAACCTGAATTCATTTGTTTCTTTGGTTCTAATGAATGTTATAATGTGAACAGACAAAATAGTGTTATTTTTATCGAAAGTCAATATAGCACTTAAGGTAGACACACGTGCTTTCACAAACCTTTGTGAACATTAGGTTCACAGACCCATTAACTATACTGATGACACTCTCCTGGAGCTGAGGGGCAATGCGAGGTTTGGGAAATGCAAATGTTGAACCCCCTCCATACCCCCTAAACCTCCACAACTACTTCCCCCTCCCCCACTCCCACCCAGAACCCAATCAAGAAGTAGGTTACTGGTCAATGCTATCACAATCCATTAAGCCATTGCCAACAAGTTGATTCTAATTCATTATAAAAAAAACCAAACCCACTGCCGTCAAGTTGATTCCGACTCATAGGGACCATACAGGACAGAGTAGAACTACCCCCATAGGGTTTCCAAGGCTGTGATCTTTACAGAAGCACACTGCCACATCTTTCTCCCGAGGAAACAGCTGGTGAGTTTGAATGGCCAACCTTTTGGTTAACAGCAGAGCACTTAACCACTGCACCACCAAGGCTCCTTTCCAATTCATTTAAAAAAAAAAAAAAAAAAAAAAAAAACCAAATCCTTTGCCATCCTGTCGACTCTGACTCATACCAGCCCTATAGGAATGAATTAAGGAGCAGCTGGTGGATTCCAACCACCGACCTTTTGGTTAGCAGCTTCAACTCTTAACCACTGCGCCACCAGGGTCCCTTCCAACTCACAGTACATGTTAACTATCAAGACTCTGCAAAAGTTAAAGAAACCATCTTCCCAATGAAAAACCTGGAGAAAAATGTTTGTGCTAAATAAAAATAGTGGTGTTTCTTTGACATCCTGCTTACCTTTAATGACAGATGCCCCTTCCCCTGCCTATGTTCTCATCTGACTGATTCATACCAGGATTGTGTCAAATAGGGGTGAAAAACCTCTGGCCAAATGATGGATCCAGTCTCACCACAATTTCATCCAGTCTTGGCATGTTGTCTAAAATTAAGTATCTTTTGGCTGCAACTAGTCCTCCACATCAAAAATAAGCAAATACGATAGTGCACATATTAAAACAGAGGTTTTTTGTTTGTTTGTTTGTTTTTTGGGTTTTTGGCCCTAGGCAGTGGGCATTTTTGAGTGATGTGGCAGATTGCTAGAGGTGAGTTTCCTGGAGACTCTTTTGGCAGTGGTGCCAGAGAAAGAAGATGTCTGTCTGTCACCTGTAGTGCATGTCCTGAGATCCTGCTGCCCCAGGATGCCAGGCCTACTCTCAAGGGGCACAACAAGAAAACTGAGCAGCCAAAGAGAGTGGGCACTGCCTTTAGCTCTGCCAAAAATGACCGAAGGGGCTGGGGAAAAGGCTGATGTGGCTAGAGCTACAGGCCTGTTGCACGACCAGGGAGCTCAGGGCAGTTTGGCAGGAATTTTAGCCAGACACCTAGAAGAGAAGGTTCTGGAGAATACAGACATGGAGAGAGTTGGCTTTGGCGATCACTGCTTGGTCAGGACACCAGGACATTGAATGGAAGCAGAGGTCATGAAGGTGAAATGTGAGCAGAGGGCCTCAGACTCCTCCCCATGCATAACTTTCATGCCTATAACTTTCTCCTCTTCCTCTTTTTCAACATTTCTCTTTGTTTTTACCCCATGTCTCTTTGTCTTTCTCTCCAATTTGCTGACCAGAATTTGGAGTTGAGATACTTTTTTTTTTTTTTAATGTATTTTATTACATGAAAGTTGGAGTACCTTATTCTTAATTTTCAAAACTGTTGAGTTGAAAATCATTATTTTTCTCTTAAAAAAACTAAATTACATTGTGAATCAAATATTGTAAGTTGGTAAGTCCAGTATCCATTGCAGACTCTCTCCTCTCTTGTCTCTTTCCATAGCAGAGCCTAGAGAAGCTATGTGTGCATGCCATCCCAGCCCCAACCTTTGAGGGGAGGGAGGCCAGACATGTTGCTGGACTCACTCTTCCCCTGCTTCTTTCTGCATCAAATTCAAACTTAACCCCAGAAGCTGGGGCAGTTATCTTGAGACAATGAGGGAAAGGACAAGAGAATCACACAGATACCAGTCCTCACATCATGGAGCTGCAAACCAATTCCAGCAGCAGACTACCACCAGACTATGAGAAAAACATATTTTTAAGCCACCATTAGTCACATTTTCCATGACTTCCAAGTAAAAGCATTGCTACCTGCTACACATCACTTTTTAGTTTTAGATGAATCCAAAATTATTATTTTTCTCTTAGGATCAATAATTCTCTTTGTGACAAACCGTCCCCTGGTATTTAGAAGGCTGGACTTCTCTGCTGGCCACAGTTTTCAATTAACATTTTTCTGGTATTTTCAAGTATCTTCTAATTTTTTTAAAACATGGCTTAGTAAACCTGGTCTGACTATAAAATTGCTCGACTATCACAGTATTCATTGTACTATGCCACAGAATTGACAGAAACAAGAATAATGAAAGAGAAGCGAAAATATTCACCGACAAGACAAGAAGAAAGAACTTGTTAGAATACTGGAAACATACAACTTTCAGTGGACTTTCAAAAAATTATTGATTTTACTTATTTTCTTTTATATATAAAATTATCTGTGGTGTGTTTATAGAAAACTGAATTCTACCACACTGTAACTTGGCCTGTTACCTAACATCAGGAGAATATTCTGTACTGTCAAGGATATAGAACTATAGAATAAAAACTGAATTGCTGTATGCCTAGCTCTGGTTAGGGTTTTCTTTCTGACACAGTAAGAAGAAAGCCTTTTCATTCAGGATTTAAACCCTAGATATCTGATGCACTGTTTCTTTCATGGATTAAATCATTCAACAGTCATTTACTGAAGTCCTAAATTCTGTTTCAAGCATTGGCCTATGTGTAACACTTTTCTTCTGGTGATACAACTTAATGAGTTATTATTTTATCCCAGGTCAATGATTTGAGGCAGAAAAGAAGCATCCATTTGAATCAGGCTTTAAAGAATTATGTCTGAAAAACACATCACTACAAAAGTAACTTGAAGGTATCATAAAATAGAGATGAATGGATTAGAAAGAATGATAAAACATCTCTAAACAGAAAATACAGTATAAGGATAAAATGGCATGCCTAAAAGATCAATGGAACATTAGATGAGAAAATTGTCTCAGAGAACATCTAAAGGTCTGTTCCTCCCTTAATTTAAAGACGTGAAAACGAGCTGGCCAGAAGACCCATGGGCAGCTGTAGCAAAACAGAGTAGAAAATTCACTTTTTCTGACTCCCAGCCTTGGCTCAATAATCAGAATTAATAAAATCACTAGTGATAACACTCAAAATAGCCTATTTGTTAATATTTCTGGGAAACTTCTTAAAACTTTTTATTGAGGTAAAATACATACAACATAAAATGCCCCATTTTAACCATTTTTAAATGTACAATTTAGTGACATTAATGTCATCCACCATGTTGTGCATCCATCACGACTATCCATTTTTATCACCCCAA
Organism: Trichechus manatus latirostris; assembly: GCF_000243295.1. Taxonomy (NCBI): domain Eukaryota; kingdom Metazoa; phylum Chordata; class Mammalia; order Sirenia; family Trichechidae; genus Trichechus; species Trichechus manatus. The sequence continues at coordinate 5,611,143 of NW_004443999.1, forward strand.
ACAGAAACTCTGAACACCCATTAAACAAATAAGTCTCCTTCCCTCCTCCCCCATGCCCATGGTAACCACTAATCTACTGTGGTCTCTACGCATTTGCCTAGTCTAGATATTGCACATAAGTGGATCATACAGGGTTTGTACTTTTGTAGCTGACTTATTTCACTCAGCATAATGTTTTCCAGTCTCATTCATATTGTTGCATGTATCAAAATTTCATTTCTCTTTATAGCTAAATAATATTCCATTCTATAGTATGTTGTTTATCCATTCATCTGTTCACCTGGATTGTTTCTACCTTTTAGCTATTGGGAATAATGCTGCGCACTAAATGTTGGTGTATTTAACCAATTAAAATTAAAAAATCCCCAAATAAAGAAAAGTAAAAACAAGTAAGAACACTATTAAAGATTTCTTCTCTATCACTTGACCACATTTATCAGTCTCACAGGTAACAGAACAAATCGAGAAAACCTCAAGTTAAAAGTGTCATTAAAACATACAAACACACACAAAGTGCACAAAGAGGCATCATTAACTAACAAACTTGCAAACAGCCTGCATATCCCCATCTGTTACGGACTGAATTGCGTTCCCCCAAAATTATGTATTATAAATCCTAACCTCAATGTCTGTGGTTATAATTCCATTTGGGAATGGGTTGTCTTTGTTATGCTAATGAGACAGGATTAGCGTAGGCTGTGCCTTGAATCAATCTCTTTTGAGATATAAAGAAATTAAACAAGCACGCAGGAAGCAGACACAACGGAAGAGAGATGCCAAGCCAAATGAAGACTGCCCAAGAGCAGAAGCTCAGAAGAAACAAGGACCTTCCTCTGAAGCTGACGAAGAGAGAAAGCCTGCCCCTAAAGCTGGCACCCTTAGTTCAGACTCCTAGCCTCCTAAACTGTGAGAAAATAAATTTTTATTTGTTAAAGCCACCCACTTGTAATATTTCTGTTATCAAAAAAAAAAATCAAACCCATTGCCATCAAGTGGATTCTGACTCATAGCGACCCTACAGGACAGAGCAGAACTGCCCCCGTAGTTTCCCAGGAGCACCTGGTAGATGTAAACTGCCGATCTTTTGGTTAGCAGCCATAGCTCTTAACCACTATGCCACCAGGGTTTCCATTTCTGTTGTAACAGCACTAAGTAACTAAGACATCATCTAACTTCAGAACATTTAAAAAGTGAACTAAAATTTCAACAGCTGATATCCATACTCACAATTTGATATTCATGAAATTAATACAAGATTATTTGCACTCTGGCACTCTCAAATATCAAATAATTGCCATCATTTTGCAGGTTTTGTTATTTTCTAGTCTTTACCTTCCTGCACAAGGTTAAAAAAAAAAAAGTCCGGCCAAGAGGCCAAGTTAAATCTTACTGGTGCTTTGAAAACAAATTATGTTTCTTTTTGTGGTCATGCTTTCCCTTTGCATGCTAAGGTTTTTAAAACAATTTTCCTAGTAAGAACCTCCTCATTGGGTATTTTTATTTTCAGTTTTACAGTGAAAAGAAAAACTCGCAGCTTTCGCACCAACTCACACTTGCTGTTTTATAAGAAGACTGTGGCACCCTCCTCTGCCACTGGGATTTGAAAGCGCTCACAACACTTCACCTTTATGCTGGGCTAAACTCAGGGTAGCCATAAACACTTTGAAGTAATACAAACCTAAATATTCCTGCTAGGCAAACTGAGCAGTGGAACTGAATTATAATGAGCCAGCAGCTGTCACAATACGACCACAGTAACCAAATCAAAATATCAACCACTAACCCAGATGAGATTCAAAGGTCATCCTCTAAGCCAACAGCTTTCTTCAGTTCTGCCTGCAACCTCAATCAGATCCTGCAGTAAAATGTTCTACTGAGCTAGTTCAAAAACTGGTTACTGTATGGTCATGAATTATTTAGTGCACTGGTAAAGTCCCATTAGTCAGACTAGAACAAAATACCACAGTAAGGAAACTGAACCACTCACAATGGGACATGTGAAAACACAGCAGCTGATGTTGAACTAAGCTGCACCCAACTGTACAGAAGTATCACTTTTCACATCCTTCAGTTACCAACCCTTGTATACAATCTTACTGGGCAACTTGCATACTTATCCTCAAACAATCTGGTTTTCAGTAAGACTCTGGAACAATAGAAGGAAAAAGCATGCTTAGATACTTCCTCAGTTCAAAGAGTTTTAGCTAGAAAATAGATTGTCTAACATTATAAAAATATTTGGACAATTATCTGCAAAAGTTTAACACTTGGCAAAGAAAAAAAAAAAACAGAAATGTTAAAAAAGAAATCCATACTCTTTGCATATAGTTCTTGCCAGGATTTTCAAAATATTCCATAGCATATAGACAATCCTCTTAAAAATACAAGACTTAGACCCTGCCCTCTTTGTGCTATTAGCATATTCTGAAAGCTGCAAACTGGTCACCTGTAAAGATTTAATCAAGCTGTTAACAACTGCAAAGAACCAGTTTCCGACAGAGTGAGTGTACATTATCACTGATAATCATGGGTAGTCACAAGGAAGAAGTGACTTGTTTTCTCCAGATACAAAACACGACATGGAATTTCAACTAAAGGAAAATGCAAACTGGCTTATGTATACCCAAGGAAAACAAGGAGTAAATACTCAGTAAATGGCAGGAAAGAGAATGCAAGAAATGGTCAATACAGGCAGTCAGTTGGATGACTCAATACTTTAATCTTTCAACTCCTTCAGAACTCCCTACACCCAATAAATAAATAAATAAAAGCCATTCACACCGATTTATTTAAAAAATCAAGTTTAGGGGCTGGCTCTTTTATTTGTCTTATGTTCTTTTTAAAAGGATTTATACAGTATCAACTTTCAAAAATTCTGTGTGGCAACTATAACTCCAGACTGCAATTCAAAGTGTAAAGCCACCTTATAAACCAAGAAGTGCTATTAATTCTTCCAACAATATGTGCCTGTGTGTGTATACACATGCATACAAGGTGTGTGTGTGTGTGTTCTTTTTCATTTTTTAATTTAGGGATTCACAAGCAATTTAGTAGTATATATTTTCAGATATACAAGCTTATTTTCTAAAAAAATAATTTAAAGGAGACATTATTTCTCTTACAAATTATATCCAATTTTGTATAAATAGAGAATGAAATAGAGACACAATAAATTGGTACTGTAGTCCAGTGCCAAATACAGGTATTATATCAGAAAAACTGTATAACATTTACGTAAAATCATTCATGTGAACTCTGAAAGTTCAGAGATGTAATAAAAGGGTTTGTTACTATAATAAGAGTTTGTATGAGGAAATACGTTAGCAATGCCTGTATCATTTCCTCAAAATAGTATACTGCTATAAAGAACAAAATATACAGTAATAATTCACTCCCCAAAGGAAAGTGGTTCAGTACTTTTTTCTTTCCTCACAATAAAATAAAATCTCACTAAGTGAACAGTTTACTAAAAAAAAAAAGAAGAAAAAAAAGTCAGGTCATCTGCAGTTAATAACTCTTTCCTGTAAAATTAGTGTCACTTATTTCTGTGGCAGACGCCTAATTCAGTCACAGGCTTGACTGATTTGACAATAGAGAATCTGGTCCCATAAAGTGGCTGATTTATTTCTGATGCTATAGCTTTTACCATAATATGACATCAGGGCAGAAAAAGTCTTTGAAAGGCAAAGAAATCCTTTGTACTTTTAATGAGAACCAGTTAAGGATCCTGAGAATGGATGACTGTTGCCAAAAACTTACAGTAAAGTCTAGTATCTTCTTCTGGTAGAGGGAAAACTTCCACAATGGTCATAACATAGAATATGGGTTTGGACAGAAAGAACAGTTTAAATGTAGCATATATTCCACTAGTTCAAATTCCTGGCTATACTAATAGATTTATTCCATTTTGTCTTTGTCTCCATTTATAAACTAACATTATCCTTAATTTTTTGAAAACAACGTATCTTTTCTTTGTAAAGATGCAAACCTAACACCAACATGGCTCATCTTAAAAATGGTTTCATTTTAAATAAACAGCAGCTTGGGCAAAATCAGTGAGAATCTTTGTTCCCTGAATCTAGCCCTCAATCAAGAAGGCGGCTGGGATGTGAGAAATTACAGCAGTGGGAAGAGTTTTTAATACAGCATCATCGTCAGTTCTCAAAAAATATCTTTTAAAAATTCTTCTCTATACTAGAAGTGTGAGGTATTTCAGACTTATTTAAATGTCTTTTTCGCCTTTTTTTCCTTTTTTGTATACTGCGCCATGCCCTCGCACTCTCAGGGCGACTTCCCTGACCTGAGTCTGACACCGCACCGTTAATGTCAGATAAACCATTTAGCCCAAGCACAATTCTTTTCTGTGCAAAAATCTGCTTGAGGTGGAAAATGTAGCAGTTTGTAAACAATAAAGAGCCATGTTTCAGACCAGACAGCTTATCAAACAGAGAAGTCCTTTCACTGGAAACAGTGGGTGGGAGCCTCGTGGACATAGTAGCATTTCCTATCACAATGCAGGAGACTGTCTTGGCCTCCATATTTAAGAGTTTAATGGGAAGGAGGGCAGTCAGGACAAAAGAGCCAGGCTGACATGGATTTTCAGCTTAAACAACAACCAAGTGAAAGGAGTCAGCTCTCGGCACTCTAGACTCTCAGTCCGCTTATATTTTAAATACTATTTGAATTGAAAAAAGTTATTTGGTTTGTAAAACACTCGCCAATGAGGAAACATGAACAACTACTTAATATGTTTGTATTGCTGTAATATTTAATTTATCAAGTTGCCCTCTAGAGTAAGACTTGTTTTCTCACATATTAACACAAACCTCTAAAACTGAGTAGCAATGTATTTATTCTATTTTACTTACATCAGCTCCTCAGAGGATAGTGTTAGAATCTTCTAAGTTCTTCAACATACCCCTTAGGTGCTAATTCTCAAGACTACTATTTTCAAAATGTTTTCTATTTTATGAAGTTGGAAGAGGATGAACAGAAAAGCAATGGTGTTAGAATTAAAGTAATTACTACTGTCACTGAAGAGTCTAAAGTGCTCTTTAAAATCTAGGTTGACAAACATATCTAGTTATCTGTATTTGGATACCCTGAAAACGGAAAACTTGCTGCCCTACCCTATCAACAACTGAGAGAGAATTTGGGTTCTTGTTTTACTTACGTTAAAACTACGTAATTTACCATTTTAAAGTCAAAAAGAGCACAAATAGAAGAACAACCCATGACCATACACAACTTCCTGATTCTTAGAGTTGGGATGACAATAAAAGGCACAATTATATGATGTTATCCATTAAAACTAAATTGATAATATTTCCCTGCTTCGACTATTTTGTTTTAAACATCTGAAATTCCTTTAAATGGATTTCCTGTTTACTTAAAAATAAAAGACTGAGCTTCAAGGGCAGCTACATCTTAAATAATTGGTATAGCTTCCATAGCTTGAAAATCAGGGCATTCTTTAGAAGCATTTGCAATTATGGTTTCCGAATGATGTAATTATGGCTGCATGTTTTCCATGGAGTCCAATAGCTTGTGCCAAGACATTTAACTTCGTTTATTGACAGATTTGCGATAGAATTTGGCCAGGTTGAGAAATTTACTAATATTGTTAAAAACACACATTTAGTAGAGCAAAGATCATTTTTTTATCACAAATAGAGTAACTAGCTATTGGGACCATTTAAATTATTATGAATTACCTTTTCATTCTTGGGTTGCTGCTGTTAAATATCCCTGTAGGGTAGTCAAAAGCATAAAAATATGCTAAGGGCACCCATATGAAGGGCGTGCTGGAAACTTGCAGAGTGCCTCAAACTACATGTAAGTGAAGCAGGATAGTGTCTGCCTAGATCATCAGTGCTGCGGTTCACGCCGTGATCAATACACAGTGATATTTTACAATTCAACTGGAACACATGACTCTGATTTAAGCATACTAAGCCCATTAATACATTTTCATAACTTCTTCAATAAAAACTCAGAGCTAATACTGACTATATATTATAGCCAATTGACAAGACTAAAATGATATCTTTATTTTAAGCATTCACCACTTTGACTTCACCAATTTTAGCTTAGAAAACTATGACTGCAATGTTGAAACTGGAACGAGTGGTTTATGTCTAAGAAAGGTAAAATTTCCATGTAGATTCAGTATCATTCAAAGTATTTAATTCTACACAGTTGTAAAACTTAGTCCTTTTATGTGCTCTTACCAAGCATGGCCTGGCAGTATTTTTCTGCAATTTAAAAACACTATAGTACAATGTCAAAAGAACCAACATCCTAAAACAAGAACCTTTAACTTTGTCTGAGGCATCTACTTTTCCTTCCACAGTAAAACATAAGCCTTCAAAGGTACATGTTAATTTAAAATCAATCTTACTTTGTATTCTGGAATTGACAAAAGGTGGAGAGAGATTGTCGTGTGACCCAAGGTCCCTGCTGGTCATGTGATCATAAGGAGTCCCATCTCCATAGTTCTGTAAATGGAAGAACAGAGTAAGTTTTCATTTCACGTTAATAACTCAGCATGCAAACATACCCCTACTATGAATTCTCTCCCACCCAAATCTGGAGTCCATCATTCCTGCACTGGAAACCCACTATAAAGAACCTATGTCTTCACAGGTATAGAGAGAAAGAGGTCTCCAGAGTCTGCAAAGTTTAAATTTTCCTTATAATAGCAATGAAATCTTGGGAATGATAATAATAGTACCAACTTCATGAAGTTTGTGATATGATTAAATGAAACAATGCATATAAAGTATCAGATGCATGTAAAGTATTTTACAAATATGCAAAGTTATTATTTTTGTATGATCTCACTTACATGAAATAGGCAAATGTATAGAGACCAAATTTTATTAGTGGCTACCACAGATGGCGGGAAGTGGATAAGAGGGAGTCTTACCGTTAATGGCACTGAGTTTCTGTTAATAATGGTGAAATAATTTGGAAACGGATAGTGGTGATGGTTGCACAACATATCACTGAATTGTATATGCAGAAAATATTGGATTGGCAAATGTTTTGTTATATATATTTTTACCACAATAAAAAAATTATTTTGATAAGTCAACTTTATTTTTAAAAATGTAGAAGTGTGCTATAAAGAAAAATTGCCCATAGCCTGTAATGAATCTCTTCTGAAAAACCAAAGCACAGTCATTTAAACAACATTTGGTTTTATGATATTAAAATTTCAATGTTTTGGTATAGCTACCGCCGTGGGTTGCAAAAGAATTAACTGAATTATTCCATAAGTAATTGATACATGAGAATATTATGAATATTCCAATATAACTACAAAAGAATATCAAAACTTTAGTTGGCATAAATTAGTATGTCTAATTTTGAACAAACTATGCCACAAAAAACAGTTTTAAGGCAGACATTAATTTTTGGCAGAATTTTTTCATTATTAGGATTATCTCATCACTTTAATGGGAACTTAAAATTAAAGCAATACTTTAAAGCTGTCTCGTCACTTAGTTTGAATGGAGGAATTTGGTTAATACATAGGAAAGACTTAAAATCACCGTTATTATATGGTACAAATTTCAGTCTACTAAGATGCATAAAAATGACCAAAAAAAAGTCATTCTGCTCAGCTGGTTGCAATGCCCATAAAGTCTAAGTCAAATTTACTTAGCGGTGTCAGTTGGCATATTAGCCAAAGGGCAGAATCTGCCCACACACAGACAAAAAAATTTGGATACTGTATGAACAATGAAAACGCATGTCACCTCACTAGAGGATGACTGGAACCTTACAGACAAACAACCTCACTTTCCCCCAAACAACCCCAACCTTTCCTCATTTATAAAAACATGAATGAGAGCACTATCTGCCAATACGTTGACACAAAAATATGCCACATTTTAAATACACTATGTGTTTTACACTCGGCCATTCTATACCAGGCATTGCACAACATTGATCATTATTTATTAAGTATCTTTATTCAAGATACTGTACTAAAAGTGTAATATTCATTAGCTAATTTAACCCTCAGCCACAAGGTAGATGGCATACCATTTTACAAATGAGGAAAGAAAGACAGCAAAGTTGTCCAAGTACCTGTCTACCACAAATAATCTGTCCCAAACGAACTCCCTAGATTTAGAAAATATAATTTATAATGTATTCATTCAAAATGATTCACCAAGCTATTTCTTAAGAGGAACAGTTAATGAAAACTACATTTAAAAATCCAGGATGATTCTAAATGGACCTTGTTCTAAGGAACACAACTATAACTACTATGACTGTATCTGACTGAGACATCCTAAGAAATTAAGTAAATCTGAATGAACTAACAATAAAGAGAAGTTCTGTCATCTCCTACACTTGCTGTCAAGAGGAATGGATTTATTTCTGCAAGTGCAGACTGTAACATGAGGAGGAGGAAAGATATCCTCAAACCATCCATATAATGCATTAGAATGTCAAACTCGACAGCTGGTGCAAGGGCTCAACAACGTTACTGGTAAGCTTAGAGACTCTGCTGTACACTGCAGACTGGAGTGAGGATCACAATGCCAAAGGACAGGTGGAAATGTATAACCACGACTTGCTGAAATGTTCTCCTTCTGACAGCCCGATTACTTTTCCTGCCTCTTATGCCAAAATAGAGACCTCTCCCCACCGCAAATTAATGTGAATCCTCAGAGTAAAATGTTACCATCCCTGCAGAACGATTCATCCAGATCGCAGCAGTCTACTTTTAATTTGGGGCATTAGATGTATATAATGAAAGCTGACATGGATTTTGGAAGGTCTAGAAATGGTTCCGTGAAAGACATGTTATATATAAAATCATACATATTTAAGTTGGAAGGAACATGAAAGATCCTCTGCTTCTACTTCTTCGTTTTACAAATTAAGAAAATGAGGACCAAAGAGGTGAAATGACATGCCAAGGTCATGTAACTAAAACACATATTGCCTACTCCTTCCCCTCACCCCAGACTCCCATGGTCTTCTCATTACACTCAAACTAACAACCAATGCATGGAAGAAAACCATGAAAAAGAAGAGCAAAACTCTGAAACCAAATAACTGGATAAACCCAACTGGTGCCCAAAGGCCCGAGTGGTGGGAAAATAAAGTATTTACGAAACGAAATCAACTCAAAGATTCATTATGTAGAGTGTATGGTAAGACAGAATCTCATACTATAAAATTTTTCAATAGCTTATTATCACCAATACGTTACAGGGAGATTAGATTTTTTTAAAGTCACGTCATCTACAAGAAAAAAAAACTTTCCATAATACTGGATCAATAACTGGCAAAGGTAAAGCCAAATATTTAATGAAGGATTTTATCTCCCGGTTAGCAGAAGTGGAACAGGTGTCAAATTCAATAACAGCATCAGATAAGAGAATGAAACAAAGATTCCAAAGACAAGCTGATTTTAATTTAAACGTAGTATGCATGCATTTCTGTGCCGCGCGCGCGCACGTGTGTGTGTGTGAAACTCACATGCAGTTTGTCAATTTACACATGTGGGATGTCTGGTTATGGGAAAAAAGATTAGATATACTTACCCTGGACGGGCTTGGATGTCCTCCATTCCCCCAGGACCCTGAGCTACTTCTGTCTTCTACATCTAGGGACAAAAGAAAAGTTCTTTAGGCTTTCTTCCAATAATTCTCTCTTTTTTGTATACGCACTTTTAAATTACTGTTTCAAATTAATCTCCTGTTGCCTTTAATTAAGAATCAGGCACAAGACTACCACGATGATAGTGGCTTCTGACCCATCTACTTAAATTAACTCATTTAAATTCACAGCAGAAATGAACTGGACCCTCAGGAACCACAGGTATGAAAATAAAAATTACTTCCATCCTTCAGTGTTTCATAGCCTCAATTTTCATAGACATGAAACTGCACTTAAAAGTTTTATTAAAAAATCTTTGGACAAAATAAGCTTAAAAATATACCAATACAACCTTAGTATCAAAAAAAATATTAAAGTAAATACACATACTAACACTAGCAGCATCCTTGCCATAAAGCTTAGGTACTTTTTCTTCTCTAGCCAAGGCTTATCACACCACACAACAGACATGCAAGAGAAAATACGAGACAAAAAAGTATTCAACAGTCTATTTCCACCAGTACCTTTCAGGAATATTAGGATTATTTTGGGTTGTACCATCTACAGTATTGTTCTGCATATATGTGTATATGTGTGTGTAGATATAATACACATACATATATACACATATACATAAATACAAACACATACTTGTATTTTTTAATTTTTATTATTATTAGTTTTTTTTTTTAACAAGACATACCACTTGGCCTACAATCCCTAATCTGCACTTCAAGGTCTGGAAATAAAACTTATTAAATTACAAAGCCAAGCTTTATTTTGATAAATGATGCTGAGAAGACCTACATGAACCACTAGAAAGACGGGATGCTTCTAAACTCCGTACCAGCCAAGTTCCAACGCTGAGCACGTTACTAAAAGCTAAAAGCTAAGTAAGTGCCTCGAGTGACAAATACTCAGGATGAAGACTGTAACAGCTAAGTTGCCATATTAATTGCTTAAAACACTGAAGTGTTTTAAAGATCAGTCACTCTATATTTAGGGATGGCACTGAGATTTTTGATGAAAGGCCCTTTATAAGTATAAAAGTTTCACTGTTCTATTATTTTGATCACGGCTGATAACAGACGGCCATCAAAACCTTCCTCTGACAGAAACGGAGGAGGAGGTGTGAAGCTTCGGTTCAGGAGACATAATCCCATTGATTGTGTTTCCTAACATTTCAGTGATACTGTTTATTCTCTTAATGCACTACTGTCATTCCTTTCATTACTGCTATTTTATTACCAGCAGAAGTAATCATCGTAGTATAATTAACTGATTTATTTTTGGGCACAGTGGAGTACATGGTGTTTTAGATATCTCAGGAGATAGAATAGCAACAACAACAAAAAGCAACTATTGCCATTAAACTTGATTTTTTTTTTTTTTTTTAATTTTAACAAACAATAGTTTAGTTCCTTCTAGTTGCTACTACAGAAGATAATCCAACCACAAACAGATGTTCCCTATGGACAATTAAAATCAATACACTGGCTTTCTGCTTCCAGGTCAAAGTCATGGCGGTGGCAAATTCAAGCCCTGTCAACCCCGTGGTGTTTTTTGGTATCAGCATTGGCGGCCAGGAAGTTGGCCGCATGAAGATCGAGCTCTTTGCAGACGTCGTGCCTAGAACAGCCGAGAACTTTAGGCAGTTCTGCACAGGAGAATTCAGGAAAGATGCGGTACCAATAGGATACAAAAGGAGCACCTTCTACAGGGCCATAAAGGATTTCATGATCCAGGGTGGAGATTTTGTTAATGGAGCTGGCACTGGAGTCGCCAGTATTTACCAAGGACCATTTGCAGACGAAAATTTTAAACTAAGACACTCAGCACCAGGCCTGCTTTCCATGGCAAACAGTGGTCCCAGTACACATGGCTGGCGGTTCTTCATCACCTGTTCTACGTGTGATTGGCTGGACGGGAAGCATGTGGTGGTTGGAAAAATCACTGATGCTTCTAGTGATGAGAAAAATCAAGAATGTTCCCACTGGTCCCAACAATAAGCCCAAGCTGCCTGTGGTGATCTCACAGCATGGGGAGATGCAGCCCAGACCAAGACTGAATCAGGGTTATTGTAAGGATCAAAAGAGAAACGCACCTGAGAGCACTTTGTTTTTCTACCATTTTGTAATTTACAAAGCGTCGACCTGAAGACCACTCTGGCAGTTTGACAGCAGTCTCAACCATAGTTCCATTCAGTGGTCCCACTAGGAAGATCTGGCTCGAGCTTTGGGTGACTCCCTGCTAGGACCAGCCTGGGCAGCCAGGAGACTGATACACCCATCACGCCTCTTATCAGAACTAATGATGTAATCCCAGACCCTGATTTTGTATTTGCCAACCTCACAGGTGAATGTCACATATTTCTCAGCCCATATGGACTCACTTCCCAACCATACTTGCCTCTGCCTGCTATGTGGTAGGCATGCTAAGTAGGCATGGAGCAGGGAGGGGGAAAGAACTGAAAGATGTCTCAACCTTTCAGGAGCTTGTGGGGAATAAGATGCATTCTCTGAGGTGATCACTAGTAATAAGAGTGACATTGCTAATTGTTATAGGAGTTTAGGGGAGAAATTGATCACTCTCATCTAGGTGAGGAGTGTTGGTGTTTGGTTTTTCTTTTCTTTCTTTTTTTTTAGCTTTCAAACCCACAGAAAACTTGGGAGACTAGTATACTGAACACCCAAATACCTTTCACCTAGCTTCACCAATTATTAACTTCTTGTGTTATTATTTTCCTTGACATTTATTTTTCTTTCCTTCATACCTTCTCCCTCTTCCTCCCTCCCTCCCTTCCTCTCCTTTCCTTCCTTCCTTCCTCATTTGAAAGTTGAAGACTTCTTGACACTTCATCCCTAAATACTTCAGCAAGCAACTTCTAAAAATAAGAATATCCTTATTTTACAATATTATCATCTAGTATATAGTACATGTTCAAATTTGCCTTTGCTCCCCAAATAACTTTTATAGCTTTTAAGAAAAAAACAAACAAACATGATCCAATCAAGATTTATATATTTAATTTGGTTGTTTATTTTTTAATTACACAATATAATACAATCTCACTGTGAAAATTTTCACACAGAACAGATAAAGGGAAGTCCCCTTGGCAACATCCCACTCTTCTCCCCAGAGGTAAACTTCTCTATCAGTTTCATAAATGTCCTTCAGGACCTTTTCTTTGTCTATCTAGTTCTGGAAGTTTTGTTTTATGTAAATGATATTACATTGTATTCATCTTTTTTTTCCCCTCCATTTGGCATTATGTCTTAAACGCTTTTCCTTCTCAGTTCATATAAAACTACCTTGTATTTTTTTAACTGCTATATAATATTCCATAAGGTATTTCTATCATACAGTTTTTTTGTAGTTTATTTTACCTTTTGATTGTTGGTTCTTTATTATTACAAACAACGTTACAGTAAAATAAACTTGCTTCTTTTTGTAAATATGCAAATGTATCTATAGAAGTAGAATTACTGGGTCAAAGGGTATATGCATTTTTCATTTTAATAACTACTTTTAAATTGTACTTCTAAGGGTGATACCAGTTCATTTTCCCATGTGAAAGTATTATTTCCTCTTGATGTTATCAATATAATATGCTAGTATAATTATATCAATATAAAATGTATGAGCAAAAAAAATTTTTTTAGCCATTCAGGTAAAAAATGGCATTGATTGTTGTAATTTATAATATCCTGATTTCTAAGAAGGTTGAGCATATTTGCATATGTTTATTGGCCATGCTGTCTATATCGTTTGCTCATTTTTCTTTTCAGGTGCTAGATTTTTTTCTTAATGGTTTGAAGTAGTTATGAGTACTAATTCATTATTTTATATGTTGTGACTGTTTTCTCCAGAATATAATTTAAGAAAAATTGGCAATATGTTGCTTATCTTAACTTTGGTGATATCCTTTGTCAGACAAGTTTTAAATTCTGAAGAGGTCCAAATTACCAGTCTTTTATGGCTTTTATATTTTATCTCATTTAAGAATGTTGTTACTACCTCAAAAAAAAAAAAAAAATCAATCCACTGTGAGCTTTAAGTCACGTCAAGGAAGTTCTGGGGAGTACATCAAGGCTGTCTGGACAGAAGATGTAATCCTCTTCCAGAATCTGCTGTTAAACCACCTAACGGCCTACCCTGTGTACACCTAACTGAAGGCCACTGAGAAGTTACTAAGGATGCTCACACAAATGAGATGTGTAGCCTACGCGGTTCTACTTCTCCTTAACCAAAAATGAAATATTTTAATTAAAAAGAAGTATAAATAGAAAAATCTCTCAACTACCCCAAGTTTTCAGAAGTCTGACACAGCTTGATTTTTTTTCACCTGAAGCCTATCAGTTTGGATTAATTTGAAAGGTTTCTCATTACATCGGGCCAAAAGTCATTAAGGAACAGATTAGAAGGCCTGTAGTTACCCTAAGACTTAATACTGTTGAGACTCATTTTTCCTTTTCAGTGTTAAAACAGGATTTTTCAACATGAAAAGTAAGAGAGACAAGGAGGAAAGGCCAGAGGTTCTCATCCAGAAAGATTCTGGCCCCATGGGACATTCCACAATGTCTGAAGACATTTTTGGGGAGTGCTATACATGGGGTCATCATGAGTCGGAGTCAACTCAAGGGCAACTGGATTTTTTTTTTTTTTTTTTTTTTTTGGTATTGACATTGAGTTGGTAGAGGACAGGGATGCTGTTAAACATACTACAACACATAGGGACAGCTCCCACAACAAAAATTTATCCAGGCCCAAATGTCAACGGTGCTGAGGGTGAAAAACCATGTGCTATAGGGAAAATTGTATTAAAGAGCAAAAAGGAAGAACTGAGTTGGAGAAAAAAATGTACTGAAATTTGATTTATAATTTAGCAAGAACTCTTACTAAATACAGTGTCTTATACATTTTAACCCAGGCTTGAGCTAGAATGTTTTAAGAGACCTTCATGTACATCTTCTGTCTACAGAATAAAGAGAAAACTGATGATCAACTAGGCAGGCTGCTAATTAGCAGGCAGATAAAACACATCAAAACTTGAGTATTCCCAACTGGGCAATTTCAAAAGCGAGCAATCCACTAATTAAAAATGCTAGAAGTCTAGCTTTTTCAAAAACAGGTTAAATACTGGCTGGGTTCCTTCACAAATAGATTCCCAACCAATGAGGTCTGACTGCTCTTTTCCCATCCTTTCCCATTTCCATCTTCCTCATTTCCTGACCTCATGCTGCTGCACCTTCCTTTCTGCTTCCTCCCTTTTATAGCTCTCTCTGTAACAGGCTTTTCTTTCCCTTGGCCTCCTGCTAGATCTAGAGGATGAGGACACACTGCTAGCGCTCCCAAATCAAACACAACAATCGTATGAGTTCTAATTATATTTTATCTTTGAAAACATATCTATATAACTGCTGCTCATTGATCCATAGCAAGAGGGGACAAAGTATAGTGTGCATAATTGAAATTCATAATGAACGTAAACATGTTACTTTTAAGTTATTTATTTCCAACTTCCATCCCACTGAGCTTCATCAGACCTGTCAGTTAGTTAGCAAGCATTTCCTCAATAACTATTCCAGAGCATCTCAAAGTGCATCCAGGGACCACCCACATCTGAATCAACCTGGTATGCTCAGTTCAATCTGGGTCTCTGTGGGCGGAACCAAGAAAACTGTGTTTTAAACAAGGTTCACAGGTAATTATCAGGCATACAGGAATTTGAGAACCAGCAGCCCACTCTATTGTGAACAAAAAACAAATGAATCCCCCACACCACCACCAACTGCCTATCAAAAGCACAGATCGTAGCCTTTCTAACTCCACTATCTCAAGTCCTTATCTCGCTTGCTGGCTTCAGCAACATCCAATCCACACTCCCATTACAATGTTCTTCCAAGACTCACATTTTATATAAACCCTGCACGTGGCCTACACACTTTGCCATTCCTTACTCCCTGCTGGTAAACTTGGACATAGCACACTCTTACACCTCCATGTTTTTGTACCTGCCATTTTCCCTGCTGAAACCATCCTGACCTCTCAAAAAATAACAGCTAACATTTAGTGAGCTTAAATGTGTGTCAGACACTGTGCTAAGCACTTTAAATACACTACTATTATTCCCCATTTTATATATCAGAAAAATGAGGCTTAGATGGGATAAATCCCCAAGGTAGCAGTAAATGACAGAGCTAGGAAGCAAACGACAGAGCTGAAGCCAGTGAGTGCTCTTCCCCACCACCATAAATGTCTCCTTGGTGAGAACCTATATCTCTCTCCCTAACCAGCTCAAATGTTGCCTCCTGTCACTTTTCCACAGGCACAGTGAATTTATCTGTCAGCTTATACCATCTCTTACTTCCACAAAAGAATACAGACTTACATACAACACAAGACATTACTATCTTGCCAGCTTGCTACAAAGAATTTATCAAACAAAATCGAAGTGAAAACTGGAACACAGAGACGAAGAAAAGACATTTTTGCGCTGAGGACATCTGCCAACCTAAAACATTCAATGGCCTCCTGGGTCAGGGGGAACAGAAGTGAAAACTCAGGACTCATTCAAATTGGGCTATCTGACAGAAAATAAGGGACTGCTAGGAGAGCTGCCTTGGTACTGGGCAGAACTGGGGACAGCCCCGTGAACAGAAATTACGAACGGTCTTTGCACAGATTTGCAAAGCCAAACTTTCATTTTCTGGGTTCCCCCCTAAAGAAACCTTAAATTCAGACTGAACTGGTCCTAGATTAGTTGAGCCCCAGACGCCTAGTCCATACAACCTCAGATCCTCTCTGAATGCATGTGTCTTCACCCTAGTATTCATTAAAAAAATATTTCAAGGACAGTGAGCGGCACACAGTCAAAAACAACCAATCACACAAGGAAAGAAAGCCAAACGAGCAAGAAATAACAAACAACCTTCAAAGACTTTAGGTATTAAAATTATCAGACAGAGATTATAGAACAACTTTGTTCACTACGTTTAATGAAATAAAAGGCAAGATTAGAATGTATCTACAAGGAATAGGAAACCAGAAAGCGAGACCCAGCAGATTTGAAAAAGAATCAAATAAAACTTCTAAAAACGAAAGTTACGATAACCAAAATTAAGATGAAAGATTGGGCAAAATTGGTGATTTTTAAACCATTCTCCCAAGCCATAATGGTCCACAGAGGTATTTTAGGAACTGTTTCAGGAGTGCAGGTGGTTGGGCTTTTTTTTTTTTTTCCCCCGGAGTGGGTGGGGGGTGTATTGCAGAATAAGGAATTGTTGGTAGCCTGAACAGAAAGCTATAATCCTAAATATATAAAAAGAAAGGAATACACTTGGTCTGTTAACAAGAAAACAAACAGACAAGCATGAATGAATCAGAAAGTTCATGAAGAGTAGTGGGAAACAAACTTGGGGTCTTAAATACCAAAGTAAAGGTTTAGATTTCATTCAGAAGGCAGTGGGAAGCCATTGGTGGTTTCTGAGCAGGAGCTTGACAAAATCAAATTAGTGCCATAGGAAGATCAAACTGTTAACTAAGTGAAGCCTCCTTGTGAGGAAGGGGAGAGAGCTGGGAGACAGTGGAAATGATTTAGGAATGATGGTGCCTATACTATGGTTATGGCTATTTTAATAAAAAGATGAATGTGAAACAAAACCAAGTTGACTGAGTCTCAGGGAGTGTGATTTTAAATAGGCTTGAGATTACAGTGACAATGCTGAGCAGCCAGTTAGAGGTAGGAGATTGAGAAATTTCTTTTGAGAAAGGGTTAAGACTGGAAATGAAGATTTAGGAAAAATTTAATTAGAGTTGATAATTAGTGTCATGTGACAATTATACAAGAGGGACAGGCTCAAATGAGAAGCAAAGAGGGCAACTCTTCTCACTTAGAGAAAGGGGGAGAAGAATAAACGATTGTACCCAGAAAGTTTGTGCAAAGAATTCCCAGGAGGCATTTGCCTTAAACGTACAGAAAAGTCCAGGGGAAGGCAAGCACAGCAAAAACAATTTCAGGTGATTTAACTTGGAGATGAGGTCAGACACAAATTTTAGAGTTGGAAAGAGACTTAAGACACTGTCTAACTGACCCTGGAAATTTTGCAAATTACCAACTGGGCAAAGAGGTTAGTTTTCATGTCTGAGGACAGACAGAGAAAGGTCTAGAACCCAGATCTCCTTACTCCCATTCTAGTGTTATTTAAAAGCCAAAAGATTAGGGTAGTGTTTAAGTTTCTCCCCTGAGAGCCAAATGACTTGGTTCGTTCTCTGACCCCCATACTTAGTAACTGTGTACGCTGAGCAAGTTATTAACTTCTCTGCCTTGGTTTTCACCCCTATGAAAGGAGATAATAGTATTTCCAACCTTAAGGGGTTGTTGTTGAGGTGAATTGGTTAATTAACATGTTAAACACTTAGTGGGGAATACATGGCTCATAGCAAATACTCAATAAATGCTACCTACCATGAATGGCTAATTTCCCAATACTCTCCAATAGCTATGACAATCAAAACACATACAATATGTAAAATTGTGATTTATTCAAGAAAATCGGAGTCTCATATTCTTATGACTCCTAGTTTTGCGGAACAGGTCAGAAATGATTAAATATTCTCCTCAATCTTGAAACAGCCAATGAAACAAATCTCATCTTCTCCGTAACCTTTTTTTTGTACAATCCAGAGTAAGAATTCAGTAAGCATTAGATTTGTCCAGTGACTTAGTTTACCTTTACAATATTCTTTCCATCTCACCATTTATAACTACTATAAATGATACACTGTCAAAGTTTTGTATGTGGACCCAAGGCACAAGCTAATGACACAGACTAAATATTATGTGAGTTTAACTTACATTTTAAGTAAATAAGTATGAGAGTTACCTGATTCTGTTGGTTTAAGGTAATTAGAGTTGTACACGGGTCCTTTCCATACTCAGACACCAGATCATGCCAAACACACAGGGCCCTAGAGTTCCATGAAGCCAAAGGAACAACCAAAGAGGTATTTTGCATTACTGTAAGAGCCTACAAATTCCTCCTCTTGTAGAAATATACTGAATTCCTGATGAAAGCTCTACGCATTAAGAATGTGTTTAGAGAATGAGGTTGTTAAGTTCTTCCTGGAAAGATAATCACTCTGAAACAAGCTGAAGTCTACACTGCCTCAAATCCTTCTCCCTGCAACAACAGACACTATTAAATATCCTCCATACCATTATGGAGACTCACAGACTGCGTACATCTGTGGCTCCTACTAATTTCCTAGTCCAGGAAGAACCCTTGGCTGAGCCCTCCACACAAACTGAGATGGCATATGCTCTCCGTCAGTGCCAGATGAATTTAGAGTTCAAAATATTTCATCAGCAAAGAGCGTGCTAAGGATGTGCACATTTTCATTAGCACCCAGTGTAATAAGAGCTTTAAGTAGAGTAATCTGAAGTTAAATTTGAGTACTCCTACAGACACAGGGAGAGTTGAGGAGCTTCAAATATTGATAGACAATGTCCACACAACCATGATCGCTTCTTTCTGTTCATATAAGAAACAAAGATATGCTGCATAATGAATGATCTGAGCACTGATGAGAGAACTTCCAGCACTTCCCAAATCTGATGGGCAAAGGATGGGGTTGTGGTGATGCTTTCCATGGAAAAATAAGATACTTCACATATAAAGAATGAAGACCTAGGCTTTCCCTTCCCAGTACATCACTGCCATCAACTCTGGTACTCTCTGAGCTAGTCGATTTCCTTATCAAATAAATATGAAACCTCAACGGTCAAGCATGGGATGATCTCACATTTCTCACATATACCAATTGTATAAGTAAAGGTAAAATGTAGAAATACTGGTGGGAAAGTAAAGCAGGGGAAAAAATGTTCAAAAGGAAATTATTGCAAGATTTTAGCCTTTATTAAACTTCAACTAAAATTTGCATTAATGTGTCCTTTAAAACATTGTTTAAAACAATATTGTTTTCCTTAAGTTCAAAATAAACTATTTCCAAAATGAACACTAAATAATCTTAGATACTTAAAATACAGAGTTAAGTCTATTTAACAGTACTATAAACAAGAAAAGCATTTTCAAACAATATGAAATTGAGGTGACATGAAAGTAACAAGATGAAATGCCTAACTATTGTGTTATAAAAATGCCAGTAGTAATTCCTTATTCTGAAACTCAGAAATCTTCTTGAAAACTTGAGGTGAGTGGACAGTTGTTAGGAAACTAGGACAAAAGTAACCTAGCAGCCTTTGTATTAATCCATATAATCTGTCAATGATAATCTAAACTTAATGATATTCTAACTTTAATAACTGAACTTGAATATAGAGAGATATTTAGAAACTTTCCATTTCAAATTGTTGCAACTATCCAGACAGGTCTTCGTCTTGAAGAAAAGTTAGTCCTTTAGGGATCCCATCTTTCTAAGCAAGAGCCCAGAAACAAGAACAACTATGAATAACTGAAGCAAGAGTACAATCATGTAAATTGTACATGCCCACTTTCACTTTTTAAAATGTGAGGAGTCTAAAAGTACTTAAAAAATCAGTCTGACTAAGATAATGTGCTTGGGGAGTAAACTTATTTCATATCAGGTGGGACTAACAATTGGACGAAAACTGCTTTATCTGAAGACTTGGAGAAAAAAAACCTATATACCATGTGACTCTAATATAGTTCATTAAATGAAAATAACTTGGAGAACTTTTTAATTAGGGTTTGGTTCCTTTTAAAGATATATTTACAAATATACATCACAAGGCGTGAGAAATACAAGGGAGATATTTTAGAAAACAAATGTTGCACTACAGAGGAATAAATTTAAGAATATGTTTCATTTCCCAATATAATAGAATATATAACTCTGATAATCTGCACATGTAAATTATACATGAATTTTTCAAATCATACATGTAATTTTTATTGGCAAAATCCATAACATTATAAAGACTTAAATACAAATTGGTATTTAAAATGCCTATTTGATAAATAATTTATTAAGTGTATCCCAACAGGGAAAATAAAGAATCAAGATGAAACACATAACAGTTTTATCTTTTCCTCTTTTCTTCCCTATATCCCTCTCCTCCCTGGGGTGCCATTTGTGAAGCTTGGAAGGGGCAGGCTGGCTTAACTGAAATATTTGTAGGCTGTAATTGCGCTGTATAACCACAATGATCCACTTCTCCCAAACGGCATCCGTTCCCCTTGCTTTTTTCTTTATTTCTTCTATTCCCTTTCATACCTGAACAAAGTCTAGTTCTCCTGTTTCTTCTATTCTCTTTTCCTTGTATCCCCTATTCCAGATGCTTGACTAATATTGATGAAGCCAACAGTTCTAAGTGTTCAAAAGTCTTCCCTAAAATACAGTTTTCTAGTACATCCACTTTTGCTTAAAATAATCACTGCCATAAACTGACTTTAATTTTAGCTTTTCCACATCCCAGTCCTTCCACCTGTGTTTAACACTGCAGCCTATGACCTAGCAATGACAAGCAATCAATCTCCCATGTTATCTTCAGGGGTCATGTCTTAGTTTTAGGCCAATTTTCTTTGTATTTGGGCTCAAATGTACAAACCACACTATATTACTCTGCAAAACATCAATGAGAAGGCTTAATTAAGTAACACTGACAGATAAATCCATTTCTTTCAGAGTAATCAAATCAAAGCAGGTTGACATAACACAGGAACTTAATACAGTTATTCCCTTGTAATTGGAAAAAGGCCCTTTACTTCTCATTAAAGCAATCTTCTGGGTATTGGCATAATAAGAAGGCTCAGAGCTTTAATACTGCCCTATAAAAGTCTCAAGATACAGAACCCTTAAGCAAACAAGCCAGATTATCTAATTCCTTGATCACAGCAGAACATGTAGTTCCTACTGTTTTAAACTACTAATTCTTTATCTCTGGTACAATTAAAAAGAGGTAAATCAGTATAAAACACATGTAATGGAAATCCGTAAAAAAACGCATAAACTATTTACAGTTTTATAAATCTACCTCTGCTTGTATCTGAAGAAAAGCAGTCCATTAAAAATGAATTTGAAATATTTTACAGAAGTGAAATTGTAATCGGGAAAATCTCGTTTTACTCCATGGGCTCAACAGGATGCATTTTGCCTAAATTTACAGTCTGATACTCCATACAGTACACTGTCATTAATTAGAATTGTGAGAGAATGAACTGAAGCGAAATGTTTAATTTTTGTGGTGTATGAACAATGCCGAGTCGTCTGGTTAACTGTAGGCTGCTATGACTAGGCTATAACCCACAAAGAGGACCACAATATTATACTATGTTCAAATCCTAAAACTAAACAAAATCAATCTTTGCCTTTTTTTTCCAATTTTGAGTGAGTTTCTACCACTTCTATACTGACAGGGGACCAATCTCAGATGATTCTAGCAATTCCTTCTGAAAGGATAACAATCTACGATACGGATTCTCAAGCAGGGCTGACTATCAAAGCCTCCTGAGGAACCTTACTTTAAAAAAAAAAAACAAAAAAACACAGAATCCCTGGTCCCACCAGAGAACTAATGAAGAAAAGATCAAGGGTTGGAATCAAGGAAACTATATAGTTTTAAATTCTTCCTATATCTATTCTACTTTTTTGTTTTTAATTATTTTTTTTTTTCATTACAATGCAGTTAAAACTATATTATTTACTATTTCTAAAGCATTTGGGGGTTGTAATAATGATGTGGTAGAGGCGTTTGACCTCCTCTAACTCTGCAAGGGGGTAGGAGAACCAAGATCAACAGCCCAAGGCTGACTGCTATGAGGCGGAGGATCAAACATACCTCGAACCTCCAACTTTTTACCAGTTCTGACAACTGTCCCTCCCACAGCACTCTACTTCTCTGCTAGGTTCAATAATTCGTTGCAAGAGCCACACACAACTCACAGACCACACTCACAGTTATGGGGTTTATTAGGGAAGTAACAGGTTACAATTCAGGATACAGTTCTTCGATCAAGACAGCCTCTTCTCAGTGGCCTCTCTCTGGCCCTCAGCTCCTCGGCCCAGCAGCTACCCTGCTCGGGCAAGTGTTACAAAGTTCTTTAGCTCTGGCCAAAAGTGCACAGAAGCACCTTCCTCCACCAGCAAGCCTCCTGTCCAAAGGCGCTCAGCTCGCTTGCTCTATAGGCCAGGAAGCTCACTGCGCCTTCTCCTGCTGGTCTCCTGGTTCTGCTGCTCCCTTTCTCTGTCGATGCTTCTCACCCTCTTGCTGTCTCCAGTGTTACAGTTCTGTCTCTCTGTCTCCTGGGTCTAGAACGGTCTCAGTGCAGGGATCTCGGCTCAAAAGGATGCACTCTGCTCCCATCTCTTTTTCTTGATAGTAGTCAGGTCCCCCTTTCCACCTCTAGAATGGTTTATTTTAATCCTGGTGGAATGGCGAAACTGACTAATCTCATTAGGGTTCCATACACTTTATTTGCATGGTCCTACCCCCACAAGGGTGCCATGCACCTTATTTCCATTATTAGCAAGCTATCCAATCCCCCTGGTGGGCCACAAGCATTTTATTTCCATAGTCCTACCCAATCATTTGGTGGAAGTTACAAGATCATGGCAAGAAAGGTCATATAAAAGCAATCCATTATATCACAGGAGTAGACTGCATCGATCCTATTCCTTTACCCCTTAATACTTCTATGTGCAAATTTCCAAAGAACAAAAACAGTACTTATCAAAACCAGGACATTTATCGTAGATACAATACCTTTATTCTAATCCACAATCCATGTTCCAAGTGGCTTTTCCCTCTTTGTAGAGGACTGAGCCCAGGATCACGTACTGCATTTAGTTCTCACATTAACAGTTCCTCAGCCTTTCTATTCCTTTTGTGATACTGATTTTTTTTAAGAATACAGGCCAGTTATTTTATAGAATGTTTCTCAATCTGGATTTACCTGAGGCTTCTACAGGATTAGATCAGGTAATGCATCAATGGCCATAATACTGTAACAGTGACCTGTGTCTTTTCCAGGATGCTGCATATAAAGCCACATAGTAGCATGTTGGTCAGCCCCTCCTTTGTTATGTTAATTGTGATCATCTTGTCAAGGTGTTACGTGAATTCTCCACTGTATAATTACAATTCTTCCCCATGCAACTAAACAGCAACCTACAGGGAGATTCTTTAAAATCGTTTTAATTAAATGCTTATTGAAATATACACACATATATACATAAGGTAAGATATGAACAGAAAATTCCCTCAACCCCTAGTCTCTCCACGCTCATACCAGGGATAACTCACAGTAGTTTCCTAGGTAAGTCTTACAGATCTTTGGTATGTAATCGCCTAGCTTTTAAAATCACAGAAATGTCAGACAATAAATGCAAAACTAAACTGAAACCTGTGTTCCATTTGAATTGGTAAGAAATATTCCTCGATCGTTTACTCATACCTTAGAGATAATTTAACAGATGCAATTATTAGTAGTGTCTTTCCTTGTGTCCTGGGTGGGAGGAGAGAGGGGAGATCAGAGAACAGAAAAAATTAATAGAATATACTATTAACTTTGAAGGAATTCAGCCAAGATGAAGATAAGATTAAGGAACCCACTTTTGAATGAATGCAATGCCTGAAGTCAAGCTGGATAATCCATTCTGGAGTCTACACTACCCTAACTGGCCATTCTTATGGCCCCTCCCACCACACTCTATAAACCACTGTGTAAAAGAGATATGCTACAGCAGTAGCACTCTCCAATTAAAGTTAAATGGATAAAGACAAGTACATTCCTGAAAGAGAAAAAAAATCTAGTTTCGTTTTCACAGGCTGGCGAAAAAAGTAGGGAACAGATCTAAAATTTGTTAAAAGGGAGAAGTAAACTGACACCTTGAAAAGAATATATTCCCACAGTTAGAGATCAAGTATACAAATGAATTAGCCACAATAAAAGAGTGAGCAGTTATGTTTGAGCATAGAAAAGGCTGTGAGTGGAACTTTGTTATTTCATAGGACATATGCATAATATACAATATTGAGTGAGTTAATTTTGTATAATCAATGTAAGATAAAAATGGTCCCTTTAGCCCTTGGACGAAGCCCTAGTCATTTTATAAACTGAATGGTGCATTCATCCTTTGAATGCTTGGAAAAATTTCCTCGCGACTTCATTTCAGCCAAATGCCTGGCATGTACTGCCAAGGTTTTTCTTAATTTGAGCCATAAATGTGTGTACAGTATGTGTGTGAGAGAGAAAAAGAGTAAAATCAGCATACACACACACACACACACATTTGAATTTACTAATAGTTTCTTGATACTGATGATCCTGTTTAAACAATTCCCATAAGCTACAACTTGTTCAAGTGATAACTCCTTTTTGATCAGATCGTTCAGAGGGTATGGTAGCTTAAGGATTTTACATTTTATCTCACAATAATACAACCATACTTTTGCACTGCGATTTCTACTTTCCAAAAAGCTTTTATACTCACCTCATTTAAAAAGATATTTCTAGAATAATTTAAAGTATGAAATAAAGATTAAAAGAAGTTTCATCCTTAAAATGTGAGTAAGTTAATATCATTTTTTAAAAGAGTAAAAACAAAAGAAAAAATGAGTAAAAACAAAAGCCATAAAAATCTGACTCGACTGCAATGGGTTAATACAATTTTTAAATCACGCCAGCAATGAAATCAAAATTGCTAATCTCCTCCCTGTGCTGACCTATATCCCATATAATGCCATTTTGCCAAAAAGGCACAAACTCTGCAATGGTTTCAGGAAGACCCAGGGCTGTGTTAGCAGGTCAGTGCTATGATGACAAAAATGGATCACGGCTTTCTCCAAACCACGTGGCTGCTCTTACTTTCACCTTCAAGTGCTTTAAAACACGCATATAACTCAAGGAGTCAAAACACATTTGCATTAATTTACTTGTCCAGCTTGTGGACACAGGAATAAGCCTTTTTCTTCTAGTAGGTCTGCAACTAGGATTGATCAGAACCAATGGCCAATTGGTCAGAAAGAGATGAGCTGTTATGATGTCCTAAGCTTACCAATTCAGTACGTGGAGTGGTAAAAAGCAGTAACTCTTCCTCAGGAATGGAAGACATTCCTTAGTTTGAAAGGAGACAGAAGAAAAGATCTGAGGAATGACAATAACCAGGCATCCTTGAGGGAAAACAAGAAGGAGGGAAGAATGGGGTACAGGGGAAACCAGGGCTATCAGTCAAAAATAATGACTTATCTGATGAGATTAGCAGAAAGTTTGATTAGAAAACATGCCTTCTTAGCACAGCGAAGACTGCAATGCGACTTTAAGATTTTGTTGTAGGAAAAAACAGTGCCTGCCAAACGCGGTCTGTAACAGCGCAGGCTAGCCGTGAGTGACATAGTGGGAAAATCGCCACTAAGCCAGATTTTATTTGATTTGTACTGATGATTTTTATTAGAATACATGGATCATTGCTTCAACCTTTCCATGTAAAACCACATCAAATTCAAAAACTCACACATCAGTCACCTAACCTTATGTCATTCCTTCTGCTTTACTAAAGTTGGGCCACATTTCAGCTGATCGGTCCCCAATAAATCGTTCAGCTACTCAAAACTGTTGGGCCAAATTCTGGGAGGCAAGTGGTACACAAAAGAAACTGCTAAATCTGCAATTACAAATAAGAAGGCCCAAGAAAAGATACGCTGCAAGCCTCCAAAATACAGAATGAAACCAAAAGAATAGCCAACGCAAAGCAAGACTTGAAATGTATTCTCTTCATTGTATCAAACGTATCACAATTTGTTTTTAAAAGATCTCACCTCCCCCCAGCTTTTAGTTTTTTCCTCTCCCTTTAATTCAACGCACTGCACAAGATTCTGCAAAGAAGTTGCTCTGAAACCGAAGACCACAAACATATGACATTAGATCTAAACAGGAATAACCAGTTTTGCAAATTAAAGATGGTACAACCTTTAACGTGAAAATTATAAATGTTAAATATTACTTTGAGGAAAGCCTCTATATTATTTATAAGAAGTGCTTCATTAAAAGGAACAAAATTTAATTATATGAAATATGGCTATGCGTTCCCAAAGAAAAAGGGCCTCTATCCTACCCACCATGTCTTTACCTTTTCCTTTTTGCATCAGCATTTTTCCTTTCTTCCTCATCAACACTGCAGGTTTCAGTTGAAACCTATAAATAAGAATTAGTGTTTGGATATCCATTGATAGTGAACAAATCAGTTCCATTGTTACAATTTCCTTTAGTGTCCCAAACAACTCCTAACATTTGCATTACTATATTCTCTTTAGAGGAGGTAAACAACATTCCCAGTTAAAGGCCATCAGTAGACCTCAAAACAAATGTCATCCAAGGGCTGGGCATGCACCACAGGGTACTGCCTCATCAAAAGCCCAAAACCTCTGTAAACCAGTAGTGCACCAATCTTTCAGGTCTCTGGTGTCTGTGGCTCAGACTATGCTAAGTATTCACCAATCTCCGTTTCTTCTTCACTTAACACACAGGAAGTCTCCATTTCTCAGCCTCCCTTGCAGTCAGATGTGACCATGTGACTGAGACTTGGCCAATGAAATGTAAGCAGAAGTAATACTCACCTTTTGCAAGTATGGCCCCAAAATTCCCATGCAATCCTCCACACACTCTTTCCTCTTTGACTAGACAGATAGAAAGAATCTAATGAAATTCTGAGACACTAGGGGATGGCAGAGCTAATGCCCATGAAAGAACCTAGGCTGGAAGGACTACAGGGAGTAGAGCCTCACCTCCAACCCACACTGGTCCATGAACCAAAGCTGTGTTAAGCTACTGAAGTTTGGAGGCTGTTGGTTCCAGCAATTAGCATACCCTGACTAATGTATCCTCTATAACAGACTTCCGTGAATTCTGGCACTATGAGTCTATCTTCCAAGTAAAGCAAACATACGCAGTTAGAGCTGGCACCAGTCAAAATTGTGAAGCAGGGGAAACTGGTCTTTGAACTATCCTTCTCTCCCTTTCAGACTTGTTTTCCCCCCTTAGTATTTCCTCCCTCTGAGCACCAAATGTTCTCAGGCTGCTCAGTCTCGTCTGTCTCAAGAAAATGAGCCCAATACAGTCATCAGCCATTATTTCTTTCAACCATTACCTTCTGAGCACCACCCATGGTGATGTGGCAAGCTACTTGCTACTTGTGCAATTCTGGAGAAAGTCTTTGACATCTCTGATCATATATATTCTCAGCTGTAAAACAGGAGTCACTGTATCTACCATCCAATAGTGTTGTGATGATTAGAGATAATTTAGGTATAATGTCACTATGGAACCTGGAACACAGGAGGAACGCACACATACACAAAAACAGGATAACCCCTGATTTTATTATAAGTACTACTATTATTACTATAGCATGACACTTGGCACCAAAGGGGATACAAAATCCAGCATAAAATAAGGTCCTTTCTTTCTGAAATACATAATCTAGTTTAGGAAAAAGATCACACAACAATAAAAGGCAGTATTTGATTACTGAGAAAACAATAAATGTACGATTTTAGAGAAAGGAGAGTTATACTGGCTAGAATGGTCACTCATGTAATACTGGCGATTTAGGATGTTGTTGTTAGATGTCCTCAAGTCGGTTCTGACCCATAGTAACCCTATGTACAACAAAACGAAATAATGCCCGGTCAGGCGCCATCCTCACAATAGTTGTTATGTTGAAGTCCACTGTTGCAGCCACTGTGTCACTCCATCTTGTTGAGGGTCTTTCTATCATTTGCTGACCCTCTACTTTACCTAGCATGATGTCCTTCTCCAGGGATTGATCCCTCCTGATAACGTGTCCAAAGTCAATGAGATAAAGTCTCACCATCCTTGCTTCTAAGGAGCATTATGGCTATACTTCTTCCAAGACAGATTTGTTCGTTCTTCTGGCAGTCCATGGTATATTCA
>NW_004443999.1:5639798-5693154 GCF_000243295.1 Trichechus manatus latirostris
GCTATACTTCTTCCAAGACAGATTTGTTCGTTCTTCTGGCAGTCCATGGTATATTCAATATTCTTCACCAACACCATAATTCAAAGGCATCAATTCTTCAGTCTTCCTCATTCATTGTCCAGTTTTCACATGCATATGAGACGACTGAAAATGCCCTGACTTGAGTCAGGCACATCTTAGTCCTCAAAGTGGCATCTTTGCTTTACAACACTTTCAAGAGGTCTTTTGCAGCAGATGTGCCCAATGCAATGTTTCGTTTGATTTCCTGACTACTGCTTCCATGGGCACTGACTGTGGATCCAAGTAAAATGAAATCCTTGACAACTTCAGTCTTTTCTCTGTTTATCATGATGTTGCTTATTCGTTCAGCTGTGAGGATTCTTGTTTTCTTTATGTTGAGGTGTAATCTATACTGAAGGCTGTAGTCTTTGATCTTCATCAATAAGTGCTTCATGTCCTCTTCGCTTTTAGCAAGCAAGGTTATCTGCATAACGCAGGTTGTTAATGAGTCTTCCTCCAATTCTGATGCCATGTTCTTCTTCATATAGTCCAGCTTCTCTGATAATTTGCTCAGCGTACAAATTGAATGAGTGTGGTGAAAGGGCAAAACCTTGATGCACACCTTTTCTGATTTTAAAACACTCGGTCTCCCCTTGTTCTGTTCAAATGACTGCCTCTTGGTCTAAGCACAGGTTCCTCACGAGCACAATTAAGTGTTTTGGAATTCCTGTTCTTTGCAATGTTATTCATAATTTGTTATGATCCACACAGTTGATTGCCTTTGCATAGTCAATAAAACACAGGTAAACATCTATTCAGGATACAGTGATGTTAAATTTCAAGGGGGCCTGAGAGAAAGATTCATGCTTAATTTAAGGGAATAAGCTGCTACAGCTCAGCATCTCTCATCTCACACTATTCTCACTCTTTCTATTAATTCAGTAACTGATTCTCTGTTAACCATGATACAGGTGTGACTAAAATCAAACTCTAACATAATGGTTGTAGGGGGTAAGGATTTATTTTGCTAAAAAGAAAACACCTGGATTTTTCTGGAATCTAATGCAGAAAGGAGAAGGAACCAGTGGTGTGCTAGATAGCTGAACTACATTATGTGTGTATCTTCCCAAGTCTATGTTCACCCCAGACACCCTTTTAGCTCAGTGGTGAAGTCATCTCCAAGTCTATGTTCAGTGCTCTCACACTGATAACTTGAAACTGGCCATGGTGGGAACATTTACACCATGGAAATTGGCAGCCATAACAAATCAATGTTTTGTTTTATTTTTCTTTGAAGAGCTGGCTATTAAACATTTACCACCACAGCAATGAAAACAATCACTCTTTGTGAGACATCTTTACTCAAATAGTCTCGTTTAATTCTCATGACCACTACTGAGGTAGATTTTTTATCCTCATTACACAGATGAAAGTCAGGCCTCACAATGTTAAGTCATCAACCAAGAATCCCAGTTTAAGCTTCAAAGCAGTGATTATGTTGCTTCTGCCCTCCGCACAAAAAACTAGTCAGCTTACAAAAGTGAAGGGCACTTGGATTTCTTTTTTCTCAGCATATCAAATAGGTATTTCCATGAACACAGAAAGCTATTCCTTAAAAAGAAAAATTCAAGCAGTCCAATTCGCCCCATCCTAATTTTTTCACTGTCCCTTGTTTTGCTCCTCCACTCATCTTACTCTCCTTAATAAATATATACTTGATTTCTTATCACCCTTACCTTACCTTTCAACATCCAATTCAACATTCTGTAAATATGTGCTTTCAAGGATTACCCATTATACTACACTGTATCAGGGAATAGACTTGTGCTTAATTAAGTGGTGGGAAAGGTTACGAATAATCTTCAAAACAACGGTTCCTCTTACATCTGCCTTCACCAAGGCCAACTATTCTATGGTGGGCTGGGCCGTGGATGGTCCAGTGATGGAGTCTGAGCCTGGGAGGAGCTGGGATACCTCTTAGATTCAGATGAAGTCTCTGGCATTAGCTCAGTAATGACTACTGTCAACAGCTGGTGTCAGGTATGGATGCGGTGCTTACAGGCAGGGGATACAGCAGAGACAGTTTGGTCGCCAAGGGTTAAGGTCTGAGGTGTGGATGGGAAAATCCAGGAAGCAGCAACAGGTGTCAGATGCAGTCTTAGATCCAAGAAGACATTTGTACAAAGAGTGACTTTAAGTGGCAGTGGGTGTTTGCCATTTTAGTAATGCATCATCACTTCTTTTCTGCCTAATCAAAGCTTGGCCACCTCACAAGACCCAGAGCTTTCCAAAGACAGAAAAGCACATGTGCAAAGGCACTGAAGCAGAAGGCAGCATTCTTCATGCAAGAATGGCAAGGCACACAATGAATGTGGAGAACAGGGTATATAAGTTGCAGGGTAGAGGATGAAGAAATCTTGAGTTTGAGTAGGGTCAGAAGAAGACATATCCTTGTACATAGTGCTAAGAAGTTTACTGTTTATTCTGAAAGCTTTGGGCAGGCACCACAGTATAAAAGTGAAAGGTTTCTATGTGCATTTTGGAAACGGCAGCAGAGGAGACAAGGGGTTATTAAAGTGAGAACTTGGAGACAAAGAGACTAGTTAGAAGGCAAAACACTATTGTAATAATAAAGATAACAGACAATGCAGGATTATACTGTGGAAATAGAATGGACAGGGCTTAGCAACTAACTTGATGTGGGAAAGTAGGAGATGGATGCAGGTGCACGTTTAGGAGCAGGATGTCAAAGAAGAGTATATTTTAGACTTTTTATGTTCCAAGTAACCACTGCTCATACAAGTATAAAAGTCCTGCAAAAGAAATTAATTTGTGGGTCTGGAGCTCAGAATGGAGATATACAGGATAAGGTAACTTAAGCTGCAGTCCAATTTAAAGTCCCCTTAAGTAATATAGAAAATTTACTGGCCCAGAAAAGCAGTTAAGTCCAGAGAAAAGACAGGCTTTAGGGTGGACATATCCAGTGGCTCAATCATGTCAGCCAGGACATTAGGTTCCTTAGAACTCTCCACTCTACCATCTCCACGTCCACTTCACCCTAAAGTTGGCTACTCTCGTGGTTTTAGGATTGCTGGATCTATGTGCTTCACCTTTGCTGGGAGAAATTTAGTCTACAAAAGAGCAATCTCCTCCTGAAACTCTGCCCTGATTGGGCCATCTTAGAACTAACCCCTGAAGCCAGGGAATACCATGCATGGATTGGTTTAGGCTTGGATGACCTAAATTAATCACTAGGTGAAGGGTGGGGATGGGATTACCCTGACTGGATGAGTCCAATCACAGCTGTCCCCGAAGATGTAGTAATCCCATACAAACTACACAGAATGGATTGTATGCTTGGGAGCAACCACAGTTGGAGATAGAGCTTCAAGAGTCTATCAGGGAGTATACTTTACAATGCATAGCCAAAGAAGTCTTTGGGAAAGGATATGCAAAACTCCATCATGCCACTCCCCTTTTAAATACTTCAAAGGCTTCCAATTGGTGTTAGGACAAGAGCAATGTTCTTAATTATCGGCATCAAGGCCAACTTGGTAATTCATACACACACCATCACTTTCTTTCCTCCACTTACCCTGATCCCCCAGACAATGCTCAAACACACCTTTGGGTCTTCCTGCTGCAGAACCTTGAACATGTGTTTGCTCTAGATTACTCTTCTATCCAACTCTCAGCTGAATCATGACTTCATTGGGGCAGCTTTCCTTACCCTCCCTGACTAATAATTAACGTCCTCCTGAATCATGTGTTTCATTCTTCTTCTTCCCTTGACTTGTCACAGATGGAACTTTACATTTTTATGATTCTCAAGAAATCTCTATCTTCCCCACTGGACAATAAGCTGCATGAAGACAAGGACTATGTCTAGTTCACTTTCCAATCTATCCATCCTATCCCTAATGCTTTGCTTAGTGCCTGGCAGGTAGGAGGCTCTAAGTACAATCTTAGTCAATCAGACGGCTGGGTCTGCAGCCCCTGCAAAGGTGCAGTACACACAGGAAAACCTCAAAAGATGCTAGCAGAATTCTTGAAGTTACAAAACAGCTCCTGTAATTCTGAGAAAAGTAACCTAACAGGACGAAAATTCATGAGTTTTCACCCTTTCTATTCACAATTAAAGGAGCCCTGGTGGCACAGTGGTTAAGCACTCGCCTGCTAACCAAAGGGTCAGCAATTCAAACTCACCAGCGGCTCTGTGAGAGAAAAGACCTGGAGATCAGCTCCCATAAAGATTATAGCTGGGAAACCCTGTGGGACAATTCTACTCTGTCCTATAGGGTTCCTATGAGTCAGAATTGATTTGACGGCAGTGGGTTTTGTTTTTGGGTTATCAGCCATTAACCAACGAAATTAAACCAGAGGTCCACCATAATGATTAGTCTGATACGTTACAAACAATGTGTCTTTCTCCATAATTTAAATAATAGCTCGTTTCACAAATATGCAGGCATGTATTAGGATTCAGCAGGAAATATGTCGGTCAGGAGTCTTAACACATTGAAACACTTTCCAGTCACATGACCAGACAGGAGTTAATACACGAAGCTCAAGCTCAGTGATTTCTATAGTAAAAATGCAGTGAAACAGTCAGACTTCATGTATGTCTTATCCCCTGACGGAAATCATCTGTTCTATGGTCACTGTAAAGAGAAATATTTGCCTCTTTATGCTCACTTTGATATGCACCCTAGTGACTTGATAAATATTCTACCATCATTGGCCTCAGGACAGAGGAGAAAACAACTGTTACCTCTATGGCAAAACAGCTTTCTGTGATCTGCTGATAGCAAGACATAAAGCGGATTAGGCATTCTGTGTCACTTACTCAGACGGCAGTTATAACTCAATGCTTTTTTCAAATCTTTCCACTGAAACTTCTCCACTGATTAACAAGAGTCTTATTAATATTTAAATTTCTGCTTCAATTACAATAATCAGACACCATGGCAACACCCTGTAACAGTTCACTACCTTCAACTTTTCAAAGCATTTTCACATAATATTTCATCTTTCCTTACAACTTTTATATATCAAAGAAATCTAATAGTTGGTCTAAGTCCTTAAGGCAAATTATTGGAAGAACTGAGAGGACAACCCAGAATTTCTCCTTTTAACCCCTTTCCAAACTCCCTCACACCCACTCTTCCTATACTATGAAAGGGAAGTGATATCTTTAGAAGTTGGAACCCCAAATTTGGATGGAGAAGGTTGTCTGAAGAAAAAGTGATCTCTCTAGCAAATCAATCCTTCAGAATCTCAATTCCCTAATGATCAGGACTTGCCCTTTGGGTTAAATATGCTCCCCTCCCCCCACAAATTCTATTGTTTAAGTAATACTGACTCTGAGAAGCATTTTTAATTCATTTCCATGGACTTTTTTCCCTTCAGCTACACAGAAACATAGACAATCTTTAAAAATTCAAGATGTATGTGAAGAGTTGGAGATACGTAGTACTTCATAAGCCACACCTGCAAATTATCAAGGATAAGCCTATCCAAGCCAATTAACCCACTGATGAGGAAATGTGCTGTTGTAAATAATAGACAATTTGGGCAAACTCTCCAGTTCAGTCCAAGTTGCTCAATCTTCTTGTTATGCATGACAGGAGATCCAAAAGTAAACTGAGGGGAGTAATGGAGATCAGTCCTCACAAGGATAGAAAATCTATTATAAAAGTTCATTCACATGGACTTAAGCACAAGAGTGTTTCCTGTGTGTTGTGGTTAAGAAAATAACACAAACTTAGCTGGATTATAAAAATACGAACACCATTTAGTCTATTTTACTCAGAATATTAGTTTATCAAAGGATGCAATGACACTATTAGTTTTGTCTACCCAATATCCACTTCCCTCTACTTCCTTCTTAATGGAGCCTGCAGGGTTTTGTTGTGGTTGCTGTTGTTTGTTTGTTTGATTTCACATACCCACCCCTCCCCAAGTGAATAAGGAGCAGATGACTTCATTTCCAGTTCCAAAGGTAGACCCTGAGTACTGTTAGCCAATCACAGCACTTGCCTGTCCCTGGACAGTGACTGTTGTAACAGCCAGCACTAAGACACAAAGGCATGTCTGCCACTGGGTTCCTGGGAAAAGATACATTAAGAGACCATCTCCTTCCTTCCCTGGATATTTATCTGTTTGGGGGTGATGCATAGACATCAGGGTAGAACTGCAGCAAGAATCTCCCTATCATTCCTAGGATGAAGCCAGTACACATAGGAGGAAAACTGCTACAGGTTTAGAATAGGTTACATGAGTTAATACATTTCCTTATATCCAAGCCAATTTGAGTAGGGGTTTCTTCGACTGCAGTTGAAAACATCCTAAATTATTAAACGATACATCTCCGCTCCCCACCACCCAGAAGTAGGTTTATGTATTTAATGTTCACTATGAGTCAGAATCGACTCCATGGTAATGGGTTTGGTTTCTTTTTTTTTTTTTTTAAATTCAAGAGGGGAGCCCTGGTGGCACAGTGGTTAAACAGTTGACTGTTAACCAAAAGGTCGGCAGTTCCAATCCACCAGTCGCTCCTTGGAAACCCTATGGGACACTTCTCTGTCCTACAGGGTCACTATGAGTCAGAATTCACTCGATGGACAACGTGTTTGGTTTTACAAGTAAGGTAAAGAGGGAGGAGCCCTGGTGGTACAGTGGTTAAGAGCTTGGCTGCTAACGGAAAGGTCAAGGGTTCAAATCCATCAGCTGCTCCACAGGAGAAAGATGTGGCAGTGTGCTGCCGTTAAGATTACAGCCTTGGAAACCCTAAAAAGTAACTAATATTTACAAGTAGTTAAATTTAAGCTACAAATAACTAATAAACATCAAGAAATTGCTTGCTGAAATATTTTTGAAAAGGAGATGGAACTTTCAACGGAAAGTTTCAGAGCCACTGCAGGATTTCAAGAGAACGTAAGAAGAATTTCAAAGGTTGAAAAGCACAAAGAAGGGAATTCCAAGGTGTGGCAAGGGAAAAGGTGAAATAGCCAGGGCCCATATAACAAAGGGGAAGGCTTTAACTCAAGATACACTAAGGAAGCAAGACCTGTTTTATTTCACTGAAGACTGAGTCTAACAAAGTAGTGAGAGATAAGAAGAGATCTGGATCTTCTCCATCAGCAAAAACACTTCACTGGACCTGTGCTCAATTCTACTACTTCGGCCTCTACAAAATTCTCCCCCTCCTTTTTTTCTTTGACTGCCACCTTTCTTAACAAGGACCTGAAAATCAGTTTCCCTGATTTATCCCACTCCAACCTACCTTGTGAAGTCATAGACAGCAGTCACTTCTCCATATAAAAACCTGTAATGGCTTCCTACTGCTTTCTGTATAGCCTAGCATATAAGGTCCTTTGTGCCCTGGTGGCACCGTGGTTAAGAGTTCGGCTGCTAACCAAAAGGTTAGCAGTTCAAATCCACCAGCCGCTCCCTGGAAACCCTATAGGGCAGTTGTACTCTGTCTTATAGGGTTTCCACGAGTTGGAATCGACTCAAGGGCAACGGGTTTGGGGTTTTTTTTAGTGTGTTCTTTAGAATTTAATGTCTTTTATCTTCTTTTCTCCTGTTACCCTGTGCTGCTATTCCCATTCATCAGATTCCACACTGTTACTCAATACACCCCTGGCTGTCTTGTCTCTGAGGAGCCCTGGTAGCACAGTGGTTAAAGCACTTGGCTGCTAACCGCAAGGTCAGTGGTTTGAACCTACCAGCTGCTCCGCAGGAGAAAGATGTGGCAGTCTGATTCCGTAAAGATTACAGCCTTGGAAACCCTATGGGGCAGTTCTACCCTGTCCTACAGGGTTGCTACGAATCGGAATCGACTCGACAACAATGCGTTTGATTTTTTTTATCTTATCTCTATGCCATTCCTCCACCTGGTCAATATCTCTTCACACCCAATAAATGTATGTAGAATGAATAAATAAACGGATGATTCCATTGAGGGAAAACACACATACACATACACACTATGCATACAGAGCTAAGGGATGAAATATATTTCACAAAGATTAAATGGAAGTTCTCCACAAAGTACCTACATATAATTTAATATTTCAACTTTAAGGTAGGTAGTACATATAACAAATACAATCTGTAATCTACTTAATATTAAATGGTAAATTGCCTTCTCACAGGAAATATGAACTTTAATTTGGCTCTTTATGGGGCATGGAGTTCCTAGGTGGTGCAAACGCTTAACAAACTCAACTGCTAACAGAAATGTTAGAGGTTCAAGTCCACCCAGAGGTATCGCGGAAAGCGTGGTGATCTACTTCTGAAAAATCAGTCATTAAAAACCCTATGAAGCACAGTTCTGCTCTGACACACACCGGGTTGCCATGAGTTGGAACTGGCTCAACGGCAACTGGTTTTTGGTTTTATGGGACACGGTTTATCTTATATTGTATTACCGTAGGATCAGAAATTAGAACACCTGTGTATAATAGTGTATTCTAGATATCTTCAACCTTAATATGCATCTATGTAAATACTTC
This sequence comes from Trichechus manatus latirostris, assembly GCF_000243295.1. Taxonomy (NCBI): domain Eukaryota; kingdom Metazoa; phylum Chordata; class Mammalia; order Sirenia; family Trichechidae; genus Trichechus; species Trichechus manatus. The sequence goes on from NW_004443999.1 coordinate 5,648,318, forward strand.
TGTAAATTGTTTTTCCTATCTATCACCTAAATTGATAAACTTCAACTGCATTCATGCACAATGATTTTAAGGACCTGTGCTTCTGTCCTCAAACATCCCTGGCACACTTAATACACACCATCTCCAAGATTCAAACCTTTATAATCATGCAGGGTCTCAGCTTCAACATCACCTCTTTGGACCACTCTACATACAAAAGCATCCCCAGTTCCTACTCACCCCTTACACTCACTAGCTCCTTACCTGGCTCCATTTTTTCCCCACAATATTTATCACTCTTTGGAATTATCTATTTATTGGTTGGTGAGCTTGTTAAGTGATCCTCAGCAGGATGAAAGCTTCAAGAGGACAGGACTCTGACGGGGTATCTGTGGTCCTAACCCTAGAACAGTGGCTTGCTAAGAGCTCAGTGAACATTTGTTGAATGAATAAATGGATGTATTCAACATTAAAACTCAGGATCCTTGTAATGAAAAAAAAAGAGAATGTCAGCAAAAATTGTGAAATTTGATAAAATAATTTTGAACAAAAGCAATTTTTAAAATGTCAATGGAGGCATATTATTACAAGCCACAATATAATAAAGAAAGCATTGTTTCCAATAAGGGCTTTATACATTTTTTATTTTATCATTATATGCTTTATTTCTCTAAAACACTGAGTTCAGGGATCTATGAAAAAATACACAAAGATGAGGTACAAACTTAATTTGAAACATACAAAAAATTCATAAGATGAAATTCAAAAATTAGTACCCCTTTAAAATAAAAAACAGATTTGGAATGGTGTAACTCAACTACCTGATAACATAGTTTACTACCGGTTTACTCAAGGGATTGTGTATAAAGCTCTCCATTTTCTTAAAAAAAGGAGAACCAGCTGCTAGGTATATACAGCACCCTTCAAAAGTCCCTGCTAAGGCCACAAATAATTGCAAAACTTGTTCAAATCAAACGGACGATTTATTTTATGTATAATTTTGCCAAGTCTTTACAAACATCCATGGATGGTTCTGCACCCCATTTGAAAGGATTTGTTATAGAACTACACTGGCATAAGCAAACAAAACTATTCTCAATATTTATCACTCATAACAAAAAAATATAAAGTTCTTCGTTCATTTGTGGTCATGAAAATTCTTCTTCCCCTAGACTCTCATTGGCTATCATCTGATATACAAAACAAGCATGGTTTTGAGTTTAAATGGAACAGACATATTCTCTCTTTAGGTGTCCTTATTCCTAGCAATTTTCAAAAATTCAGAAACACTTATTTCTTGCTTTCTTCACCCTCCCCTCCCCCCGTGTCTGTATTTAAAAATATATCTTGGCCCTCCATTATAGAGCCATGTTTAGACCAACAGGAGTGAGACTAGTTTTAAAAAGTCTTTCTTACAAGTTTTTGCTCTCTGAAATTATTGAGAATGGGAGAGAAGAAAGGAGTAGTGGCCAGAAAAATGCACAATGGGGCCACTGGGCTGGGCTAAGAATTGAAAGATGTGTACCAAGATAAATGCATATGCTCACCTAATGTAGGCTCAAACTTCGTTGTCAGAAAGACTATCCAGGGCTGGGAGTATGACCCTACTGATCCTCCAGTCTTTAATGGTTATAATCTCACATTCTCACGTTAGAAGACTGGAGGACAAAGCGAGCAACAAGCTGGTCAAACAACTGACCTAATGTAAAATAAAGGGAAACGCTCCTCTGGCTTCCCATAGATTTAGTATGCCTGGGGAACCTTTTGTCGTTGTCATTGTCCTTTTCTTTTTAATTTAGAAAAGTGGCTCCAGGGTAAATAAGAGAAGTCAAAGGGAGAAAAGACTTTCTTTACAAAACAAGCTTTCCAAACACACCTGTACGCTATTTTGAGGATTGCGTGTATCGTACAGATATCAGAACCATGATTAGTAATCCTCCAGTTGGCTCCACTAGTTCTTAAACTTAGAATCTCTGTAGCGGTTCTCAGAATTTAGTGGAAATACGAATCCCAAAGGGAGCACATTAAAGATGCTGGCCTTGGGACAACATACACAGTGGAGCCCAGGAATCTGCAGTCTTAAAAAATACCTAGCAGTTTAGGATGCAGGAGTACCCACTTTGAGAAATATCGGAGTCTCAATGAGAGTCAGAGTTTCCCTAATCGGACTGACCCTCAGACCCACTGTATCAGTCGTCTGGAACACAGTTAAAAATACATATATGCTCCTGGGTACCTCCCAGTGGTGCTGCATCAGAATCTTCCAGAAAGGGCCGAGGAATCGGAATTTTTCAACAAGCTCTCCACCCACCTCCATACACACCTCGTTCCCCACACGCACATATTCTGATGGCAGACAGAGAGTTGTAATCTCTCTTTAAAGGTTCTTTGAGAGATGCCTTGCCTACAAGTGCCCACAGAGCTACAATCAAAGAGGAGGTAATAATGTTCAGAACTCAAGTAGCAGGCAAGTATCAGGGTGAATATTAACCATCACCCTCAAAGAAAAAAAGTGCACCACAGCGCACCAAGAACTCCACAGAATCTAGTAGTATTAATGTACTGACATCAAAGCTCACAAAGGACTAGGAAACATAGCTTAAATACCAAAAAAAGAAAGAAAAGAACCCTTTGTGAGGGAAAATGATTTGCCATTTTCCACAAGGCAATCTGCATCCTGAAAACAAATAAACACACCACACAAGAGAACATAATTTTCAAGCAGACGTAGAAATATTCAAGGTTTCTTTCAGATCTCCCCCACAGGATTCAAAAACACTCAGTGATGAGAGCCTGTTCTTAAACAACCTGAAACCACTAACACCTAAGCACATGTGAGATATCAAAACAAAACACTTCCCCCACATCCCAATCCCGACACGGTGATGAAAAGCAGCCGTCATCTGATTCAATCAGACCACATTCAAAGCAGGTGGTTCTGAACATTATTTGAGCCAAGCGTGCAAGCTTCTTCCTCACACGCAGCAGCAACAATATCACGACACATACATATATTTTTTAATGAGGCATGAAGAACCAGCAAGAACAGTTTCAAACCTTTTTCTGGCTAGAATTTAATCTCCACCTCTTTAGTCAAAAAGTGTAAAGAACATCTTCCTTGGAAAATGTGCCTCAGAAGATCAGTAAGCACAAGGAAATCTCTAGAAATTAAAATACTTCTATTTTGAAGACTCGTGAAGTTTCAAATCAAAGACGGTCAAAATGGGATTTCTGTGGTTATTTTGCCTATCTTGGAACAAATATGGATTTAGTTCCTTTTAGGCAGGTTCAAAATTATTTTCCATTTTTTTTAAATTTTACTCCAACGAAACGAGAAAAACTGACCATAAAGGCACATATTCTAGGCTCTAATCCCTTTCTACTTATTAACTATATGGCAGAGATAACATATTCAATCTTGTTGTGTCTCAGTTTCCTCATATGTAAAATGGGGTACTAATATATATTGTCTGACAGATTAAATGAGATCACTGAGGTACTAAGCAGAAAACCATGCAAGTAGAAGTGAAAAGTACATGTCTTTTAAAGTAGTATTATTTAATATTAACAACTGTTGCAATTAATCTTCCTCTGAAAAAAGAATTTAGCTACAATTTGATTTAGAATAGAGAAGCTTCCAATTGTTAAAAATAAATAAATTGAGTATACAAAGCAAGATTTAATAATTTGCTATGTAGTTCTGGCATATATGTAACCTTGTTAAAGGTAGACAACAATGCTTCTATCCAGAGTTCCCATAAAGCCAGACAAAGAAACAATGGTGATGCTCTGGCCCCTCCCTGTAAGTGTTTAACAAATTCTTCAATTGAAAAAAAAAAAATCTATCTTGGACTGCTCCCGTATTTCTGTGAACATCTTCAGTGCGATATAGAAATGTTGACACAGAAAGGCAATGATTAAGAATGTTGGTTAGGAAAGATGAGAGAAGACGTCTCAAAAGTATTAATGGAAAGGTGGTTAGGAAAAAGCAGGGAGGAAAAAAGAAGTCTTTCAAAAGATGAATTTCCATTAAACTTCAGTTGATTGTGGGGAAAAAATTCCAGGCTATTAGTCTGTAATGTTGGTTAATAGTTTTCCTTATTTTGAGAAAACAATGAAAACTAATGAGATACATCCAGCAGCTTTAAAAAATGAATTACTGTGCATAATTCGTAAGCCCTTACACCACATGCCTGCATGCAGTCCTTCTTTTAGTCAAGGTTTCAAATTAAGGTTATTATTTATGAGAAAAAGTTGGAGAGACATTAAGAGCTACAACAATTCCCTTAGACCATCAGCCAGGAAGAGCAGTTACACTGAGAATGAATGGAAGATCTACTCCAAGCCAAATATTTAAACAGGGGTGCAAAGGATACACACACAGCAATCCGCACGCACCTGTCACTGCAAAATTCAACACTCACACAATTGAAAGGGCATTCGTGTTCACAAATCAAGTAATTATATCCCTAACTATCCATCTGCATATGCAATTACCCAGTCTGTTGCACAGAAAAGCAGATTTTTGCAGGTGTTTCTTTACCATCATTCCTTCGAAATCCAGTTGCCCTTTATGTCCCCAAATCTGGGCACATACCAGTCCTCTAATTGAGTCTTCGTGGCACTGTGGTGAAGATCAAGTGTTATGTTTTCACATACCGCGTGCACATACAGAAGATTCTGTAATCTAATCAGGCTCTTGCTCCCTATTACCACTTAACTAATGGTTTAATGGGCTCCGTTTACACCTTGGTGTTAAAACGACACGCAATGGGCTTTATAACTCCTTTGATGAATCTGTTCCTCGGTTTCTGACACACTGTCATGCATATGGACTTTAGAATCGCAGGGTTGAAACTCTCATGTGTCAAGTAAAGTTAAAAAATAGAATGACAAAGTAGTAGACAGAAAATGGGTATGTGTGGTTGAAGGCAGTGTTTAATCAAAAGGAAGCTTATCTGAATTCTGTAATCATAGAAATTCAAATTGCAAAGTAGTTTTCTACAGTCAGACTTGTTAAACATTTGTTCTGATTGGTGCAAATCGTACTTCTGTACAGTCATAGTATAGCTGAGAAATCAATAACATCTTCCACCCTGAAAGCATCTAGGGAGCAGTTCCCTTTCATGTCAATCTCAGACCTAAAATAATCTCAGACCCAACTTCATAGAAGCGAACAGGACATCAAATGGCATCAAGTCCAATAATTAACACTGAAGGAGAAACCAACGTCCAAGCTAACGCAAAGATATCCAATGTCTCAGAATGTCTTTAAAGAATTGATTCTAGAACCTTTGTATACTTGATAGTATTTCTAACTTTCATGTCTACACTGTTTGCAGCTAGCTAATGTTCATATTCTGCTATGAAATCACTGACATGCACTTTCTTTAATTTTTTAGATTTTTCTGGATGTATATTTTAAACAATAAAAAGTCTATTTAATACTATAGCAGTAGTTTGCTGTTGTGGCAAAAAAAAAGTTGTGGGGCTAAACTTTGTGTTTTCTTTCTGATGGAAGCTTCCAAAAACATATTTCCATATGTTCCTTTCAACAAATATCATGTACAACGTTTAGACATCACTGTTTGGATCAAAACAAGACCCCGTTTATTTTCTACTTGCTGTAAATTCAGCGGACAGGCTGTAATAAAAACAAAATGTAGGGAGAAAAAATAGGCTTAGGGCTCAGCTCTTTTGACTTCTTACCTTTACACCAAGGACAGGATGCTGGTGGCCCCCAAATTTTTTTGTTTGCCCTGCATAGGATTCTTAGGGATGCTGACAGAATGTCTGCAAACTGGGCCTGCACGCTCCAGCTGCCCCAGACAACTTCCTATTACCTTACCTGGCTCACGTTCACATTACCTGCCTTGACTCCAAAGCCAGGTGCATTTTCAAGGTCTGCTGTACTCAGACTGCCAGAAGAATGAACAAATCTGTCTTGGAAGAAGTATAGCCAGAATGCTCCTTAAAAGCAAGGATGGCGAGACTTTGTCTCTCTTACTCTGGACACATTATCAGGAGGGACCAGTCCCAGGGAGAAGGACATCACAATTGGTAAAGTAGACGGTCAGAGAAAAACAGGAAGACTCTCAACAAGATGGACTGACACAGAAGCTGCAACAATGGGCTCCAACATACCTACTGTTATAAGGATGGCAAGGGACTGGGCAACATTTTGTTCTGTTATACTTAGGCCGCTGTGATCGGAGCTGACTCAACGGCACCTGCTGTCACCATTGTGACTGAACTGATAAGGTGAGAGGAGGAAAGACATAAATTTGAAAGAAGAAGAAGAAGAAAAAAAAAAAAGAGGCGTCTCTGAGATTGCCATGAACAGAGGCTAATTCCTATCCCCACTGACACAGCTGCCCATCTCTGCTAAGATACAGCTAGTGTTTGGTGTTAAAGTATTCGGGTAGTTGATCTCATGATCTGTTCCTGTATTCCTAGTAGTGTTTCTAGATAACAGTGTTAGCATGAGTTATCCTAGGGAATTCTCCTAAATAAAGTGAAAGGATTAGTGACCAGTATTTAAAAAACAAGAAATTAGATACCACCACCAACTTGCAAGCTCTTAAACAAAAAAAAATAAAACTCGGGCTAAGTTGGTATTTCCCAAAATTGTTTCCTGCAAAATGTTCCTCATGAGAGGTATTCCATGAGGATGGGGCTCTATGGTCAAAGCTGTTTGGGAATCACTACAAACTGTATCACCCTCTTGGGGTGTTTTACAACATTTAAGGCAGAATGTGCCCAAAACTAAATTTCTATTAGCATGCCTTGAAACAAAGTCTAAAAAATACTGTTCTAAATTACTCTTTCAGAAGGAAGCGTGGAGTAACTTTAACTATACGTGACTGCTTTGTGAATTATAAGATGTATATTAAAAACTAACAAATGGAATAAGTATAGATTTTAGTACATACACCTCCCCACCTTGACAATTCTTAAATGCAGAAATGTGAGAAAATTAATCTATAAATCAACATGAATATCCAAAGACCAAAACTCCTTTGTCTCTCTGCAGAGAATATGACAGGAAGTCACATGGGAAAACCCCACCTCATTCTTGTCTTCAGTTCTGTGATCATTTGTTAAGCTGGTCCCTAATCCAATTTTATTTCCCCAGGCCGATGCTCCTGCACCTTTCCCATCAACCTAAATATAAACAGCAACATATACTTCATGTATGTTTAAATATTTTCAGTTGGCCAAACCAAGGAACTTAGACTATCGCAATACATTTGGACTTTAGACTTTATTTTGCAAATGTTTTCTTCATTTTTACATGACTTTGAATTCATTACCCTATTAAACTAGTAAATTATAGTCATAACCAAACTTTATTACTTAGCATCAACAGCTGGATTTTTACATCTTTGGCCAAAGCACCGCAGTTAATTTGAAAAAAAAAAAAAAAATTTTTTTGGGGGGGGGTGGGGGTAAACAAAAAGCTTGGCCAAGAATGCACAACCAGGAAGAAATAGAAGTGAAACAGTTTCAGCGAACACAGGCTCTTCTTCAACTAATAAAGTAACCACAAACTGTATACATAGTCCATAAAAAAAAATAAAAAGATATCCTGAATGAAAACTGTGGAATCAGATGAAAGGTGGTTTGGATATCCATAGAGGAAAAACGGCTAGTGAGAATGAAGGGCTTTCTCGGCTAAATGGTCTTTTGAGATTAGTATTATGATTTAAGTCTACTTCAAAATGGTTTCAGCCTTATTAAAATTACATTAAAACTAGCCCTGATGTATTTGCATTTAAAGGGTTGCCTAACACTACTTAGCAGGCCCTGAATGCAGTCCCTGTTGATTTACAGTATGAGGACACCACAATCACAGACATTTTTCAGGATAAAGGACAATAATACTCTGAACAAAAGGGTTTAAGGATACAAGTCATCAGAAACATGAATAGGAGAACTACATTTATTTGCAGAATAGAACACACTCACCTGCACATTAAAACAACCCCGAGCTCGCCAGACAAGGGAATTATTATTATTCTGTTACCTGTGGTCCTTTGCAGTAGGACCACATTCAATTCAGGAACATTGTACTTTTGTACGAACATAAATCTTGAAAGGAAAATAGATAATAAACCATTTTTTTCTATTTTAAAGTATCTCAGTTAAAGTTATTAACTCTGATCCTTTCAATCCCATACATACTAAGAGAAAGGAGTATCTTATTGCAACAAATATAAAAATCTGAAGCAGATAATGAAGTCTTTCTTTAAAAAACAAAATTGACACAAAGCAACACAGCTCAAAGAAACAGGAGCCTTGACCTTCTTTTTAAAAAAAAATCAGTGCATTTTTTGGCCTGACTCTTTAATCATCAAGAGCTCAACCTCAGGGCTCCTGGTTTTACTATTGTAACCAATTCATTCAAAACTTGTTTGATTCAGACTGTTGACTCATTTAAGTCAACATATGAGTTGTTTCAGAGTTTCTTAAGTGACTTATCAAAAACCTACGCCAAAACAAGAGAATTTAAAACCAGAACCTAGTGCCCATCTGGAACACATCGGAATAGCATACAAGGAAGCTGGGGACTATTAAGAAGCTGTTTGGGGTAGAAAAGTTCCTGAGGCAGTTCATCAGGCACTTATTTCTACCTCTAACTGTTGAATAATTTGTTTCATTTTTTAAATTTTGACCTAAACATTCGAAAGATGTGAAAGCACTTTGGAAAGTTAAAAGTGTTACACAAAACTGTTATGATCATTTAATTATGAGAAATGTTGAGCATGCATGAGGTTTTATGAGAGTTAATTCTGTTCTACGGCTGAGTTATTAAAAGGAAAACATGAACAGAAAATTCCTGGGCTGCAAACAAATATATTTTTAAGGACAAACATGTTTAGAAACAAACAAAACTCATTGCTGGATATTTTATACTTCCAATCACTATATTCATTATCAATACAACAGATAAAGAAAATACACATTTCAAGTCATGATGAAAATGGTCAAAATAAGATTAATTTTGTAGAAAATAGAAATGTTAGAAAATTGTACAATAGGCAGCAATTTCTGTAACGGCACTATAATCCGGACCTAAGAGAATTATCTATTTTACATTGTTCTTTTTTAATTAGGAAAAGAAATTTATATTCATTAAAAAGAAAAAGACTGAACTTCTGAACAGTTTGAATTATTCAGGATCTGCACTTTGCACGGAGGTGAGTGGTGAGATCTTTTTTTTTTTTTTTAATTCAAGCAGGAATCATCTGTAGGCATCATCTGAGCTTTCCCCTATTTTTCCATTTCCTTGGTTTAGGCACTGATGGATATCGTCATGCCCCCTCTTTGTCTGCTTCCTCCTATGTTTACAACCACAAGCCTCCTGTACTATAATACATGCTTTCCAGGGAAATAAAACCCAGAGATGTGGTAAATGAAAACGGGAGCAACAAAAGCAAGGCAGGAGAGGGAAGTAATGTTCAAAGTTTTCATACAGCTAACTCTGTTTATAGCTGCCAAGTAAAGAACCTAAATTCAAGTGCTTTATAATTGTTACAAATTGTGCCAAAGTACAGTGTGTTACAATAAATTATGAAGCTTATCTAAATTATAAAAGTAATTAAACTTCCCTCAGATAATCATAATTCTGCCCTCCATAAATTTTCTGTTCATTGCATATTCAACAGCTATGTGTTCCAGTTAAACAAAAAAACACAAAACTAAAAAAAGAAAGAAAAAAGAGAGAGAGAGAGACTCTCCTTCCAAAAACCACTACGCACATATAGGCATACAACGTATCTAAATTCCAGAAATGCATAAACAATTACTTTCCAGATCTTCAAACCATAGCAAATGTTAATAAAAATATTTACACAAGAATCAATTCTCTTAGAGCTTTGAATTTTTTAGTTTTGTTTCCCTCTTATTATTACAGACATTTGTTTTAACATGGGTTTTCTCCTGCATCCCAACATTTCCTCTTGCTGCATGAAGCCATGAATCTCTGTTAGCATATTACCATACAATCTGTTGCAATAATAACAAAAATAATGAAAGCAACAGCAACCCAGTTATATGGCCCTTTCCATTTGCAACACAGTCCCAACTTCTTTGTATACTCTAAGTGGTAAAATACACACAAGAACCATCAACTGCCAAAACAGAGCAGCCTAGAATGGAATACAGCTGCTGCTCAAAATCAAACCAAACAGGAGCTGTAAAATTAATAAAAAAAAAAAAAAAAAGGAAAGCCACAAGGGAGTATGCAGAGGATGACACCATTTCGAGGTTTAAATTTAAAGACCTGAAATGACATCTTGATGCTCATAAGGACAAAATCTATTTTCAAAAAATTCAGCAACATTGTGTCTTCCCAGTGGGAGCAAATCAGCCAAGCAGGTGGGTTAGTGATGAAGGAAACCCTTGTTCTATTAAAAATATCTTCAATAATTAGCAAACATGATGAACAAATTAAGAGAAAGCATACAGGTTAAAGCACAAGTTTGCAAAAAGTTTCCCAGCTTTTAGTCTGATTCTTATTTGGGTACCTCATTTCTCAATCCTAAATCAAGCACTTCTATTTCAGTATATATTCCAATTTAACTAAAACATTTATTTTATAAACAGAAAAGGAAATGAGTTTGAATAAGATATATTTATGCAATTACCATATCTAATAGCCAATTATGTGTCCTCCTTACATGAACAGATAAATAATATATGCACATACGTTTATCAATCTTGTCTGTGAAGGAAAGAAGAGAGAAGAAATTAAAAGAGCAAACCATTATATACGGCATGCAGTTTTTTCATTATTTAATATTTGCATAAGGGGATGCAATATTTGTCTTCGATAAAGCTACAAATTATAAACACTTAGCTTAGATTTTTGTAATCCAAACTAAAATATACAGCTATTAATTATATCATTTTACCTGGCAGTTATATTTGTTACAACCATCTACCTTATTCTGTATAATAAAAGCAGGGAACATGTTAATCTGTTGCTTTTAAAACATTAATTATTTCAACATCAAATTTTTTTTTAAAAAAACAGACTACCTCACAGTATGGGGGAGGGAGAATTATGAGAAGTTAATTTGAGAATAGGATCGGATGTACTACACTTCTAAAGTGTCCATTAACTAAAGCTACATGAAACTCGAAGAGGGAAAAAAAAAACTCTGACATCCCCATGAATACCAAATTAATTCATTATGATCGGTGCTACTACAATGAACACAAAATTAATTCATCACAGTGGAATACGCAAAGCACTACCCACTTGTTATACCTACTGACAAAAAATAATAGGACAATTATCCTCCACCAGGGTGACACACGTGGCCGTGGGCACTGCCTGCAAGTCAGGCTCACAAAGGTGTTTCCTTTCCTGGGAGTCTACCAAGGTATTTTTGCAAGAAGATTCTTTTATCAGCCATATTAAACAGAGTATAAGGTGTTTGAAAACCTAAACTACCAATGGCTCTCCCTACTTTTGCTGCTCCCTACCAGGTCTGGGACTAGGGTGAGGCAAGTAAGGCATCGAGGGTGAGGCAAGTGAGGCATCTAGGGTGCAAGACTTATAGGCCTGGGTCCTATAAGTGTCAGCACTGTGTTTGCAAGTCTCTGAGAGTGAGTGCCTTGGTCCTACCCAGGCTGCAAGTCCAGACTCTAAAGCGTGACCACCTCCCTTAACTGGGGAGTCCAGGGCTCCTGCCACACAAGTGGAGACCAGACAGAGTCCTGACACCTGCATACAGCTGCTGGTGTTACGGCCAAGGGCAGCTGTATTCTCCTCTAAGGAAACATTTCTGGACCTCTGTCTCCTCCGAAAACCTTAGACATATTTATGAGCACTAGACTTACCCCCATGAGAGTTGGTCTACCACAGGACTCTGTCACAGGATACATAAAAAGTGGGAAGAGTCCGTAAATCATCCTGACATACGCCGGCGGTGGGGGGCGGTAGGGAAGGGGGGTTGTTGGGTTTTTTTCTCCCACCATCAGAGATATGATGCCCCCAAGACCTCAGGAGCTTGAGTCTACTTTCCACTCCTGTCACCAACTTAAAGACCTGCTTGGTGTTTAAAGGGATCCCTGGGTGGTACAAATGGTTAACCATGCTCAGCTGCTAACCAAAAAAGCTGGCAGTTCGAGTCCACCCACAAGCACCTTGGAAGAAAGACCTAAAGATCTATTTCAGAAAAATCAACCACTGAAAACCCTATGGAGCAGAGTTCTGCTCTGACACACATGGTGTCGCCGTGAGTCAGAGTCAACTCAATGGCAACTGGGTTTTTTTTGGTGTTGAAACAGGTCTTTCCTCAGTAACTTTAAGGGGTTTTAGCATTTGAAAAGTTACATATAAGATGGCAGAGAACTCTTTGCTACAGATGACAAGTTTCTCCATGATAATGAGCCCCATGAAGTGACGGTGCTTTGTGCCTCAATTTGTAAATGCCCCTTAAAGCTAGAGAATGCTTAAACATCTTTGGGCAGCTGGGTAGTATAGTTCCAATGTACCTATCTACAAGATCATTCTTGTGGTAAATTTCCCTCCTTCCCTGGAAACAATGAAGTTGTTTTTTTAATGTTTGTATCTTCAATTATGGGCTGATCTTAAACACTTTGACAGAACAGGTCCAAGAAATACTAATATTAGCCAATGCAAAGAAAAGGTCCAACTTAATGTCATAACTTCCTAAAGAAGAAACTTATTCAGAAATGTTCTTGGAGTATATAGGGACCCCACAGATGGGTTCCCTTTCCTTTGCTAAACTGCTATCCTGCTCCTCATCCTTATTACTCAGCCTTTGTGGGTGCTCACGCTATCTCAACACATATGCACATCACAGATGTGGCACTCAGGTAGGAGGAAACAGGAATCTGCCACAACATACGGACAGAACATTATATTCCCACCTGAGAACAGGGTATCAGTAAATGCTGAGAGCCTTAGCAGAGTAGAGGCAATAGGTTGAAGTTCAGCAAACGAGAGCAAAGTTTTAGCACCTCGTGAAAGAAAACTCAGAGACTTTTTCAGCTAAACCTAGCTCCATCTGTGTTTGTAGGACAGAGATTCTCAAAGTGGACTGTACATTAGAATCACCTGGGGAGGTTTTAAAATGCCTCAATTTAATTGGGGGTGGGACCGAGCATCAGGATTTGTTTCCTAAGTTCTTCAGGTGATTCTAATGTGCAGCCAGGACTGCAAACCACTGAGACAGACGCCAGATGGCCATGTATCAGGTACCTGGGGAAGGGAGTTTTACTCTGAGGGGACAAATCAGTGGCTAGTTCCCAAGCCTCGCCACTTATCCAAACCCCCTCAGAGTTTTTATTAAAATACAGACTCCCTGACCCAATCCAAGACCTGTTGAATCAAAATCTCGTGAAAGAAGTTTCAGGACTTTCTGTTAATTTAAAAAAAAAAAAACCTTCAGATACATTTTGATTGTCAACTGGGTTTGGGAACAACTAACCAGCTGCCGTGAAGTTGACTCTGACTCACGGCGACCACACGTGTGTCAGAGCAGAACTGTGCTCCATAGGGTTTTCAATGCCTGATTTTTTGGAAGGAGATCACCAGGCCTTTCTTCTCAGGCACCTCTATGTGGACTCGAACCGCTAAACTTTCAGTTAACAGCCGAGCATGTTAACCCTCTGCACCACCCAGGGACTCCTGACCTAGATGAAACTCCAGAGTTCCTACCCTAAACTTTGCTAATAACATTTCACATGTAGACCGGTGATGTTAGCCTGCCAGAGAATTGGGAACGGCAGGGGAAAACGGTGGAGGAGGGGAGAAGTATTTAAGAAAAAAATAAAGAGAAAAGAAATTTAAGTGTCCTCTAAGCACCCACAAGTCTGCTTCTTAAAGTGCTGATAATGAGCAGTGGTGTGCTGAAAAGACCAATGAAACTAAATTTTGTACCAGTTCATTTCAGCACATCCTGTTTATAAGACTATTTAATGAGTCATTCAGCCAGGATGATTTTCTGTCTGAATATGTTAATTGCCATTTTTTTCATCGCTCTCTATTAAACAGTACAGATAAAATAGGCATGCTCATGTTTTTCAGCTCTATCAGCCTCTCACCCTCAAAGGAGCCAGCAAACAGGACTAAATAAAGGGGAACTTTTTTTTTTCAAATGTTTAATTCTTTTAACATATACTGGCGTTTGGGACCCCACTTCAATTTAAAAGCATATGTTAGCGTTCGCAGTAAAGAGCAAATGAAATGAGGTGGCTCTCCTCCATATGCCACTGGCTCCATTATATCACAAAGAATTATCTCAAATAACAGCAACGACGTGAAGCCTCTTGCTGGTAAATTCCCCATTTTTAGGAGGTAAATATGGATATTTGGGGAAAAAAAGGTGATAGAGAAACGGGGAATTTTTGACCCACACTGGTACTCATTTAGCGACCCTACAGGACAGACTAGAAGTGCCCCATAGGGTTTCCAAGGAGCGCCAGGTGGCTTCGAACTGCTGACCTTTTAGTTACCAGGCATAGCTTTTAACCACTATGCTACCAGGGTTTCCTAAGTGTAGCTAGCTCACTGAAATAAATACAAGTCAATACAGAATGATTATCATCAATAAGCAAGCAGCCTGGAAAATCCCAGGAAATTGGTGAAAGGTCTAGTTAGTATTTTTTGGATTATGATTAACAAGTGATTAAGAGAATCCTTCTTTTATATTTCATTTTCTCCCCAAAAGAAGGAGAATTTACAAATGTATCTTTAGGAACAACATCAACACTAGGAGTGAAGTAAAAACCATCAGTAAAAAAGTCACAGATTTTTATTCACATCATTACTTAATAAATCAAAGCACTCTTAATATTCACTTTATCATTTATGCAGTTTCCATGCCTTAATTTTAAGCATTTACATTAAACAAATTACACATCATTATACTGCGTTTGGAAGAAAAAACCAGAACAAAACACAACAAACCTTAAGGCTATAACAACATATTTTATTCTTAACTGCTTTATTTACAAATATTAAATGGCCAAATTAATAGTGTTCTCAATGGCTTTCTGACATCTAAAATTTTTCATAAATGAAAATAAAGCAACCAAAACCACGAAACTCCAGTGGCAAAGGTTTACTGGTCTTTGAACCTTATTAAAGGGACTTTATAAATCACGGTTGTTCTTTTGAGTAGCAACTCACACTGCTGAAAAGGACAGGTTGGGTTTTAAAAGAGACAGATATGACCTAGAGGGAACACATTTTACTGTAGTGAAATAAACTGAGGAAACAGTTTGCAGATTAAAAACCCCTTGAAAGGAAGCATCATCTTTGGGAGGGAAAAAAAAAAAAATCTTCGCTGAGGAAAACAGCTGGAAACAGGAAGCTTCTGTGCTTTCATCCTGCCGACTTTGATTCCCGCATCCCCATATCATGAAAAGGCAACGAGACTGATTTCAGCTGTGTCTTCTTTCAGCAGAAGGAGGGAAAGGCTTTGTGGATTGTGGGCAGCCCTTCAGAGGACCCCTGCCCCAAAAACCAAACACTAACCATGAACTGGCCAAAAAGAAACGGCCAGAGAGAAGTAGCAACTCATGAATAGTGTTGTACAGGTTTTAACAACACAAGGGAAATGTTAGTTGTAACTTAATTGTTTCCCTCAGCAATTCTCATATGAATTCAAAATCCCCTAAGTAATAAAACTAAACAAAATAGATTACACTAATTATGATAGCTTTTCTCCTCTCCACACTTGTCATTTCTTCATTATGGAGAAAAGGAGTTAGATGTTATGTCTTTCACCAGGATCCTCTTCCAACCCCTATGTCCTTAAATCTGATGTTACTGGATTCTAGTTTTCATTATATTTAGATATATAAAGTCCTTAAACTTATCTGTGGGGCATCTCATATAGATTTCTCCCCACTGTTACCTTGAAAATATTTTTTTGAAGTTTATCGTGGCATTTAAGGACAAAAGAGCAAGTAAAGGAAGCTTGGATTAGAAGTTTAGCTCGTCCTTGGTAGCCAGATAAAGAAACAGCTCAATAAACAGATCGGACAAACCTAATACACCCAATTCACAATTTATTCTTTTGCTGCTATTTTGGAATGTTTTAAAACAAGGATTACAAAGCCAGACAGTATGGGGAAATGTAAACATAAAACTCTAGCTTTGAAAACAGCAACCAGTGGCATTATAAATAGTCCTTTTATGACATCTCATATTCTTCAGAAAGAGGAAGTGATTTACATACAAGTTAAGGAAAGGAACTTAAATACAAGGTACCTACAAGTTAAAAGAAAATAACGAATTCTCTTTTATGAAACTAGTTCTTAACAGACAGGAAAATTTCACAGCATGAGAAGCTTCAAGCACGATACGTAAAATGAACATGAACTTCATCTTAACAGGCAGCCAGAAGTAGGTACCCTCAGTTATTCAAACAGAGTGGAATACTTTGGTTCCATGGTAACATTTCAATTTCTAAAAAATGTCTACTGTTAACATCGAGTATGTGCCACCTCCTTACCAACAGATATTAATTGCTTTTCATAGAATCCTTATTTTTTCTGAATGTGTTTTATTTGAACTACCTTACCTAGTTACTAGGGAAGCACATTGTAACTTCTGAGAATCCTCATGTGTGAGGTGATCTTAATAGAAAATGCCTTTAAGAGTGACCCTCACCAACAAAAGAAAACAGTTATTTGTGTCAAACTCTGAAGGTCCATTTTTCCTGGTAGAATACAGTGCAATGCATATCAGAAATAGAAAGTTTGGATCACCATTCTCTCCTGGAAATTCCAAGCTAAAAAGGCATGAATTCCATCTGGATTCTCGGTGTTCCTGGCATCATCAACTTCTTTATCATCATCACCATCAACCCCTATAACCAACCTTCTCCTATACTTGTAAACAGAATTTTTACATAGTATTCCATTCATTCTCAAGTAAAACCTAACAGGAAGGCAGAACAGACATTCTTATATCATAGATGAGTAAACTGAGTCCAAAGAGGACAACTGTCCCAACCAAGGTCACAGTGACATTAGCAAGTGTCCAGATCTCTGGCAGATCTCCTTGTGGTCCTCCATGAATAGGAACTCAAATCTTGATTCATAACCTCTACCAACACCTAGAAAATAACCAGCTAAAGTACCACGACATTCAGGTCAAATTACAGAATTTCAGTTATATCTAGTACATTCCTGGGGAATTCAGTTTAATTAGGCAGTAACACTAATACGGCCCTGCAGACTTAACAACATATATAGCAGGAAGCAGGGAATGGCACGGTCAACTTTTCTTTGAAATCTATTCTAATTCTCCTAAAGTATTTATTCTAATCTCCTCTGCTCTTCTAAAAGTGTATTCACTCTACAACACATATAGGGTATCTATTAGGTATGAAGACCATTGTCAAGAATGTAAGTGTGAATCCATAATGCTGCTCCCATGAAGTCTGTAAAAAAGATAAGAAATGCACACGTGGGAGAAAAAGGAACTCACACCTGTTGAGCATCTAGGGGACTAAGCCCTTTCCAAGCTTATCTCTTTGGATCCTTATAACAATTATATGAGGACAGAAACTGAGTCTCAGGAAGAAATGATGAGTTTGGCCCAAGGTTCTGCAAACTAGGGATCCTAAGAGCTGAGATTCATGGCTAGGCCTGTCTAACTACAAAATGCAAGCTTCTTTCACCCTATCACACTGATTCCTAAGCTTAAAGAATAGTAATACAAAGTAGGAAGTTAAAATTCCCGAAGAAAATCTCAGAAAAAAAAAAAGTGTTCCATGCATTCAGAAGAAGGGCTGATTACTTCTCCATGTGAAGAGTGCTAGTTACTAGTTACTTATAACTTTTGCAGCACCAGGCTCTCTAGGACAATCTGAAACCCTACTCATATTTGACTAAAATTAGCAAAAAAGAGTCTAATCACTAAAGTCACAATATGCTGTAAGTACAAACATGGTTTCTTTGATGCTTTAGAGAAAATATGACTATATTATAAAGAGTTCAACCTTCTTCTTGTAAATTTAATCCACCTAGGCTTTGATTTAGAAACATAACAAATGAACAAATCACTACATGGCTGAACATTACAATCAATATCAAAAATAAACTGAAACAGAAAAAAATAAATTGACAGCTGTAACAATCTTGCTCCCATGATATTTATTGCCTCACTTTACTTCGGCCTCACACACAGCCTTGAATTTGTTTTGACTATTGTCAGAATGGATTGCAGTACTAACTTTAAAACCCAATCAAAGTATTATAACAAAATAGACATCCTCTCCCATATTTGGCAAGAAAACCCTAATTCAAATGTTCCAAGCTTCCCCCAAGAACAAGCAATTCTAAGGTGCAGAAAGGCAATGGCTTTAAAACAACATGCTAATCCTAATATTAGTACCTTGGAAAAGGAAAACTGCCAAGATGTTGGAATAATGCCCAGTTATCCATCTTACCTACAGCAATAAAACTGTCCTATAAATGTGAACAAGACAGGATACATTTTGAAGTTAGGTTACTGGCATTTTTTTCCACCTCACCATTCCCTAAGAATAAGCCTGACCTACGGAGGCAAAACACAGCAGATGGTAACCCAGCCCGGTACCAAAGGCACTTAATCAATCCAAATAATTCACACAAAAATAAGGCAAGATGTTCAATGGTTTATGGTCTAAATTTTGCTAGATAATTATGGAATCCTACTATTCCACAAGGCCACCATTTTATTGTACTAGGCTGGATAGCAAGCTAAGATATCTAAAAACAATATATTGTTACATGATTATTAAAAATAAAATAATTACAGAATATGATTGTTAATAATATAATATTAACAATTATTATTATAGCTAATACTTATGCCAGGCACTCTTGTAAATAACGTACAACAAATAAATGACTGAGTCTTTATAACAGTCCTAAGAAATTATTAACCCCTTCGTACAGGTGAGGAAACTGAGACAGTGACTAGAACAAACACCTCTGACACGGAGAACCAACTTTCAAATCCACGAACTAGGGATCTGGTCCATGTGCTTAGCCAGTACTGATAATAAAGATTATTAATAGAAATAAAAAATAGAATGCCTTTACATTGAAAGAACACTAGACCTGAATTTAGCTGGTCCGAGTTCCAGACCTGACTTTTCAATGTGAAAGCTACAGAAAGACTTGTCTTTGAACAATGGTTTCCTCACCTGTATGATGAAGGAGTGAGCAAGAAGCTGGAAAGCTTGTTCTTCCAGCTTTAAAGATTTCAAATTCTGAGGATAAAATCTCACCTATCAGTTTTACTTAAAGACCAGATCATGTTTTTATCATTGTTTCAGATCTAGAAATACTGACCACTTGCAGTAGAAATCAAACAGAAGTTTCCTCTCTGGTTCAATGATCCTCCACCCATGTGATTCTGTTATAAAACTGCACTTCCTCTATTTGCAGAGAGAATCAGGCTACTTTCTATTAAGTATAACTCCAGCAAACCAAGAGGAGCTATGGCTGCAACCTCCTAATTCCCAGGAAGAAACCAAGTTTTGATAAAAAGATATTCAGGAATCTTCTGCTCAGCTTCCAGATTCTGAAACCGCTTTCTCTTTCTCCAAGAGGAAGCCAAATGTCCTATGGAAAAACATCAGCTATGATAATGCACACATTAAAAATGCCTGGACACAGGCAAACACACACATACACAACAGACATTTCCACAGTCAAGCATACACTCATCCATGCCAGCAAAACTATTCTAATTATCTTTTCTTTTTTCCTTACCAGTCACATGTTTTTATGCAGCTTAGTTGCAAATTAACACGCAACCACCCAAGTGTAGGCAAAGAAGTGAGTATCTTTGCACCTGTAAAGCAACAGCAACGGTAGCAGCCACAAAGGCAACCACTGAAGCCCAACCTAGGAAGAAATACTGGTGGATGGGGAATAGGAGAGAAGATTCTGGTTGTACTGTGTGTGTTGGGGGTAATCGATCAAGGAAGTGAATGGGCTCAAGTATTCATGTTGGTGAGTTTCCCTGAACTTCTCCATTCCCCTAAAATATATCTAGGCTGAAATAACCTACTGATCACTCACTCCAGTAAGAGGAAGGAAGTAACGTGGAAATGACTAAAACTAGGAGGAAATACTGAGGTGAACACAGAACCTATAAACTTCTACCCACAAGCTGATACAGGAGCAAGGTCAGGAGCAGAGGTGGCCCGGGGTAGAAGCCTCCTGACTAGAGGACCAGTGGCGGAAAGAATCGGTGGCTGGGAGACTTTACTTCAAACACACACAGTACACCCCAAAATCTTCTACCATTCCACCACCAACAAAATGCCTCTGGGACCTCTTACTATTTGATATGTGCAACTGACATTTTCTCATTCTTATGTAAAGTGAAACTAGAAGCATCTTTAGAAAACTTTGCTCTTTTAAATTGATTTATAGTAGAGTCTAGGTAAAGTCAGGGACTTGCTAAGCAAACTAAGTCTCTGAGCCATCCCATCCCCTCTCTTCCAACCAGACTGCCATTCCTGAATCTTCCAATGTTACAACAATTCTATTGCCACCACTTCTGGGAAGGGTTGCTGAATGCTAATAATAGTTTGCTGAATTTTCAAACTGAATTATTATTTCTAATGACAACCGAGAAACTGCCTCATTGTATCCTTCCTTTCTAAATTTGATGATGCTAATAGCTAGAAAGGATGTGTTGAGCAGTTACTGTGAGCCAAACACAGTTCTAAGTGCTTTAGATGTATCAACTCACTTAATTCTCACAGCCTAATGAAGTAGGCACTTGTACTAGCCTCACTGCACAAAAAAACTAAATAACTGTGTGCCCAAGGTTACGGTTAGCAAACGGTAGTGCTGGGATTTAAAAACAGATTTCACAATGGCAAGCCCACCCTTCCCAGCTTATACTTACTCTCTCATTTTTAAATGCCAGAAATCTGTACCATAAATAGTGTTGCTGTGCACACCCTTTTATTCCTGGAAATACTTAATAACAAAATGCAAATAACAAAATTGCAATACATGCTAGGCACACAAGTCCTCATTTCACAATCCCGGTAAGAAATTTGTTTCCTTTTTAACTTATGTACTGACTTTTAAAAAAATCCAAACAAAATTTAAATTGTATTTTGATTAACTGTTAGATGATCTGAAGTAAACATTAGAGTAAATCTCTCAAAAATCATAGGAAGACTCAAATATTATTAAATCTTTATATATTTTAAACAGGAAAAATACTCCATTTCTGAGTGCAATTCATTGCAGATCCTTGACTAAGTCACACCAAAAGATTAATTAGAATTAAAGTGTATCTGTGTGGGTCTTATTTCTATAAGTACTCAAGGAACATTACAATTTTACTCACAATCTTACTATCCCCAAAATATATTTCCTAAAGACTTCCTGAAGCAATGTTAGACACAGGGCAGGTTTTTACATTATATTGGTGGGAGCCTATGATATATAAAGCTTTGATACTATCTAAGTTATTCTCTTCTCTGCTAAAACCATAGTTACCTAAAAGTAATTGGAGCAGCAACAAAAATACACACACACACACACACACACACACAAACACACACACATTCATCCAGTTCAGATATTGGTACCACTAACCATTTTCTCAGCCTTAATTCACTATATAGAACATGATACTCAGAAAATATCTGATGTCCTCTGACATTAGAGCCATGTAGAAGGCACCCCCAGAATTGTAAACAAAATTGAGTTCTTTTTGAAGAGCTGAGTAATGAGGTGTCCAAAATGGTTCCTCCAAATCCTCAATCCCTTTGCACGAGAGGAACAGAGGATGACCTAGCAGTTCACATCATTCCTCAAAATCTTTAAACCCTTAAACATCCTCCAAATTTGTTTCTCACACAAATTTCATAAAACCAGACATCACTGGGGGTCTGAGCCAAAAATAAGAGGAAAGGGAAGAAAAAAGTCACAGGAACTTAAAATATTAGGACACCAGCCAGGGAAATTCCTTTGGTAATCAGGACTATCTTCACTCTGAAACATACCTTTAAAAGGTTGAAATGATAACTTTCTTTGGAATTCTTCATAGTTCAGAATGACTGGGGAAAATATCTAAAGCAATAATCCTAAAATTCTAAAACAATAATCCTAAGGAATAATTAAGTAAACTGAAAGCACCACCAGCGCTTTTTAACCAACACTAGCTTTCCACTTTCTCACACTATTTGTCTCTTTCATGTCTGTCTCCCTTAAATTGCTATGAAACAAAGGCCAAGTCTTCCCCGATGTTCTCTGCAATGTCACTCAGTGAGTAAAACTGACAGTAACCACATCTTCTGACTCAAGGTTGAGGGTACAAATTCATAACCTCAACTCCAGTTACAGCCCTCAGCCTGCCCCTCAAACAGACTGAGTCATAGCAGAATCCCATTCCGAGGTTTCTCTGTAAAGAGAGTTACGATACTCTTAGGCATTTTGATAGATACAACAAAGTCAGCGCTTAAAGAAAGCAGAAATGTTTATAATATTCCACATTACTTTATCATATACACGGGAGCAACTTGATAGAAAAATTTTTTAATACATTAAAGTATTACATGAATTCAAGATTCTACACCAGGCATTTCAATCTGGAAGCTTTTCTATCAGGCCTCCACCCGTAGTCAAAAATATCTAGTGATTCAGCTTCTGAGCAGAGGATTCAGAAGTAGATAAATCAAACTTTTAATGGAGCCTAGACTTTCAAAATACAAGTTACATAAATAGTTACCTCTGCTTTCATCTTCCATATGAATAGGAAGTAATAACTCCCCCCCACCACCCGATGCATTTGATGATAAAACTCTAATACAAAACTTCAGAAACTTTCAAAGTTTGTGAACACAGATCTCCACTTAAAAAGCGTTTCTTTTAAGGAACCTGCCTTGTTACTCTCCTATGCTTCACGGAAACAGAACACCAGTCAATGATGATGGTCGAGTTTCATTTATTTGTATACACTACACAGTCAACAGAAGGGGAAACAATATTGGCTGTGAATTTATGAGCTACATTAGAAATACGAACAATAGCAGACCTTTACCGAAATAAAAATAAAATATGAGTCAACAAGATCTTTGCCAAACAGAGGGACCCGGACAGCCTTGTTCAGTCTTCTGGGAATCCCACTCCAATAATCACAATAAAAGCAGGACGTGCCTCATTTCCTTCAACTGCTCAACAGGCCTCTCTTGGAGATGTTTGTAAATTTCCTTCCTCTACGCATCAAACTGGCAAACTGTCGTCATTTCTTTGGGGTAATAATATCCTGTTGATGTCTGGGTAGATATGTTTTGAGTGTTTCCTCCACATAACCCATATACTTTTAATATTATTTTTTAACACAGTGCAGTAAATTATTTTTCAACATACTTGAATATAGTTCAGCAAAGTATGACTGGAAGCAATGAAGGGCCAGAAAAAGGAATGAAATGCAACTTTTACTTTTGGATTTACAGTCTAGAATTAGGTAATGAAGTCATTTCAGTAGTAAAAAGCATTCTCTGCTTTTTCAGAAGCTGTATTTACTTACAATAGTTTAATAATGTAAATATTTTGACTCAATTCCTAAGCTGAGTTTCGGAAATTTCACAAAGCAAAAGAGAAACCTTAGCATTAAAAAACTGACTTGAAAATAATGGTGACTTTGATTTTACTACATATACAAACTGCACCAAGTACTCTAAGAATAGAGTTCTAAACTCTTTCCAGAAGTAGCTTTAAATATATGATAAATTCAGTTAAATATGCTGAGTGATCAAAAACCTTTTATCTAAATAAAGGATTTTTGTTTTCAAAACTTAAAAATGGATTTAGACCTGAGTACATTTCTTGGACAAAGAATGATGACCTAAACTAAATAATTCCTCATAGAATTACATTTCTCAATAAAGTTATATGATGTAAAAGCAGAAAATTATACAAAGTGACAATTTTGAAAGATAGTACTCAAAAAGTAAAATAAGACTAACTCTAACCTAACGTAATTCCGCACGTAGGAAGACATTCTGGTTCCAAAGATGGCAAAAGGTGATTTCTGAAATGCTAAAGAAAACTGATCATCTCTGCAAAGCACTAGATTTGGAGTTAAACTACACAGCATGTGGAAACCCTGGTGGTGTAGTGGTTAAGAGCTATGGCTGCTAAACAAAAGGTCAGCAGTTTGAATCCACCAGGTGCTCCTTGGAAACTCTATGGGGCAGTTCTACTCTGTCCTATAGGGTCACTATGAGTCGGAATTGACTCGATGGCAATGGGTTTGGTTGGTTGGTTGTTTTTACACAGCATGTACCATTCACTGCAATTCCAAGTAACACCTTCCTTAGCCCTTGAAATAAGAATCATGAAGATGAAACATGTTCAATTTCACTAATAACCCAGAAGGTATAAATTTTAAAAAGAACATAATGAGATTTCATTTTCCAACTACCAAGCTAGTAAGACAAAAAAATGCAAATTGGTATAGCCTTCCTGGATAGCAATTCGGCAAGATATTGGAAGAGATTTCACCTACTAATTCCCTGGGAAACTATCCTAAGACTATCCTTGCAAATGTAGACATGTCCAAGGATGTTCAAGAAAGTGGTCAAAAATAGGAAGCTGTTTAAATAAATTATAGTGGATCCATAATATGGAATATTATGCTGCCTTTAAGGATTATGCTTCCAAAAATATTCAAGGACATTGGAAATGCTCATGGTAAAACGTTAGGTCAAAAAAGTAATATACAAATTTCATTTAAGAAAGGCTAGAATCTGCACAGTAACCAAAAAATGAACACTGGATATCTCCACAATGAGTATATGATATTTTAAATCACAAAAAAAAAAGTTTTAAAAATTATGATGCGTATTAGTATAGCCCCTGACTTTAAGGAGCTCACAATCTACTATTCAAAATCAAGTGGGGATGGAGAGGGGGACGTATAGATGATACAAGAATGAGAGAATGTTAATAATTACTGAAGCTGTATGATTGATATAAACAGCCCAGGTGGCACGATGGTTAAGAGCCTGGCTGTTAAAAAATGTTGGAGGTTCAAACGCACCCAGCGTCTCAGTGGGAAAAAGGCCAAAGGCCTAGGAAACCCTATGGGGCAGTTCTACTCTGTCCTACAGCATCACTATGAATCAGAATCCACTTGATGGCACACAACAAAAAAAAAACATGATGGGTATATGTGGGTTTTTCTACTATTCTGTTTATTTTGTATATGAGTGAAACTTTTCAAAGTTAAAACAGTAATTTAAAAACAAGGAAAATATAGTAAGTGTCATAAGAGTTCAATAAATGCTATGGAAGTTCAGAAATGAGAAAGATTACTTCTAGAGGAGGTGATGGCACCTCTTCGAATAAGTAGTGAGATTTTATCAGGTAATCCAAGTGCTTGAGGGTAGGAGTGAGTATTAGGAGCAAATTTAACACTGGGGAAAGACAACTGGCTATGCGCATCAGGCCAGTGAGTGATAACAAATTCATGGAATGGAACTGCTGCTTCTAATATCAGATAAAATCCCCGAGAGAAGACAGAGGGGCATCACTTTGGGAATTTGAATTCGCCTGAGATTCCCCCAATGAGTCAGCATTTCCCCTATGCAAATGCTCACCTGCCAAGAAGAGGCTAAAAAAGCATCACCGACTACTGTAGACTTCGGGTCCCACCCATGCTCACTGAAGTAAAACTATTTCTTTGACTAGCCAGCTATTCCTGGGTAATTCCCATGGGTTCTTTATTCTCACTGGACAAAACCTCTCTGAGATCTGGGCATGAGGGAGGGTGGGAGACAAAGAGTTCATTTTTAAAATACTGTACTCATTCCATATCCTTCCCAGCCCTCAGTTTTTTGTGTTTTGTTTTGTTTTTTACATCAGTAGTCCATCTCCATATAAATGTCTGCTTTTGCAACACTTTAGGTACCGCAATGTCTGTGAGGATCTGAGTCAGAACCATCACCAAATAGTAAGAGTCTAGTTTTCCTAACCAATATTTATTTTTCAAAAACTTTTAAAAAATGTACATTGCTTCTTATAATTTGCCCATAAATCTAAATACTCTGAAAACTACCATTTAGCTACAAATCTGCCCCTTCTGTACGTGAAAGAAAAGTCCATGACTTCCTACTATAAATCTGGAAAATGCATTCATGGCTATAAGATACAATTTTGCTCTCTCCTATATAAAAAAGCCTTTATTCCTGGTGTAGACTTCAGAACACAAATGTTAATACAAGCCCACAACATTTGATAAATCTTTTTTCTCTATTAATGATCCCTAAAATCTTTTGGTTTTCTTTAAAAATACATATGCATGAAAGTTTGAGCCCGAACAGCCAGCACTACTGGTAGCCTCTGTTAATGCTAATTGAGTTAACACAAACATGTAAATCCCCTAGTGTAGAAGCCTGGCTTTTCCTGGCTATCCCAGACCAAGACTCAAATCTGCAAAGATAAGTAAGATATATGTTCTTGATTTGCTTTGCATGTAAATTCTTCCACATAGATAAGCTCTTACTTTCTTCATATGTATTCCTCTCCTCTGAAAGATCAAAGATCATTCTTCTAACACCACGTTTCTCTCCTATCTTCCATCTCTCCTCAGATTTCTACTGCATCTTTTCCCTTTGCTAATATTCCTGAATAGTACTAAATTAATGAATACTGACATCCTTCGTAACTATTCTGATTGCCTCCTGTGGTCACAACGCAACAACAGGAGTATTATGGCACTAAGCAACATGGTCTCCATGCTTATATCCTGGTAGAGACTCAATCACTAAGCATGTGTTTGGAAATGGTGAGTCTGCGTACGCACACACGCACGCACGCACGCGCACACACACACACACACCATCACTACCATGTTGGTCAGAAC
Source organism: Trichechus manatus latirostris (assembly GCF_000243295.1). Lineage (NCBI taxonomy): Eukaryota > Metazoa > Chordata > Mammalia > Sirenia > Trichechidae > Trichechus > Trichechus manatus. The sequence continues at coordinate 5,675,181 of NW_004443999.1, forward strand.
TTACAGTCAAGTAGGAAGACCTGAAAATTAACCTAGTGAATATGGGAAAGTGCTGACAGTTAATCAAAATATATCATTAAATGGAAAGCTTTTAAAGAAATACATAGTTACTAGTATCTCAACACTAAAACTGGCTTTTAAAAGGTCAGCTACAATGAAAGCCTCTTCGAGGGTGAACTTTGCACTAGACAGCTTAGCACTGAAATTGTTCAGACAGAAGCTTTTTGTAATCAAAAAGCAACAAATGAACAGGTGAAAAAGTCACCATTTTGTAAAAGGGATAAATGTAAAAATATATTGATGCATAAAGCAATGCTGTGTATTATTCATTATCATTTTAAAAATTTCTATAATAGCATAATTTATATATTATAGTTCATATAATAGCTTCTATATAGATAATGCATATATGATATATGGTTTATTACTATTAATATTATTAACCTGTAACCTTAATTGAATATTAATTATGTGCCAGGCACCGTGTCATACGCTGTATATGCAAGCTCATTTGATTCTTCCCCATCCTATGAAGGACTGTAAATAATACCTTTTTCAGGATAAAAACAATCTCAACAAGATTAAGAAATCTCCTAAATTTAGAGGCAAAACCCTATAAAGACAGTTATCTCTCATTTGGCCCTCATCACCAACATTTAACATAAAGAATGGCAAATAACAGGAGCTGAACAGGTAACAGCTGGAACATAAGAAAGGCAGGCAAGTAGATGGGAGGGGGAAAAAAAGTAAGATACAGATTCCAAGGTGAGAGGAAAACACAAGAGTATAAAACTCAGGGGAAGAAATGGCCTCACCAAGTAGAATATGGCCAGAGTCTGTCTTTAAGTGTGCATTCAGTATTTACTGTACTCTAGCCACTGAGTCAGAAAGCAAACAACGTATGGTATTGGGCAAACTGCTGCAAAAGACCTCTTCATAGTGTTAAAAAAAACAAAGACATCATTTTGAGGACTAAGGTACACCTGACCCAAGCCATGGTATTTTCAATTGCCTCATATGCATGTGAAAGCTGGACAAGACCAAAGAAGAACTGATGCACTTGAATTACAGTACTGGAAAAGAAAACTGACTATACCACGGACTGCCAGAAGAACAAACAAATCTGTCTTGGAAAAAGTACAGCCAGAATGCTCCATAAAAGCAAGGATGGCAAGACTTTGTCGTGTGTACTTTGGACATGTTGTCAGGAGGGACCAGTCCCTGGAGAAGGACATCATGAGTAGTAAAGCAGGAGATCAGCACAAAAGAAGAAGACCTTTAACAAGATGGACTTACACAGTGGCTGCAACAATGGACTCAAACATAGCAACAATTGTGAAAACAGCACGGGACCAGGCAGTGTTTCATTCTGTTGTACTTAGGTTCGCTATAAGTTGGAACCGACTAGACAGCACAAAACAACAGCAGCCGCTGAGGTAAGTGTAGGAATGCAGCTAGGATACGGGCTCTAAAGATACGATCCTGATCTTTCAATAAGAATACAGTGCAATTAAGAAGATTGTGCACCTCAGCAGGTGTGATTACTGTCAGAGTCAACATATGCACCAGGGAACAAGAGGATTAATACCAGGGGCAACCACATTAGTCTCAAGGGTTAAGAAAAGCTCTCCAAAAGAGGTAGCCCTTGGCTGAGTTTTGAAAGGCAGGTAGGAGTTACGGGAAGGATACGGTCAGCAATAGCAAGGCCAAAGCATGCCAATGTGACCTGATGTCACTGGCAAACTGAAAGTGGAGTTTTTGGAGAGTGTTTTGGAACGAAGTCAGATCACAGTAATTACAAAGAGAATGGGGGTGTGAGAAAACATGACTGGAAAAGGAGAAAGAATTAAAGGAGGAGGGAGATTAGTCTCAAAATGTTGGTTTTCTGGTGTGTGTGTGTTCAATTTTAAGACGAGAGAGACTTCAGCACGTCTAAATGTTGAAGAACCAAGAGAAAAGAGGAGGCTGGTGATTCAGCAGAAAGAGGGAAAAAGACTCATAGGGAACATACCATAGGAAGTAGGAAGAAGAAGATAATAAAGACTTGAGACTAGCAAATAAGGCTTGGTTATTAAAAAGTCAGGCTGGCTTTTAAAAGAAGTTTCCATAGAATGATGGTGATAAAAGACAAATCTGAAAAGGTTCTGTAAGCCCTAGGCTGCTAACCGAAAGGTCAGCGGTTCAAACCCACCCTCCGCTCCATGGAAGACAAGATTTGGCAGTCTGCTCCAGAAAAGGTTACAGCTTAGGAAACCCTATGGGGCAGTTCTACTGTGTCACACGGAGCTGCTAAGAGTAAAGATCAACTCAACAGCACCTAACAACAACAGAGACAATGGAAGTCCAGTTACACGCCTATTACCAAAATGCTACAAAGTACTAGCAGTAGAGGCTTTGAGAAATGGCTGAATTCTTAAAAGGCAGAGCCCTGTGGTAGACTGCTATAATAATAGCCCCGAATAAACCACATCTCCCTGTGCCCATGCATTTGCGGAGTCTTCCTGCCATCCTGACTCTAGTTGGGCTGTGTGACTTGCTTTTGGCCAATAGGACATCAGCAAGCATGATGTAAACAGAGGCTGAAAAGCATTTGCTCATTGGATCTTGCTCTCTTTTGCTGCTGGCTGCTCCAGTGCCAAAGAAGCCTAAGCAAGCCTCTGGAGGATGAGACCACGTGGAGCAGAAGTGAGCCAATCCAACTGATGGCCCCCTTGATCAACCAGCCCCTCCATCCCATCTGCCAGCTGGCTATACATTAAAAATAGCTCATGTATCTACATGAGCGAGTGACATCAGGTGAAACAGGCAAACAAACCACCCAGCTGAGCTTCGCTCAAACTGCTAAACTACAAAATTGTGAGCAAATATAATCGTAAACACTTCATGCCAAGTTTGATGATTGTTTGCTATGAAGCAACAGAGGCAGCAGATCCTCATTATTTGCAGATTCTGTATTTTGGAATTCATCTGTTCACTAAAATTTATTTGTAATCCAGAATCAGTTCTTTCGGCGCTTTGGCGATCATTCACAGACACGCACAGAGTGGCAAAAAAACTGAGTCACCTAACACCCATGTTTCCAGCTGAGGTCAAACAAAGCGACTCTTTGCATTCTTGTTTCAACTCTCACACTGTAAATAAGTGTCCTGTTCATGTTCTATTTAGTGCCACATTTTTTGGATTTTTATGCTTTTTGTTGGTGATTTCACTGTTTAAAATTACCCCCAAGTGTACTGCTGAAGATCTGTCAAGTGTTTCTAAGTGCAAGAAGTCTGTGATTTGTGTTAGATAAGGTTCATTCAGGCTTGAGTTATAGTGCTGTTGGTCGTGAGGTCTAAATGTTAATAAAACATCAATAGATATTAAATAAGGTGTCTTTAAACAGAAACACATAAAACAAGGATATATGGACTGATCTATGATGAAAACATCACCAGAGGCTCACAGAAGTCTAACCTTGTCAACAACATAGCAGAGACTGAAATAAATGATGACAACTTGAACATTTTAGTCATTAAAAATTCTAGAATATGATGGTTATGTAAGACATTTTATGTGTTGGGGGTAGTTGACTGAGTAACTGATTGGGCTCAAGCATTAATGTTGATGAGTTTCACTCAACTTCTCCACTCTCCTGAAAAATACCTAGGCTGAAATAGCCCTACTGATCATTCACTCCAGTAAGATAGAGGAACTGATCCATGTGACCTAACTTTTTAAAATTCCACAAAAAAATTTTCAAAAACTGTTACAAGGCAGTTGGCAAAATCTAACAAGAGCAATAAAAACCGGAGAACATAAAAAGGAGAAAACAAAAAAAGGAGAAACAAAAACAAACAAAAAAAGGAGAAAAGTTAATTTGTGGAAAGTTATGAAAATAACCAAAATGATCAACAACATAAGAGAGAATAAATGAAGCCAAGTTGAAAAATTTAGTCATTAAAAATTATAGACTATAATGGTTATATAAGATGTTAACATTAGAGGAAGCTGGGTAAAGGGTATACAGGAACACTCTGAACTAGTTTTACAACTTTTCTATAAGTCTAAAATTATTTCCAAAAAAATGTAAAAGAATCTAATCATACCAAAAAAATGTACAGAATGTGAACAATGGGAAAACAGGATATTTTGTATATGAAAAAATGATAAAAGAAAATGAACACAAAAAGTATGTGAACACTGAATAAAATTATGTTTTAATTATTTTTAATGATCCAACAAAACTGTGTTTATCAGTTATAATCAAGTGAAGCAAGGCATGAATAACACAAAAAATTTTTAAAAAATTTGTGAACATATATATAAGTACAGTGACAAAAATTAAAATTTGATTTGGTAATATAAATACTGTTTAGTAGTTATTTTGTTATTGTTTGCTGTGAATCTGTTTGAAAGAGAAAAAAGAAATATGGCAGGCTCCCCAATTTGTGGTTTTGTGTTTCTCACAACTATCCAGTATTTTAATAAATAGAAATGTCACCACAGCATCTTGAAAATGAGGATTTAGTTCTCTGTATTATCACTTAATAAGGAGCCCTGGTGGTGCAGTGGTTAAGTACTCAGCTGCTAACCGAAAGGTTGGAAGTTGGAACCCACCAGGCACTCCACAGAGAAAGATGTGGCAGTCTGCTGCCATAAAAATTTACAGCCTTGGAAACCTTATTGAGCAGTCCTACCCTGTCCTATCAGGTCGCTTTGAGTCGGAATCGGCTGGATGGCAATGGGTTTTATTATTGCTTATTTACACACATCCAAACATGCCAAAGTTAAAGACAACACAAGGAAGAACATTCAACCTAAACTCACCACATTATTATTTGAATGATGCTAGTCAGAGCTCTAACAATTTTCAGCACTAAGGGAAAGAAAAGAAAGATGGTAGAGATGAAACAGGATAGTAGGAAAGTAAATTATATGAGCAACGTTATTAACAACCTCAGATTCGCAACAGGATCCTCAATCTCGAAAGTTAAGATGTGTTGTAATGCTGAGAAATCACTGCTCCCACTGTCTTGATTAACTCAGCTTTAAAATAGATGGGATTTGAAACTGCCTCTGAGGTACTCTGGAAAATGTGAGATATTTAAAAATAATTATTTCAGAGCCTAAAATTAAAAGAAAAAAAAAACTTTATAAATTTTTAGTATGGAGCAATGACTAGCCAAAAGAGACAGCGATGTTACCATATACATGTTTCACTTATATGCTGAATTAAGACACTCGAGGGCCTTCACTTTCTCCTCGGAATTTTCCTGCTTAGTGCATGTGTATCCTCATCTCCAACTCTATGGTTAATTAGCAACAGTCCCCACTGATGCCGTAAATAAAGAACCTGAGAAAATCCAGGTGTCACTTCCCAAACTACAAAGGCAAGCTGTTAATAATACTCTACAGAAAATATATAAAGCGTGGACTGTGGTTACCAAATGATTCTGAAAAGAAATAAATTAAAGGCTTTGTTTTCTTCCTCTACACTTTACCAAAATCCAGTGCCGTCCAGTAGTTTCCGACTCATAGTGACCCTACAGGACAGACTAGAACTGCTCCATAGGGTTTCCAAGGCTGTAGATCTTTACAGAAGCAAACTGCCGCATTTTTCTCCCTCGGGGCTGGTGGGTTAGAATTGCTGACCTTTTTGGTTAGCAGCTGAGCGCTTAACCACTGTGCCACCAGGACTTCTTACACTTCACCAGGGAACTGAAAATTCAGTTTAGCACTATAAGAGTCTTCTCATTCCTCCAAGTTTCCATTCCCTAAAGTCACCCCCACACACACTCTGAAACAACTGAAAGCAACGTCATAAATAATTCAAATCTATTACGTTATCTAATGTGAATTCTTCTTTGTCAAAGAATAACAATTTTCCTAGAGATTCTCTAGCCAATAGAAGAGCATCAATATCATAGGCATGTCCCTAGGGATCAACTTACCCTGTCAAACTCTGGCCTTCAGAAGACCAAATTATTAGCATTTCCTAATCTTCCCAGCACTGATAAACTACGGTAAAATACAGCTTGTCTATAAACGCATTGAGTCATTTAAATAAAAAGCAATATGTTTCACTTCTTCAGCTATATAAATATAGATATGTATATATAAAAACAAGTATCATCCCACATCCACATATATATGGCATGTGCACATGAGTAGGATCGATGATGTTTATAGATGTCTATATGTATTTATATAGAGATATACATAGGCTCCAAGCAAAATGTTCGTTGTTTTTAAATTCTCTGATTTTTGTTGGTAACAGTTATTTCTTGTTAACCACATAGTAAATATGAGACTATCACATTATGTCAAGCATGCAAAGCTGATTGAGTTATATTTTTTTTCCCTGAAAAGCATATTCTGTGAATTTATAAATGAAGACACAACTTTTTAAGAGAAACACACAGCTTTAGTTATAAGCAAAGAACTGGTCAAAGAAACCATACACAAAAAGAATGATATGTACATTAAGGAGAATAAGAGGAAAGTCTTCCATTCATTAGGCAAGAATCATAATATAATTTTCTGATATTGCGCCACAGTTTTATTCTTATTATTCGCCAACTGTAGGACTTAAATGTAAAAAGACTTCTCCCTGAAATTACTGTGTTCCTTAAGACATTATAGGATTTCTGGCATTTCTTAATTCAGTCTATTCTTCAAAATTCAGAGTCTAATTATGCAGTTTGTGAAATATCTTTAGGCCATTGTATCTTTTTCTTTTCTCATATTTATGATTTGGCTTCTGTACTATGTCCTACTGACAAGACAGAAAGGTTCAAAAAAAATGGTGACATTCCTATCTATCAGCATTGCTACTTACTAGGAATTCTGGAAGCAAGTTTATTTGGAGAGATTGAAACAGCTGGTTAACAATTCTCCCCGTGAAACAAAAATAAATGGAATTATCATTTCCTAACAATAGATTACAACGTCATGCAAAAATTATGACAAATCAGATTCAAGCAGGAGAAGAGAGTATTTTTAGTATGGAAATAACTTTCTTGAAGCAGTTACAGTAATAAAGAAATAATGAACTTAACTCATTACCTTAAAAGCATGTTATGTAAATGTTATCTTCTAACTGCTAATAAAGAATAACACTTTGATTTACATTTCATGCACAGCAATGACCTTACGTATAGACGTCAATAAGCCTCTTTACTGCTTTGCAACACCAAAAGCCAACCGTACATGTTAAGTCGAATTTCATAATGTAAAACCTCGTTTCTTTCACATCTCTCCTCCCTAGCTCATCTTCCCAAGAAAATCAGACCTGAACTGTTGGCTTCCTCTCATCTCCATTTTATTTCTCCAGCTTCCCCACTGAGAGCTGACTGATGAAGGTCATGTGCCATTTGCCTAGGCCATGCACCACTGCCCTAAAAGATGTAGGTTATTTTAATAAGCCTTTTACCCATGATAAAGTACAATATACACAGCAGTTATGAGATGCAATTTCGTTGAAAACAATAAACATCTAGATAGAAATTTTTCTTAAGATATGAGGTATCAAGACATTGTCATCTTCTTTCTAAAGTCTTATTTTTAAAGGAAGTTTTCTAGAAGGCTAACTAGTGGAAGACTGCTGCCCTCCTGAACCAGAATGGCTAGATGAGCGGCTTAAGCAACACACATCTACATTCTCTGGCTTTACCCAAACCAACCCAAACCCACCGCCCTCAAGTTGACTCCAACTCACAGCAACCCCATAGGGTTTCCAAGGCTGTAAATCTCTATGGAAGCCGACTGCCTCTGGCTTTAGATGTGAGAAAAGGCATCCCTAAGTGATCAAATAAGAAGCCCTAGTGGCACAACAATTAAGCGATCTAACCAAAAGGCTGGTAATTAGAATCCACTCAGCAGCTCCATGGGAGAAAGATCTGGCAACCTGCTCCCAAAAGATTACAGACTAGAAAACCCTATGCGGCAGTACTACTCTGTCACGTGGGGTCACTATAAGTCAAAATCCACTGGCCAGCACCTAACAACAAGAAGCAATCAAATGGAAATGACTACCATCCCTAGGCTAGGGAAACAAAATTAGAGGTTGGGTTTTTGGAATCTAGAAGCTCAAAGGAGAGAGGAAGTACCAGCAGGTAGGTACTGGTATCTCTAATAACGCTGACTTTAGGAATTTGGGGAAAAAACTGAAAACGAAACAACCGAAGCTGCCAGAGTGATGATGACAAGAACAGGAAAAGCTAAGAAGCCCTTCTTCCTCCTCCAGTCTTCTGGTCTTCCTCTAGTGCCCCCTAATGACAGAGGCTAACACGGAAGCCAGCTGGAAAGAATAAACATAGTTTGCTAATGTAAAGGTTGGAGGTCTGAGTCCACCCAAGGGAGCCTTGGAAGAAAAGCCTGGTGATCTACTTCCAAAAAATCAGTAACTGAAAACCCTAAGGCACACAGTTCTACCCTGACACACATGGGGCCACCATGAGTCAGAGTCAATTCAATAGTAACTGGTAATGATACTGGTAGTTTATCCCAGAATACAAAAAAAGAATATAGAAGGGATGGTTTGGAGCTTGCTAGAGTTCAACTTGTTAAAAATGTGTCATGAGAAAAAAAAAATCTACAGAATAAAATATACAGGAGTACGCACTCATGATTTAGAGGGAAACTAAATTTTAAAAACCATTTGCACCCTACAAAAAATAGATTTTATAAAACATCACATCTGACGGATATATAAAATAGAGTACCTCTATAAACTATGAGCAAAGACAAACAATGTGGGAAGAGCTGTGAAGACAGACAGATGTAAGAAGAAACAATGTAAGAAAACTAAAATGCACTGACAAATTAAAATCTGCATAAAACTGTAGAATATGTCAATGATGTAGATAGCAAACTTGAAAAGTTCTTTAAAATACAAAGAAAAAGAACAAAGAGATATTAATAATAAAAGAGAATAAACCAAACCAAACCCACTGTCATCCAGTCAATTCCGAATTCATAGCATACTGAAGATCAAAGGTGGAAATATAATCAATCATAAGCATAAAACTATCAGGAATCATTACACATGAAAAATAACAGAAATACCATTTGGGTGAAGAATTTAACATCTTTCTAGGTCTTAAAGGGATTCCATTAAGTAAACTTTTTTAATTTTAACTAAAATGTACACTACAGAGAATAAACCTCATGTTCAAATATTCACAGGAAATTTTCCCAAGATACACAAGAGTGTAGCAACTTTTAAGAGGCAGAAACAATACTATTTCTTTACTGACCACGCTGCAATAAAACCGAAAATTTTGAAGGGAAAGACAATCTCTTAAAAATTCTAATTACATTCCAAATTAGCTATTGTATTAAAGAGAAAAACAAAACTATTAGGGAAAAAAAAAAAAAAACTATCTAGACACTAACAGCAATGAGAATATTACATATCAACAGAATACATGGGATGCAGCCAAATTTACAGTCTTGACAGATTCAGAATCCAGAAAACAAAAAGAATGAAAGAATTCAACTAAATGGTCAACTCAAGAAGAATGATTTCTACAAAACAGATCCAAGAAAAGCCAAAAGGATAATAAAGTTTTAAAAAGTATACTAACAAATTAGAAAACAGGAAAACTATAAAGCACATAAATGAATCTAAGGAACAATAAAATATATATATTTCTGACATATCTATCAATTTTGAAAGAAAACACAAATATAAAAATATAGAAATAAAGATTATATAACCATCAATACAAATTCATTTAAATAATCTAAAATTGCACACATATTTAAAATTGTGTATGTGTGTATGACAAAGACTACAAGGCAAAACAACTATTAGAGTAGTTAACCATTAGAGATAATTTTAATTTTTACATCCTTTTTTTTTTCCAAAATGTTCTACACTGTACATGTATCTCTTTTACAAAAAAAAATGATTTTTACTTTTGAAAAACAGCCTCAGGGGAAAGGATTCTTCCTGATGTCATGCATCTCATTTCACTTCACCTAAATTTAAAATGACCATTACCATCAACACTTCTATAGTTTTAGGACCATTATTAAGGGTCAATTATTTTCATGAAGCCATCTGAAATTTTATGTGTAAATATTAATTGAAAATGTAAAAGAAATCATAGAAATCAATCTCTAACACAACCAGACTTAATAATTTTTAATGTTTACATAGAAAAGGTCAGACATGTTATTTAGCTGCCTCTACAGTGTCAGAGTAAACTCAAAGGCAGTAACAACAAAGTGACTTAAGTGTAGTTCTGTGATACCATACTGAGTATGTAAAAGAAAACATGTAAAACAAGCATCTCTTCTATTGAATCATGTCCTGTTTGTCAAGAGTGTTTTTCTGTAAGACTCACAACTATATTACTACTACCTGGTACTGGTATTTATTGAGGACCCCTGGTGGAGCAGTGGTTAAGAGCTATGGCTGCAAACCAAAAGGTTGGCAGTTCGAATCCACCAGCCGCTCCTTGCAAACTCTAAGAGGCAGTTCTACCCTGTCCTATAGGGTCACTATGAGTCGGAATTGACTCAATGGCAATGGGCTTTGGGGTGGTGTTTATTAATAACTACCTAGAATAACAATATCTTACAGATGGCACAAACAGTTTTAAAAAAAAAATGAACAGTTAAATGCTGGATTTTTAGACAAAAGGCTGCTGGTTCGAATCCACTCAGAGGCACCTTGAAATACAGGCCTGGGTATCTGCTCCTGAAAAGTCACAGCTGCCTTGAAAACCCTATGGAGCAGTTCTACTCTGCACACACAGGGTCACCATGGGTCGGAATCAACTGCGTGGCAACTGACAACAACACCACATCTGCAAGAATAATACTGTGTAACGCTCTACAAGATGTTTTCATATACATTATCTCATTTAATGTTTGCTATAAAAGAAAAAAACAAGTAGAAGAATGGCATATTCTTCAAATATTACGCTTGCAATTGAGTTCTATGTGAAACTAAAGATGGATGGCTAATCGCTTGCAGATACTCTTTCAACAAGCTTTCAGTGGTCAGAAAGAAGTATTACTGATTGGAATAAATCTGAAGAATCTTTATAAAAAGGCAGCCCACTCTCCCCACTCCCCACCCACCATTACAAAATAAAAACCTGCCGATGAAGGGCTAGCACAGGAAGTGTGCTAACCACCCCTTGGGCTAGTTTTGGCTCTCAGCTTGATGTCATACACCCCAAGCACTACTGTGGTGGTCATTTGACAACTAGAGGCCACAGAATAATTTCCCATCTGGTGTGCTGCTGTGAGTATCCCATTCAAGGACTAGTCTCTAGAAGTTTAAGAATAAAAAGTAACCAAAGAGCTGTGAACAATGGTCAATTATTTAATTAGCATTTCAAAAGACACTGATAAAAAGGAATAATACTCTGAGGCCCACAACTCAAATGAACAGCTGGGTGTGACAAGATCAGTTAATTAAGGCTTCAAAACTTTTCCAGCCCATCTCCTTTCACCTTTCTCAGCCCTTTCTTTCCCTTTTCACTTCCTAAGTCTCCCTCCACCTCTCCCTTTCTACTTTTAAGCATGTGTTTCATCTTTACCTTTCTTCTGGACATCTGCCAAATCCCCTTTCCTCCTCCTCTCTTTCCTTTCTAACTCAAACCATCTCCCTTTAATTTGCTATAAAGCCAACTTTCTTAACTATTATGTCAGACCTAGGTATAGTTTTAAATATCTCTTGTGTGTTCTAAACACAGTTCTACATGCTCTGATTAATTCCATTAAAAAACAAAACAAACACTTAATTAAATGACCTTGCTTTTTATCCCCATGTAATCCTTTGATTGATTTTTTTTTCCTTGAAGGTCAATGACCCTCTATAAAGAAAAAATATACCCTTCTACCCATAAAAAAGAAATGCCACATTCTAAATTAAAGATCAGACAGTAGACATACTTGATTCTTCAACTTTACTTTGATATATAGTAGTATGAAAAAGTAAATCTGAAAGTCTTCTTTGTGGTAGAAATCTCAAATATCTTACTTAATCTTCAGTACAACTCTACAAAACAGGTATAACTGACCCCATTATACAGATATGAAAATGAGGCACAGTGAAGTAACTGTACAAAGTCACAAAGAAATGAACGTCAAACCCAGCTATTTTTGCCACCAGAGGCCAAAGAAAAGGCCCTCCTCAGTACAACCTCCCTATTAAAATACACAATTAAAAAGACTAGGGCTCTTTGGATTAACAATGAACCCAATTCCCAGACTGCTGGCCCAAAGCGTGTACCTGCAGAAAACAGCCCTCATTTATACAGAGATGAGATAACTCAGTTCATTTCCACTTTGCCCCAAGAGCTGCACCAGCAGTCAACCTTCCTCTACCATGAGGCTTAACCCAGTTTCATGGGGGAAGAAAGAGAAATGTGAAAAGAGAAAATGAGCTGATGGTCATTATTATTGATAATAATTATTTGTAAACGTATTTCCTTGAAACCATTGTCAAGACTCCTGGGCCATAGGCTTCTGTTCTAGGATTTGTGTGTCCTTTACAGATGTTAGCATGGACATCACGTAATCATTTACAGCATCATTTGCAGATATCATTATCAACCAATCATGTAACAATTTTGTGTGTCAGGAGTAGCCCTGTTTCATCTTTGGAGTTCCATGAGTCTCAACGATGTTTCGACAGAACAACAAAAAGGAAAGAAATGTGCCCCATTTCAGGAAATATAAACAAAAAATTCACTTTATTACAATCACACCTATCTAATAAGGAATCGTGGGCTAACAAACCACTAAATACTCATGAGCTGATCAGGTAAAGCATTCTTGTGCATGGAGCCTGTTTCACATCCTACAGTTTGTGGGGCCAGATTAGTTTTGGGTAATTCTCTGTCAATGAAAGGCCCAAGGATGGATCCCAGAAAATGCTCTACTCTATACAGCCTCAGGATATTCAATCTAAAATCCTTGGAGCAATCCTAGGAATAGGTATTGTGGATCCTCACGCCCCTTTCACTGATGTGTGTTGCTTCCAGATTAATTAAGAACATCCCAAATTATGGGGCCAGATCTAACCCTAAACCAGACCCTGAGAAAGTCTTCAATAGGTCTTCAATAGTAGTATGCCTTAACTTTTGTTGAGCCACAGAATCTTCTAGAGAGCCTGATAAACTCTCTCCCCAAAACATAAAGGTATGCATCTGTATTTAGGGACCCCCTCCCTCCATGAGGAAACCCTGGTGGTGTAGTGGTTAAGAGCTACAGCTGCTAACCGAAAGGCTGGCAGTTCAAACCTACCAGGCGCTCCTTGGAAACCCTATGGGGCAGTTCTACTCTGTCCTACAGGGTCGCTATGAGTCAGAATCGACTCGATGGCAATGGGGGTTTCCCTCCATGAACCCCAAGTCAAGAACTCTGCTCCAGGCTCACTCCACCAAGGTTATGCTAGAGCCAAACTGTGCCAGGGAGTGTCAACAGATATCTTTCACGGTAGGAGCCCACACAAGGTAAAACTGCACACCTCTCTGACATGCTTTCCTATAAACATCAAATTAGCAAAAAGAGCAAATAAGTGGAAAAGTGCTTTACCTCAGGCATCTGTCCCTCCTTCTCCTTACTAGGCTGCAAAGTCAGCCACAGTGGTCCCCCTCACTTAGCATGAACTCTTAAAGGGGCGTTGACCTCATAACTAATGCTACCATCATGTACATATCTACCACCATCCTATGGGTCATACACGGTTTCATCTAAATCAAGTGAGCAGAGATTAAGAGGGCCTATTAACAGCAAGAGGATCTAGAAGTATCCTCTTCTTCTGTTCTGCAGTGAAGTCAAAACATCACTATTTTCTCTTCAGAAAGAAAAATATCATGTAATGATTTATGTGAGTCCATATGCATAATTTCCAAAAATGGGAAATACTGAGGCAGTAGACACCAAATTCACATCTCTGGTTCCACCGAGGTCTACAAACACCATCAGTGGTTGGAATTCGTCATCCTGCAGAGCTTGGTACAAATTCAACCAGGTGGTACTCCACGGACTCATTAATGTGTGAGGTAGTTTTTCCTCTAAATGTTCAGGGTACCAGCAATTAAAAAACATAATACCCTGCATATGAGAAGCACTCAATGAAGACAGATTAAATGAATGGAAGTAGAAGTTGTTGAAGAACAGTCCTTTCTGGGAAGCAAGCGTGTATCCAAATTGAAAATCTAACAAATTTTTTAGATTGGCCTCCCCCAAGGATTCTGATGACCAAGATCAAAGTAAAACTGGAAGAAGAAAAAAAAAAAAAATGAAAAGCAGGCAAAAATGTTATTTTCTGTTATAAAAATGTTAAGTACAGACACACCCTCGGTGTAAACCAACTGCACTGAGCCTGAACTTAATTAAGCTCCCACACACCACAGCCAATTCGGGAAAACATGAAGAAGCAATAGCTATTTGTATCTGCATGAAGGTAACCGTACAACTATCCTGTTGAATCTTCAGGAATCTGTTTCAAAAAGAAAGCAAAAGTGTATGGCCATGTGATTCTAATTAGCAAGGAGGGAGCAGGTGAAAGTTGAAAAATCTGTCACACAAGATGGCTCCTTCTCCTACCACGGCAGCTCCTCAAGAGAGCTTTCTCTTTGAAATGCTAGGTAATGCTTTCTCTATGAGCTTCAAGATGAATGCCTTCTGTGCACATTCAAAGAATAAATGCTTCAGAGGATGGTTATTACTAAGGGTTTTGGTGTCTAATATTTGGTAAGTAATTTGAGATGGGTAAGAAAACAACTTCATTTAATAAAGTCTAAAACTTCATCGTTCTGTAACACACATTTCAGAACCACCATCATAATCCAATCCATCCCTATTTAGTGCACAGCCCAGAGGTACCTGTAATATACAGTATATTTGTACAGTCAGTCAAATCTGGAAGTACTCTGCAGTTGAAACTATGCTCATAACCAGCAACTATTTTTAATTATTAGTGATTTATTAACCTTACTGTGGTCTAAGACATTCTGAGAGCACACTTCTGACAAGACGTAAAAGTAAAAATATACTTAAGCCACAAATTTGGATCTGTGCATATCTAATGATCGGAACTCCACAGACATTCAACAACAGCAAAAAGAGTAAACATAATGGGTATTAGTGCCCTTAAAGGAAAACTTCTGACCTTCACTAAATTTCTCCAAGAATGTCAGCTATATTTCCTCAGTACTGACTGACTTGAAATTCCAATAACAATCTAATCAGCAATATGTGCTGTGTGTTGTCGTTGGGGTTGTTGTTTTCAGTGTCTTTTCTAAGACACTCACTCTTTTGTCGTTGTTGTTGTCAGGTGCCGTCGAGTCGGTTCCAACTCATAGCGACCCTACGTACCACAGAACAAAACACTGCCCCGTCCTGCGCCGTGCTTACAATCGTCGTTATGCTTGAGCCTATTGTTGCAGCCACTGCGTCAATCCATCTTGTTGAGGGTCTTCCTCTTTTCACTGACCTGCTACTTTACCAAGCATGATGTCCTTCTCCAGGGAATGATCCCTTCTGACAACACGTCCATAGTATGTAAGACGCAGTCTCGCCATCCTTGCTTCTAAGGAGCATTCCAGTCATACTTCTTCCAAGATAGATTTGTTCATCCACTCTTTCACATTTCTCTTATTTGGTTCGGGGTCCCTACTGCAGTTAAAACCTCTTTCTTGAACTCTTTTTAGAAAGTTATGACACATATAAAACAAAAGGCCTCATTTTGATTTTGATCCTGGTAAAATAGTTCGCTCCCTGAGAACTCTAGGAGAGCAACAGAGATCTTCCAGGCATCTCAGGAGTAAATAGTTCCATCTTTTATTTTTACCCTGACATTTTGCCCTTACTGAAATATAGTATGAATGATTTTAGTTCTTGACTTCTTTTCTCCATACAGCAAGAGACAGAAAGAGAATGAATATGAATGAGACTCTAACCATAGCATAACCTCTTACTATTAGTCCTCATTAGTTAATACCACATAAATCAACTTAGTTATACCTCAGATTTCTTTTTCACAGAAAGGGAATAATATAGTTAGCTTTTCTCACTTTAGATCAATTTTCAAGGCACTCTTACCTAGATCTACTTCCTGCTGAGCTAAATCTCTGCAGGGACTCTCAGAGTAAAATTATCACGGACACTAGTAAAGAAAAACACTAACAACTCTTCGACGGCTACAGTAGCACATTTCTGAAAAGAAGTAAATGGCCAACGTTTACTCTTGAATGGAGAAAAGGAAGACTGTCACTTTAGTACACAATGCGAAGAGGAGGACACGTAACATTTTGAATATCTAGAGCACTCTACAGCCCTAAATATTGCCATTTCTGCAGGTCATTCTATGATGCTCCTTTTGTGGCACATATTCTAGGACTCAGACTTACAGAAGAACTGATCCACAGAGTTTCAGGTTGCCAAGCACCCGAGAGGGAGACCGCTGTTTCTGACATATTCCATTAATTTCTGAAGAACAAAAGGTGCAAACGTGATTACTCCAAGAATAGCAGCCGCTAGGCAGCACAGAAAAGACTGAGTAACTGGTTAGGGCAAAATGGTCTGACAGTAAGAGGGCAAAAAACTTTGTCATGAAGATATTAAATAGCTTTGCATCCATTACAGCCCAAAAATTGAGTAGAAATTGTGGAGACAGCACAAAGAAAGCGAGCACCGACGAACAGGGAACAAAACAGGTGACGGGAAGCAGAGAGTCTATTCTAAATCCAAACGATGCTGTGCATCTTGGCTCCGTGCACTTTAGGTTTATTTGAACACTCTTTTTAGAAAGAATGGGGGCTGGGGCTCCAAAGCGGATGAAAGAGTTATTTATGAACAGACGGGACACCAGGATGGGGTGGTAAGAAAGCTATAGAGGAGTGTCTGGACTTGCGGATAAAGGAAGGAGCAGACATATGGGGAAATCTATATAGAAGAAACAGAGAGAGTGAAGAAGAGGCTAAAACAGGCAGATGGCTGGACTGAAAAGGAATAGCATTATGCGGGGGCTCCAAGGAAGGGGAGGTGGCCCTGGGAGAAGAGGGGAGAAGAGCTAGGGAAAAAGGGTCAGAAGGTGACTACTCGGAAAGTTTTTTAAAAGTTGCAAAAATTAGATTTGGATAAAATATTTTTAAAACAACTTTAAAAGTCAGGAGAAAACTGACATTAAATGAAAAAGATAATCACTTAAAAAAATACTCACAGGAAAAATAGTGCTCAAATTAAGAGCAAACATTTTTGACAGAGTGTGAAGAAATGATAACTAATAAAAACCAAAGATGTCGAGAAGGGTACCCTTGAAACAAACATTCTGAAAAACCACCACTAGATTGCAAGTGATACTTACTGGGAAACTTTTTTCTAATTGCTTTCCTGAGGCAGAGGTAAGTTTTCTGGGCTACCACAGTATCTTCTATATAACTCTCCTTTAACACTCATCATGCTGGATAATAGGTATTTGCATCTGGCCCTGAGAGCAGCGACTTTTTCTTATTAAGCTTTGCTGTCCCAGCATTTAGTATTCTGACTGGCACAAAGGATTCAACAAGTAGAGAATGGAGGAAAGGGAGCAATTAAAAGCACTTTGAGTCCCAACAAAAGTAGTGAAATGAAGTTTCCAAAGTCACAGTTTTGATATATGCAGATGAAAATACAGACACCATGCAGATGTACAATGCATGTGCATATTAGAATCCCGCTACTATGGCCACTACTACTTTGTGAGGAGTAATATATTCATCAACTCTCTAACTGGGATCAACAAATTAATAACTGGTGCCTGTGCACACATGTGTATCACGTGACTGACTCCAGTCCTTGGGACATCAACAATGCCTGGAAAAAATTAGAAATTCGCTTGGATGTGCTCCCCTTCCCAAGATTTATTATGGAGTTCATCAATGTTCAAGAATAAAAAACCTTCTTGAGACAAGTAACACAAACACATTTTGTTTAGGCTAATAAACATCAGTCATGTCTAATCAGTATTATACCTAAACAT
>NW_004443999.1:5693254-5695260 GCF_000243295.1 Trichechus manatus latirostris
AAAGATCAATGCAACAGACTACAGGGACACATAAGGCCCAGAGGAAACCAGAGAGGGCAGGGGTCTACCCGGTTAATGTTATCCTGAGAGGGTGCATTCCCTGGGTACACAGCTGGACCCCATTATAGCCTCCCCAGCTGCTCTCAAGATCACCCTGCAGCCGTGGCCCCCAAAAGCTGCAAGTCTGAGCTGGAAATTCATGAGCGTATCTCCAAAGATAAGTTTCCTAGACTTCTCCAACTCTTATTTGCCTTTGCGTGAGGAAACATTTAGCAAGAACCAAGCTATGAAACTCAATGTGGCAACGTCCAGCCTCCTCCCAATATAATAAAAACAGTACAACTTTAAAAAGTAAACCCACTAATAAAACTCCTTCAGTACTAATAATTTTCTGATACTCCAACTGAGTTATAAACCTGTTGCTGTCGAGTTGATTCCAACTCATAGTGACCTTATAGGACAGCGTACAACTGCCCCATAGGGTTTCCAAACAACGGCTGGTAGATTCGAGCTGCCAACTTTTTGGTTAACAGCTGAGCTCACTCTTTTCATCACCACCTTTCGGTCTTCTTCCTGTATCTTTCTCCACTTGTCAATGTCACATCTCTCCTTCCGTTGTTCTTTTGTTCTTTCTTTTAACAAAGTACTTGCTGAGCACCCACTCTGTGCTAGCCACTGCTCCAGCCACTGAGGATGCACGCTGCACAGGACTTGGCCCTCAGGAACTTACACGGGGGTGGCGGAGAGACGAGGGCAGAGACGCCAATCAACAGATGCAAGAAGTTGTCAGGTAGAGAGTGCCATGAGGGAAAATGCAGCATAGAAAGGGGATTGTGGCTGCTTTACTGGGGAGGGGACACACATTTGAGGAGGTGGCAATGGAACCAATAACTTCCAAATTAAAGTGAGAACACAAGGTAGCTTATTTCTTTTGAAGGGCTGGTGGTCAAGGAAAGCTGAAAAAACTCCACAGGATGATAGCAACACATAATGTGACCACCTAAGTACTTGTCTTAGTCATCTAGTGCTGCTACAACAGAAATACCACAAGTAGATGGCTTTAACAAAGAGAAATTTATTTCTTCACAGTAAAGTAGGCTAAAGTCCAAATTCAGGGCGTCAGCTCCAGGGGAAGGCTTTCTCTCTCTGTCGGCCTTCTCATCAGTGTTCTCCCGGACTAGGAGCTTCTCCACGCAGGGACCCCAGGTCCAAAGGACACGCTCTGCTCCTGGCACTGCTTTCTTGGTGGTATGAGGTCCCCATGTCTCTCTGCTCACTTCTCTCTTTTATATCTCAAGAGATTGCCTCAGGACACAATCCAACCTTGTAGACTGAGTCCTGCCTCATTAACATCATAGAGGCAGGATTTACAACATGTAGGAAAATCACACAACAGTGGGAATCATGGCCCAGCCAAACTGATACACAAATTTCTTGAGGGGGACATAATTCAATTCATGACAGTACTGTTGGGCATAAGCATATGAAGATCTGTCCAATTCTTTCACTAATTTGCTATATTTATAATATAAAGAATGGATATGTTGAAGCAAAGCCTGGCCAAGCACACTGCAAGCTTGCAGAAGAGGCAATTCCAGCTTAGGATGGATGGTCCCACTAAAGTCCGTTTAAACCCTAAGGGTCTATAATTGTACTTACATACACTGCGTTCTACTCTGCAAAGGCAACCACGTTTCCCCCATCCCTTCCAGGAGGCCACAGACATTACAACACTGCCTTGCAATTCTTCATATATCTAGTGGTAAGAGCTCCGTGGTATGCAAATCAAAATCTGAGTTCCAATTTAGGTTCCATCCACACTAACCAGTGAGCATGTCTCCGAAATGTATGTGCCGTAACTTCCCCATCTGTAAAATGAGGATATAGTAACTGCCTTCTTATGGGGCTATAAAGATAAAATATGGAAACAAATATGAGAAATTATGAATACTATATGGCGCAGTGGTTAAGAGCTCAGGTGCTAATCAAAAGGTGGGCAGTTTGAA
>NW_004443999.1:5696195-5735637 GCF_000243295.1 Trichechus manatus latirostris
GAATCCAAATTCTGCACTAAAAATGGGGAAAAAATATTGTAGAGGCCATTCTGGTTTTAGTTAAGGTATAAGCAGCAGAAACAGGAAGAAAAATATGTAAGCATAGCTTATGAGCTGCTACATTAGAAACAAAATGAATGCAATCCTATTATGATAAGGAAGAAAATCATAATACAACCAAACCTTAAAAATTAGTTTTCTTATTCTTCTCATTGTATGTAAATCCTACTAGATCAATTGAGAAAAGTGGCAATAAAATATATTTGTCTTGCAGGCAAATTCTAAAAGAGATAGCAAAACCATCTCCCTTTTGCTAAAGGCACACACTAATTGAAGCAGAAGTAAAATGTGGAATACAAAAGAGATAAAAATACAAAGTTATGCCTTGGTCCAATTAGTACGTAGAGAGTTAAACAAATTATCAGTTCAAGGCATTCTACAAGTTTCAGCATTAAAAATCAGAAGTAAAATGGCTATAAAATAACATGCACCTGGTCTTGGTAGAGGAATCTACAGCAATTTCAAGAAAGTAATATTTTACATCTGGAAATTGTCCAATAACAAATGGGAACAAACCAGTAAATCCATAAAAGGATCTTAGTAAAGCTTTTATTTTTTAAAAAAGGTGTTTCTACTTTTTCAATCTAAGGTATATGCTACATAAAACTACGTATTTTTAGCAGACTAATCTGGCCCCTATGTAAAATAACTAAAGTTGCATTACTTTTCACTATTCACGTTTCAGATACTGCCTATACCTCAAAAGTATAGAAGTCTCATTAGTCAAAAGACATATCAATACTAATATTTTGTAATTTTTTTTAATCATGATCTCTGAAGACCACAGAGAACACTTAAACTATTTAATAAGTCAATCCCACCCCATTGGGAAGTACAGCAAAAATTACTCTTAAAAATTCTAGAAACTTAATCCTTCTAATATTAAAAAATGTGTCTGTATTTAACACAGTAAAGGGGGGCAAAGGACGGGAGTCACAGTGTACTCTTTAAACTTCTTTTCAGCTTCAGGCCATAAAACCATAGCTTTATAGGAACAAATCTATAAAAGAACAGAATTATGGTTAATATAATTACAGTAACCTAGTGCCACCCTAAACAGGTAAAGGCTTTTAAAAAGCAGTAAATCTGCAAAAGCATAATAGCAATCAACACAAAGAATTATTCAGAAAATACAAACTTTATCATTATTAAAATGCTGCTCCAACATATAAGACATCATGACAGTTTATCATATCCAAATCATATTACTGGAATCACAAAACAGATTTCCAAAGACTGAGGTATAAAACAATAAATATTTTTTTAAATTTCTGGGCAGTCTACATTTTGAGTTTCACTGCTGGTACAATTAAAAAAAACTGGACAAAGAACATTCCTTCTTTGTGTCTCCTATCATACTTTTAAATGTACTTTCAGTTTTTCACTTGAAGGCCTTTAAGAAAAAACAAAGTATTATGATATCAATATTTGCAAAAACTGAAAACAAGCCACCTGCCATTTTGGTCACTCCACCTTCCTTTCTCAAATACCTCCTTCCTCTTTTGCGTAACTTTGTGAATTAGGCACTGTTAATAATACCAGTTGCGATCGACTCGATTCTGACTCATGGCAACCCCATGTGTGTCAGAGTAGAACTGTGCTCCATAGGGTTTTCCATGGCTGATTTTTTTTTTTTAAAGTAGATCTCCAGGCCTTTCTTCCTAGGCTCCTCTGGGTGGACTTGAACCACCAACCTTTCATTTAGCCGCCGAGCCTGTTAACCATTTATAGCACACCGCTGTTAACAATAGGAGATTATTACTTCCATAAAATTGGTAAAGAAGAAAGAAAAAATGTGTATATGCATGTATGTGTGTATGTGTATGTTAAGGAGTCGGGGGACCACGTTAGTTGCAGGGGTCAAGGATTTTAGGAATTTTTGTTAAATTGATAATTCAGAAGCTACTGGTGGAGGGGCTTATGATTTGCAAACAGGTTATATTGCAGTGTAGGCTTCTCCTGTGAAAGCAACCTTCCCCTCCCACGGTGCTATGATAATTTCGCAGCCAGTAGAGCTAAACAGGTTTTTAATGCAACCAACACCAAAACCCAATGCCGTCGAGTTGATACCGACTCCTAGCGACCCTATAGGAGAGAGTAGAAGAGCCTTATAGAGTTTCCAAGGCTGTAATCTTTATGGAAGCAGACTGCCACACCTTTTTCCCGCAAAGCAACTGGTGGGTTTGAACTGCAACCTTTCAGTTAACAGCCGATTGCTTAACCACTGTACCATCACAGAAATCCGCTGCTCCATAGTAGTGAGTTATTTGGGTAAAATGGTTATCCTGATGGCGGGGCCCTCATTTGCTAGCTAGTCTGGATTTATAGTACATACATATGTGTTTAGTTCAAATCAAGACAAAAAAGGCAAAGGTGTTAAGAATGATTGTGTTGCTACCAGCTCATTTGATTTGCATTACTGGTAAATGAGTGTGCTATCATTTCCCTCTGCTTTGCCTCACAGATGTCTACAATAAAATCATTGTGAAGCGCATTCTTGAGGGTTTCTCAGCTCAGGCACAATTGTAATATTAGAACATAGTTCTAAAAGTATAATCCACCAGTCCCCCCAGAAGACAATTTAATAAAATAAGTCCTGATAATGCTCCTAAGCATACTTCTCAATGGTTAGTTATATTTTTCCTATTCAACAGGACTATGATCCTTCAAGACTATCTTTTAAAATGGATTAACATTTATCTTTACTATTTGAATATATTTAAAACATATTCTAACAAAGAAGTCTGAATAATACCATAGTTGGGGCCTGAGCCAGGAAGCTACAAAGTAGAAACATTTTAAAGGATTTCTGTGAAAGGGACCCAAGATTAGGACCCAACTGTCCTGAGTTGCCCAGGACTGAGAGGTTTCCCTGGATGCAAAACTTTTAGTGTTGTTCATCCTGCTTATACATCAGTACATACAAAAATTCAAAGTGAAGCAATAGAGCAATTACAGCAAAGTTGGATATATCTAACTTTTTAAGACATATCTCCACAGTGATCCTTCAAAAAACAGCAGATACAGTTTTCTGTATCTTCTCCAGATGGTAATACCTTGATCAGAAGATTACAGGAAGATTTCATATATTAAAATGAAAAGAATGAAAGCTCAGTTTTTCTGACTGTATCCTTCGAGGCGCAAGAATCCTTTTCCTACTATATTCAAAAAGGAAAACAAATATCCACAGCTTAAAAATGAGAGGGAACTTCTAGTTTCAGCAATATGGTGGCTAAGCTAATGACATACCTTCTCAAAAAAAATCCTGGATAAAACATGCCAAAAATGGGGGGTGGGGGGACTTAAATACTTAGCCAAACACAAAAGAAATGAAATGCCCAGAGGGAATTCACAGCCAGAGTGGAAAACACATAATTAGAAACATTAGAAGATCTACAGGCCCGAGCAATAGGGGCTGGAGTTTTAATGCCCACAGTGGGACAGGTCATAAGACCTCTTCACAAAGCCAGGGATCTGGGAAGGCTACTGGCTCCATGTCACTGATTCAGGGCAGTGGCAAGGAAACATGGCTCTCTCTGCCAAGGGTTCTGGTGGACAAAGCAAAATTTGCCTATGAGTAATCAAACCTCTGAAAATTTTCCATGTGAGCTTAATTACAGAATCTGAATTTATATCATCTGCATAGTTTGGTATAGGAGGAGGGAATGTAATGCGTGCCTAATTGCCTCCATGAACAACTGCCTCATCTGCCACAAGACCAGAAGAACAGGATGGTACCTAGCTACCACAACTGAACATTTTGATCAAGATTCGATCAAAGAACCCTGATCAAAAGGGGATAACATGTGGAACAGAATTCCAAATTCTCATGGAATCCAGACTTTATGAAGTATTGAGGCTAGATGAACCCCTGAGACTGATGCCTTGAGATAATCTTTAAATCTTAAACCTTAAATGAAAACTATCCCCTGAAGTTTTCTTTAAACCAAATAAGTTAGTTTATTTAATAAACAGTGTTCATGTTAATGAGGGAAGAACCATTCAGAAAGGGAGGGTGAGGATGACTGCACAACTTGAAGAACGTAATCAATATCATTGAATTGTACATGTCAAAATTTCTGAACTGGTTTATGTTTTGCTGTACGTACTTTCAACAATTAAAAAAGAAAGAGTTAACCATATTTTCCAAGGATTTAGAAAAACCACTTACTACTACATTTCTGCAACAAGTTAGAGAAACTCCTTGCATATGAATTTACTATTCTTCACGCACACAGGGAGTGATCTAGAGAAGTCACCAAATACTACGTCCCTATTCCACAAGAATTAAGACTGAGACAAAGAAAAATCTCACAAGTAAGAAAGCAAAAGGTAAACTTTCTCTTTTACAGACATCAACTTTATCAATAAATCAGTGGTTTTGATCTTTCAAGATTTCTTCCATGTCCAAAGGGCTTCATTCGACCTTTTTACTTCAAAGATTTAATCACTGACTATCCCTTTGAAAGATTAAATATGTCCCATATTCATTTTGTTTGAATTATTTTATTTAACAGGGAAATATAATACAGCAAGACAACAAATATATTTTAAGAATAAGACCACTACCATTGCTGACAAATTGTGTGTGTGTATGTGTGTTTGTAAAATGTTATCTCTCTTATACAGGAAATTCCATGATATGCTATCTGAAGACCACTGAATTAGAAAACGCTACCATGTGAGTAATAATGGCAATGAAAACAGCCCCCCCTTGCCTTCTGTGACCATACAGAAAGAGAAATTCCTGTTAAATGCTCTTTTCTCTATTTCATTATACACATTATTATCCTTAACATTGTTTAAACTTTGTATGACATTTTACATTGCAAACTGAATTTTTAACGTAGTAATCACAATTTTGGAAAGATTCCTTTTTTTCACTATTCGTGTTATCCTATTTCAGCTAATTTGATCAAAATCACTATAAATTAGAGAAGCACAATCATTTTGATGTGGCAGACACAAAATATTTAAAATCACAGACACCTGTAAGTACTCCCTGTAAGGTTAAGAATTTCTTACCCTGTATCTGAATTAGAAATTCTCAACAGTATTGGACTCCCTTTTCTTAATAAAAATAACTTTAATGGTACCACATAAGATTTTGGCCACACTATTAAATTTGTCCTTTAAACTCTTATACATGCATATTTTAAGAATAATTTCTCAGCTACAAATCAGCTACCAAACGGACTCTTTCAAAGTAAGCAGTTACATCGTTTACAATAAAAATCTGGTTATAAAAGATAAAGAAAGACAAGCTTATGTACCAGCACCTCTACTACAAAACTAATAATATCTTCACTTAGAAAATAATGCAACTGCAAAATATTCATCTGCTGATTGGATCAAGATGGATCGTAACACGTTCATCCCTGATTATGGAGCCACACTCATCCCTTCTGTACTTATTTATCTCTTCAGCTGATTCAACATGTCAATGGAAGAGAGAATATGGTATTATTCAGCATAGTTAGAAAAACCATTAGTTAACAATGCTCATCAACCATCCGTCAGTCAGCCAGTCATAGTGTGGTGGCCTGCATATTGCTATGGTGCTGGAAGCATCAGCAGGGTCACCCATGGTGGACAGGTTTCAGCAGAGTTTCCAGACTAAGACACACTAGGGAGACAGGCCTGGCAAGCTACTTCTGAAAATTACACAATGAAAACCCTATGGATCACAACAGAATATTGTCCCCTAGGTTGAAAGGCACTCAAAATATACAGCAGCCACAACAATGAACTCGGACATACTAAAAACTGTGAATATGGGGCAGGACCAGGCACCATTTTATCCCGTTTTACATGAAGTTGCCATGAGTCAGAGTCAACCCAACAGCAACTAACAACAACAATGCTCATATATTTTCACCTACACCTAAGACTAAAACCACCAGTAATCGAGATTTATAGTTAACATCAAGGAGCCCTGGTGGCACAATGGTTAAGCATTTGGCTGCTAACTGAAAGACTGGCAATACAAACCCACCCAGAGACTCCTCAGGAGAAAGACCTGGAATCTGCTCCTATAAAGATAACAACCTAGAAAACCCTATGAGGCAGTTCTAGTTTCTCATGGAGTTGCTATGAGTCGAAATCAACTCAACAGCAC
Organism: Trichechus manatus latirostris; assembly: GCF_000243295.1. Lineage (NCBI taxonomy): Eukaryota > Metazoa > Chordata > Mammalia > Sirenia > Trichechidae > Trichechus > Trichechus manatus. The sequence continues at coordinate 5,702,374 of NW_004443999.1, forward strand.
CTAACAACAACATATTTAACAGCACAGCACCAATGAAAAAAATCTGAACATAACTACTATATGTTTTGATAGCAAGTAGGAGCTTCTGTGAGATTTTATGTTTGAACATGAAGGAAGAGTTAGTAAATCCAGGATTTGCGCATATCTATTCTATCTTTAAGGACTAAAGTGTGCCTGACCCAAATCATGGTGTTTTCAATCACCTCATATGCATATGAAAGCTGGAGAATGAATAAGGAAGACAGAAAAAAAACTGATGCCTTTGAATTACGGTGTTGGTGAAGAATACTGAATATACCGTGGACTTCCAGAAGAACAAATAAATCTGTCTTGGAAGAAGTACAGCTAGAATGCTCACTAGAAGCAAGGATGGCCCAAGACTTCATCTCACATACTTTGGACATGTTATCAGAGGGACCAGTCCCTGGAGAAGGACATCATGCTTGGTAAGTAGAGGGTCAGCAAAAAGAGGAAGACCCTCAACGAGATGGACTGACACAGTGGCTGCAACAATGGGCTCAAACGTAACAACGATTGTGAGGATGGCGCAGGACCGGGCAGTGTTTCCTTCCGTTGTACAGAGGGTCACTATGAGCCACGATCGACTCAACAGCACCTAACAACATCTATGTGAATATGTGAAAATTTGAGCTGAAATTTTGAACATAGGAATGTAGGATTTTATATTATTCATTACTTCAAGAGACTTAATGAAGAAATAAGTAAAGTCTGTGAAAACGGAAGCAAAGTGAAATTGCTTTGTTTCTATGAGTTTCCATGAGTCTAGTTTCTATAACTGCTATCATCTGAATGCTGAATACGAATAGAGTCAAATACCCAAGTAGAATCTTCAAAATTAATTTGCTTGACTCTTACTTGAAACACAGATCTCCTTCATAGTTCCAGCAGGTTGCATTAATATAATTTCTGTATTTTACATATTTGGAAGTAACATCCCCTGCACTTCATCTGCGGAGCCCTGGTGGCACAGTGATTAAGAGTTACAGCTGCTAACCAAAAGATCGGCAGTTCGAATCCACCAGCCATTCCTTGGAAACCCTATGGAGCAGTTCTACTATGCCCCCATAGGGTCACTATGAGTCAGAATCGACTCAACGACAACGGGTTTTTATGAGCACTTCATTTGCAGATTTAAGAAAAAGTATCTGCAAACTATTATCCAATATATACTGTAAAAGAGATACAAATAAGTGTGGTGGTAGTCAACCAAGAAGATATGATTCATATTTATCTAATGGATAAAAAAAAAATCACAAAATATTTTATCAGTAATAACATCTTTTTACAGAGACACATCCAAAAACCAAAGAATATTTGCTTTTGATTTAATTTTCAAATCCTTTACTCTCCTACAGACAGAGCAGGAGCCCTCTTGGCACAGGTGTTAAACGCTCGGCTGCTAATCAAAAGGTCGGTGGTTCAAACTTACCCAGTGGCTCCCTGGGAGAGAGATGTGCCAGTCTGCTCCTGTAAAGATTACAGCCTTGGAAAGCCTATGGGGCAGTTCTACTCTGTCCTATAGGGTTGCTATGAGTTGGAATCGACTTGATGGCAATGGGAGACCAGAGTGATGACCAACACACACACACAATTTGTCACAACAGTATTGTTATCGTGTCAACACTAATTAAACACAGTTTTATATATTTATGAAGGCAAATCCAATGGAAAACGCATGATACTTTTACCAACCCTATCACCATTTTAATCACATTTTACAGAAGCTAGTTTTAATCTGTAAAGTACAATTTAGAGAAACTCAAAAGACGTAATTTTGAATTCACAGGTGCAATTAAAGACTTAATTAAATACAACTTAAAAACTCTTAAGTAATGGTCAGCTGTGAGCGCACTATTTGGCAGCTGGTGCTACTTAAAAATACAATGAAACGTGAGAGCAGGAATTGGAAAGACTGCCTTGTTCTTCTGGGTCTTGTAAGTTTGCTGCCTTTGACAGGGCACAGTGTTACCACTTTTCTACCACTCTTTTATTTTGTAAAATATTTGAGTTTTCCTTCTCTGATAGGTTTCCACCTTACACAAACAGGTTCAAGCTTTCTCAGGTTTTACCGTAAAATCTCCCAGCTACTCCTCACTTCCTGCGTGCCAAGCACTAAGAAAAGAGGTTTACACATTTTTTCTCATTTAAAGCTCCCAGTGACCTGACTGTTGCCATTTTACTGAGGTTCAAATAAGTTAAACTCTTTCAGACACACCCATTAGTTGTTAGGTGCCCTTGAGTCAATTCCAACTTAAGCAACCATCTATGACTGAGTAGAACTGCCTCAAAGGGTTTTCTAAGTTGTCATCTTTGTGGGAGCAGATCACCAGGTCTTTCTCCCAAAGAGCTGTTGTGCGGGTTCGGATCCCCAATCTTTTGGTTAGCAGCCCAGTGCTTAACTGTTGCTCTGGCAGGGCTCTTTCATTCTCAATTAAAGGAGGTAAAATGAGCAGCTCTGGGACAACAGAGTAATACAGGGAAAAGGGTGTGAATTCTGATGTCAGATAATCTAGGTCTGTGCACCAGGTCCTAATTAGCAGCTATGTACCAGCTATGTACCTTGAGGCAAGTTACTTAAATTCGCTGAGCCTCATTCTTCTCAGATGTAAAATGGAGATAATGTTATCTACAAGGTTGGGGGGTAGGATTAACTGAGATAATATAAGGCCTGGTCTAATGCCTAGTAGTAGCAAATGCTCAACAAAGATAAAGTTTCCCTTTATCTTCCCCAACAAAAATGTCCTTTGACAATATACCATGAAAGTAAAATGCTCTCTTTTTCGAGCAGAAAGCAGAAGAAATCAGCCACAGTCTGCATTCATCAAACTTGTCAAGCTGTTTGTTCTACGTCCATTATTCTTTTTCATTATATTTGAGGCACTTAAAATAATCTCCCAGTGATTTATTCTCCTTTTAACTAGATGCAGTAATTAGAATATCTTTTATGATACGGAAGAGTTTTCATTTCAGTCAAGGTGTGACTGTTTTAGAAAGCCACCGATCACTGAAGAATATTACAACCCAGAAACTAACTGCTTTTACTCTCATCTCGAATAGAAGCACAAACACAAAATGTAGAGGCTACATAGTGCATTTCTATAGCTGAAAGATGAAGACTCTCAAGCATGCATGAGCCAATAATTCCCAAAATACACTTCATGAACTGAAAAACGGATATGTATGTTACCATGGCATTCAGCAAAATTAATACATCTTGAGATTTGGATTATACATGGGGAAAAAAGTCTAGTAAGTTTCTTTTTTCCATCCCATAATGCTGGCATAAAACCATCGGGGGAAAAAAAAAAAAGCAGCCCAATATATCATCCCCAGAAGAAAAAATGAGGGACTGCAAAAAGTTCATTATCTACGGTACTCAGGATTCAAAGTAAATGTGGAGATTATTATTATTACTTGTCAAGTGGAGCCTTGCTTTTACAGTTTTGTTGAATATGCTAAGTGCACTTACTATCAAGATTTCAGTACTGGCTCTGTCATTAGCTACCTGGGTAACTTTGAGGAAGTAATTTAATTTCTCTGGGATTCAATTTCCTCAGTTGTAAAAAAGATAACTTCAGTGACTAATATTTATTAAGCACTGCCTCAGTGCAAAAACTGTTTTAAGTACTCCATGTGTGTTTATTCCTTCATTGAATCCTCACTACATACGAGGAAGCTAAGTGGTTATTATTGTCATCCCATTTCAGAGGAAAAGAGAATGAGTCATAGGGAGGTTAAATAACTCACTCTAGAGCTGGCCTCCCCTGATCCTAAGGATTTTGTTAAACCGCCTTCCCAATGTGAGGCGTAGATAAGATCATTTCTAATGTCCTTCAAGGGGCTAAAACCCCAAGATTCCACACACTTCTTTTGGTTTTAATTCTTACTTCTACTAGTTATCCATTTGTTTACCTCCCTAATCTGACTGTAAGTTTCTTAGGGTCAGATACCAAGTATTATACATTTTTATGCACACCTACCACCAATGAAAAGAGGCCTAGTGGTACAATAGTTAAGCACTCAGCTGCTAACCCAAAGCTCGGTGGTTCGAACTCAACAGCGACTCTGTGGGAAAAAAGACCTGGCGATCTGTTCCTGTAGATTACAGCGTAGGAACCCCTATGGGGCAGTTCTACTCTGTCATATAAGGTCGCTATGAGTCAGAATTTGAATTGTGGTGTTCGTGAAGAATACTGAATATACCATGACTGCCAAAAGAACAAATAAATCTGTCTTGGGAGAAGTACAGTCAAAATGCTCCTTGGAAAAAAGGATGGCGAGACTACATCTTACATACTTTGGACATGTTATCAGGAGGAATCAGTCCCTGGAGAAGGACATCTTGCCTGGTAAAATAGAGGGTCAACGAAAAAGAGAAAGACCCTCAATGAGATGGACTGACACAGTGGCTGCAACAATGGGCTCAAGCACAACAACAATTGCAAGGATGGTGCAGGACCCGGCAGTGTTTTGTTCTGTAGTACACAGGGTCGCTATGAGTCAGAACCGACTCGACGGCACTTAACATGAGTCAGAACTGACTCGACAGCACACAACAACACCATCACCACCGATGAGGACCAAATTCTGAGAGTATGTAATAAATATACTTGATGCTTTGTTGGTAAATTCCTAAAGGCAGTAGCCTACCCCTCATGAGGACCTATGTTGCTCTGGGGTCCATAAAGTAACATTCAAGAGTATCAGCAGACACATCTATTAGCCAACCTAAAGGACTGGAGTAAGCAAGTAAAAAATGGCAAGATCATAGTGGTAATGGCTGCACAACATGGTAAATGTAATAAATGTCACTGAACTGTAAACTTAAAAATGGTTAAAATGGTGTTATGGATTGAACTGGGTCTCCTAGAAATATATGTTGTCAATCCTAACCTCTATGCCTGTGGTTATAATCCCATTTGGGAATGGGTTGTCCCTGTTATAAGACAGGATTAGTGTAGGGTATGTCTTCAGTCAATCCCTTTTAAGATATAAAAGAGATTAAACAAGCATGCGAGAAGCAAAGACAGAAGAGAGATGCCAAGACACATGAAGACTGCCCAGGAGCAGAAGCTCTGAAGAGACAAGGACCTTCCTCCAGAGCCAACAGAAAGAGAAGGCCTTCCCCTAGAGCTGGCATCCTGAATTCGGATTTCTAGGCACCTAAACTGTGAGAAAATAAATTTGTTTGTTAAAGCCACCCACTTCTGTTACGGCAGCACTAGATAACTAGGACAAATGGCAAATGTTTTGTTATATATAATTTACCACAATATAAAAAAAGACGAAATCAGCACACAGAGAACTGATACAAGCGTTTTCTGGATAACATCTGAAAGTAAGAGTATTTCTAAAGAACTTCCACTGGAAGTAAATTAAATGCCTACTTGTAGGTATACATCACGCACAGCCAAGTATTATCTGGAGGTGTGCACGTGATATATTGTTAGAGAGGAAACAGAGTCGTGATTACGAGCAAGGGCTGTAGAACCAAACTGCTCAGGTTTAAATTCTGGCTCAGCCAATGAAGAACCCCAAAACTTTCAAACAGTGACTTAGCCTATGTGTGCCTCAGTTTCCTCATCTATAAAACAAGGACAATAATAGCTTCTACCTCACAAAATGGTTGTGAAGATTAAATGAGTTACTGTATGGGAATGTGCTTAGAATTGTGTCTTTCACATAGCAAGTGCCACCTAAGTATTAACTATTATAAATATTGTGTGTATGTATGTATGTATACTGACAATTCTTCTTAACATTAGTACATGTACACTTTTGCTAAGCATTTACAAAAGTTTTGTTTCTAGTCAAGCAACAGATGCCAATAAAATGAACATTCTGATCAAAGATTCTATAGAAAAATCCTTATCAAAACGGGTAAATGCAGAACAGAATTTCAAATTCTCATGGACTCCAGAATTTCTGGAGCCATGGAGGCTGGATTAACCCTTGAAACTACTGCCCTGAGATAATGTTTAAATCTTAAACCAAAAATATCCCTTAAAGTCTTCTTAAAACCAAACAATAGTTTAGCTTAACTAGTACAAAACGTCTGCCTTGAGCATTGTGCTCTTAAGAACTATCTATATGGGATCAAACTGACAACAGCAACTGGAAAGACTAGAAAGGAACACGAAGGGGCAATGAGTTTATGTTAACGAGGAAGAACAACTCAGAAAAGGAGGGTGAAGAGTGGTTGCACAATTCGAAGAATGTAATGAATGTCACTGAATTGTACACGCAGAAACTGTTAAATTGGTATATGTTTTGCTGTGTATACGCTCAACAACAATAAGTAAATATAATTTTTAATAAAATGAACCTCTGCTGTTAAATTCAGTGCTGAGTTATCTCATTCACTTTTTCATTCATCCACTCAATGAATAATATTTAAATAACTTCTCTGTGCTAGACAATATGACAGGAATGAGGGACAGACCATGATTAAGAGATAGGTGGTCCCTGCCCCTAAGGACCTACGCTACAGCAAGCAAGACAAGACTTTAAAAATAATTTCACCCACAATTTTTTTTTTTTCCCCCATAACTTAAGAGTTCTGTTTAAGGCTACAGATAATTTGCTATCAATTTGTGTTGGATTTTTAAATCCAAAGTAACTTCCTATATACAAAGATATTTGATTTTTTAAAATGTAGATTTAAAAACAAGAATAACTATGAATTAATATTTAAAAGCAAAAATGAGTCATGATGAGCAGTTCCAACAAACAAGTCTATTTTTTGCTATATTTACAAAATTAGTGACAACCAATGTTTACAAAGATAATGTCTTCATTTTAAATGTTAACAATAATAATGACAGTGACTAGTAAGCAAGAATAAGTTGTGGCAAATTATATTACTATCTATTTTTCAATAATAGGAAGTAGCCAGGAGAAAGCATAAGCAGGAATGAAGTCTAACTTTTGAGAATCTACAAAGAAGTCCCCAAAATTAACCAGATGCACAGCATGTTCCTATGATCAAGTATCAGCAACCAAAAGTAGGTGAGAAAAATAATAAATTTTCAGCTTTGAAGGCTGCAATAATATCACTATTATAATTCATCCCAATATATCAACACAGGCTTTACATTAACAGCCTTACTTTCAAAAATAGACACAGCACCACCATAACATTTCGTACTTTCAGTGTTTGGAAAGAATGTCAGGGAAAGCACCCAGCAAGTGTTTCCATCAATCAGAGTAAGTGAAGAGGGGGAAAAACGGAGAAAAAGAAAGAAGCAGGGAGAGAAAACCACAGATCCTGCCTTGTGTGGGGCTGAGGGAGGGTTGTATTCCAGGCTCCTGGGGGGACATTCTCCAAAGTTCCTCGCTGATTCCAAAGAGATTCCAAACAGCTGTTGAGTTGCTAGTACTTTATACCAGACGGAGCTTTACTACAATCCACTTCAGATCAGACTTTTTTACAGTTGTTAAACTTCAAACACCTTACTTGCTAAAGCAAGGCAGGCTGTACTCCCATCTCAAAATGTACTTCAATTTAATGGCACTTTTCCTACATCCAACGTATCTTTTTAAAATATGATGGTATGAAATAATACTCCATGACAGAATTCCTAAAAGGCCATGGCTGCATTGGTTTTAAAACTGTATTATGAATTATTCCGTGAGTACAATTTCTGTCAAACCAATAACCATGCTTATATTTACAATAAAACACCGATAGGTTAGACTGAATTGGCCACTGATTTGACAAAATTTATTACAATTTCGAGTTGTTTTGACATCGTATAGCTCTACATAGTCAGTATATAACTCTATAGCTAGTAAGCTACAATTGCCATTGGTAACTATACCGACTGGGTGAAGAATTTAAGGATTATAAAAGCGCCTAAGAAGAGCATTAAAAAAAAAAAAAAAAACAGGTGCAAGTTTCCCTAACAAAGCCTTGTCTAAACGTACATTTTCTAAGACATCTGTAGTGGGTAGTATTTCCTAGGCCATATTTTTGATGCATTATTTGAAAGGGCTGTGAGAAAACTTTTGCCCGGTGAAATTCAACTTAGCCAAGAGTCTGAAAAGCAATGCTATAAACCCCTCACTGTGTGACCTTCCACCCTTGTCCCAGACCTTCACAGAAAACAAACTGCCATTTATGCAGTGAATTGGTGATGTATAAAAACAAGGACGAGGGCACAAAATAAGAACTCTGTTTTATCAACTTAGGCCAGAATTTAAATTCCCATCAAATGTGGCAGCACTTGTATTCTTCGCCATGGAACCACAGGGCTGAAAGAGGTTTTGTGACTTCACCAGCCCTACTCCCCATTTCAAGAACTGGGCTATGTTCTGTATATTCAGATGACCCTTTCACTTTGCAAGCTGACCAAGTCTGAGCAATGCATAAAAATGTGAATATATAAAACTTAGGGTAAGATTTAAATCCCAATTTCTTTTTACTTTTTAATTTTATTGTGGTAAAAATATATATCAAAACATTTACCATTTTAACCATTTTTAAGTATACAATTCAGTGACATTAGTTGCATTCACCACGTTGTCCAACCATCACCACTACCCGTTTTCAAACGATTTTCATCACCCTAAACAGAAACTGAAAAAAACCAAACCAGACCCATTGCCTTCAAGTCAATTTTGACTCACAGTGATCCTGTAGGACAGAGTAGAACTGCCCCATAGGACTTCCAAGGCTGTAATCTTTACAGAAGCAGACTGCCACATCTTTTTCCCATGGAGCAACTGGTGGATTCGAACCGCTGATCTTTCGGTTAGCAGCCAAGCGCTTAACCACTGCACCACCAGGGCCCCTAAACAAAAACTCAGTAACCCTTAAGTAATAACTCCCCACCCCACTACACCCCCACCCTAGACCCTGGTAACTACAAATAAACTTTTGTCTCTATGCATTTGCCTTGGATCCCAATTTCTTGAAATGTGTGAAACGATTTACTGGACATATTGTCTTAGTTTATTTTAATCATTAACATGTGGATTTATTGTTTTGTTTCCATACAATTCTGAAAGGGAATCCCAGGGAGGAATCACGCTCCATCTAGGTGGTAATCATCGTTTAGGTGGTAATCTTCGAGCTGTGGTCAGCAACTGAAATGACTTGTAAAATAATTAAATTCTGTAGCTGCAGAGGGATCCTGCCCAAGAGTGGAGTCAGAATAATTTATTCTTCTGGCTCTTGGTGGCATGCTAGCATAGGCTGAATAAATTTTGACCCTGAATGCTTACACTACCCCTGATTCTGATTGCTCTTACTAATCTCAAAAATATATATATACATATATATGTGTGTGTATATATTTTTTTTAACTCAATCTAAAACTACTTAACTACTTGTGAAACTATCTTCTACCTCATGCAATAAATGATTAGCTGACTCCTGGCCCAAGGACACTTTCAAAACCAAGAACCAGAATCAGAGACTAATGGAGTCCAATAAATCATGCAGTTTTCTAACATGACCAATACAATAAATGTGGATACAACTCCTGGATCCAGAAGTGAATACTAGCCACTGAGGAGCCACCACTCTTGGAACTTTTAACCTGAAGCACCTGCTGACTTACAAATTCTCCAAGGTACACATCTAGAGCCTCCTAGAACTTTCACTCTATCTTCTCTTAGATGCACATCAGGTGAACGACTCTTTTCTAATTTGTGTTTCTAAACGTGTACAAAATGAAATCAGTTAAATGCCACTTTTCTCTTACATAGTAGCAACCAAATTGGTTGCTATTTTATCTAACTTCAATATTTAAAAACTTGTGTTTCTGGACTCCTCAAAGATATTTAGTATAACATGGGTCCCTTCACCATCCAAGCACTATTTATTCTAATTTCTGACCCGTTATTTCGCCTCCAACGGTATGTTCCTCTTTTCCCTCGCTGTTGATTAGGATCACACGACTTGGTGGTAGTATATTACCAAGCTGCAGTTAATTTAGTAGGTACAAATATTTAAGTTACAGCATCTTCATTTGGTAAAATTACACGGGCCAGAAATTTGGTCTTGTGTATATGTAGTAAAGCGCCTTGTATACTGACTATATAAATAATGAAAATTAAATTACAGGATTTTAGGGACACATTCCAAACAATCCATTTTACTGCCAACTACACTGGGCGCATGACCAGCTGTGGAGAAAAGCACGTCCCCCTCCTCTTAAATCTTTATGTAACCCTTTTCATTGATTCTGATAATAACGGATTGAATGGGGCAACCATTACGCCCAACCTTCTAAAATATCTGCATCAAAATCATTATGCTTATCCAAAAAAAATCTCTTTAATGTTTAGTGCTGCATGGTTCTGAACAAAATATCCATTCTCTCCCCACTTCAATGTGATCAAAAGGCCAATGCCAAAAACATCTTTCTTATGTGTTACTCTTTCAAAAAGGAGCCCTAGTGGTGAAACGGTTAAGCGCTCAGCGGCTAACTGAAAGGTTGGCAGTTTGCACCCACCCAGCAGCTCCACAGGAGAAAGACCTGGCAATCTGCTCTGATAAAGATCACAGCCTAGAAAAACCTATGGGGCAGTTCTACTCAGTCACACAGGGTCACTATGAGTCGAAAATTGACTCGATGACACCTAACAATAACAACACTCTTTCAAACACCTCAAACATTATTCTCCCACTCCACAGTGTGGCTCATAGAACCCATTCTAGATAACATTTTTAGTGCTTTCTACATGCGGCACTGCGGTCAGTACTCAACATGGATTAATTTACTTACTCCTCACAAATCCATGAAGTAGACACTATTACTCTCGCCATTTTACAGATGAGCAAACTGAAACTCAGAGAGGTAGAGTAACTTTCCCAAGGTCACACAGCTGCTGACTGACAGAGTCAGGCTTCAAACCCTAGATGTTCTGACTCCAGAACATATCCTCTTAACTACCACACATCTCATGTCACAGTTCTCACGTTTCCCGTCTCCATGAGAAACTTCTGCCCACAGACTCTTCCTTCTGACTCTTTATTGCTTTTACTTGTGAGGTGTCTTTCACTGTCTCCCCTAAACACAAATTAACCTTGTACCTCAAACATTCCAAGTTACCTTCTTTGACTTATTTAAAATATACTTCAGAATATATCATCCCACTCAAAAGACTAAAGAGAAAAATCAGATGAAGGCAATCAGATTTAAAAGAAACAAAACAACAACAACAAAATCCTCCGGCTTCTACTTCTTTTGGTAAAACAGAAACACTGTTCTTTTCTATACTAAACTAAGTCCTGGAATGTTAGACTAAAAAAAAAGCCAAATGACAATCACCATTTTCCGTCATCTCTCAGCACACAAAGAAGTGAAATTCTACACTGTACTTCAACAATCTTACTGAGGGCTTTCCTATGTGCAAAGTACTACTCTACTTAGCTCTTTCAAACACAGTATTCCATTCAATCTTTGAGACTCCTTCTTTGCTTATTTCCATGTCCCCAATCAGCTTATAAGCTTCTCTAAGTCAGGAACTATTCGATGCCCATTTTTTTATTCCTTACGGAAACTAGCAGAGTGTCTTCCACTAGTTTCCATTCAGAAATGATAGTTAAAATTGAACTAAATTGAATTTTGGTTATATTTAAAGTAGCTTATGAATAAAATCAAGGTCAATAATATAAATAATTTAGGTTTAATCCTGACATTTATGACGTGGGAAAGACTTTATACCTATCTTAGAAAATCAGCTACTACAGTTCTTTGTCAGCCCCAAGATGAATTTACTGTAAAATAAATTACCAGCTTGTGACCAATTTTTCAAATGTTAAAGAGGCATTTATTGAATCATTTCATTCATACTACACTACCACCTTAAAGCACTGAGTTTTCCCAGTTAAGCAAAACAGGCTTTTTATCCCCAAGAAATGACCATGCCATAAAACACACCAGTGCCAAACCTGAAAACAATGCAGAAAAGAAACATACTGTACCAGGAATACTGTTTTTATACATCGCTCAATGGGCAAAACGCCACTCAGTGGGTGGCTGCACTTCAACTGACGTGTCCCACCGTCATCACAAACAGCTGCAGAACCCCTAAGACTGAACGGCAGCCTCCCCATTGAAGCTCATTTCAACCATTGTTACTCATAATATGATCTAAAGGAACATTTACAGGATCTCATAGAAAGTTTAAATGTTGTTTGATGAGAGTCATTAGATATTTCAATCAGAAATGAATGGCAAAGCAAGAGAAGCAATCACAGTACACCTAAAGTAGAGCACAAAACTTCTAGGGTAGTCTCTCTACTTGTTCGCTGCTCATATCTGTACTCACGTATACCACACTAAAGGAGCCCTGGTGATGCAGTGGTTAAGCGCCCGGCTGCTAACCGCCACGTTGTTGGATCGAACCCACCAGCTGCTCCACAGGCGAAAGATATGTCAGTCTGCTCCTGTGAAGATTACACCCTTGGAAACCCTATGAGGCAGTTCTACTCCATCCTATAAGGTCACTATGAGTTTAAGAGTCAACTCGACGACAATCGGTATACCACTCTAAGAACACAAATCACAGACAGGAGAAAATCATAGCTGTCTAGACCTGTTTTAGGTATACGTTTTAGCCCCCAAAGAATTTCCACTATTTCATAGCTCAAGAGAAGCTTTTCATGTGAAAAGCCATGGATCATTTTCAAAGGCATCTACAAAATTCCACATATGCCATCAACCAAAACGTGGATAATTTTTAAGAAAATAACATCATATATGGCAGTCACTTAATGTCTTCATTTGGTGGTTTTCTTACCTAGTCTTCGTCTGGGTAACAATGTTTGCTTCCAATAAACCATTAAGAGCAAGACTCTCACCATATTTGACACAAGAGAAGACAGAGCAACACAGAATGATGGATGACTGTGACTTCTGCAAATATACCTCTCAATACCAAGAGCATTGCTTTAAAACTGTGCTTTCCATCTAGGTATATGGGTGGGGTACCCTGGAATACATAGTGACACAGGATAAATATTAAACATCTTAAGCCTTCCTGAATTTCAACTTCATGGGTATTTTTTGGACCAGCATGCGCAAATAAATTTCAAACTTTGGATGGTAATTTTCAGCGAAGTCCCTAAGCTCCCTGTGTTTATTTATTTACTTTCTGCCTTTGATTTGGGTGGAAAAGTTTACAAAGCTCTACGGTGTATCCTGTACAGTCAATCAGTAAATATCAAGAATGAGTAGTATGGTACATTATAATATTCAAGGCTTTTGGTGTGGCAAAGCTAGTGGCTTCTCTAAGCATATTTAGAATATCAAAGATTTAAGATGTTTCAAAAGTGTAAGTCTTAAAGTAGGCCTTAAAGGATCTTCAAATTTATAACCTTAGACAATATCAAGCCCAATCCAATGGAATCCGATTTTTCCATTTAAGAGAGAAAGGTGATATTTGGAAGGAAGGGGGAAGGGAGGAAGGAAAAAAGGGAGAGAGAGGGAAGGAAAGGAAGGTCTTACCCCTAAAGCACATTAAAACCATATTCATTATTAAACAAATTTTTGAAAATACATATTTAAAGTAAAATTATAATCAGCTGGTAGTTATAACTGGACACCTGGTGGCGCAGTGGTTAAGAGCTAACCAAAAGGTCGGCAGTTCGAATCCCCCAGCCGCTCCTTGGAAACGCTACAGAGCAGTTCTAGTCTGTCCTATAGGATCCTTATGAGTTGGAATCGACTCAACTGCAGTGGGTACAGTAATTATAAAATTATCTAAACACAAAAGAAAAATATAAAGTAGCTCAGAATTTTTTTTCAAAGATTTACAGAACAGCTTTAAAGAGTAAAAGAAAACCAAACCAGCACAATATATTGAGAAGATAAAACCTTATTTCCACTTCAAAGGATTATAAACATACATTAAAATACTGTGGGTAATACCATTACATCCTGGGCTTAACTACCTCAATAAAATTTAGAAATATAATGTTTTACTCTTTTAATTTTAGTATGGAATAAGGTTGAGAGGAGAAAGCAGAGCATCTATTGGGGGAAGCAGGAAAATTTTAAAGAGGTAGATTACCAGTTTTATTAATAAAGAATACACACTTATTAACCTCTCTATCAATTCTTCCCTCATTACAGTCAGTGGAAAGAACAGCTTCTTCCTCTGTGATTCCATAGCATTTGAAATTCTTATATTTTTTACATCCTACCTTATATCACTACCACGCACAGTTGGCCTTAAATTAGGCAAGTGATTTATAAGACCTCTCTGAACATAATTTCTCATGTGTAAAACTGAAATAAACTACTTTTGAGGATCTAAAGAGATTAAAAATATATTTGTGAAAGGGTCATAAAAATCTTAACGTTAAGTAAAAACCGTGGTTATTTCCACATTCTTCTTTGAAGGCACTTGCATGACTCCAGGGGGCAGCATGCAGGGGTCTTGACATGACCTAGAATTTAAACATCTTTCCCAGGCCCCAGAACAGACCTTCACACATGTCTATTCCTAATAAAAATTTGTGAAGCCAAAATGAATTTGCTAATTTCACAGTAAAAGAAAAAAAACTAAAATACTAATACAAAACAGTTTAGATTAGTGATCAGCCAACAAAAAGCAGAGGGAGGGCTTGCCTATTAATACAAAAATCCGATGAGTGACAGGGATCAACAACAGGGCGTTTCTCTCCCTTTCTTTATTCAATTCAAAATACTTCGGCTTGATATCTTAACTGCAAGTAATTTTTTCCCCTGACGCATACTCATACTTCAATTATGCTTAAGTAATTCAGTAGGGAAAAGATGTTTTGAAGAGCTAGCCTCCTTTACATTTTCTTTGCAAAATTTTTTTGTCCTTTTACTGAACTTTAGAGGCAAGTGGCTGACTAAATCAATCAGTGTGTGTTCCTGAGTTAACCCCGATTTGTTAAAACTAGAAACCCAACTCACAAAACACACTCTGTAAAAATTTGAAAATCGCATCCTACAAATGCAGACAATGAGAATCCCGACACAAAAGCTGCCTATCCAGCCACTGAAAAGTCATCAGTTTGACTACCTGAGCTAAATGTGACTCTCCAACAGCCTGAGAAGTTTTCAAATTAATTTGGTCACTAGTGTATCCATACATATATCCAGGGCCCAAAACCCAGTAATTCAGTTTAGGAGGGTACAAATCAGAAACTGGTATTATTTTCAGAGTTTCAGATTTTGACTTTTATTTACGTAATTGAAAAATACTTGAGGTGGAGAAAGCTGATTTGATATTATTGGTGTTGCCGATTTACAAAAATTATGAACACAAACACACTATGTACATAATACATTCCCTTAATAACCTGCCTGCTGAATGTTTTATGCATATTGTGTGTGTTCTCATAAAATGTATGGTTATCCAATTCCTACTACTGCTAGAATTAAAGCTATAAAACTCTCAGTTAAAACTGAGGTAGAGAAAAGTCCCTAATCTTTCCTTCTCAATGTGTTATATCAAATGTCTTTTAGTAACTGCATTAGAAAGCAATTACAGCTTAATGGCTGTCTAAATCCATTATCAGTGTACATTTAGCCTTTCAATATTTAAAGATAATATTTAATTTGAGCAAATTAATGGACTGCCTGTGAGACCAAATACATCTATTTAGTCTTTCTGGTTTTCCATCAGTGATATTCCTCTTTAGAGACCAGGTCTTGTGACAAGAAGTCTGGAGAAAAAGGAGTTCTTTCGATTTGTAGTTTAAACAGATATTAACAAATGAGAGGCCAACCCAACCCCAAATGAGAAGTAATATCCTTATTAACTGCATGTGTCCTCTGCCATTAACAAAGCTGCTTTTAATTCTTTGCAGATTAATTTGTATCATTAATAGTTAAGTGAGCTTATATACCTTCAACTCTCAGTGTGATTTTTTTTTTTTCTAATTCCAAATTGTTTAATCTCTCTGACTTTAAAAGGATTGAGCAGTCTTCTGGAACAGCATTTTTTTCCACAATGCCTGTATTGCACATTCCCCAGTCAACATGAATAATAACGTTTCAGAATTATAACGATGGCTTTAGCAGCTCAGTTATATTTTAAGAAATTAGATTTATCAGAGAAAACATCACTTTAAAAAGAATGTAGCATAATTTCCCAATAGTATTATATTAATAAATTCAAATAAGATATTAAAATTACTGAATCAGCTTATTTCATTACTGTTATTCAATTCAGTGCAAGTCCATCAGCATCTACAAATCTGGAAAAATTAGAGAATTTTATTGACATCTTATTCATTTTTTTAAAAATTTTTTAGGAGGCTTGGTGGCGCAGTGGTTAAGTGTTCGGCTGCTAACCAAAAAGTCGGCAGTTCGAACCCACCAGCCACTCCTTGGAAACCCCTACAAGGCAGTTCTACTCTGTCCTATGGGGTTGCTATGAGTCGGAATCGACTCGACAGCAATGGGTTTGGTTTTGGTATTCATATTTGGAAAGGTTAGAATAATTCCAGTGTGAGTAAAGTACTTTAAGAATAATTTAAAATTCAGCTTGTCCTCATCACTTCCTTCTCACATTCCCAACTCTGTGCATGGAACAATCTCCTGTCCACTGCCCATCACCTAAAACAGCTCTGCAACTGTCCGCCATCTCTTAACAATGTATCCTCCATTCCAAAAGATCGATGGATCAACCAAACCACATCTGAATGCACAATTCCCGGCTTATTCCAACCATTTTCTTCCCTAGATTTTGTCAGCTCTTTGATTTTTAATATTGCTATATTACCCCAATCTATGCTTAAAAGCATTCAATGCGTTTTACCTGCTCCAAAACTAACTAAAAATACAAAAATACCTGCACTAATAGGAAGATAATGATGACTGCACTCCTGATTGCATTTATTTGTCATATTTTATAATTAAAATCCTGAACGAAACAACCCAAAATAGACTTCAAATGTTTATAACTGTCACCAAATTTTTTGTTTTATTTTTCAAAAAACTAAACATATTTAGAGAAAATACATTCATGTGACTCAAGAATTAAGATAATATAAAAAGTTATACATCTGAAAGCTTCATTCCCATCATGTGATTCATTGCTCCATCTCTGCCCTCCTCAGGTAACCACCCGTGTTTCTTGTGTTTGTGTGTTTACGTAAACACAATAAAATATGAATTTATATTCCTATTTTCCTTTTCTATACATAAAAGGTAAACTCCAATTTCTACACTATGTTCAATCTTAACTGTTACTTTAAACGGGAATATTGAACAATTATGTGAGTTTGTGGAAACCTGTATTTCCAAACAAAATGTAGAGGTTCCATATCAGGTACAGTAATATTAGTATTACTACCTTATATCTTCCAAATCTGAGTATGTAGGAGAACCTTCACTAGTCCAGCAAAAAAGTATGCCCGAAATGACTTAAAAAGTTTAAACTATGAAATATTTTAACTATAATTTTCCCATTTAAATCTTACTCTTTTCATCCAGAGATCACAAAAGCAGAAAGTAATCAAGTAATGATCATTAAAAAATAGATCTTCTTAGTAATATGTCTACACAATCAACAAAATAATCCAGAATTACCTACTCCGATACAAAATACAAGTATTTCTCAAAGAGAAAATTAACAACACTAGAGTCATATAACCTTAGCTTACAAAATGTATATGGCTAAGCTTGAAGGATGCCTTTTTTTCCCCCTAAGAAATTATTTAGGTCAATCAAAATGAAAATTAAATATTGACTCATTGAAAGCAAGGTTCACATTCCCAGAATTGGGACACTTGGTTGCCAACTTGACTCTTAATGGCAGGTAGGAAGAGACAAGGCTAAAGAAAAACCACAACTTTCTTTGAGAAAAAAGACTTGATTGAGTTAAATTCACTGAAAAGAGATTTCTTCATAAATAAGAAGTATGTGTTATATATATTTTCCTCCTAAAAAAACATTAGCATGATCAAAGCAATCACCAACACATACCAAACATCAGGCATTCCACTATGACACCGTCCACATCAAATCCTAATAGACTGAGTTCCTCAAAGCAAAAAAAAAAAAAAAGTAATTGTTAGTTAAGACTTCTGCTTCTGGCCATCAGAAATGTTACCTTAATTTGTCCTTAATGACCTATAATCACCCTTAGCATATGGCTTTTAAGACTGCTATTATTCAGCTTGATCTATAGATATAATGGAGCAGAACAGAACGGTGGGTATAATTAAAATAAGTTACTGTAAAAGTGGAATATGTAGTATGTTGCTAATGTGTAAATGACTAAACGTAATTAGGTGAAATGAAGTGCACTTATAACCACAGATACTTAAATCGAATCATGATAATAAAAATGTTTATTAACCAAACAGTAGGGCAATGAAATACAAAGTAACTAGGACCTATAAAATTAACACTGGTTAACATTGGCTCCTGAATATAAACTGGTATAACACAAGCTAAATTATTTATAGCTTTCAAAAATATCAAAAATTAATAAGAAAAAAATTTCAAAAACTTATTTGTAGGCATTAAATATAAAAGGGACTTAGTACATTGATTTTGGCTTCATAGTTTTATTTTTTAAAATACATTCTCTCTTATATTTGTAATTGAGGTTATGGGCAGGGGTAGATGAAGGCTGAAATCTCCATTCATAGCTTAAATTAAAATTATACTAGAGGGGTAGTATTGTAAAACATTTTAAATATAAATCTTTTGTATTTCTGGGTTTTGCCAGTCCATAAACG
Source organism: Trichechus manatus latirostris (assembly GCF_000243295.1). NCBI lineage: Eukaryota > Metazoa > Chordata > Mammalia > Sirenia > Trichechidae > Trichechus > Trichechus manatus. Next base: position 5,721,077 of record NW_004443999.1, read on the forward strand.
TAAATAAACATGGCAGACTATCACACAGAAGCACCTTTCTGGTTGTACCAGTAAAAACATGAATGTTAAAATTCATCCAAAAAGGCTGCTCCTTGAAGCAAGATAAAGATGCAGGCAAGCACAGCAGGGAAAGAGTGTGAAGTGCACATGTGGGGCCTTGATTCAAAACACAGCTGCTGGATCTAATTTTAGGCCAACTGGCCTTGTCACTGTCTCCTAACAAGGAAACTTTCCCCACTGAATATTAGAAGCTGTAGGGAAAAAAAAGCACGTAATAATATTCATTAGTTAACTTAGCTACACCATTGCTATTTTATACAGAAAATACGTAATGCAACCTAGCACAGAGACAAGCTTCATCAGCACCATGAAGGGAACTTCAATTAAGGAAGTTTTATTCCAAATAAAAAATTCAGAAATACATGGATACCCACAGAGGTTTATGCTGCAAATAATGCAAGACTATTCACGTTTGAGAAAGGAATTCAAGTATTGTGAGCATTCCGTATGAGTATGAACCAGTTAAACCAGGTGTCAATTCCAACTCATGGCAACCCCACGCGTGTCAGAGTAGAACTGCGCTCCATAGAGTTTTCAAGGCTTTTCTTCAGAAGCGCCTCAGGGTGGACTCAAACCTCCAACCTTTTGGTTATTAGCCAAGCACGTTAACCATTTGTAGGAACCAGGCACTCCTGTATGTATATAAGTGTGTATGTGTATATACATGTGTATGTATATGTATATATATATTTACACATATATACAAACATACACAAATGAAATTATGAACTTTTCTCACTCTGTGCTAAATCCAGAGCTAAAGCCATAACCAAACCAAACCTGTTGCTGTTGAGTTGATTCTGGCTTATAATGACCCTACAGGACAGAGCAGAACTGCCCCATAGGGTTTCCAAGGCTGTATAATCTTTACGGAAGCAGACTGCCACATCTTTCTCCTGCAGAGAGGCTGGTGAGTTCTAACCACTGACCATTCAGTTAGCAGCCGAACGCTTAACCACTGAGCCACTAGGGCTCCCTTTGATTAAATTGATTAGTTCACTTAATCCTCACCAAGTCTATGAGGCAAGACCTATGAGGAGTGTGATTTTAGAGATGAGGAAGTTCTATCTAAAGCTATAAAACGTCTTCCACATTTAGGCGACTAAGGTGTATGGATATTTACCAATAAGAAAGATTCTCTGATTTTGCTTAACCATCTCTTCAAGGAATTGTTAAATGTAACAGATTCAACACAACCTCACGTATCCTCAGACCCTTAAGTAAATGAAACACTAAATCTTATTCAAGTTTATCAAGAGCATTTGCTGCTACCATCAAACAAAGCAATGAAGCATTTGTCCACTAACGTATCTGTTACCTTTTTTTTTTTTTTCCAGAAGGGAAGCACACAGAAAGTTCATAGCAATGTTCATAGCAAAGCGATCTCTACATCCTTATTCCCAAAATCGTATGTAAACACTGAATCTTCATGATACATGAATTTTCCTATGGAAAAGTCATTAGATACATGAATTTTCCTACGGAAAAGTCATTGTTTCATCAGATTTTCAAGGCATTCTATGGCTCCAAAAATGTACAAAATCCCTGACCTATCTCCTTGGCTCTGACTGAACTTGTTCCCATTACCCCATTTCTAGAGTTAGAGAACTACCTGCAATTTGAAAAGTCAATTGCAAATACTTTTCCCTCAGCTTAAACTGTCCTTCACCTTCTTCTGTCCTTTAAGGCTCAAGTGACGTGGAAGTTCCTGTGAGGGTCCCTGGGCACACAGTTATCTCTACCTCAACGATTGTGATTTCACAGCAGTACCCTATGTGGATGTACTTCTAACTGAGAACATACAGTAGGGTAATTTTTTTAGTTATATGGTTCTCCCCCTTGATGTGAGCTCCTTGAGCTCAAGAACTATTTTATCTATCATCATTTTTTTTTTCTACCTCAAGCATTCCACCCATTCTTTCATACATGGTGATGGTTCCATAAATTTGATAAATTAATATATAAACATGTGTCATAAAAACAATCATCAGTTAAAGACTCTATCTAGTAAGGTACTGTATGAAACAAAATTCATGAGTAAGAAACAATCTTTGCCCAAAAAGATCTTCATACTTAATATTTATTTATTGACTTACTCATGCCCATCCTAGTTCCACAAAGAATCTGATCTACTACTCACAAAATTCTTTCACATATATTTTTCCTCACAACGACCTTCTTCTAGTTTTAACTTTTTAGATTATTCTCTTTACAAAAGTAATACATTCTCACTGTAGTAATGTTAAATACATAAAAATATAAAGAAAACAGAAATCACCCATCAAAGAAAATGTTTTACTGTCCCTACTTTGCAAACAAATAAATTCCCGCTCTGAGATTTAATGTGATTTGCCCAAGATCACACAGCTAATAATGAGAAGACTGGAAGAAGCCCACGCCATCTTACTCCAAGGTCTAAGATAAATTCTTCTAGTCCCAGGATCAGCAAAAGAGGGCTCCACTGGCCATAGCCAGCTGTTGTCTGCTTTTGGAAAGATCTTGATGCATCAGTTTTACTGGAACACAGCCGTGCTCACTCTTTTAAACATAGTCTATGGCTGTTTTCATGCTACAAGGGTAGAGTTTTGAGAGGCTGCAACAGAAACTGTATGGCCCGCAAAGCCCAACACATTTACCATCTGGCCCCTTACAGGGCCCTGGTGGAACACTGGTTAAGAGATCAGCTGCTAACCAAAAGGTCAGCAGTTTGAATTCACCAGCCGCTCCTTGGAAACCCTACGTGGCAGTTCTACTCTGCCCTATAGGGTTGCTGTGAGTCAGAATCGACTCGACAGCAATGGGTTCGGTCCTTCACAAAAAAAATCTGCTGACCCCTGCTGTCGTCTATATCATTTTAGTTTCAGAGACACGTGCTCATTCTTTAGGTCTTTTATGGAAAAATAATGATTTTCTTTTAAGGAAAATTTCCTTTTTAGATGCCTGTACACATGAGAGGTAAAATGGTAAAAGCCGTAACATAAGGGACTGAATATTATCAGGAACTTTTTTTTTTTTTTACTTTAGCTTTATAAAATCAAAACATGGAAATGTATACGTAAACCAGAGTGTCCTGCCAACAACCAAACTACTAAGAAAGGCAGCCAGCTCTGGACAGAGAAGTGAGATCACTGGCACTTACCGCCTCACTCCTACATGCTCAGCATTGTGTCCTCTGCCCCCTGTGGTCTGTTCAAGGACACCCAACCTAGCCCAAAGGAAACGACTCACTCGATCAGCTTCGCAATTTCAGTTCCACCTGCTGGATTTCTGCCATAGCTGAGTATTAACTAGACTTTTACTTAGTTAATATCTTTCTTTATAAAGAATTAAAACAGCTTAATCTTCTCCTAGAAATAACAGATGTAAAACCCTGGCCTAGCTGTACTAGTTATACTTTCTATAAAACATATTCAAAGACAGATGGTTGATGATAGATAGATGGACAGACAGATAAGACAGAAGGCAGACACAACTACTGAAATAAAGTCTCTGTGTTTTCTCCATCCTCACCTAATAAAATAATACCCGTCAACAATTCAATGCTCCACGGTGTCACTTCTCAGAAAGCTCACTTAATCACTCTTTGTTTAATTTTTCTCATCTGTACTCAAGAACCTCTGAGGGATGTCCAGAGCAGTAAGAGTGAATGAAAAGCCTGAGCCAGAATAAAATGTCAGAATGCCCCTCCAGAACTCCAGATACATGGTAATGTATGTTAAAAAACTCTGTGAACTGTACTCACTATAGAAATACGTCAGTTTTCTCAGAGAAGAAATAAGGCAGAAGATATAGAAAGGGCACCACCCTAGGAGTTCAAACACCTGGACTGCATCTAGGATTACCCTCAGCTAGTTATGTTGTTGTTGTTGTTGTGTGCCTGCAAGTCAGTTCCGACTCATACAGACCCTACAGGACAGAGTAAAACTGCCCCATAGGGTTTCCTAGGCTGTAATCTTTATGGGAGCAAACTGCCAGGTCTTTTCTCTCCCAGAGCTGCTACTGGGTTCAAACTGCTAACCTTTCACTTAACAACCAAGCATTTAACTGTCGTGCAACCAGGACTCCTTACAAGCTATGAGACCTTGGACAAGTCAGAGGATGCTCTGAGTCTTGGTTTCCTGTCCAGTGACTTGGGAACAACCAGTTTTCACCAGACTTAACATATGATAACCACATCAGGGTGCCTGGCGTAAAGTAGGTACTCAGAGAGTGTGAGTTTCCCCAACCCTTATTTGGGCCCGTACTTTGTCTGGTAATAAATGCTATATGCAAAATGTATATACAATTGCAAAAATAGTAATACATCGTCAGACATTTTTATAACCTTGAAAATCCAATAAATGAACACAAAAGTAAAAAAAGTTTAGTAGTTTCCAACAATACTATGACTCTAAACTTAAAATGAGCATGGCCCCACAGAATGATCATTCTTTTTAATCAGTAGATTCAATTTAAGATACCTTATATGCTTACTGAATCATTTATTAACTTAAATTCAGTATTTTTAAATCCAAAGAAGTTTTAATTTAGATTAAAAGATCAAAGAAAATCTCTCTGCAAAAGGGACATTTCAGATGAGATCTGAACGAAATTAGCCATGCACAGAGTGAGGGAAAGGGTGCTATACAGCAAGTGCAAAGGCCCTGAGTCAAGGGAAAGTTGGCAAAGTCCAAGATCTAAAAGGAGTCCAATGTAGCCTGATTATAGAGAATAATGGGAGAGGGGAACCAAACAAGATTGTGGAGGTACCTGTAGGATATATTAAGATGTACAGATGTTATTCTAAGAACTGAGAAAAACACTGAAGGTAGAAGATGACATGCTCTGTTTGACACTGTTAAAAATATCACTTTGGCTGCTTTGGAATATGGATTCAAGAAAGCAGGAGTGGAAGTGTGGAAAGTGGTTAGGAGGCTACTAGAGATGACCCAGCAAGAAATGGTAGTGCCTTAATCTTGACTGGTAAAAGTGGAGGTGGAGAGCAGAACTCCACAACTACTAGAGCAGAAGAAGGTAAGTGAAACGAAGGGCCTAGGGTATCCAGGACCCTGGTTTAATCAACTAGATACATGGAATGCAATTCCTGAGATGCAGAAATGTGGGGGGGGGGGGTGGATACATATATTAAGAGGAAAGGAGAAAATCAAGTACCACAGACAGTGGCTCTACAAACCTGACACTGAGAGACATGGATGATACTGGAGTGATATATGCAAGAGGCTGTCATCTTGGAAAATGAGGTGGTGACTTAGGAAAATTATATACATAAAATAAGAACAGACAAACACTGAATGCCTACTATGTACTGGACAAGGGCTAAGCACATGGAAAGTATCATCTTATTGAATTCCTCCCAAAATTTTATTTCTACCCATTTTGCAATGAGGAAACAAAGTCACACTGCTAATAACTGAATGATAATCAACTCAATCTGATTCCACAACCTCTGCTTTAATCATGGTACCACAATGCCTCTTAGCAGAACAAAAAAAAAAGATCCAAGCAACATCCTTGATGGACTGAAATATTTACAGTTCAGAGAGAAAAGGAACAGCTGGCACAGGAGACGCAGAAAGAAAATCAGGAGAGTGTGGTGTCCAGATACCAAGAGTTTCCACAAAAACTGACGATTTTGTCAAAAGATGCTGAGATTTTGGTGAAGTAATATTGACAAATGTCTATCTGACAAGATGAAAGTCATCAGTAATCTTGGCAAGAACAGTTTCAGTGGAATAAGTGTGGACAGAGGCTGGATCAAAAAGGGTCAAAGAGTAAATCGGGATTTTAAAAATATAGCAAGCTGCATACTCTGAAGGACTCTCACACTACAAAACAGCCAACGTTCTGCATAAAAATAGTTTCTTTTGCAAAATAAGGAAATGTTCAAGATATCAGAAATAAAACTTCATTGTCTAGCAGGAAAATGTAGGCACAGAAGTCAGGCGTGCCATGAGGGCAAATGCCAGTATTAGCACTGTGTTAAGAAGACTAATCACTGAGCCATTGGCAAGGTGGAAGAGCTAAACAAAGGACTCCCAGGCTAGGAAAGAGACCTTAAAGTAAAAGCAAAGGCTCTCTGGAGCAAAGCATTTTCAGTTTAGATTCCCAGGTTTTCAAAAGATCCATTAGGCATCACGCATGACTTCATAAGATTCACACACAAGGAAAACAAAAATATATAAGTGAGGACTACCTGAAACAACAAAACAATAAGTCATGGAATTAGGCTCCGCCTCCACCTATGGACTTCAAATATTGGAATTATTAGACAACATCTATAACATTGTGTATTATGTTCAAAAATCAGAGGCAGAAAAAAATGAAAAAGGAATAAAAAACTATAATGAATTAGCAGGTATAATTTTAAAAGAACTTTTAGAAATGAAAAATAACCAATGAAGTTTTAAAAAAAATCAATTGTTACATTAAACAACAAAGTAGACAAAGCTGAAGAGAGAATTATTGTATTGGAAGATAGAGCTATAGAAATAACACAGAATGCAGCACAGAAATACAAGGAGATAGAACATATTAAAAAGAACTAGAGAGAAATGGTCTATCCTACATGTAATCAAAGTTCCTAAAGAAGAAAACAGAATGGAGGAGGCAGAATATTTGACGAGATAAGAGCTGAGAATTTTTCTGAATTGGAGAAAGACATAAATCCTCAAGTTCACAAAGCCTAAAGTGTACCAAGTAAAATTAAGAAAATCACACCTATATGCAGCATAGAAAACCACCTGAACACTAAAAAGAGAAAGAGAAGTCATCAGGGGTAAAAACAGATCTCCTAGATTGGAATGGCAATTAGATGGACAGTAAGACTTCTCATGAGTCAAAATGGAATTCATAAGACAGTAAAATAAAATCATCAGAGTAATGAGAAAACACCTGTCAATCTAGAATTGTGTGTTCAGCAAAACTATCTTTCAAAAACAAGAAAAAGGACATATGGATAAACAAAAACTACAAGAGTTGACCTCCATCATTCCCTTAACAAAAAAACTTCTAAAGGATGTACATCACCCAATATGAAAATGATCCCATGAAAAAGGTTTGAGATGCAAGAAAAAGTGTTGAGCAAAGAAATTACTAAGCAGGTAAATCTAAACAAACACTGACTATAAAATAATAGTATCTAACTTGTAGTAATTATTTTAAAGATCAAAACTAAGATATTTCTCAGTAGAAAGAGGACAGTAGAATAGTAGTCTACGGTCCTAACATTGTTTGAAAAGATTAAATAAAGACTTTAGACAAACTTTAGACTTTGGAAGGTAACTATGCATCGTAAAATCTCAAGAATAACCACTAAAAGAAGAGAAATAAATTCCAAGCAATGGGAGGGAAAAATGAAATAAAAAAAATGAATTTTAAAGCAAAGGAGAAGAAAAAAAGCATAGAAAAAGCAAGATGAATGGAAAGCAAGAACTTAGATTACAGTAATCACAGAGCTACAATCTTATACAAATCCAAAGGACATGCTTTACATTGCAGTTTATCTAAATGGCCTGAACAGAAGTACAAAAACTGTAAACGAACTTGAATAATTTGATTTGACCAAAAATTAAAATCCAACCATAGCAGACAATCCTAAAACATAACAACATGGAATGGTTAGAATTAAAGAGTTAAAAAAAGATATACTAGGCAAATATCAACCAAAAAGAAAGTGGGATAACTACACTAATATCAGACAAACTACATTTTAAAACAAAAAAGCAGAAAGAAGGTGACTACATACATAATAATAAAGTGCTTAATTTACTAGGACAATCTAATAATTTTAAACGTGTAATAATATAATTTCAATATGTATAAAGTCAAATTGAATGGACAACACAGGAAGAAGCTAACAAATTCACCATCACGGTGGAATACTTCAACTCACTTCTCTGCATGACAGATAGGTCAATAAAACAAAAGAAAAAAAATTAGTTAAGGTGGAGATGATTTTAAGGCATGATTAACAAACTTAAATTTTTGGACACATATAGATCCCTCAACTCAATAATAAGAGAATACACATTTTTTCCAAGTGCACAATGGAACATTTGTGAAAACCAATTAATTAAATTTGACCAAAAAGCAATTCTTACAAGTATCAAAGAACTGTTACCACACAGAATAGTTCTATCACTACAATTAAATTATATTAGAATTATATCAGAAGTCAATAATAGAGAAATAACACAATTCATTTGCAAAATTTCAAAAGCACCAATAAATACTGCCAGGGTGAAGTAAGAAATTGTATCGGAAATTTAAAAATACTTATAAATAAATAATGATGAAAATGTTACATATTATAACCTATGGGATACAGTGACAGCAGAACTTAGACACTATTTGCAGTTTTAAGTTCTTATATTAATTTTATGATGATAATGAGCTAAGTGATCAATTTAAGAAGTTAGAAAAAAAATCAAAATAAACACAAATAGAAAAATCTATCAAGCAATAACAAAGATTAAACAAATTAATGAAGTAGATACACACAATAAAAATAATCCACACAGCTAAAAGTTGATTCCTTGAAAAGACTAATAAGTAAAACTTTGTGACCTTGAACAAGAAAAAAGTAGACACACACACAAATCAGGAATAAAAAATTAAACTTAACCACAGAATCAGCAGATTAAAGAGTTAATAATACCATGAATGACTTTATGAAATTAAATTGGGAAAAAAATTATGCACACCCACACATTGGAGAGATATATACATATATATATAATCTTCTTTTAAAACTATCTGAAAAACAAAGTAAACTTCTAAATCTTAATATATAATAGTATTAAACCAAAACCAAAACCAAACCCATTGCCGTCGAGTCATTTCTGACTGATAGCAACCCTACAGGACAGGGCAGAACTGCCCCATTGGGTTTCCAAGGCTGAAATCTGCCTCATCTTTCTCCTGCAGAGAGACTGGTGGGTTTGAACAGCCAACCTTTCGGTTAGCTAGCAAGTGCTTTAACCGCTGTGCCACTACGGCTCATAATAATAGTATTAGTGGTTTAAAATCTTCTCATACAGAAAACATCAAGCCAAGATAGTTACATAGCCAAGTTTTATCTAATTTCATAGAACAGATTATTCCAGCCTTACACAGACTCTTCCAGAGAAGACAGAGAGTACATTGCCCTATTCATTCTACAGGTCAGTATAACCTTGCAGTCAAAACCAGACAAGAATAGTAAGAGAATGAAATATATGTCAATCTTAGTCATCAACAAAGATGCAAAAATATTAAAGAAATATTAGTAATCAAAGTTTAGAATATTATTGTAGAAAGACTAATAAAAATACTTAATGCCCACATGAATTTAATCCCAAAAACGCAAGGGTGGATTACCTTTGGGAAAAATATAAATGTCATTTACAACATTAACAGATTAAAGGAGATAAAGAAATCATCATTTAAATATGCACAGAAAAAGAATTTGATAAAATTCAATACCCATTCATGATAAAAACACTTAGCAAAGTATTTTTTTAAAAAAACTTCCTTAACCAAATTTCTACCACATCACTGTTAACAGTAAAAAACGGAGTATGACAAGGATGCTCACTACCGCCATTTCTATTCAACAGTGTACTTAAGGTTTTAGATAGGACAGTAAGACAAGAAAAAAATACAAAACACAAGTAACAAGGAAAAAAAAGACATAACAGTTGACAAGGAAAAAAAACCATAATTATCATTATTCACACATTATATGACTACTTTACAGGGAAGATTCTAAAGAAAACACATATTTAGAATTAATAAGAAGCTTAGTAATATGGCCGAGTATAAAGATCTATACAAAAATCAATTGCATTTCTATATACCAGCACCAAACAATTTGAATATGTCATTTAAAAGAAAATACATTTAACAATACTAACAAAAAAATTAGGCACCTAAGAATAAATCAATCGAAAGATATACAAAATCTCATGGAGAAAATTATAAAACTTTATTTTGATAAAGAAGACCTAAAGAAATAGGGAGATATATAAGAAGAGATAATCCGTATAAAAAAGCAAATATTTCTCCCCAAATTGATCTCTAGTTTCCATGCAATTTCAATATAAACACTTGTAAGGTTTATTAAAGACCTTGACAAACTGATATAAATTTCTGTATGGTAGAGCATAGGCTCAAAAACAGTAAAAAGTAAAATGTAACATATGGGACAGGAGAAGGGGGTAGAAAGGACTTTAGCAACCAAATACAAAAAAGTATTATAAAATGTATTATTATTGTGGTATTGGTAGCCAGAGCCCTGGTGGTGCAGTGGTTAAGGCACTCAGCTGCTAACTGAAAGGCCAGTGGTTCGAACCCACCAGATGCTCCATGGGAGAAAGATGTGGCAGTCCACTTCCGTAAAGATTTGCAGCCTTGGAAAGCCTATGGGACAGTTCTACTCTGTCCTATAGGGTCGCTATGAGTCGGGATCAACTCAATGTCAGTGGGTTTGGATTTTTTTTTTTCCGGTATTGGGGCAAGGGTAGACAAACGCACCAACAGATTAGAATAAAAGACTCAGAGTGACAGTGACTCACAAATACGAATCTTATTACAGAAATGCACTACAAATGACCAGGGAAAAGATGGACATTTCAATAAGTGGTACTAAGACAAATGGATATCTGGATCTTTATAAAAATGTGAAATTGGACTCTGACTTCCCACTCTACACCAAAATAAATCCCAAGGGGATTGAACATTTACATGTGAAAGGCAAAACTACAAACACTTCTTCAGAAGAAACATACAGAGAATATCTTTACGACCTTGAGGTAGAGAAGGATTTCTCAAACATGACGGAAAACTTGAAAAGATATAGAAAAAAGTAATTGTCTACATTAAATTTAAGAACTTCTGCTCATCAAAAGATACCATAAAGAGTGAAAAGGTAGGTCATAACATAAGGGACGATATTTGCAATATGTATGACTGAGAAAAAATCACTATGCAAAAATATGTCAAGAACAAAATATATCATGCAAAATCAGTAAGAGAAAATCCCAATAGAAAATTACAAGGGAGAGGGGGAGAGAAAGACTTCAGAGAAAAACAAACATGTATGGCAAATAAATATATATATAAAGATCTTCAACCTCATTAATCTTCAAGGAAATGCAAATTAAGATCACAATGAAATACATTTTATACCTACTAGATTAATACAGGAGCCCGGGTGGCCTAGTGGTTAAGAACTCGCTGCTAACCAAAAGGTCGGCAGTTCAAATCCACCAGCCGATCCTTGGAAACCCTATGGGGCAGTTCTAACTCTGCCCTATACGGTTGCTTTGAGTCAGAATCGATTCGACAGCAATGAGTAGATCAATACAGATTAAGAAATTTGATCATTCCAAAGGTGGGCAATGATGTGGATCAACAGTAATCTTTTTTTGCTGCTGGTAGGAGCATAAATAAGTGAAAACAATTTGGCACTATCTTGTCATGTTGGACATTCACGTGCTCTACAACCCAGTAATTCTATTCATAGATATCTACTCACAGATATATGCACTACAGAGAAATTCTTACACATGTACATGAAGAGACATGTACAAAAAAAAGTGTGTAGTCCCAAAAGATGTGAATCAATTCAAAGTTTCATCAACTGGAAAATGCATAAATAAACTGTGGCAAAGTCACCAGCAGTAAAAATGAACTAACATCACATGTAACAACATGGGTAAATCTTAAAATCATAACACTGAATGAATAAAGCAAGCAGCACAAGACAATTGTTGTTGTTGTTGAGTGTCGTCCAGTCAGTTCCAACTCATAGCAACCCTAAGTACAACAGAACGAAACACTGCCCCGTCCTGCACTATCCTCACAATTGTTGCTATGTCTGAGCCCATTGTTGCAGCCACCGTGTCAATCCATCTTGTTGAGGGTCTTCCTCTTTTCATTGACCCTCCACTTTACCAAGCATGATGTCCTCCTTCTCCAGGAGCTGGTCCCTCCTGACAACATGCCCAAAGTATGTGAGACAAAGTCTCACCATCCTCACTTATAAGGAGCACTCTGCCTGTACTTCTTCCAAGACAGACCTGTTCATTCTTCTGGCAGTCCGTGGTATATTCAATATTCTTCGCCAACACCATAATTCAAATGCATCAATTCTTCTTCAGTCTTCCTTATTCATTGTCTAGCTTTCACATATATATGAGGTGACTGAAAATACCATGGCTGGGGTCAGGCACATCTTATTCCTCAAAATAACATCTTTGCTTTAAAGAGGTCTTTTGCAGCAGACTGGCCCAATGCAATTTGTCTCATTTCTTGACTGCTGCTTCCATGGGTGTTGGTTGTGGATCCAAGTAAAAAGAAATCCTTAACAACTTCAATATTTTCTCCATTTATCATGATGTTGCTTATTGTTTCAGTTGTTAGAATTTTTGTTTTTCTACGCTGATGTATAATCCATACTGAAGGCTGTAGTCTTTGATCTTCATCAGTAAGTGCTTCAACTCTTCTGAAATTTCAGCAAGCAAGCCTGTGTCATCTGCATAACGCAGGTTGTTCATGAGTCTTCCTCCAATCCTGATGCCACGTTCTTCTTCATATAGTTTAGCTTCTCAGATTTTTTACTCAGCATACAGATTGAATAAGTATGGTGAAAGGATACAACCCTGACGCACACGTTTCCTGATTTTAAACCACTCAGTATCCCCTTGTTCTATTCGAACAACCACCTCTTGGTCTAGGTACAGGTTCTGCATAAGCACAATTAAGTGTTCTGGGATTCCCATTCTTCGCAACGTTATTCATAATTTGTTATGACCCACACAGTCGAATGCCTTTGCATAGTCAATGAAACACAGGTAAACATCTTTCTGGGACTGAAATCATTATGCTGAATGAAATAAGTCAGACATAAAAGAACAAATACTGTATGGTCCCACTTAAAAAATATCTAAGATAGGCAAATACATAAAGACAGAAAGCACACTAGTGGTTACCAGTGCCAGGAGAAGAGGAACACGGGGAGTTAGTGCTTAATGGGTACCATTTCTGTTTGGGGAGTTAAAAAATTTTGGAAACAGTGGAGATGGTGGCACAACACTGCAAATAAAATTAATGCTACTAAATTATACACTTTAAAATGGTAAAATGGCACCTAAGATGCATCAATTGGTCCCAACCCATCTGGAGTAAAGGAGAATGAAGAACACCATGGACACAAGGAAGGTATTAGCCCAAGAGACAGAAAGGGCCACATAAACCAGAGACTCCATCAGCCTGAGACCAGAAGAACTAGATGGTGCCCTGCTACCACAATGACCACCCTGACAGGGAACACAACAGAGAGTCCCTGATGAGCAGGAGAAAGATGGGGTGCAGAACTCAAATTCTAGTAAAAAGACCAGACTTAATGGTTTGATTGAGACTGAAGGGACCCCAAAAGCCATGGCCCCCGGACTCTCTGTTAACCCAAAACCAAAACCATTCCCAAGGCCAACTCTTCAGACAAAGATTAGACTGGACTATGGGACATAAAATGATACTTGTGAAGTGTATACTTCTTAGCTCAAGTAGATATATGAGACTAAATAGGCAGCTCCTGTCCAGAGATGAGATGAGAAGGCAGAGACGGTCAGGAGCTGGTTGAAGGGACATGGGAAATCCGGCGTGGAAAGGAAGAGTGTGCTGTCACAGTATAAGGGGAGCAACTAGGGTCACAAAGAAATGTATGTATAAATTTTTGTATGAGAGACTAACTTGAATTGTAAACTTTCACTTAAAGCACAATAAAAAAAAAAGGAAAAAAAATAAAACAGTAAAATGACAAATTTTGTTATATATATTTTACCACAATGAAAAAAAATTAAAAATGGAAAAGCAAAAGAATGTTTACCTCTGGCAGGGAAGTGACTGGAATGTAGACAGGGAACACATCCACAGAGAGAAGTAACAGTTCTGATACAGCTCTAGTACTTATGTTGAATTGTGAGTTCACAGGTATTCACTCTTTCATTAAGTTCATAACTTACATATGCTGCATATATTATTTTGTAGATGCCAAACATTGCATGATAAAAACATGTTTTAATATAGTTGCTATTGTTGTTGGGTGCTGTCAAATCACCCCAACTCATAGCAATCCCATGTGACAGAGTAGAACTGCTCCATAGGGTTTTCTAGGCTATAACCTTTACAGAAGCAGATCACCAGGTCTTTCTCCTGCAGAGTTGCTAGGTGGGTTCAAACTGCTGACCTTTTGGTTAGCAGCCAAGCACTTAACCGTTGTGCCACAGGGCTCTTTGATATATTTGGGATTTAAAATAAAAATATGAAAGGAAGAGATATAGAAACAGCCCATGCAGACAACACTTAACAAAAGTCTTGCTGAAGGATGGCAAGAAAAAAGGGCTGTGGTCAGAGGGGAACGTGAATAAGGAGAGTTTTTATTATGTTTTCTTTTTAATTATGAAATATTTCAAGCACAGAGAAAATAAAACAAATATTATAACAAATGGCCATCAACCCAT
>NW_004443999.1:5738437-5740205 GCF_000243295.1 Trichechus manatus latirostris
GAACAAGTAAATGAAAGCTCCTCTTAATTCTGTTGTTATTCACACTGAAAAAATAAAAAAAACATGACATGCACTCATCCCCTTTCACTCTTCTGAAACGTCTTCAACATTCTTTAAATGATTAGGCTTTAAGCAATTAGGGACTATCTCTCATCTTATCCAATTCTACCAAAATTACTGAGGATTAAAGTGTAGAATGTATATGCATATGTGATACTAACAATGTACACCCCATGTAAGAGAAATGGTTCTACGTGGACCAAAAAGATAAAATGAAGAATAAGAGTATAATACAATTGGAGGAATATTAGGTGTCAGAAGAAAATTAATCATATAATTAAAAATAACTATATGAAGAACCACAGTGCCCACAAAAGAACAGAAAAGCATCCAATGGTTTGGGGTGCCAGTCAGTGGACAATGTTGTTCAGGAAGGCATTCAACAAAGAACAATTATTTGAACCAGGATTACAATTAGTATCATACGGTCTTTCTCTTCTAAATTACAGGATTATGTTATATATGGATTATACATTTAATCTTGAAGTAGTATTACCATCTGATAACTGAATCTTTTTCTCTTTTGAGTTCAAAGTCACAGGGTTGTGAAATATCTCCAGTATGAAATCCATATTTGTGAAGAGTGAAAAAAATTTGTGAAGTGCATAGGTTCTTAACCGAATTTTTTTTAAAAATGGATCTAGAATATTCTGTTCCTATAAAAACCTTGTTTTCACTCTGTATTAAACACAATCATTCAATAATAAATTCTTCCTAAGCCAAAATCAAGAAGGCCTGGTGGCACAACAGGTAAGTGCTCGGCTGTTAACCAAAAAGTTGGAGGTTTGAACCCACCCAGCAGCTCTGGGGGACAAAGACCTGGTGGTGATCTGCTTCCGTAAAAATTATAGCCTAAAAAAGCCCTATGAAGCAGTTCTACTCCATCAGATGAGGTCACTATGAGTCAAAAATTGACTCAAAAGCACCTAACAACAAACAACAAGCCAATATCAGCCATCACCTGAATTCTGAGCTTCACTGTGGAAACTGGAGCATATGCTACCCTGAAACGTACGGAGATTACATAGAGAAAGACAGTTTAGTCTCAACTCATCAATTCTTAGGGAGGGGGTGTATTTATATATTTTTACCTATTTCTGATGCAATTATGATAGATTTTATCCAAAGGTATAGTATTTTTACGAACATTACAGAAATTTTGCTAAGATCACAGAATCTTTGAGAATGCTTTTAAATTGCATTTCAGAATTATTATATGACAATAATAGCTATCAAATCTCCTGGTAGCTTTTGAACCCAAAGATATAGCATTGGTAATGGTGATGGCAGTGATAATAATAAAAATTTTAATGATGAGCTCTTGTAATCTTAAAATGTTTTCAATATGATAGCTTTCCTTTCTGAAAAAGTTAAAACCTCTCTTGAATTGTACTGCAGTTTCAAATTATTTTTTCAGTTCTAAGATGCAGGTTGAGGTTCTATCACTTTGTCAATATGAAACAGCTATTTAGCAGAAAATATTGCCAAAGAATCCAGATTTTCAGAATTTGGGTACGTAAATAATTTTCTCCAAAGTAGCTTTTGTTTTGGCTCAAGAAAATTTCCATTGGTAAATGATATAGTAGGAAGAGTTTGGAACTGGGAACATGTAATCCTCAATTTCCATCCTGACACTACCATTAAAAACATAACACTTTTTCAAGGAACTAGATTCTGATCTGTAACATCCCCTAAGGAAATCCAAAAT
>NW_004443999.1:5740305-5741089 GCF_000243295.1 Trichechus manatus latirostris
AAAAAAAAAAAAAAAAAGGCATCCAAGACAGGGATGTTTGCCCAGAAATCTCTGCATGTGCCTAGACCAGAGGTGATTCCACTGCCGAGCAGAGAGGCCTCTCTTCCTGGGTGCTGTCTTTTATCCACCCTTGGCAATATCCTTCCTCTGTGCCTGGTTCACACTGATCTTTATATACGTTCAGTCCCAACACCCACATGTCAAACTTCTACCTCTCCTTCCAGAATGAGTGCTAACTGGTGCATGAAGCCTTCACGACTAATGTTCCCCAGCAAGAAGTCAGTTTTCACTGATGTAAGCTCCTACATTATTGACACCATCTTCTGCACGGTGGGTATCAATTACGTCTGTACTTTTCTATTCTTTCCTATTAGAATATAGGTGTTAAGGGTAAGACCTTTCTCCCACAAAGTCCTCCATGTCCTAAAATACATTAGATGAACAAGCAATAAGAATTATGATAGGAAGATAAAGAGCTAGACAGCTAGATACAAACAACATCCTATCTCCACTGCCAACACATTAAAACTGAGGGGCAAAACTGAAGCTACGCTACAGATAGTGATATAAATAAATCTCTACGTAGTGATACAAATAACATACCTTTCTAACCATTCATTATCAATTTTTACTCACTTTAAACAGATATAAAAGTAACTACTGACAAGGTAAATCAATTTGCATGTTCTTCACGTCTTACTCTTCAGCATTTTACACAATATAAAAACTGGAGTGCCCAGAGCTGTAATTTCAATATTCTCCTCCATAGAGGGTAGATCTTTTC
>NW_004443999.1:5741993-5751293 GCF_000243295.1 Trichechus manatus latirostris
CCCACAATCTCAATTTTTATTTATTTTTTTATTTTTTTCAGAAATGGTAGACAACGTAAGTTTTCCTTGTCTTAAGGAACATATAGTTGGTACCACTGGACTGAGCTGAAACATTATGAAAAGAAGGCTGGTATCCCTGACTAGCAGATTGGGACATCTGTACGTGTGGCCAATTACAGCCAGTAACTGCCTTATGATCAGGAAAGACATTTAACTCTCCCAAACCTTGATTCCTTACGTTAAAAGTAACACAACATCTCTAAAGTCTCCTGTAAATCTCAAAATTCTGTAAATTATTCATTTTAAAAAAACAGTATTTTGTGATTTCTTTGGGATCCCCTGAGGATTTGAGTGCAAAATCTTTATAACTGAAAAGTTGATGAATTTATAACTCAATTAAAATCATTCTGATCCCAGAGACACTCACGTGTGTAAGAAAATGTAAGCTAAAAATTTTAGAGGCAATGTCAGCATCAGCAAATGAAACAGGTTCTTTAAAAAGTAATGTACAAATACTGTGGCATGTGTAAAGGGTTGTTTGCAAAACAAATCAATATGGGCACATCCAACAATGGATTGCAGTTAATAAACTACATATAGTAATTACCACCAATGGCAGTCTAGAAAGTCATTCATTAAATGTTAATTGTCACACAAAAGTACAAAAGCACCCATTTGAACAATTGTGTAGCTGCACCTCTAAATAAAATACTTTCTTACAGCCCTGAAATTCATCCATATAAACTGATTTTTAAACACACCTGGGTATTTGACATGCTGATTAACTGGGCCTTTATATATTTTTTAAATGAAAGTAAACATGACAAGCTTTTTCAGTAGTTTTGCTATTCCTGCAAGTCTGATAAAATATACATATACATGTAAATATATATACAACATATAACAAAGTGTTAACGAATCTTTCCTAAAGATTAAATTGCTACTTCTCTCAAAAGTATTAAGGGAGTTATGGTTCAAAAGTGTCCACCTAACATCCACGTGCATACCCTATTTCTGAGACTAAATGGGTTTAGACTTAGAAAATGGATAACGCATATGTAAGCTTATAAACTTAGTGGTCAATTTTGAAAATTTTACTCAGACCAAATTTTACCAAGCCTCCACAAAAATAACCTTTAAAAAAAAAACCTATAACATGCTTTACTTTCATTAATACTTAGAACTGTCCAATTAACCTGAAAGACCACCTAGTCATAAAAAATAGCCCATACAATACACAAAAGAAGGAGGGGGGATTTTTTTCTCCTCCTATCCAGCTTCCCTTTGACACTCTGTGTGTTTAAGATGTGGCTTACTCAGCCTACATACAGATTATAAAGGTTTAGCCAAGAAGATTTTGGTTCAAGCCTTGTAAACTGAAGAACATTTCAAAAAACACACCATGTTCCTTATTAGGCAACTTAAGATCTGTTATCTTGGCTTATGGGAACAGATCTAAATAGCACCATAATACTAAATGCTGAAAATCACAGGCCTGGGGCCACCAGGACTCAACGCCATGTTTTGGGCTAGGTTGCAAACTTCCAATATAAAACGTAGTTTACCATTAGGAGTAAATGTTTGATCTATAAAGCTTACAAAATTACTTTGTTTATCATAGCAGATGAAAGCAAAAAGGAATAATTTTAAGCTCAAAACAAAACTGTTTATATGACAGTCTTTAGTGCTCCATGATTCTAAGCATTTAAGACAGATTCGACAATTAACAGCATAAACTTTCATTACATAGTTCTATTATATATGTTTATGTGACTTAGCTGTTCATCTGTTATTTAAGTGATTTCCTCATCACAATAGTAGGGTAAGGATAATTTGCTGATGCTGTCAAAAATGTTAAGCATTTCAGTCTCAACAGTTCTTAGATCCCCACACTTGTTTAATGCATTTTATTTACTTAAGTCAGTGTCAAATAGAGTACTGCTCTTTCTTCTGAATTTAGAAAACGTTAACATTTGAAGCACATGTCTGGTAATAGACATGTCAAAACTACAAAACTGCTTATTCTAGTAACGCAGATAGAAAGAATGTAGGTTTACTGTGGTTCAGTATGAAGGTTTAACAATGAGCTGCAATTTTTTTTAAGTTGAAGATAGAAGATTTTTTTTTTCAAATATTAATAGGCCAGGCTTGGCCACCTCCACTTCTGGTTTGATTCGGTCCAAAAAATAAATGAACATGAAATATTTTTACTAGGACCCATGCAGGCTGTCAAATTATAAGAGAGCTAAAGCACAACAACTTGAAAAAATTATCTACCATATCTGCTTTGCAAAAACACTAATATAAGAGAGACAAACTGAGTCATAGTCAAATGCAACAGAAATTAGAAGGGCAGCTTATTTGGACACTAAAGCAGGAAAAAAGGATGGGCATGGTTTACATCATTTTCTTAAATGTTTAAAAACAATGCTTGTCTACTCCAAAGATCAGGAATAGTATTTCAGACCAAGCTTCAGTATTAATGTTGTACATCTACACATTCTTAAAGAAAAAAAAATGAACTGAAACTCTGTGTGTACGTGTATGTGTACTTGCATGTGTAAAAAGGACTTAGAGCCAGGCAGACGTGAGTTTCAAACCTAGCTCCATTACTGGCTACCTTGAGAGTAAGTTTTTTGGCATCTGACTCTCAAGTTTCCTCATCGATGAATTGAGGATGGTAATCCTTGTATTTCACTGGGTTCTCAGGAGGATTAAAAAATACAATAAAGATAAGGTGCATCACATACTGCCTGGCTCATAAAGAAGTGCTTCAATTTTGTTAGTGCCTTGCTTACCCACACCCTATTATTCAACCCAACATCTTGCAAACAGCCACAGGAGAGACCGGGCAAAGGAGAATGATCAATAACCCAATCTCCAGCTCCAAACCTAAAGCATCCAGGGGCACATGCACATGGAGAAGTACTTATAACCACAAATAACAGCATACACGTCCCAATACCCCACTATGCAGTACAAATTATAGAAAACCGCAGTAGTAAAACCAATGTTACTTCTAATGAATGATTTGCCGGGCTATGAAGAATTCACAACTCGAAACTTGTTTTGGAAGAGCAAATAAAGGCACAGTTTAGAATCCACTTAGCCTGGGTCTCAGTTTTCCTTGGCTGTACAAAGGTGGCACTGGGCAATATATTTCTAAGGGATTTCTGTTCCCAAAATTCTTCAAATTATCAAATAATGGGTTGAATGCCACTTTACTTGTTTTAACCTATTAAATTACTCTGCTCTCTACAAAAAAGCCACACAATCATAAAGAATTGCACTCCAATAATAAGGCTGTTTTAAAACACACAATTAAATAGCTCCCCCCACCCCCACCTTCAAGGTGAGACCAATTTTTTTCATGGCATAAACATGAACTCAAACTGATACGGAAAAAATTAATTCAGGATGCTGACCATTTGTATTTTCTCTATGACACATAAACTACCACTTGGATTTCTTTCTCACTAAATTTACTAAATTGATGTGTCATTTTGGTATCATGTGGCTATAGCTTAACTAACTTCTATGAACACCAACATATGTTTTCATTCCTACAAAAATGACCAACTATAGGTATGTGGTGTATTTTACTGCTGCTCTTAATTGTTCAGACATCCATTCACTGGGCAACCTTTAACAAATGCTAAACACCTAAAGAAAACTAAATAGTTATGGGGGGTGGGGGGGAAGCACAACTTTCCTAAGAGAGGAAGATACATTATCCACCACAGACTAACTGTAAATACATGTTAACAGATGTGACTAGTGCCTGATCAAACAAGTTCTTGACTATAGATCACTTTAGTGACCAAACTTTAAAACTTTCTAAAAAGATGCCTAAGCTAGTATGTTTCCTTTTTGCAAACAAAAGAAGACTCCAAGGTAACCAAAGAAGCCATACTTTTGTTATATCAGGAAATTAAGTGCCCACTCATCAATAAATTATTGACTGCTTAGGTACATTTTTTTTCCTCAGTAACTCTGCCATCCTACTTTTTAATGAGAATAATTTTCCAGTCATCCAGACATGTGGATGCTTTTAGTTTGTATTAAGATCAATGATATAACAGGTACCAAATCCCTTTGTGTAAGTTACCATATAGGTTAAGATGATTTCTGAAAAATAACTCCAGAGCCCACTAAGTCTCCCT
The DNA here is from genome assembly GCF_000243295.1 of Trichechus manatus latirostris. Classification (NCBI taxonomy): domain Eukaryota; kingdom Metazoa; phylum Chordata; class Mammalia; order Sirenia; family Trichechidae; genus Trichechus; species Trichechus manatus. The sequence goes on from NW_004443999.1 coordinate 5,746,157, forward strand.
GGTAAGGTCATCCAAGCTCTGAACCATCGTGGCCGGGCTGTTTTAGTGTTCCCAGCTGAACACCTGCAAACATCAAACAAAAACTGCTGGTCCTTTCCTGGGCAGACAAAAGCCTTTCATGTGAAAAATGCTCCCTGGGAATGTCAGGCTGAAGCTCAGGTTACATTCCATTCCCCCTAGCAGCCTCACTCTTTCTTAAGGTGGTAGGAAAAGCCACGTCTGTGAAACGAAAGATTAAAGGGAATATAGCCACACTTTATTTTCATTCTCACATTGCAAATCACAATGGAGCATCCTGTATTAATGGGATAAAAAGCTATCGGGAACTTTAAGCATGAAATATTATCATGGTTTGTTTTTTGGAGGAAAAAATAGAGCTGATTTTTCAAATAGAAACGGTTTACTTATAGTCTGGATCTTTTTTACTTGCCTCCAAGTTTCAAACCTACCCATGAAAGTGACATCTGAGCTCACTGAGGACAATGAATATCAAGTTGAAGTGCATTTAGAAAACTGTCTCTCTGTCCAAAGTTTCCTAATTCATCTCTTTGGTTAAAGGGCAAAGTGTAATTTTGCTAATTTTTAAAAATCTGTTATGCTTTGTTATTGAGTGGAAATACAAGCGATTTTCTTCACTAACAGCCCTGTGTTCAAATATGTCTTGAAAAAATAGGGAAAACTAACAGTCCAGTCTGTGCCCTGTATGTAACAGTCACCACCACACTACATCAGATGTATATCCTACATTGTCAATCCAACAGCCAAAATAAAATAACCACTACACTTTTTACCCTTACAAAGTAAACATGTGGGCCTGAAAATCATACCTCTTGTTCAATGTAACTTAGAGTTCAATACCTTAAAAATAATCACTGCATATTCATTAGAAATATCTTAACAAATCTCACTAAAGATGTGGTCCCCCTCTAAGTTTAACTATGCATGTACATAAATAATAATTATAATAACCATGTAAGTTTCACTATATGGACACTTACCAAAATTCATTAACATACATTCATACTTATCCAGCCTATACTCTTACAGTACAATGAACACTATGTAAACACTTAAACATCACAGCAAGTGTTTTCTTTAAACATGAACATAAAAAATGAACCAGAAGTACAGTTATCTTTTTAAATGTATCACAATTTCATGCATCTAAATCACCTTGATTTATTAAACCATATCTAAACTGATATACTTATTTCAAATGAATCAGTTTTTATAACAGTGCAAGAGTGTTTTGCACTGACTTTGAAAGTAGTCTACCTCTAATAAAAATCTACTTTTAGCTTTCAAGTGAATAAAAATTTCTTAAGCAAAACCATGAATAAAATTACTGTCAGAGATAAAGTTAGTTTCTGTTTGGTAGAATTAATTTGTATACAGGACACCTGTACTAATCTTTACTTCAAACATGTATATTAACATTTTCTATCTTAAAAGTTAAGGGAAGAATACAACACAGGCAGTCCTCGGGTTACGAATGTCTGATTTACTCACAACCCGTAGACACAAACCAACCCCATAAAACCTATTGTATTAAAAATTCAAGGTACATGTAATTGTTCATAATAACACGTGGGCACTACTTTGCGACATGCATCAAAACATTATTATTAGTAGTATTACTGTGTTATTATGTTAAGGATGTTTTAGTGTATCTGGAAGTGTTGCTTTCAACATTTTTTAGGCATAGAAAGGTACACTATATACTATACACTAAGACAAACATTTGATCGACATTAGATATGAACCAAACCACACCTAATTGTTCCAACTTACGTACAAATTCAACTTTAAGACAGGAATGGAACTCATTCGTAATTCGGGGACTGCCTGTACAGAAATTTAGAATGTATAATACTAACACAATGAAAATTTTTTAAAGTCCCTAAATGGAAATTTTAACAGTGTCCAGAGCAGTACAACACAAACATATGATCAAAAGTGCTTTCAATCAAAGTGGAACCAAAAAAAGATACAACATTAAGAGGCTTCTCATATTTTATGTATCAAGTTATAAAGAAAGAAAAATTCCCTTAGAGTTATGAGTGCCAGAAGAGGGAGAGATAGCTTATCTGGAAATGAGCAATGTTTAAAAAACATTAATTTTATAAAAATACACCAAATATACAAATCACATAGATGAACAGATTTCTTTCATTGCTATAGCATCAAACAAAAATGAAGAGATGTGAAATTATATTCAACAGCTAATAGACAATTCCACTGGCATCTCAGAGCTAAAAGATGTCAACATTTACCACTCCGACTTAAGAACAGTACTCTGCCTCATGTACTGTTATGAACCACTGCCAGAACTCCTAAAATACTGCAGCTGTATAACAAGCATAAATGAATTTAAGCTTTGTACCTAAAGGACAGCAGGCAGCAATGTACGAGTCCTTCTTATATGAAATTCACTGGACCAAAAAATATACATATATATATATACATTTTGAATATATCTTGTTTTCAGTTTTCACTTTTAACAAGAGGTACACCCAGACATTCAAATAGTTCCCTATTAAAACTCCTCCTTCGATGCCAGATAATCACTGTGCACAGAGATTCCTTTGTGAATAGTGCTAACGTCCTTTTTAAGCATCATCCAAAGAGCTTTAATTTATGAAATGGAAAAGTCCTACCAAATTTGCAACTTTAAGTATAGCAAAAATGTATTGTATAAGTAAACGATTAGGGAAAAGAAACAGTTAAAGCATCAAAAAGGAAATTTTAAATATAAATGAATTCATACTTAGCCTCTCAGATTAGCAAGAGGCTATTTACAGCTATGTTTTACTACGCAGCATTCATCTCAAAATTAAGTGCTCATTTCTTTAAAAGGGTTAATTGTACATAGTACCTAATAATTGATATTATTTACAAAGGATTTTCCCTTTTTATGAAAGTTAGATTCCCCTCCCCTATTTTCTACAGGGAACATTAATTTATTCCTCATGTGTTAACACTGGCCTTATCTCCATGTGTTTGATTACAACTATATTAGAAAATTGCTTTTAAATTAAGTGATGGAATTGAGACAGTTTTCTTTGATTACCAAAAAAAGGCCAAATTTAAATTTTGCAAAAGATAACATTTTTTATACTATACTACTGATGGATAATGAATTAACCATATCATTAGGCTAAAATTTCAATGACTTTAGCAGAACACTTCAACAGAGCCAAAAATATACGATGAGTGAATAAACAGCTAAGAACATTTAACTACACACTAAGAAAAGAATTTACATACTTGAGCCAGTAAAATGTCCACTCGCCAAAGAAGTTGGTCCATTTTTCCCACTGCTCACGGGAGGTGAAAACATCTAAAAGAAACAAAGAAGTATTACTGTTGAAAAACAGACATTTGTGCCTTCAGAGTTCCTCAAAGATCTTTCACACTCTTACCAAATAACTCAAGAGTTTATTTACTAAAAGATATCACCATCCAACTTAAAACTAAACCACGCACATTACCAATTACCGCCCCCCCCCATTACCGCTCCACTCTCTTTTTTTTTTCCATCAGGTTCAGCAGATTGGCAGGCACTACTACTACATTTTGAACAAACACAGCTCCCATAATGTTATCAAGATTCAGACTGGAGGGCAGCAGCCTCTCTAAAGAACAGTAGTTTTACAAAGGAGAAGAAAAAGTTGGTTGTTTTCTATCGAAAACCTTGGCCATAAACGTGGCAATGTCCATTTCCATCCAATATAGGATTTGCCTGTCATATGTGAACCCAAATAAAAATAAAAGTGCCACCTGCACTAAATTCTCATTTCATCTCTAACATGAGAGCAATCTGAAGCAAGTCTCTCTCTCTCTCCCTCTCTCTCACTCTCTCACTCACACTCTTTCACTCCCTCTCTCTCGAGCATTTATTTCGACCCTAATTGGTTTCCCTCTTCTTCGACGTGTCTAGTGGATAATGCGCACCTTCCCTGAGTCAGAGCCTGCAAAAAGCAAAGGAACGAATGGAGAAAGTGCAGCAAGCAGAGAGGGGGCTGCAAAGCTGCCTAGGGCTACGTTTCCTGGCAAAACTTCCGAAAGCCATTTCTCCAAAGGAAGGTCTAGAAGAGCAGCAGCAGCGGCAGCAGCAGCAGCGGCGGCGGCAGCAGCGGCATGGAAAGAGCCCCACTTGCAAGGCGGTTTGGATTTTATGTGTGTGTTTTGTAGATTCTTCTTATTTTGCTTTGCAAATGCATCTTACACCAAACTGATCTGGCATTAAAAATGAATTAACTCCCCTGACATGGATGGGACTTGGTTTGGGAAAGGGAAGTAAAGGAACGGAGAAGGACCAAGTGCAGCCGTAAAACTCCACAAGTGTGTAAGTTCTGCTTTGTGCTGATCTCACGACTATGAAATTTCCAAAAACAGTCCAAATGGCTCTAAACAATGTATGCTTAGCATATACACAGAGCTTTAATAATCCCAGGAAAAGATGTGACTAGGACTACAGATCCTTCTAACCCAAAGCATCAGCAGTTTAAAACTTTAAAGAGACAACTGGGTCTCCTAATTTCTATTTTCCATTTCCAAAAATAAATAATAAATAAAACGAGGAGCAGTGACCAAATAATTAGTACTCTCAGTGTTCAGATATGGCCAAGTTTTAGGGTGGCTGACAGTTTTCAGGGTCTGTCTTTCCTTTCTATCGGGGTGAGACTCCATCATGGGGGGGGTCAGTGGGCAGGGAATTCAAGGCAAGTAATGAAGACTCGAAAAACGCTTGAATCTTCCATCACACCCCAAAATTAGAGTTAAAAACTTGTCAAAAAGACCTTCATATTTACCAAGGATTCAGCCAATTAAAAATTATTCCTGTCGTTCAGATACAACTGGTTTCTAGCTAAAGTATTTGGGTATTTTTGGTTTGGTTTGGTTTTTTTCACAGCTGTTGTTAGTTTCCACCGTTCTTTCTTACCGCACTGAAATCCAGTAAATCACTCAGCTCTTTGTCCGTCCCTAAGGCAGCCATTCGCTGTTGGTGATGCATTTTAGCAAAATCACACAAACCTAGAAACATGGAAATAACCGCAATCAGAAAATCCAGTCCCAATCCTTGGAGGAAACACAATCGGATTTTTGGAGACTGGGGGTTTGGGGGTGGGGGCGT
>NW_004443999.1:5752147-5755042 GCF_000243295.1 Trichechus manatus latirostris
GCGGTCATGTCTAACCACCGCCCGCACCGCCGCCACCTCGCTCCGTGCCCGCGCCCGCGCTGCGCCTTCCCCGCCGCCGCCGCCGCCGCCACTACCGCTCCGCAGACACACAGCCAAGATCCCTGACTCTTAACACCAACTCTCTTCTCCGGGGAGGGGAGGGGACGGAGCGAGGGGGAGGGGGAGACACGCTGAGGCGCACGGAATTGCAAGTTCAGCAAAGAAATGGGTGGGGGGGCTCCGGCGGGGAGACGCGGCGCGCTCCGGGTCGGGCTGGCGGCGATGCGTCCCCTCCCCCCAAAAACACCCTCAATACCAACCCCCCCAGCAAAAAAATACAAACGAAAATGCATCGAGCACCTCATTCTCCCTCAGATCGTCAGCTACAATCTGAAGCCTCAACTGTTCAGTTTTGCCCGTATCATCCATCGGAGGCACTTTGAAATTTATTCGAGTTTACATCCCCTCCTTTCTTTCTCTGACTCTCGTTCCCTCTCGCTCACACATCCACACACGGCAAAGCAAGTTTATACGAGGCTGCAAGTACACGTGATGCAAAAAGACTTTGCCAAGAGGAACAATATTTTTCTTTTCCATATAGAAACTCAGCCTCATTGTGCTGGGGAGATTTGCGTTTCGGTAGTTTTGTGTTGGGGGCGAAACCTGAATTGCATACTTTCTCCCCCTCCCTTTGAAGCCACAGATAGGATAGCTGCAAACTTCGCAAAAAAAAAAGCAATTTGGGGGGTGGATGTTGTTTTGCTTTTACACTTGAGTTCCTAGGCACGCTAAGCCCCGTTCGCCAGCACTGTTTAAGTTTTTAACTCAACGTACTATTATAGGGCCTGCATGCTCTTAAAACATACTTTTTCACATCACTTTTTAGGATAAAAATTCAGCTTTATAATTCTATCTTTTTGTAATAACAAGCGTGCTTTACCCAGTAGATGCAACATACGCTATTTTAACGTGTTAAAAATACACATTCTACACACCCTATTATTGCTAAATGTGCGAGTACATACACAAAATGCATGCACATACTTCTTCCCATTGGCAATTATTTAATAAGTTGTTCCTTTTGTTTTAATAAAACACTGGGATCGACATTTAAAATAAAATTCAATTACAAACAGTTTACTCTGACAGCAAATTGTAACGTTACCTTAAATGGCCACAAATATGCTCACAATATTCCAAGGAAAGAGACTTTAAAAAGAGACAAAAATCTTCTGCAAGTACTTAGTATCTCACATGTGTATCCCCCAAAAAAGTATTTTAACTGGTACTCAGTCCTGCTCCAGGGATATTCCACAGATTACAAAATTATGCACCTGGCTCTGGTTTTTGCATTTTCCACCATAAAATTGCAACAAAATTCCCTCCCCAAAAAAGAAATCATCCAAAAAAAATCCCACAACTTTTTCTTATTGTTTATAAAAAAAAAAAAAAAAAACACAAGATAGTTACAATTTTTCCTCAAACAAATCTTGGTGGTTTTTTTTTTTTTCCTCTTCTCCTCTTATAAAGTCTTAAACTTGTTCCAAGTTTAGAGATGTCTCCTCATCATCATCCTCCTCCTCATCATCATCACCATTGACTCCCCCGTGGAGTCACATTGATAATAATAGGTTTCCCTGAAAGATACATTGTAATCCATTCACATCCGGGCACTGCGGGCTTATAAAGAGAAGACGCTGCGGCCGCGGCTGCTCCTCCAGACAATGACTGGGGAAGGGCGGGGCGGGAGCGGGCGACCATAGAGTGGTAAACAGAGCGCCTAGAGAGACGTCCAAGATGGCGGCGCACGCCAGCCACGCCTCCTCCGGGACCGGAGGCGGGTGGCAGGATTGGGGCCGACGCCGCGCGTGGGGCCGAACTGCGAGGGCTCCCGGGGTACGGACGTTTGCAGGCCGCGTCTCACTGTGTGCCTCCTGTTGCTCGGGTCTCTCGGGCTTTCTTGCTCTTTGAATCAAAAGTGTAGTCTCTTCAGTAAATTAACGAATTAAACTCCACAGACTTCCGCAAGAGAGGGAGACTCGGAAAAGGCCACACTGGCCTCGCGAACGAAAAGCGTGAGCCCGGGTTCTCCGCACTGTGGAACTGGGTCTCTAAGCGAGGCTTGGGCGGCGCGGACGAAGATCGCGGAGCCCCGTCGTTGCTTCTAGACTTGAAGAGGGGTGGGAACTCCCCTCCTCCCTCCCCCCGCTTACAGGCCCCAGGAAGTGTGAGAACTTTCAGGTCTTTTTAAGACTTTCAAGGGAGTCTTCATTTAAGGAGACCTTCGTTTATTATTTTATACACGCCAAGTCGCGTTTCTACCATGAGTTACCACTACCTCAACTTCCTGCGCTGGCCTTGCAGTTACCTTCTGTAGCCTGTTTTCTAGTCTGTGAAATACAAATAATAATGACCACGTCACAAATTTTGTAAAGGTTAAATGGATAAAGAGCAGCCACTAAAGAAATACTCCCTTTCCATCCCTAATTCTTCAGTAAACGAACTGATACCTCTACTCTAGTGGATGGGAAGCTTTTAAATGGAGATTTCTCTATTCCAAAAGAATAGCTTTTAGTCCTCCCAACAGAAAAATGCAAATAATAATGATAGGTAACATAAATTTACTATAGGCCAAGCACTGTTCTAATAATTTCACAGATACTGGCTCATTTAATCCTGAGATTGAGTCCATGCGGTAGGTGTTATTACCCCCATTTTACAGACAGGAAAAGAGAAGCAACCGAAGCTGAGTAGCTTGACGCAGGGCAGAAGTTTAGGAAGTGATTCTAACTTGCCAAGTTACACAACTTTATGAAGTGATAGAGCCCAGGTTTGAAAGCAGGCAGTCTGAGACCAGAGTCCACATGCAACCACTTTCCCATGCCATCTAACTGT
>NW_004443999.1:5755735-5762848 GCF_000243295.1 Trichechus manatus latirostris
CCCATGCCATCTAACTGTGGGAAGGTCCTAACCTCCATTTTATCAACCCATTCTGTAACAATTTTATAGCAGTAACAGTTCAGATCAATTGTAAGTAAGCGTAGTAGGAAGGTTTGGGGTGCCTGTTCCGTCTACAGACTCCCTTCCCTAGGAGATTGTCCATAAATCCTGATACAGAGGTAGAACTTGATATAGGTGTCACAGGTTTCTTCCCGCCTCACTTCCATCAGCCCCAGCTGCTTGGACTCTGGAGCTAAAAGAGGAAGAGATTGAGGGTAGTTTATAGTGAGTGATGGATTGACATGTTCTAGAGTCAACTGGCCAGAGCTGGTGCCAGGAAGCCAAGCCATGTGAGAGCCATGTTATGGAGAAACAAGAAACACGAGTAAGCAGAGGAAACTGCTCTCCAGATAAGAGAAAGATCTTGAAGTTCTGAGAAAAGCAGACAATGTAGTCCTAGGAAGAAATGCCTAGAGATAACTTCCCGTTACTATGAGAACCATGTTGCCTCCTCTCCAGGAGATAGCTGATTTCTGCCATGGCCTCCTTCCCCAACTGAGCTGACCTGAGTACTTCTCTAATACAACTAAAGAGTTTAACTAGAAAACAAGATTCCTTCAATTTCAGCAATGTCAAAATAGTCCTTCACATCATAAAACAAAAAAAGTAGTGACCGCTATTCTAGAGGATGAAGTAAACAATTTGCTCCACTCCCACATGGTAGAGATCCTATCCAATTAATTATGCCACATAAAGTCAGGACGGTACATATAAGTGCCATTGCCTTTATGAGTGTCATTCCTTTTGTGACCTTGGGCAAGTTTCACATTTTGTCAGATGTAAAAAAAAAAAAAACTATCTTAAATATCTTACATGACTGGTTAAAATCAAATGAGATCGTGTAGTTGAAAGTGCTTTGAAGATGACAGATTTCTATCAAATGTAAGCCATCATTAGTTCATAAACTGAGTTGAGGTCTAAAGGCAACATTTTTTTCTTGGGAGTGTAGAAGGAGCAACGCATATTGATACCCCATGGATTCATATAAAAGGACAGATATTGAAGAGCGCTTAGACTAAACCTTCTGTTTGTTATTGAGGATGTCAAGGCTTAAGTGGGATGGCTTGCCCAAGATCACATTATTAATGAGTGGCAGAGCCAGAAGTAGTCCTTCAAAAAGTGAGTGCCAGTCCAGAATGTTATACCATTCTCCTTCAAGTTCCACCCGGTTTGTGCTCCTCCAATCCTGCCCGTGTCAAAATAAACAAGCAAACAAAACCACAAACAAAAAATCAGCTGTCTGATGCTCTAAAGAAATTCATCCAAAGCCTCCACAAATAATTTTTGAGCATCTACTTTGCATCAGCAGCTATTCTCTCAGGATCAGAGGCAAAATGTAGGCCAAGAAATCAGAATGTTGTAAATGTTGAGGGCAGTCTTGAAGGAATGGCTAAGTCACAATGAGCCAGGGAAGGATGTATGGAAAAGTAAGGGCTGTCCCAACACATTTTTTTGTTGATGTATCAAATGGGCAGAAGCATTTGGGACCCCAAGTTGGAGCCCTGCTCATAATGTAAGGCTGAGTCAGAAAGGCAGCTAGCATAATAGAAGGGAAGGTTCTGGTTTGTTTGTGTCAAAGAAGGGCAAACCTTCCTGGTACACAGACAGCCCCCTGCAAACCAGGGCCTTTGCATTTGCTCGTCCCATGATTCATTCACTGGCCGTTCACATGGCTAGTTCCTTATCATCCTTCTGGTCGCAGCTTAACCTAAACACTCATCTAAACACTCTGTCTAAAGTAAGCACCCCATTTTATTATTCTTTGCCACCACATCTACTTTATATCCTGAGTGGCACTTTTTCCAATCGTGATCATTTTATTGATGTACTTACTTTTATGTTGCCTGTTTCCCTCATTAGACTGTAGACTCCATGATTCAGGAACTACAATGAATCTTATTCACCCTTATGGCCCCTACCACACCCACCACAGTGCCTGACACATATCAGGCACTTAATGACTATTTGTTAAATATGTGAATAAAGAACCTATCTTTATGCTCAGATTCACAATTTAAGCTGAAGAGTACAGCTATTATGCCTTCCAACTCAATTTCTTTCAAGGTTTCATTTTAGCGCAATTTTACTGCCTGTAAAAGTGACTGGTAAATATTCAGTTTGATTTCCAACAGGCCACTGGCCCCCGTCACCTGAATCCTAGGCCCTTAAGATAGCACCAGGATAATTGCCTTAATGAACCAAACCATGGAGACAGCATCTTTATTATTATAAAGACTCTAAAATATGCTGCCATTGTATTGCTTGACTATTATAACATTTTGATATGTTATGTAGCTTGGTCCAATAAGGAAGGTTTAACATTCTAAACATCAATGTGTTGTTATATAACTTTATCTCTGAAATCGCTTTATTTTCTGGGTCATTCTTGGAGGAATAATCCAGTTCAGTTCCACCAACAATCACTTATGTGCCAGGCAGTGTGCTAGGTCCTTAGGGTACAATGACCTGATCCTCACCATTAAAAAAGGGATTCCTGTAAAGACAAGAGAGCAAATAAACCAGTAATTGCTCAAAAGTGGAATCCATGCAGAAATAATAGTACAATGTAGAGAGGAAAGACTGAGGACTGAATCATCATGGGAGAGCAGAATTTTGATTTTACCTACTTTTAGAGTTTGTGGGGATTGACAGGAAAAAAGAAAACGTTGACAATCTTTCATTCTTAGTGTTCATGATGTTTTAGAAATTTAAAGACGAAACAAAAGATTTAATATTTAATGCCAGCCTTCTAGAAGGTTTTCTTCCGATCATAAAACCGTGTTTTTTGTTTTGGTTTGGTTTGTTTTATAGTTTCAGTGTTTTATTTTAAGAGCCTTGTCATTTTTTGAGGGACTTGAGGATTGGGAGAACAGGGCAGGAACAGAGTTCCAGAGGAGAAATGCAGGTGTCGTGACAGTGTATTTTTGTCTGTATCCTGGTGGCCTTGTCATTCCTTGTGTGTGCTGCAAGTTTGAAAGTTCAACACATGCAGATCTTCCCCACAATAGGCAGTGACCTAAAGCCAAGGCCCATGTCACTACACTGTAAACAGAGGCATGGCTCACTTGGGTTTAAATCTCCACTCCACCATGTATTAGCTGTGTAACCTTGGGAAATTCCTGTACTCCCAAGCATCAGTTTCCTAATCCATAAAATGAGTATAGTAATCTGCTATACAATTACTATGACAGATTAAATGTAATATTACAAAAGCAAGTGCCCATTGCTATCATAATCTGGAAATTATGATACATAGAGTTCAGTGTCACATTTTTCAAATTGCAGATCTCAACTCTTTAATGATCATGAAATCAATATAGTGAGCTGTGAAACAGAATAACATAGAAAATACCAAAGTACACTGCATGTACTACGAGTAAGTAGAGTCTCTGGCTGGAGCGAATAGTTAAGTGCTTGGCTACTAACCGAAAAGTTGGCAGTTTGAAGAAAGAGCAGATGATCTACTTCCAAAAGATCACAGCCATTTAAAACCCTATGTATGGAGCACAGTTCTACTCTGACATACATGGGGTCATCATGAGTCAGAATCGACTCAACAGCAGCTGGCTTTTTTTTTTTTTTTTAATTGCTTTTACAAAAGTCTTGTTTCGGTTGTCTATATATGTCGTGGTTAAGAGCTGAGCTGCTAACCAAAACGTTGGCAGTTTGAATCCACTAGCTACTCCTTGGAAACCCTATGGGGCAGTTCTACTCCGTCCTATAGTGTCACTGTGAGTCAGAATCGACTCAACAGCAACAGGTTTGGTTTTGGTGTAAATAATATAGTAGATACATGCTGGGTTACCATCAAAGTGTTTAAAGCCACGGCTTTAATTGTTGGGCTTCATTGCTTTGATGCTGAGTGTAATTGAGAAGCATATTCTGGGATCATAATGGAAAAGAGAAAATAAAGCTAATCAGTTTTCATCCTATTTCTTCTCTTCTCAAACTGTATATGATTTCAAATGCAACAACTTCTTCCTTCATCTTCAAAGAAAAGGAGATGGATAAAAAGCAAACAATGTAAGAAAAAAATAAACAATGTAGAAAGAGTAGAAGGAATTTTGGAAAACAGTTTTTTTATTGCATTACACAATAAGTATAGTAAAAACTAAAACTCTTAAGTGTACAACATGATAAATTTTTACATACACATACACCATTGTAACCACCACTCACATAAAGATATAAAACATTTCCAGCAACCCAGAAAGCGCCCTTCTCCATCTTCACAGTCAATACCCACCTTCTTTGACTTCTGTAGCCATTGATTAGTTCAGCCTATTCTATAACTTGGAATCATCTGGTATATATTCATTTGTATCTGGCTTCTTCTGCTCCTTGTTATATCTGTGAGATTCATCACGTGATTATGTGTTGGAGAAGGTCATTATTTTTTATTGCTATATAGTATGTCATTGAACAACAATTTAGGTATCCGATCAACCCCCCAAAATCTGTGTCTTCCGTGTTTGGCTATTATGAACAAATGGCTTTGAGCGTTCTGTACACGTCTTTTGGTGGACATATGCACTTATTTCTCTTGGTTGTGTAACTAGGATTATACGCCTAGAATTGTTGGGTCACAGGAAGGCATATTTTAGTTTTAACTACAAAGGAACAAACAAAAAACAAACCCGTTGCCGCCAAGTTGATTCCAACTCACAGTGACCCTATAAGACAGAGTAGAACTGCCCTACAGGGTTTCCAAGGAGTGGCTGGTGGATTCAAACTGCCAACCTTTTGGTTAGCAGTCGAGCTCTTAACAACTACGCCACCAGGGCTCCTTAGTTTTAATACCAAAACCAAACTAAACCCATTGCTATCGAGTTGATTCTGACTCATTGTGACCCTACAGGACCAAGTAGAACTGCCCCATAAAGTTTGCAAGGAGCAGCTGGTGGATTTGAACTGCCGACTCCTTGGTTAACAGCCAAGCTCTTTAACCACTGTGCCACCAGGGCTGCACTTAATTTTAATAGACACTGCAAATAGTTCTCCAAAGTGGTTTTTATCAGTTTACACTCACGTCGGCAATATATAAGGTGAATTTATCAATTTTAATATGTTGTCGTTGTTAGGTGCTGTCAAGTCGCTTCCAGCCCATAGGAACTCTATGTACAACAGAACGGAACACTGCCCAGTTTTGCAGCATTCTCACAGTCGTTGTTATCCTTAAGCCCATTGTTGCAGCCACTGTGTCAATCTTTTAATATAATCTTTTTATATAAGATATTGTAATTGCTAGATTTATGTGTTGCTCCTGCCTTCTTAATTATACTCTAAGTCTCTAGAGGGCAGAGACTGCCCTAGAGGTTTCATTGCTCCAATACCTAACACTATGGTTATATACAGAGGTAGTGATTCCGTAAATTCTCAACAAAACTCTAGCTATGATTTTTTTAAATTGTAATTGATAATAATTTAATAATTAATGACCAAAAATGTGTTTTATTTTTAATTTCGGAATTTAAAATTTTACAAATAGGCACACTACAACACATACGTATATTGACAATAAGCAAAATAATATGGCCATTATTTCTATCAAGTTTAATTTTTCCAAGCAAAGTTTGTAAATCTAAATTTTACTGATTTGATTCTTCCAGCTATTTTTCAGTTGGTGACAAATCTTATCTTACGCTATTTTAGCCATTTTCAGATTGCATTTAGGTTGTATATGTGTACTAATCTAAGCTGATAAAGGCTAGTTTTTATATTTATTTCTTGGCTAATTGACAAGAAACTTTTGAGAAGTCCTCCTTGAGTATTCTAGGATTGCACTATTGACAAATTCTTCTCTCATTTCTTCCGTATTTTAGTTGCCTCTGTGGCTGCTTTTTCTTTGCATATATTGTTGTTTGGGCTCTTGGTCTTCCTGTCTGAACCCGCGGGTTCTCCTGATGACTTTCCAGACGAAAGTCCACTACTCTATATTCCTTTTACATGGGATAATTTGCAGCTTCAACAAAGTTATACATTTGGGTGTTCTCATTGACTGTACTTTTCTACTGCACCTCACCTGTGTGGGAAACCTAGGCACCTGCTGACTCCCTGATGATTTAGCAGTACCTCTCAGACTTTTCGTGAGCAAACACATATTCCTGGGTCCCACCCCCAGAGGTTCTGATTCAGCAGGTCTAGGAAGGGACAGGGACCTACAGAATGGTGTGTTGGAGCCAGCTTGCTCTAGCTCACAAGAACTGATTGTGTGCATTCTTCCCAATTACACTCAGTGGTATCACATAAACCAAAACCAAATCTGTTGCTGTCGAGTTGATTCCAACTCATAATGACCCTACAGGACAGAGTAGGACTGCCCCATAGGATTTCCAAGGCTATAATCTTTATGGAAACACACTGTCACATCTTTGTCCTGTAGAGTGGCTCATGGGTTTCAACCTGTTGGTTGGCAGCCAAGAACTTTAACCACTGCGCCACCAGGGCTCCTTGACATCACATAGAGAACTTGAAATGGGCCAGGCAGGAACCGTTGAAATTAGCAAATCAGGGCTTTTTCCTCCCAGAGAGCCAGCTGTTAAACATTTACCAGCACACCACTGGACATATAATTTCCAGGCACCCCAGTGATACTGATATTGCTAGTCCTGAGAATATCCTGAATTGAACTTGTTTCAACAGGTCCAGATTTTCGAAACAAAATGAAATTGTTCTGCCTAATCTACAACTGCTAGAGTCTCAAAGGCATGATAAGGTCAAACTATTTCTCAGGGCCAAAATGTCTTGATCTGCTTATCTGTACATCAATCTATTCATCTATCTCTGACTGATCTATCTACTCCTAATCTACATTCAGATCTACACCTCCGTCTATATTGATGAATCCAGTATATACCACTTCACCTGATTGCCCTCTTACTCTGAGTACTTACATTAAAAGATCATTTCTGCTTCCAAAAATCAAGAGGAGAGAGAGCTAGCACCCCAATCCATTCCTGCTGGGATTTCTGTGGCCATCACTATCAATAGCCGGTCCTGCACAATCTGATGATGTTATCCACAGCCACAATGATGCTCTTGCTGTTGGCGGAG
>NW_004443999.1:5764177-5779850 GCF_000243295.1 Trichechus manatus latirostris
AACACGGAAAATAGATACAGTATCACACTTACTATGCACCAGGCATATTTCTAAATACATTTTGTTCTCAGAAAAACTCTATGAGGTAGGTATTATATACACTTCCATTTTATAGATGAGAAAACTGAGGTACAGAGAAATTAAATAACTTGCTCAAATAAGTATCCAGAGTCAGGATTAGAACCTAGTCTGTCTGGCTCTAGAATCCATGTCCTTAACTCTACTGCCACTTGCTAGGCTATGCCGGTACCAAAGCTTTTTTAGCCCTCTTTTACTAATCCTTTTCCAATTTTTAATCTTTGTTGGCATCCCCCTGCTGACTAGCACATTCTTGGATGCCTTTCCTACCTCCCCTTTGATGTGCATTTAGGGAATTAAAAATAACAGCTATCATAGCTTGCCTCAAAATTAAAGTAATTAGTAGATAGATGACTCTTCTTTAAAAAATGTTTTGTATTCCAAATTTCAATAAAAATGCCTTTTGGATTATCAGCCACTTTGGCAAATTCACATCGCATCCACGCGCCATTACCATCGATAATTGAGTACTGACACTCATGCTAATCAATCATTTCTTCCTGCCTCCTATCTCTCCTGCATGGTTCTAGACAGTGTCTACCTCCGTCTTAGAATCAGAAAACACAGTACAATCTTATCACCCTTTGCAGTCTAAAGAATTGCAATTGCAGATGCCACATCTTTGGAGAAAATCGGAAAAGGGTGAGTTATGCCGAAAGGTGTTCCAGAGTTCCTGGCAACAATTTTACAGGAAGGCAACATCTTCCTGTCTACTAAATGCACCCTTCCCACCCCTTTCTTGGAGCTCAGGAATAAGAGAAGCAAAAATGAACATAAAATTAAAATACAATAAACTATGCTTCCCCCATCTGATTCAAGATGAAAGCGTTCCTCTTTGTTTGGGGATAGTAGAAAAAATGTGGATTTAAGGTGAAAAACCTGAGTTCAGTTTTTACCAGCTGTGTAATCCTAGATCAGATTCTCTCACCTTTGGCTTCATTGATATTTAGGGCTGGATACTGCTTTGTTACTGGGACCATCCAACGCATTGTAGAAGTTTAGCAGCATCCCTGGCCTCTACGTACTAGATACTAGTAGAACCCCCCCTCCCCAGGTTGTGACAAGAATGTCTCTAGACACTGTCAAATGTCTCCTGAGGGGCAAAATCACCCCGGTTGAAAACCACTGCTCTAGACAACCCTCTGCACTTCTCTGAGCCACAGTTTCTTCATCTATAAAAATGAGAGTTATTGTATTTGCTCTATGGAGTTGTTGTAAAGAGTAAACGAGCTAATCTATTCACACAAACTTTGTAAATTACAAGTTGTTACTTAAGTGTTAAATTGGGTAGCTCCCGCTGTTTTTGAGAGTCTCGTATGTGATCTGAAATATAGAATTATCAATCCCAGAATATATTTCTATGGACTATTAGAATAGTTATAATAGATGGAACAGGCAGGCTCTAATTATTCAATACTGTCAATAAACTAATAGCTAGCATGACTCTATTTCATATCCACAGGCTGCACCCTTGCTGCTGGTTAACCCATTTCACAAAGGCCTCCTGACGGTTTCAAGGGTAAGGGGCAAATTGAGTGCAGAGGAGATAGTCACTATTCCTTCGACCAGAAAAAAACATCACAAAGTGCATGTCTTGTTGTCAAGAGGCCAAGAGGTCATCTTCACTTGCAAAGCACAACAAAGTAACAAAATCAAACCAAACCTGTTGCAGATAAGTGAATTCTGACTCATGGCAACCCCATGTGTTACAGAGAACTGCACTCCACAGTGTTATCTCGACTGTAATCTTTACAGAATCAGTTTGCCAGGCCTTTCTTCTGTAGGGTGGCGTAGTGGTTAAGAGTTCGACTGCTAACCAAAATGTTGGCAGTTCAAATCCACCAGCCGCTCCCTGGAAGCTCTGTGAGGCAATTTTAGTCTATTCTACAGGGTCGCTAAGCGTCGGAATCGATTTGATGGCTTTCTTTTTTTTTTTTTTTTTTGTTTCTTCTGAAGTGCAACTGTATGGGTTCAAACCACCAATCTTTAGGTTAGCAGCTGATCGCAAACAGCTTGTGGCACTCAGCGACGCATAGTACAACACAGAAACTAATTCCTCCTCAGGAGAAATTTCTCTGCCTTCTAGGTTGTATGGCCCTGTGGTCCTCTTAGGGTTCTCATCATTCTAATCCTTGAATTGTCATAACTGATGTTCGTGTCATCCACATTCTGTCACCGGAGCTCCCCACTAGACCCAACCCTTCCAAGGGGTAGACTTCTTGAGTGATTCTTCCTGCATCCATCAAGAGCACCTAATGTAGTTCTCCACACAGAACAGGCACTGGACAATTTTCTTAAATGAATGACTGGGTAATTAGTATTTTGCTATATCTTAACAACAACAATAAAAAAGAACTACATACAAAGATTCTGCACACAAATATTGATGGAAAGTTTTAATTCTGTCACCTTGTCAATTTGTTTCCGGCAGATCCTTCCCTTTTTCTGCCAGGCCCCCACCCCCACCTCTGAATTCTGGAAGAGATAGCTCTGAGATGTGTCCCTGTACACACTCAAAGCCTTCAGTGGGGGTGCGGCAGGTCTCCTTGTTCTTTTTTCTTCCTCTGGTGGGGTAAGATGGGCCTTATGTGGCTTCTGTTGTGAAGGTGATGAAGGGTGAAAAGATCCAGGGAGTGCTGGAGGCCTGCTTGAAACTGGCTCTGATCCAGGTTTTAAGAGAAGAAAAAGAGTATCTGTGCTTTTAGAGCATTGCCCACCCCATGGATTACATTGTGTTCCCCTAAAATTTGTGTTGGAATCCTAACCCCTATACCTGTGGATGGAATCCCATTTGGGAATAGGGTTTTCTTTGTGATGTTAATGAGGCCCTGTCAGCGCAGGGTGTGTCCGAAATCTAATCACTGCTGAGTTATGGGGAGCTGCACACACAGAGAGACAAGCAAGCGCAAACAGAGAAAGACAGACGCTACCTGAAGATGACAGAGGCCGATGAATCTACAATCCCAGGAATTCCAAGGACTGCCAGCTCCTAGAGGCTGAAAAAGACGAGGAAGGACTTCCCCCTACAGTCAAATGCCGAATTCAAGCTTCTAGCCTCCTAAACTGTGAAAAAATAAATTTTTGTTTTTTTAAAAAGTCACCCACTTGTGGCATTCCTGTTAAAGCAGCACTAAGAGACTAAGATGCCATCTCAGAAGGGCAAAAGAGTTCAGGAATTCTGGAAGGTAAGCAGATTGGCAGGGCACTTGGAGGGATATGCTGTCACTGGGGGAAGGGGGTGAGGGAAACCCCAATGTCTGAAGCAGGGAACCCCATTTTGACACTGTCTTGGGCTGGGTTCTCTAGAGAAGCAAAACCAGTAAAGTTTATAAATATATATATATAGAGAGAGAGATTTATATCAAGGAAACGGCTCACAAGGTTTTTAGAGGCTCTAACATCCCAAGTCAGTGGGACAGGAAAGAGGCTTCTCCTGCCTCACATAGCCACAGGGGCTGGCAAACCCAAGATTGGCAGGTCAGAGAGCAGGGCTGTTGCTTACAGGCTGTGAAGATCCACAAATCTCAAGACTGGCAGGCAAGACCGCAGGTAAGCAGCTAGCTCAAGTCCCAAGAACCACAGTGCAGATGAACAGGAGCCAGCTGCAGGATTCAGAGCAAGTAAAAGCCCCAGCAAGGAGAGCAGGAAGGACTAGGCAGCGGAGGGTGGAGAGGTGAAGGCTGAGAGGGTGGTGAGCCACCACACGCCCTGACCCCACCAGTACCACTGACAGCAGATCCCATCGGGGGGTGATCATGTATCAAATCTCAATGGGGAAGTGATCACAACATAAAATGACTGCCAAAACAGTGAGAATCACGGCCCAGCGAAGTTGACACGCAATCTTAACCATCACAGGCACCTTGGAGAGTAGAGTGGGCTGATAAGAGGGTTGTTGTTGTTCGTTGCCATGGAGTCAATTCCGATTCATGGCGACCCCATGTGTAGAGCTGCTCCATAGGGTTTTCTTGGCTGTAATCTTAATGGAGTAGAGGGTCAGCAAAAAAGAGGAAGACCCTCAAAGAGATGGATTGACACACTGGCTGCAACAATGGACTCAAACATAGCAACAATTGTGAGGATGGTGCAGGACTGGGCAGTGTTTTGTTCTGTTGTACATATGGTCACTATGAGTCGCAACCAACGTGACAGCACCTAACAACAACAACTTGCTCTTAATGGCAGCAGAGCGCCAGACCTTTTCTTTGAGGTACCACTGGGCACGTTCAAACTCCCAACCTTTAGGTTAGCATTTGATCGCAAACTGTTTGTGCTACCTAGGGACCTTATAAGAGGATTATTGTTGCTGCTGGGTGCCATCGAGTCATTTTTGACTCATAGCGACCCCATGTGGCAGAGAAAATCCCCTTATGGTTTTCTAGGTTGTAAGCTTTACAGGAACACATTGCCAGATCTTTTCTTCTGCAGAGCAGCTGGGCAGGTTCGAACCACCAACCTTTTGGTTAGCACCCAAATGTGCAGCCAAGTGATTAACCATTGTACCACCAGGGCTCCTTATGAGAGGATTAGTGGTCATAATCAACTCTGTTGCTGTCAAGTCGATTCTGACTCATAGCAACCCTATTGGACAGGGTAGAACTGCCTCATGGGGTTTCCAACTCTGTAATCTTTACAGAAGCAGACTGCCACATCTTTCTCCCACGGAGCGGCTGATGGGTTTGAACTGCTGACCTTTCAGTTAGCAGCTAAGGGATTTAACCTCTGCGCCACCAGGGCTCCTTGTGGTTATAATGATGGCTACCATTTAGAGATTGCCTACTGCATGCTGAGGACCCTCCTAGCGGAGCCAGAGGGATGGGTAGAAATGGAAATGGGGATGACTGACAACACTGGTAAAGACAGGCCATGGAGGTGGGTATATTCACATAAGGGTTGAGGATTCATCTCGGAAGAAAAGAATTGAGATTCCAGCCCCTTTCCTTTTTTGAGGTTATAAGAAGCTTTCAGATGCACAGGCATAGTCCAAATGAGGGGAACTGAGCTTACAGGGAGAGCCCTGGTGGCACAGTGGTTAAAGTGCTTGACTGCAAACAAAAGGTCCGCGGTTCGAACCCTCCAGCTGCTCCATGAGAGAAAGATGTGGCAGTCTGCTTCTGTAAAGATTTACAGCCTTGGAGACCTTAAGCCAAGGTGTATCTAAGGTATGGCAGGTATGGCACGTGACCTGGGCACCACTTGAAGGGCTACCACACTGAACGGTTTCTATTAACCACTGCAGTTTCCATCGCCAGCTGTGGGAGATCATTCAGCAAGTTAAAACTAAGATCAAGGGGAGCCCTGGTGGTGCAGTGGTTAAAGTAGTTGACTGCTAACCAGAAGGTCGGTGGTTCGAAACCACCAGCCACTCCTTGGAAACCCTATGGGGCAGTTCTACTCTGTCCTACAGGGTCTCTATAGAGTCACTATGAATCGAAATCTACTTGATGGCAATGGGTTTTTGGCTTATGGGTCAAGGCAGACAGTGTGATCTTACTCTGCTGAGTGTCGAAGAGAAGAAACTGAAATAAATGACTGAGTACATAATAGACCAATTTTCATCAGTGAAAGCAAGAAAGGTGCAGTTGTAATCTTCACGTAGTGAAAGATTATGTTAAGTAAAAGATTAACGAACTTGACGTGTATTTTTGAGCTGATATTATGGTAAAGTTATCTGAAAGAAGAGGGTCAGATGGTTGGGCAGAGGCGCAACCTATAGCTTATAGTGCTTGCCACAAGCCCTATTTTCTGTAGACACACCTCTGCCTACGCGGCAGTTCTACTGTCCTATAGGGTGCCTATGAGTTGGAATTGACTCAACAGCAGTGGGTTTGGGTTTGGTTTTTCTGGAGCTTGCAGGAAAGGACACCCAGAGTCCCAAGGGGCTTCATCATGAGAAAAGGGGGAGACAAGACTGGGAACTCTGGCACCCTAACAGGGTTTGGAGGAGAGCAGGGTGGGGAGGTGCTGGAATTAGCACAGCGTATGACCAACACTGAAAGTCCATCAGACCTCATTACCCTGGTGTGATTTGGGACAATGACTGAGCCCTTGAGTAAGCTGCAGTCTTGGAGCCCAAGTCAAGGCACCACTGTGGCCTGTAAGGAATCTGGCCCATCAAGGGCATTGTACAGATGAGAAATTCCATCTGGCCGTGTGAGCTGAGTTTTCAGTGGTGACATGGTCTGGTGGGGTAGAAGTAACCTTGGGAATGGATCTCTTTTCCAGCATCTGTTGGTGCACTGGCCCTTCAAACTGAGTAAACCTCTGAGCCACACATTTTGGGGAAGAAGGAGGTCTCAAGGACATGTATCTAAATTGGGGATATGGAAGTAGGAATGATTAATTGGAAAAATAAAAGAGATGGACATGCATTAGTTCCCCCAAGCTGGTGAATGCAAATCATACCAGTGGTGTATATATTTTTCACACACCTACATACAGATACACATACAAATATGCATATTCTCACACATATACCAAAACCTGATGTAGCAGATATTACTAACCCCCATTTTACATACACAGAAATAGAGGAACAGAGGATTAAGTAACTTACCCAAGACCATAGAGCTAAGATGTGGTGGGGCTACCCATGTGCTTCAACTTTGCTATGCTGCCTGTGAGAGCCAAAACCAAACCAAACCTGTTGCTGTCAAGTCTGTCAATTCCAACTAATAGCAACCCTATAGAACAAGGTAGAACTGCCCTATAGGGTTTCCCAGGCTGTAATCTTTACAGAAGCAGAATGCTACATTTTCTCCCTCCTAGTGGCTGGTGGGTTCAAACTGCCAACCTTTTGGTCAGCAGCCAAGTACTTTAACCACTGTGCCACCAGGGCTCCTTCCCTGTGAGGGCAGTAGTTCTCAAAAAGTGGTTCCCAGACAACTACATCAGCCTCACCTGGGACATTGTTAGAAATGCAAATCCTGGGGCCCCATCCCACCCTTCTGAATTGGAAACCCTGGAGGTGGGTCCAGCAAATCTGTCTCACAAGTTCTTCTGGTGATTCTGATTGTTAAATTTGAGAACCACTGCTCTGGTAAGTAACAAGTTTTGCTTCAGTTGTTGGTGACAAGTACCTGGATGGCGCAAACAATTAAGCACTTGACTACTAGCCAAAAGGTTGGTGGTTTGAACCCACCTATAGGTGCCTCAGAAGACAGGCCTGGTGATCTGCTTCTGAAAGGTCACAGCTTTGAAAACCCTATGGAGCAGTTCTATTCTGCCCACATGGGGTTGCCATGATTTGGAATTAATAACAACAGTCAGTGACATTCTAGTACCATCTCTAATACAGTGTGAGATTCAATCACTACTATTCCCCTCAGAATAAGTAAATGCTTTACTCACACTTGTCTACTCAAGGAGATAGGAAAATAAGATAGCATGTATTTCCTCCTTTGTCTTTACATTTGGTCTAAAGTTATTTGAGAAAGCCTTTAATATGATCCTATTATTTTTTGAGAGTATGAAAAATATTATGATTGCTCTTTCACCCCGTCTGTTCTCCCTCTGTGGGAATATGGATAGAAATGTTTCTCTTTGCTCTGAACCTAGTCCACAGCCCAGAAGCATCACTGAGTTAAGGCTCAAAGATGTAATTGAAATTATCTTCCCTCTTTCAATGTGCTATTTTCATTTTATCCTGGATACAGACTAGATTTTTGTTAAAGTAATTATCTAGCTTCCTAACTCAGTGTTATGTTTTCATTTGGGGAATTATTTTGTCACTCCAAAGTTTGAGGAATAAAGGCTTTGAGTTGTCTTTGTACAATTTTCCCCTTAAATAACAGGTAATATCTATAACTTAAGCAGCATAAATATTCTTCTAACCAAAAAAATCTAGGCTAGAAGTAAACTAATAATCCAGACTTTATCCTTGATTAAAATAATCTATTCAAGGATGCTTGTTCTTTGGATGGATGGATGACAATTGAAATACTGGATAATATTTATCTACTGTGCCAATTATGTTAAATTAATTCATAATGTTCACTCAGTAACATTGTTTGCATGTACTCCTATTGCTAAGAAAGTGCTACCTAATTCATTTTTCACATATTCAAATCCAGTAACTTGATATAATTATGTGATCCTCCCTAGAAATGCTGATGGGTTCTGGTCTGTATATCTCAGAGGGGAGGAGGCATGAGAACAGTGGGTGATACCATCTGCCGTATGTTCAGCAATACCTGTAGCCCTGTAGACATAATGGGCAGAGGTGAGAGTATTTATGCCAACGTCTCTTCATTGTTGGAGGATGTAATCAATTTTAATTTCATAATTAATCATTTTCCAAATATTGTATTTTCTTGTACGCTCTTATAAAAACAAACATTCATGGGCACACCAGAATTTATTCCCATCTTCTAGGGAAAACTGTAAATCAGTGGAAATATTTCTGGTGATCTGACAGTGTCTGACAAAATGTCTAACAAAAATGTCTTGTTCTTAAAAGTTAGTAGGTCAAATGATCCATTGAATTATATGCATTATTTTAAGATAAATTTTTCCAACATATTATAAGAAAACTCTTGCTGGTAAGATTTCTTGGGCATTTTCCCATGTTACAAGACCAGTGAATTTGCGAAGTGTCTATTTCTTCTTGTCTTAGTTATCTAGTGCTGTTATAACAGAAATATGACAAATGGGTCGCTTTAACAAACAGAAGTTTATTTTCTCACAGTCTAGGAGGCTAGAAGTCCGAATTCAGAGCCCCTGCTCCAGGGGAAGGCTTTCTCTCCCTGGTGGCTCTGGAGGAAGCCTTGTTTCCTGGTTCCTTGATGATCTTTATGTGGCACGGCATCTAAACAAACAAACAAAAAAACCCAAACCTGTTCCCATCCAGTTGATTCTGACTCATAGCGACGCAGTAGGACAGAGTAGAAATGCCCCACAGGGTTTCTAAGGCTGTAATCTTTACAGAAGCAGACTACCACATCTTTCTCCCGTGGAGAAGCTGGTGGGTTTGAAATCATAGACCTTTCGGTTAGCAGCCAACTGCTTTAACCCCTGTGACACCAGGGCTCCTGCATGGCATCTATCTTCCCCAATCTCTGCTTATTAATCTTCTCCTTTTATATCTCAAAAGAGATTGACTCAAGGCACACCCTACACTAATACTTTATTAAACTCAAGGCACACTCTACACTAATACTTTCTTATTAACATAACAAAGAAAACCCATTCCCAAATGGGATTATAACCACAGGTACACAACCAAACCCAACCCATTGCCTTGAGTCGATTCATAGTGACCCTTAGGATTTACAACACATATTTTGGGGGGACACAATTCAATCCGTAGCACTTTTGTTCACTCCATCTCAGGCTGCCTTTCTTCAGCAAATGCAGTACCCTAAGAGTCCCTGGGTAGCACAAATAGTTAAGCACTAAATTACTAACCAAAAAGTTAGCTGTTCAAACTCACCCAGAGGAGTGTCAGAAGACTTGCTTCTGACAAGTCACAGCCTTGAAAACCCTGTGGACCAGTTCTACTCTGCACACATGGGATCGCCATGAGTTAGAATCCCTGATGACAAAGAATTAACAGGAGATACCATTCCCCCAAAGGACCAAATAAAGACTTCAGAATGTCATGCTTTAAGTCTTAATCCTAAATTTGTTAGAACATTCTATGACACTGTTTACAAATTCCAATTTCCCATTTTTTAAAAAAATTGGGATAATGAGGTCATTTCACAACCTCAGCACCAAATTCATAATGAAAAGCTTTTAGTGGATACAAAATGCAATCAATAGCAATAGTGACCATCAGAAGGATTTAAAACATGTTGATTCCATTTATCAATGAATCAATGAATGAAGTCAAGGAAAGAAAATGCTAAGTTTTTTTGGGGTGGGTTAATGTCAGTACAGATTACGAAATAATGCTGTATTAGAAGTTGTAGTTTGTGTATGTACTTCACTTATATTTTCATGAGACAAATACTATTTCCCTGCCCAGTTTTCATTCAAGTGGTGATTCCTAACACCTGTGAACAAATGTGCTCAGACCTGCTAATGCTGATAAAAACTCCAAATCTGTCTGCTTCACTGTGGATGTACGAATGAAAGCGACTTGCCGCACGCTCAGTCTCGCTGTATCCTTAATGGAAAATCAGCAGGGCTGTTAGCAACATTTCCTAGACCACAAAAAGATAATACTAATTCAGGCACTTTAGGACGATTTTCAAAATCCATCTTCTTCTCTTTGATAACACTATAGCAGATTTCGATATACTGATATTTTGAGGGGTTAAAGCCTACGGCTTAATGACAATGCAATTTATTAAACAGTCACATTAAATCATTTTCCACATAAGCTGAAAACTCATCAACCATCTTAAACCCTCACCTTCAGTTGTTTTAAAGATTTACAATGCCAGGAGAAAAATTAGACCCATCTAGCATCTTGCCACAATGTTTTCCCAATACGGGATGAATTTAGTTATTACAGGTCAAAATGCCACCTTAGAAATAAATTAGCCCTGGGTATGTTTTGGACCCCTGGTGGCACAGTGGTTAAGAGCTCAGCTGTTAACCAAAATGTCGGCAGTTCGAATCTACCAGCTGCTTCTTGGAAATCCTGTAGGGCAGTTCTACTCTGTCCTATAGGGTCGCTGTGAGTTGGGATTGACTCGATGGCATTGGGTTTAAGTATGTTTTAGAGGAAGACGTTGAGTTAAATATCCTACTCCTTTCTGATTAGTCCTTTTGAGCCACTTAAAGAATAAAAGACGATGAGCACATTTATTTTTGATTCCACAAAATTCTGCCTTGTGACCCATTTCAAGATTTGAAATTTTTTACAGAGCACGTTAGGCAAAGAAAACACTGTGCTAGAGAGCATGGGGGCAATGATGACTAAGACAGTGTCCTGCCTTCAAGGAAGGTGTTATCCATTAGAATAAAAGCTCTGGAAGGTGGGGGCTGACTTGATATTGAGAGTTTATAATACCAGTAACGCCAGTTGGCATCCAGTTGACTCCAACTCATGGTGACTCCATGTGTGTCAGAGCAGAACTGTGCTCTAAAAATCAGTGGATGATTTTTAAGAAGCAGATCACCAGGCTTTTCTTCCAAGGCACCTCTGGTTGGACTCGAACCTCCAACCTTTCTGTTAGCAGCTGAGGACCTTAACCATTTGTACCACCCACAGACTCTCAATAAACGGTTGTGAAAGAAATGAATGAATGTGCAGTGGGGGGTGGGCAGGGCAGACATTAACGTATACAAATGCCAGCGCCTAAATCTCAAAGAGCGTGGAAGACTGCTAGAAATGCGCTAACTATGCCAACGGTTTGAAACAAGCTCACTGCTACGTGTGGGTAGGAGCTTTTCTGAAAATCCATGCTCAGTACTGAAGGGAACCGCCAAGACACCTGGGGGCAGAATTTCCATTAAAGTCCTTGAGGCAATAGTCAGGGAGTGTCATTCAACAAAGAGTTGACAAGTTGCTTTCTGAAAGGCATTTTGTTGGGTCCTGATGAATTCAGAGAGGTGTAATTAAGGGCAGTGCTCTGCCCTCCAGGAGTTTTCAGGCTCTGAGGGAAGGTAAGACAGTTCAGAACTGCTGAAATGAATGTACATATAGCTTGTTTTTAGCATGTGAGTCCAAGAGCTTTAGTAGATAGTTAAGAGAGTCTGAACTTAAAACACAAACAGAGAAAGGCAGGAGAAACAGGCCTTAAACATATAATAACCCTGTAGACAGAGATTACGTATGAACCTGACTCACTCATCCTGTTCCAGCCACTCTTATTGTTACTAGCTGCTGTCAAGTTAGCTCCCTGACTCATGGCAACCCTGTGTGCGACAGTATGAAACGCTACCCAGTCCTGTGCCATCCCCATGATCGAATAACCATAGAGTTTTCACTGGCTGATTTTCAGAAGTAGATTGCCAGGCCTTTCTTCCTAATCTGTATTAGTCTGGAAGCCCTGCTGAAACCTGCTCAGCACCATAGCAACACACAAGCTTCCACTAACAGATAGCTGGTGGCTGGGTATGAGGTGGACTGGCCAGGAATCGAACTCGGGTGTCCTGCATGGAAGGTGAGAATTCTACCATTGGACCACCCATGCCTTCATTTCCAACCACTCGAGCCCCTTTGTTTTTCCTCCAGCATATTAGGCAGCCATCCATCCTGAGGGCCTTTGCACTTACTCTGTATTCTGTTTGGAGCATTTCCCCCAGATAGCTGCATGGCTCATTCTTTTACCTCTACTCTATTGGGTTTTATTCTACTGTCACTTTCCCAGGGAGATTTCCCTAATCACTCTATTTGATATTACAATTTCCACACTCACCCTTTGTTTGCTTTCCTTCTTTCAAATAGTATTTATCACCATCTGCAGTACCATATGTGTGAATGTTTTGCACTTGAACACTAACCTAAAGGTTGGTGGTTTGAATCCACCCAGCAGTGCTAGGGAAGAAAGGCCTGGTGATCTGCTTCTGTGAAAACTGCCACCAAGGAAATCTTACGGAGCAAAGTTCTACTCTGTAACACATGGGGTCACCATGAGTCGGCATTGAGTCAATGGCAACAGGTTTGGTTTTATTTCTGAAATGTGGTTAAATCACTCGGAAACAGCTTGGTTTGGGGGGTATCTTCCTTTTCAGATTTGTTAAGTACAACCAGAGCCATGTTTAGTCAAGGACGAGTTATTTCCCACCACTGATAAAAGGGAAACCCTGGTGGCACAGTAGTTAAGAGTTTGGCTGCTAACCAAAAGGTCGGCAGTTCGAAACCACCAGGTGCTCCTCGGAAATCCTACGGGGCAGTTCTACCCTGTCCTATAGGGTTGCTATGAGTTGGAATCAACTCAACGGCAACGGGCTTAGTTTTGGTTACTGACCCAAGACTCTTATGAGAACTCTACTCAATGCTCCATGAAATACTGTTTTGAGCCTGACTGGTGTTACAGGCACTATTTCCGGCCTTGGGAGCACTGGGTACAGTTCCCTCTCATCCTTTCAGGTGCTTCTTCCCTTGTCTTGTGTAGTTTCATCATTGTTGTTACCATTTTGACACATGGTGGACCTGGGTGACAGAATAAAACTGCCCTATAAGCAGGGCCAGTTACCCAATAAGCAAGGTACTCATGGGCACAACTGGGCCTTCCCACCAATCTGCAGTGCACAATGTCACCTGTCCCCCCACCATGTCAAAGATGCGGTGAAACCCATGTGAAATTGCTCACCACAGATTAGCAAATAAACACAATCAAGCCTGTGCATACCTTGCTTAATGCAAGCCGGTGCATACCACGCTTACTGGTTAATCCGCCCCTGCCCGTAGGATTTCCTTGGCTATAATCTTTACAGAAGCAGATTGCCAGGTCTTGGCTGCTGGGTGGGTTTGAACTGCCAACCTTTACGGTTAGCAGTCCAGTGCTTAACAGTTGCACCATACGCGCGTGCTAATCAGTACTCCGCTGAAGATTCCAGAATGTCCCTCACAGTTCTCTAGAGTTTTCTCTATATCATTCTCTGTCCTGTGAACTCTAGTTGCCTTGGTCTTCCCAGACTTTCAATTCTTTCTGTTCAAAGGGAGCCTGCTAGACTCTGCTTAGT
The DNA here is from genome assembly GCF_000243295.1 of Trichechus manatus latirostris. Taxonomy (NCBI): domain Eukaryota; kingdom Metazoa; phylum Chordata; class Mammalia; order Sirenia; family Trichechidae; genus Trichechus; species Trichechus manatus. Next base: position 5,777,837 of record NW_004443999.1, read on the forward strand.
TTCCTTCTCCCGCAGTGCAGACCTGAAACTCTCGCAAAGCACTAAGCTGGACTACCATCAGGCTCACCCTGCTATTTTCTTCTCTCTCAGGAGTCACTGTCCTTTCTTGCCTCATGCCCAGTGAATTGAAAACTGTCATTTCATATATTTTGTCCAGTTTTTTTGTTCGTTCAGCATAAATGTGTTTCATGTTATCCCATCTTTGCTAAGGAGGAATTCTTCATTCTTTCAACAAACATTTATGTACCACACAATGTGATTTTTCTTAGGAAATGACAACACCACGTTTGTAGCAGTCCACAAAAAAGCGGTATTGTTGCTCGAGTGGGCCAGTATTACGCACAAACAGATATTGTGTGTGGCTGTGTTTCTGAAAATGCTTTTAAAAAATAAAGAAACCAAAGTATTAGTCCTCTGTAATGTTTACCCTACAAGGCTATGACTCTTCAGGGGACATAACTCCTTCTCTGTCTTATATTTCTTCATATACTACAATAGCCATGGGACCGAAGACTCCTCTAAGCCTTCATTTTCCCCTCTAAAAGATGGGCATAATTGTGGTGGCTCCTCTTAAGATTAGTAGTGATAATTAAATGAAATAGTATCTGCATTGCTATTAGCTTCATGCCTGTCACACAGTTAAGTGCTCAAAAAAGGTGGTGGTGGTTGGTTGTTGTTGCCATAGATTTTGACTCATAGGCACCTTATATGACAGAGTAGAACTGCCCCATGCCTTTCTCCCATGGCGCCAATGGGTGGGTTTGAACCACCAACCTTTCAGTTAGCAGCCAATGCTTAATCGTTGTGCTACCAGGGCTCCTTCCAAAAAAGATTAGAAAATCTTCTCTTATTTAAATAATAATTTTTAAGACTTCCTTTAAGCTTGTGAGATACCTCCCAGTTCTTTTACTATTGTTGAATTTGCAGAATGGTTCACGTTTACTTTACCTCTAGCCTTCATGCTTCATAATTATACACATGCACACACATAAAGCCCCTCTTCTTCTCTGCAGGCTTAAGAATAACTACCTTGTTTAGCTTATCATAATAGTGATATTTTAGTTAAAGGCATCCAATTTTAGAGCTAGAAATGCACTGAGCGACCATTTTATCCAGTCCCCACATTTTTTGGAGAAAGAAACGGCAATTGAGAGATATGACATGATCTGCCCAAGGTCATGGAGTTGGTTAGCAGTAGAATTGAGTCTCCAGAATTTCTATCCATGAAACGGTATTAACCCTCTATCCAATTCTCTAGTCTTCTTTCAATTCTGGTTGGTATCTTAACATTCATCAAAAGGAATTTCATCGAATATTCAGATATACTTGAATCAGAGATCTATATATAATTTTAAAATTTCTTTCTCCAGTTCATGGTGCGTGTGCATGTGTGCTGGGGTGAGAGTAGGGTTGTGGAGAAATAGGAAAATTTGATCCAACTTAGTGTGAAGCTGTGGTGCAGTGAATTACTTAAAAATGATCCGTCTAGCCATAGTTTTTGTGACTCTCACACAATGATTGGGTGGGACTATGCAAATAAGGTATATGGAAACTGATGGTTAAGGTTATGTGACAACTTGGCTGGCCTATGATTTTCAGTGATTTGGCAGTTATGTAATGATGCAATTTGGCTTATGTAATGATGTAGTCATCTTCCATTTTGTGATCTGATGTAATTATCCTCAATTTTGTGGTGCGTTATAAATACTAACCTCTATGCATGTGGTTATAGTCCCATTTGGGAGTGAGTAGTTCATTATGTTAACAAGGCAGGATTAGAGTGGGATGTATCTTGAGTCACCACGTACTAGAGGGTGTCAGTCAAGTCACCACCCTTAATCCAGCCATCACCCTTACCACCCTTATTCAAGTCACAACCTTACTTGAGTCACGCCTTTTATCTTACATTTCATAAAAGGAGAGAGGAGTAAACAGAGAGGGGGGACCTCACTACCACCAAGAAAGAAGAGCTAGGAGTGGTGTGTCCTTTGGACCCAAGATCCCTGCGCTGAGA
>NW_004443999.1:5783423-5784904 GCF_000243295.1 Trichechus manatus latirostris
CAGTCTTCCTTGTCCAAGCTTCGGTTCTAGACACCCTTGAGGGCCTGCTTTTTTCCACTTCTTCCTTCTCTTCTTGCTTCTTTCTTTCTTACTTCAAACAATATGTAAATGAATGAGCATGGCCGTGTTCTGGTACAACTTTATTTACGGATACTGAAATCCGAATTTCATATAATTTTCATGTGGCATGAAATAGTGTTCTGTTGATGTTTTCAGCCATTTAAAAATATAAAGACTTTTCTCAGCTCTTGGGCCTTGGGGGTTGAAATTTGAAGACCTCTGATCTAGTCCCTGGAAACCCTGGCAGCGTAGTAGTTAAGAGCTATGGCTGCTAACCAAAGGTCGGCCATTTGAATCCACCAGGCGCTCCTTGGAAACTCTATGGGGCAGTTCTACTCTGTCCTTTAGGGTCGCTGTGAGTCAGAATCGACTTGACGACAACGGGTTTGGTTTGTTTTGGTTGGATCTAGTCCCTACTATGTTTCTGGCCTCGTTTCCTAATATTCCTTGGACTCAAGACATAGTAAATCTCATGTCCTTTCTTGAACACTCGAGTCCTTCAGTGACTGTCTATGGAGTCCCCATTGCGCTGGATCCCTTCTTGCATCTCTCCACTCTCTTTCTTACATAATCACTGGCTCAAACATACCCTGCTCAGTGCAGCCTTCTCAGATTTCCCCAGGCAAAATTATTCTCTCTCTTCCGTGCTCTCAAAGCACTTTGTTCCTAACTTGTTATGGCAAGGTATTGTAGCATATTGTCATTTATCTTTTTAAGTACTTGTCTTCAACTTTGGACTATGAAGTTCTCAGTGTCAAACACCCTACCTTATTTATCCTGGTATCCATGCTCACTCAGTAATGAAGTGACTAATATAGGATAAGCAACATTTTCTTCGTAGCAAGTACTACAGACACATCTAGAAATTTTGACCATAAAGATCAGTGTTTTCTTTAAGACTATGAACTTTTATTGTAGAAATCTGGTGTTTTGGAGAATGAAATATTATGTTTGTAAAGCTAGTTTTTTTTTTTTTTTAAATACTGTTTGGAGGATCAAATATTAAAGTTCTTATAAAATTACTTTATAACCCATAAACGGATATATAGCAGCAGTAGTATTTCAGTGGTAGAATTCTTGTCTTCCATGCAGGAGAGCAGGGTTTGATTCCTGGCCAATGCACTTAAAGTGCAGCAACCACTCATCTGTCACTGGAGGCTTGTGTGTTGCTATGATGCTGAACAGGCTTCAGCATAGTTTCCAGACGAAGACAGAGTAGGAAGAAAGGCCTGGTGATCTACTTAGAAAAAAATCAGTCAATTAAAACCCTGTGAATCACAAGATGGCGCTCTAGGCAGAAACACCACGCCGTCCCTCCACAGCAAAGATCCGAAAAACTAAGCCAAACAGAGAATCAACAATCCTGAAACCCTAGAACATCAAATGAAGAGATAAAGAACTCAGCCGAACACCAAACGGAG
>NW_004443999.1:5794357-5800329 GCF_000243295.1 Trichechus manatus latirostris
AAAGAATTTTAGCTTCTTCCCTTCTAATTTCTATCAAAAGCCTACTTCACTCTCTTTTTCCCCAGTGGAACTATTTCTGTCTGATTTCAATTAAAAGTGAAAGGTCAGCATTTCCGGGCACATCAGGTTGTTTTATGGTGCGTGCTATTCCAGCGCACTGGGGAGATGGTAGTGTGTTTGGAAGGTACTGGGTTGGGATGGACAAGTAGTTTTCTGTTTCCTGTTTTCATTAGAAACATAAACCAGAATGTATTCTATCAAGGCTTCTTCTTAAAGGAAGAATCCTTGGCAACATGTTCCCTAATTTCTGTGTATTTCACTCCCTTCACTTTATCTGGGAGTTTCCTGTATTAGATCATGCTTTCCTTATTCTCAGGCGTAATTCAGCTAGCAAAAATGTTGCCTTCGTTTCTTGTCTGGGAATATTACGTTGTTGTTGTTAGGTGCCTTTGAGTCGATTCTGACTCATAGCGACCCCATATGACAGAGTAGATCTGCCCCATAGGGTTTCCTAAGCTGTAATCTTTACAGGAGCAGATCGCCAGATCTTTTCTCACACCAAGCGGCTGGTAGGTTTGAACTGCTGACCTTTCAGTTAGCAGCCGAGCACTTAACCGTGGTGCTACACACGGCTCCTTAAATATTATGTACTATTGAAAAACGTGCCTAAAGAATGGTGAAGTAGTTTTGGTTGTTAAAAAAGTTAATTCCATTAAAGTTGATGTGCTGTGTAGGTTTAGCGTTTCAAGTGAGAACTTCCATGCTTCAATTTTTGGCATTCTGTGAGTTGACACAAAAAAATTCAAACTTGTGTGAAACTTCGGGAGAGTTAGCTTTATTCTACTTCCACTCTTCAGAAAGTGGGCACGTGTAGGTAGTTATGGAAATGCGCTGGTGGTGATGACAGCTAGACCAGGAGTATAAAATGTAGGATAACGTGATCACTTCTAACAATTTCAACAAGCCATCTAGAATATTTCCTGAAGTGCCAGCATCTGGAAAATGGAATGTTTTTCTACTTAAAAGCAATAATATATTTTTCCAATTTTCTTTTCGTAAGAGAAAAATGATAACAGAATGTGCTTTCTGACTGTATCATATTTGACAGTACAAAGTACAGAAACTGGGAGATGCAAGGAGGGCATAGCCAAATTTTATCCAGAATTATAATCACAAAACACTGAAATAGTCAGGCAACAATTTCTGAATGTCGACAAAAAGTTGAACGGCAACAATAACAACAAAATAGTGATTCTTTCTTTGATGCCAAAGATAAGCTAATCGATGCGATTAAAATGAGAAGACTTGGGGTTTGGAAGGGAGTGTTCTGTGTCTACTAACATTGGCTGTTGTAATGTCCATTTTGCAGCCCAGCCTCATACTGGTTTTTTTGCTCAAAATGAATGACTCTAGTCTGATAAATTCTATGGTCTCTGTTTCCCAGTTATTTGCACACTGCACCAGTGCTAACAGCTGTGTTTTCTTTCTGTGAACATATCCAGAAGAAAGTAGTCAAGAAACAGATACATATATTGACTATGTGGTATATCTACCTATGTGCAAATTCCTAGCGAGGACCACCACAGTATTGCTGGGATCACAGGCTTTACGGTCTAGTAAAGGGAACAGAAAATCAAAATCCAAACCCTTTGCTGTCAAGTTGATTCCGACTCATGGTGAAACCAGGTGTTATAGAGTAGAACCAAGCTCCATAACGTGTTCTTGGCTGTAATGGAAGCAGATTGTCAAGCCTTTCTTCCATGGCTCCACTGGGTGTGTTCAAACCACCAACCTTTCTGTTAGTAGTGAGTTCAAACTCTTTGCACCACCCAGAAAACTACAGAGGGAACAGACAAGGATACAAATACATGCAATAAAGTGTCATCCATTTCATGATAATGGTTCCTATGGAATACAATGGGGACACACAAAGGGAGTGGTCAGGTGTACCCCAAAGAGTCAGAAAAGGCCACATATATAAAATTGAAGCCCCTGGTTTTTGATAAGAATCACTTCCATGTTGATAACTGCCTCCTTTCAGGACTTGGTAATGAGAAGTAACCTTAGCTCTTCCTCTCCCATCCCGTGGATTCAGGGGAAGCACCTTTGAAATTTTTCTAGAAGCTGGATGGCTTAACAAAAACAAACCCAACTCTCCTGTGTGTAGGGAATGTGGCGCCACTAATTTGGGCACTAACATCACAACAACGCACCTTCCAATGAAAACTCTGCGTTTCTTTTTTCAGCTTTTACATTTCAGGTTGAATTTCATAGAATCTGATTTTTTTTTAACTTATTTAAATTGAAGTAGCACTTAATACTCTTAATAATCTTTTTTTAGCACTACAAGAGTTAACTTATTTTTAAATGTTATCCCTACTGGGAGTCCTTCTTTCATTATTAATTAAAAAGTCTTAGAAAAATTAAAATACTAGATATGTGCATTAGCTAAATGTACAATATTGATGGTCATTGGTAAATGTCTTTTGGAAGCTTGATTATATGTGCAATAAGTATGATTATGTTCTAGGTTGCCATGGAAAATATTTACCTGGACCAGAATTAACCACAATTTTCATGTCCTTGAAACAAGCTATAAAGTATTTAGATCGGTTTCTACAAGAATCTTTTTTTTTTTTGGTATGTCTGCAGAATTGTTCCGGTGTATGGCAGCAGTAAGTATCTGAGGCTAATGAACAGGCCACATCATCTAATTTTATGAAATATAGCACAATATAGCAGGAGCCCTGGTGGTGCAGTGGTTAAAAGCTTGGGTGCTAACTAAAAGGTCAGCAGTTCAATTCTACCAGCTGCTCCTTGGAAACCCTATGGGGCAGTTCTATATGTCCTATAGGGTTGCTATGAGTCTGAATCAACTCGATGGCAATAGGTTTTTGGTATAGTACAATATGTAGTAAAATGCCAGACTGAAAGAAAGCATGGGGTCATTCTTTAGAAAAACAGACAAAACTCAACAGTTTACAAAATAATTGAGGACAAAATATCATGCTAAATCCTTCATGAATTTATAAATCAGTAGTAAATAATTTTACAAATTTATGCATTTATTTTGGCCATGTAATAAATATTATATACAGCATAAAATTCGATATTACGTTTTACATAACTAACTTATAGAAAAACAATATTTTTAAATTTCAGTTTGAAAAATCTTTCATGATTCCACAAATGTCTGGAAAATTTATGACAAGGCCTGTTGATGTGTTTGGTATGCTGACAAGAAGGACTGAAATCACTATCAAATGAGACACTTGGGATGTCAAGTGGAAACATACAATTCATGCCAATATTTATAGTTCTCTGGCAAAGCATTTGGCTATTATTTTTCCTAGATATACCAAATTAGAATATCTGGATGACAGTGACAGACAAAAGTTAACCTAAATTTAGGGAGCTCTGCAGTGTAAATGGGGCTACATCCAGCCTGACGACCTAGTGGTGAGGAAGTATAAATATAACACAAAAAGATATTGGAGCGCCTCGTCCTTGAAATGAATCAGATGTAAAATACTACCATGCTCGGGTGCTAAAGTAAACTCAACATGCTTCATACAAATGGCAAAGATAAGAAGTTCGCTGAAGCATGGAACCTGGATAAGTGAGCATATGTGTGCAGCTGCTGTAAAACGGGATGATTATAATAGTTGGACAAGGCTGCAGAGGTATAGTATTGTGCTGGAAGACAGCTTTGAAAATACGAAGCCATTCCTCATAGCAGTACAGAGGAGGCCAGCCAGGGCCTGGGAGTGAAGTCTATCTCAAAATTTTTATGTAAGAGCACTCGCTTAAACTAAAGTCATAAACCATGTACAATAGAAATATGAGACAGAAGTCACTGCTCTGGTTGCCATAATCCTGGACTACAGGGCTTTTAGAAAACAAATGATTTCTAAGTGCTTAAGGTCAAAGTGGAAGAAAAGGCATTTTATCAAACTTGTTCAGTGGGAGAAAGAGCCTCCCAGATGAATGTCATGTCCTTGGCTCATGTATCATTCTTTGGGAATTCTTTAGGGCCTTTCTGAGCTCTTCCTTCATACTTACCACATCTGTGTAATTTAAACAGTTTTGAACACCATCTGAAGCCATTTGTGTTCTCAGCCAAAGTAAAGGTTTTTTAAAAATATTATTGTAATATCTCATGGATTTAAAATATAAAGGGCTGGAAATAATGGACAAACATCCAAGAAGCTTTGCATTGTCTAATAGTTTGTGAAATAATTATAAACTTTAATTACTTGAGAAAAGCAGGCTCTAAAAGTTGTATACCACTTGGGGGGATATTGAATTAGGAAAATTTTACCTGTGGTACTGCAATGGCACTAAGTTCTTATCATTATCATGAATAATAAGACTGTGTTGGTTGCATGCTTTCTCAATGGCACTCTGCTATATACTGCGGGAAAAAATAATATAGACCCTCCTGCCCTTAATCACTAACTGAGAGTACCAGGCCCATGGCAGAAAGGAAAGGGAAAAAGCCAGATGAATTATATGTGTGTGTTGTAAGTTCAGAGGAAGGGTAAGCATTATAGCGGATTTGTGGAAAGCGTGTTGAAATTCCATCAACATTCAGTATGGCCCACTTATTCATTTTATAAATAGCTATTAAATGCCTACTGTGTGCCAGAAGCTCTTGCCAGGAGCTTAGGATGCTTACGTCTCTCCTTCTTGGGAGTTTATAATCCAGCAGAGTAGACATTATCAAATAATGATGATAAACTGTATGAAGGAAAGATACCCAATGCTGTGAACCATATAAATAGAGAACTGAACTATCCAAGGGGGGCAAGGAAGGCCTCCCGAGGAAATGACATTTGACTTGTAATCTGTGGACTGAGTGATGACTAGCTAGGCAAAGATTGGTGAGAGGAGTGATTCAGGCCGAGACATGAGCACGTGCAAAGGCTTTGTGGTGAGAGGCAGCAAGTCCTATTTGAGAACAGGAAAGAAGGCCGGTGTGGGCAGCGGACACGGAGAGGGAACATGAAGCAAGAGGGTTCTGGAGTGCTGAGCAAGTCAGAACTCCCAGGAAAAGGTTTAAATCAGAGACAATGTTCTTAGATCGGCGCTTAGGAAAACATTAGTTGCAGGGTGGGGAAAATGTGGTAGAAATACTAGGCTAAGTGCAGATAGACTAATTAGAAAATGATACTAGTAGTCCAGGGAAGAGATAACACTTAGGACTAGGGTGAGGACAATGGAGATAAAGACACATGGACAAAGATTCTTGACAAATGATTAAGCAGCTGAGGGATCACACCTGTCTGCTGTAAGTACATAAAAAACCCAGTGCTGTTGAGTTGATTGCATCTCATAGCGATCCTTTACAGACGTGTTTAAAGTAAAGAGCTGAGCTTGGGAAGTTGAACAGCTAGGAAAGAGGGAAGTTGAACAGCTAGGAAAGACTGTTGTATTTGCTGGGGGTGATGTCAGAGAAGGTCAAGTAGGGAGCCTGGATTTTCATCCCTACTGAGCACAATTTAGCAATATATAAGAAAAATTATACATCTTGGTCAAGTGGGGTTTATTCTAGGGATGTAAGGCAGGCTGAGTATTTGACATGCAATAAGGATGCCCACTATCACTACTTCTACTCCACATTTTACTAGAGCTCTTAGCCAGTGACATAAAACAAGAAAAAATGAGATACTTAAAAATTGGAAAAAAGAAAATAAAATTTTAATTATTTGCAGATAATATAATTGCTAATATAGAAAACCCAAAATAATTTATAAGCAAATTATTAGATATAATTGAAGAGTTTAACCAAGATTAATATACAAAATCAGTTGTGTTTCTATAAACACAGAACACACAACTAGAAAATTATTATTAAGACATCATTCGCAATATGATCAGAGAATATCACATACCTAGAAATAAATCTAATAAAAAAATTAGCAAGACTTCTATAGGAAATTATATATTTACATGTAAATCCTTGTTAACAT
>NW_004443999.1:5802468-5806141 GCF_000243295.1 Trichechus manatus latirostris
CAGTTTTACTCTGACATACATGCAGTCCCCATAAGTCCCCATGAGAATTGACACATTGGCAACTGGATAATATTACATTAATATTTTTAGTAGACTGAAAAATACTTAAACTTTTAAAAGTTGTACTGGCTTCATTGTAGTTTTCCCCAGTAATCTACCATAAAGAAGATGATGAGTTTAATTGTTTTGTTTTGATTGTTTTTTATTGTTCTTTCTTCCATGGTTTTGTCTTGATAGATTCTGTAACTCTGCCTCTCTCAAAAGCATTTAAAGTGCGGTCTCACTTTTGCTGAGGAGTTATTATGCCTACTGGCACATGTGGATAGAATAAGTTAATTGTACTCTCGAAATAATGTTGATAATCATAACACATATTGTTCTTGGACACAGACATAAGAGTTAAAATGCTTGGAGCAAAAATTACGCCCACACAAGAAGTAAAAAATAATCTATTTTATTAACCAGCGCTCCAAACTTTAGATATGCTTTCTAGTTGAGTTCAAGTTGCCTTCCAGAAGAGATGACATGAAACGGGGAGCAATGAAGCTCTAGGTTGATGTGTATTCACCACAGCACATTCTAAAGTCATCTGGATTCCCTTTCCAGAACCATTCCTTCTCATTTGGGTTGAGTATACTACACTGGACGAGTATGCGTCTTACTACATAAAGTATGCCTGGAGAAACTGTGAAGTGGAAATTTTTTTATCTTCTTAACTTCTTGGTACCTAGGATCCGTCTCTTATTGAAACTTACTCTGAAGAAAGAAAACAAAAATGCTTAAATCTAGGAAAATTTAAATTTAAGTAAGTTTAAATCATTTTCCCTCTACCATTTGTCCGTGCATTTTAAGATACCTGTAATTATGTAATGAAAAGCTTACTTCCCATATAAAGACACTCCAAGCAGTAGGCAGCAGGTGGGAGACATTTGGCAAAAAGAGGGATTGGGACATAGGAACTTGTCTTGTATCCCATAAGATGACACTCTATGCGTTACGTCATGGACTCCTGTACCCACATTTGTTTGGGTTCCAGATGCCTACATTTGGGATAGAACTGGACTTTTGGGGGTGTGGTTGAAGAAAGTGATACATTTAGTGCTTTCTCAGCTTTCAGAATTAATCTAATTAGCCAAAATTATAATTCCATAAGCAGCTTAAACCCAAATGGGAAATCCACACGCAGTGGAAAGCTAGATCAGATGGATATGAAAGATTAAAGAGAAATAGTGATGTCCTGTGGGATAAAAATGGCAAAACTAGAAGATTTTACTTTTAAGCTGAAAGATGCAATAAAAATAAGAAAGGGATCAAGGCAAATATCCTCTAAGCAGATTCAAGTCAAGTAAAACACTCAATCAGGAGATGAACAAGGGAAGGTACAAAGAATAGCAGAAGAATGTTTTTGTACACTGAGTGCATTTGAATATAGAGACTCTGATAATTGTAGGGTACAAAAGAATTAACCAAATAAATTCCAGAATCAGTATCTTTTTTTGAACACTGTTGCTTATAGGGAGCCCTGGTGGCGTAGTGGTTAAGAGCTCGGCTGCTAACTAAAAGGTCAGTAGTCTGAATTCATCAGCTGCTCCTTGGAAACCCTATGCAGCAGTGCTACTCTGCCCTGTAGGGTCTCTATGAGTTGCAATAGACTCGATGGCAATGAGTTTGGTTATTTTTGGTAGCTTATAGAGAATTTATATCATGAAAGTTAAAAAAAAATCCAACATATTTACTTTTTTAAAAAGTCGTTGTTATGTAATAGAAATTTAAATTTATATAGAAATGTAGTATTTATGGTAAATTGATACTAATACTGCCTACCATATTTTGTATTTCCTAAAAAGGCTTATGGGGCAGTAGAAATGACGAGCAAATATTACTTCATAATATTCTGATATAGAAGGATAAGTAGCATCATGTTCAGTATCTTGTTTATAATAATCTTTCTTCTCTCTCTCTCTGTGTATATGTTGTTGTTGTCAGTTTTGACTCATAGCAACCCCACATGACAGAGTAGAACTGCTGTATAAGGTTTTCTAGGCTATAATCTTTTATGGGAGCAGATCACCAGGTCTATTCTCTTATGGAGCTACTGGTGGGATGGAACTGCCAATCTCTGGCTGAGCGCTTAACCGTTGTACCACCAGGGCTCCTTGTGTATGTATGTACAAATATGTATATATCTGTGCAAATACATCTTTACAGATTCTACTACTTTATACATATAATATAGCACACACACACATTTGGGAGCAGAATAAAGATAGTAGAAAAATCAATTAGCAAAGAAAAAAAAAAAAAGGCAGCAAAGTTCTTCTATTCAGAAAGCTCAAAGACCCATGATGTCCTGTGAGAAAAAATAGAGGCAGAGAAGGTGAAAAGGGCCACCAAATGCCTTCAAGAGGTGACAGAAACAAGGTTTAATTCTACCCTGGTTTAAGCAGCAGACCAAACAGATCTGACTAATGTGTTTCCAGAGTATAAGAACTGTACCCACCAGCTTACACATGTTCCTTGTTCACCTGGAACTGCCCCTCAAATTGATGGACACAAACCCTCCTTTTTCCATACCATTTTCCTCTTTTCTCTCCTTCTGGCCTATCCTGAGCACTGGAAGTCCCATTCACTCTCTTCCTGCCCCCACATTTCCACCTACTTCTCTCCATGCTGAGAGCCAGTAGAGGGTGGAATCTATGGTAGATTGTGGTCCATGAGAAGCATCAACCTGAGAAGGTACTCCTTTCACCCATCCCCCACCCCTGTTGCCTTTCTTCCAGCCAAAGCTGGTCTCATGGGCACCATTGAAGGTTCCTACCTCAACCTTGGAGCCGCTTGCTGAGCAGAGTCATTGAGTTCATTTGTTTCTCTGAGAAGTGGGAGAATCTCGTTCCAGTCCTTTGTGCTTGGCATTACCATGTATATGCACTGCCTTTAACCCCTCAGGGCTCTATGGAAAACGAAAGGGAGAAGGAATGAGTAAAATAACTATTTCCACCTTTTGAATTAGTCAGAACTTAGTGCAGGAAATAAGCCCTGATCCACCAGGGGATCTACTAGCCACCACAAGGGTTAGGCTGGAAGTAAGCAGCCAACACTTCAACTGGCACTCACATTCAGGAAGCTGGAGAGTGGACGCCCAAAGTGGCGATGTAGAGATTTAGAGCTTGGTGCTATCAATTGTTTCCTTGCTCCCATTGTTTTCTGCCCCCACTGCCCTTTCTATTGCTGTAACTTTCAGTGACTCTTCGCTGAAGTTCTGCTCTTTAACTTGTCGAACAGAAAAATTAATAACAGACATCTTACTTTGATTTTAAGGTTTCCTTACCAGTGACACTTAATATTTACTGTGAAGAAATTCCTGACAAAAATTAATCCTGTCAGTGGCTTTTCTTTGACCCAAAGTTGCTAATCTTGTCTTTCCTATTGGAAGCCAGGCTTACTAAATTTGAATTTCCAAAGATATGACAGGGTGGAGGGCCAGAGACCACCTTGTGACCCGGTATCCGTTGATCTCAGTAAAATGGGACAGACAGGGTGCGATCAATCATGTTAAGATTAGCCAATGGTTGATCTTCCATATTTCTCCCTTCTTTTCTCTTTATAATCCTCATTGTACCTAGCTTGCTTTGAGCCATTTATTTTTTCTGGAATCAAAATTGTCTCCCCATAT
>NW_004443999.1:5810096-5812706 GCF_000243295.1 Trichechus manatus latirostris
TCTAGAAGAAAAAAATAGTTTGGCTTTTTCTATGGACAATTTGTCAGTATTTTGAAAGCTGGCGCCATTGTTGTGAAAAAAGAAATTAGTACATCCTTTTTTTCTCCAAATAAATTAATTCCAACCAATGTTGCATACAAATGTACTGAGTAATAATATTGGGCAATGGGAGTTTTACATTTGAAAAATATTTATTTAAAAAGTTGTTGTGATGTATTTCTTGCAAAGTACAATTTTTGAATAAAATAAATTATGTTGTATGATATTACAAATTGCTTGAACAAGAAAAGGAAAATAGAAATCTGAGATAATGAGATTATTTTATTTAAGGCAGATGCACCAGAGTCTGTATACTGCGGTATAGTGAAGTACTTGATATGACCCTTCCAGCCATAGTCTTGTAACTCCCACCAAATGACTGGGTGGGACGATGCATATGAGGTGCTTGTGGCCCACCAAGAGGATTGGATAGCTTATTAATAATGTAAATAAGATGCACGGCACCCTTGTGGGGGTAGGATGCAAATAAGGTGTATGGAACCCTAACGAGGGGATTGGTCAGTTTTGCCATCCTGCTAGACTTAAAAGAATAGTCAATCCCAGAGCAGAGGGGGATCTACTACCACCAAGAAAGAAGAGCTAGGAGTGAAGAACGTCCATTGGACCTGAGATCCCTGCACTGAGAACTGCTAGACCCAGGAGACAGAGACATAGTTGTAACACCAGAGACAGCGAGACATGCCAAGAAGCAGTGGCAGAGAAATGGTGGCAGCAGAAGCAGCCAAACCAGGAGACCTGCAGGTGATGGCGTGGTGGGCTTCCTGTCCATGAAACAAGGCAGTTATAGCGCATGTGCCATGGAGCAAGAGAGCTGAGTCTTCTGGCTGAGGCTTACTGGCACTTATCAGCAGGGCTAAAAGAGCTTTGTAACACTTGCCTGAGCAGGGCAGAGGTGTGGCTGACAGGCCAAGAGGCTGAGGGGCCAGAGAGAGGTGTGCCTATGGGCAGTGCTGAGAAGAGGCTGTCCTGATCAAAGAACTGTATCCTGAGCGTTTCTGAACCTGAACTATAACCTGTTACTTCCTTATTAAACCCCATAATTGTGAGTATTGTCTGTGAGTTCTGTGTGGCCATCACAATGAATTATCGAACCCAGCAGAGAAGTAGATGCCATAGGAAGGATGGATGGTGTCAGAATTGGTAAAAATGTTGGAGGATGGAGGCATGTCTGACCTCTGCCTCATAGGAATCAGCTTTGGGCTGCTGATCTTGATTCTTCTTCCTCTTGTGAAGTTAGAGGAAGTCAGATACCCCCACCAAGCCATTTTTACATACATTAAAAGGTACAATCTGGATTTTTTTTTCCAAAGTAATCCCTTTGGGAGGTTACACACTTACTTAGGTCATACAACTTTACTCAAAATATTAAATACACTTCTTTTTAAAAATGCTTTCAGAAGCTGTAGTTCACTAATATGAATATCCTCCACCATGGTACATGTTTATTTTTAAGGGTGAATTATATTTCTGAAAATAGCTGTAAGTTATTTTGAGTCAAGTGTTATGGGTGACCCAAAATAAAAGTTTTGAGGCTGAATTTCCTCTTTTGTTTAACATCTTGGCTCAGACATATTCATGGAATGAGCAACTAGAGACAAACTCCACGTCTTGATATATTGGATCAAATGGAATTAGTCTCACTTTGGAGTCCTGCCTTGTATCTGAATCAAAGGAGAGCAATGATCCCTCCTGCACCTTTTCACTTTTTGGTTGACATTTTTCTTCTTTGGGTTAAATTAAACATATGTTGCTCACATTATCTCCAAGAAGGAAGCTGGTGATTAGAATAGAAGGAAAAGGAGAAATAGTTGATCGTATTTTGGTTGGTAGTAAAGGAGAAGAAGCTGGCATTATGTAGGTCAGGAGACTTGAAAAATTGACCTGTAGTAGGGTTGCCCCTGAATGAGCTAGAATGCAACCCAATGTTCACTGTCCAAGGAGAACAGTACATTTAAGCTTGGGTTCAGCAAAAATTGGAGTCCTCGGGTGGTACAAACGGTTAACTTCTCAGCTACTAACTGAAAGTTTGGCTGTTTGAGCCCACCCAGAGGCTCCTCAGAAGAAAGGTCTGGTGATCTACTTCCAAAAAATCGGTTAATTGAAAACCGTATGGAGCATAGTTCTACTCTCATACACATAGGGTCTCCGTGAGTTGGAACTGACTGAGTAGCAACTAATTTTTTTTCTCCCTCAGAAAGAATTGGTATCCAGGGAGAGGGTTTCAGTGTGTTGAGTGAGATAGGCAAGGGGTGATAAGTCACAGCAGACAAGCCACATGGCATAGGAAGAGGAGATTGGGAAGCAGGATCCATCACTCCTGGAACTAAGCATTAAATTGCCCTCTAGCCCGGGATTCAGAACAGGGACCAGACCTACGGGGCAGCTGGCACATTGCATGGGGCAACTTAAATGGAAGAGCTGTGTAGATTGGAACAATCTGGCTCAGAAGGGGAGGAAGTTTTGCCTCAAGACCCAGGGCTCATCCCAGGTACATTGCATTCTGGGTCTTCGGCAGCTGAAGTACTTCCAGATTCATTTGTCAAACAAGTG
>NW_004443999.1:5813621-5877584 GCF_000243295.1 Trichechus manatus latirostris
GTTTCTTTCTGTCCTGGCCAAGGTTGGCTTAGCATGATGGAGCTGAACCTTTGGGCACAGGGCATAAGTAGCTTCAACTGGTAGAGGCTATCAGCCTCTTGGGATGACATTTGGTTTTCATCGTTGTGAGTACTGCATTGAGAATAACATAGTACTTATATCCCTGAAGATTTCCATTTAAGCAAAAGAAGTGAGTTGTCTTGATTTAGTGTTTTGGTTATCTACTATTTCAGCGCATTAACTTTAACTGAATGTCTGCCAAGCTTATGTGCAATGGCTTCAGCTACTTGTTGAGAGATTTCTAAAATTAAGAGTATATCCAAAACCTAGACGTTAGTTATTGAAGTTTCAAATTCCCTATGATGTTTCAAGACTAGTTTCATTGTATTTCAATGTTAGGTTTGTTAAATAAATTTTAAGGTTAAAATTTTGCCATATGGAAAAGTTTATTTCAGCTTTTTTATGTAGAAACAATTGGACTAGTGTTAATAAGATATTCTAAGAGCGTTTTGTGATTGGGTGCTCTTTATGGAATTTTAGCAATATAGTCAGGAGAAGTCAGCTAAGTTTGGAGGAGACTAGCCAAGGTCATTTCCAAGTTTATGCGCTCTGGGGTTGGGAATTGAGACTGGATGTTTTATTGAGGAAATTCCTTGTCTCTGTGACAGCGTGGCTATTGTTCTGTATATTAAGAAGGCTTATGTGCTCTGATAACATTTTAATAACAAATCATTTTGAATATTTCTATAAGGTTGTTTTCCAAAGAAACTTTCTGAATTATGTACTAACTTGTTACTTTGCCAACTTTTCAAGTTTATGTCATTAAAGAAATAAATGCAGACAACAGTAGCAAATTACAGCAGCATAAAACCCCTTTGTAACAGCACATTCTACAAAGCTGAATAGAGAATAAAATAGAATGGAATATACTAGATAAAGCAAAGTAAATAGCAAATATATTGAATATATTGAAATTTGCTTGAAAACTTAAGGAGTGCTTCCCAAAAGGAAGTATTTTAGTGTCCAAATTTTCAGAATAGTAAAAAGCAAAGTAAAGCAACAACAACCACTACAACAAAACTAAAAGCACTCACAGCTAAACTATTACTCAGAAAGAGTTTAATAGATTCTTAAAAGCCTTCTTTAGTGCCATTCCACCAAAGGAACGGGGTCCTTATTCCTCCTATTGTAGAATTTTCTCAGAGTAGAGGAGAGTGGTAGATCTGTTCACTTTTTGCTGACCCCCTCTGTGGTCTCTTAATTACTAATGTCAAGAGGAAGTAGGATTCTAGAGGACTTCCTCAGGACAAGCTGATATAATGAGAGAAGTTTAAGTTATAATCTGGGTAATTACATCAAAACGTAAATGACATACAGAAAGCTCACTGCATCATTTCATCTGCTTAGCTAGGATGTCTCCTTTAATTCTGTGGCAGATGATGCTAGTTCTAACAGAATTCCTCCTCAATAAGTTTATTTGGAGTGACGATGTACTACTGTTCTGACCAATGAGAAAAAGGCAAATGTAGGATGAGGGGGGTGTTTGTTTTCAGTAGGTGGTCTTTCACTTGATTCCTCTATTTTCACCAAAATTTATCAGATTATGGCAGCCAGATTCCAAGATGGCCCCAGTAGTCTCTGTCTCCTGGTATTCATGCCCATGTGTAATTCCCTTCCTCTTTGAATAGGGCTGACCTGTGTAACCACTAGAATATTGTGGAATGATGGTGTCTTAGTTATCTATTGCTGTTATAACAGAAATACCACAAGTGGATGGCTTTAACAAAGAGAAGTTTATTCACTTACAGTCTAGGAGGCTAGAAGTCCAAATTCAGGGTGCCAGCTCCAGAGGAAGGCTTTATCTCTCTGTTGGTTCTGTGGGAAGGTCCTTGTCATCAATCTTCCCCTGATCTAGGAGCTTTTCAGCGCAGGAGCTCTGGGTCCAAAGGACGCACGCACTCTGCTCTCAGTGCTGCTTTCTTGGTGGTATGAGCTTCCCCTGTCTCTCTGCTCACATTTCTCTTTTATGTCTCAAAAGAGATTGACTCAAGACACAACCTAATCTTGTAGATTGAGTCCTACCTCATTAACATAACTGCCTCCAATCCTGGCTCATTAACATCATAGAGGTAGGATTTACAACACATAGGAGGATCACATCAGATGACAAAATGGTGGACAATCACACAATACTGGGAATCATGGCCTAGTCAAGTTCACACACATTTTTGGGGGACACAACTGAATCCATAATAGATGGTCTATGACTTTTGAGACTAGCTTGTAAAAGACATACAAGGCTTCTGCTTTGCTCCCTCTATTGGATCACTTGCTCTAGGGGAAGCAGCTGCCATGTTGTGAGGACACTCAAGCAGCCCTATGGAGAGGCCAACTTAGCGAGGAACTGAGGCCTCCAGCCAACAACAAAAGAGCAACTGAGGCCTTCTGCTACCAGAGCCATCAAGCCTTCAGACAAGTGCAGCCCCTGCTAACATCTTGACTGTGTCCTTGACTACATGAGGACCTTGATCCAGAACCACCCCATCTAAGCCACTCCCAAAGTCTTGACCCACAGAAACTATAAGACAATATATGTTTATTATTTTAAACTGCTAAGTTTTGGAGCAATTTTTAATGCAACAATAGATAAAAAGCACACAGGTAAAAACGTAGACTATAAAGGTGACTGGGTCCTATGAAGTACTGGAAAACTTAGCAGATAATGCAAGATTCTAATATAGGCTAAAAATGGCAGTGATGGGTATGAATAGAATACAGACTCTGAAATTATCATGCACTTACTATATATAGCAGAATTCTCAACCCTGCTTTTGGGACACTCCAGTGTATTTCAAAGGCTGAATTTTAATTTACTTAAATGTATTAAATAAATGACTGACTTTTTTTTTTGATGAGGTGACTGCAAAGGAAATCCTGTGGCAAATACCCCTTTAAAACATGAGATAACATTAGCACTCACTACTAGATGCTATATGAGTGTACAAGTCCCCAAGACATTGTCCCTGTGTGGATAATTTAAGGCATATGTGTGTGTTAGATTCTCTTCTATCCATCTAGGAAAAAAAATGTCTACATCTTTATAGTGTTATACAGTCTGTAAAGCACTGCCACTCACTTAACTCTTACAAATTCTTAACTAATCTGGGAGTCAAGCAAGTGAGAGTATCATTACCCTCATTTTAAATACTAGAAAACTAAAACTCTGTCAACAGCCTCAGCTTCCCCACCTGTGGGGCTTCGATTCTGCTCAACCTTCCTTCATGGGATTTAGAAGTCTGATCATAATTGTTGGAGACGACACTGTCCCCTAGGTCTTACTTGTGACCAATTAGACTTTATACCCAGGCCCCTGGAGTACTACCTACTCCTTAAACTAAAAACAAAACAAAACAAAAAACCCAAACCCATTGCTGTTGGGTCAATTTCAACTCAATACAACCCTACAGGACAGAGTAGAACTACCTACTCCTTAGGTGCTCTGTATGTCCTTGATTGACAGCCCTATTTACTTCCCCTCTCATCTCACCATGTCAGCTGGATCCCTACTCCTGATGCCTAGACCCAGAGCCTCCCTCATTTCCCCTTTCCCCTTCCTTTGTATAACCTTCCTCTATCTCCAAGACAAAATTTTTCTCTGTCCAGGGCATTTCTCTCTGTAGCATTGAACATAGAGGCTCTCTGTTGGACCAGCTACTTAATCTATTCATTTATCCTCTTATCAGCACCTCATCGAACACCCACCCCATACAAGCCATCTTATGAAAAACTGAGAAGAATGACATAGCCCAAGATAAGATTCCCACCCTCAAGAAGTTAAAGTCCTGTAGGGAGACAACATATGTGTCATCATTATGTGTTAAGGCTGGGTGTGATAAATGTTAGAGGGGTGGCCGAGACAATATGGTGAAGGAGGCTTTGTGCGTTTCTACATGAGAAGATTAGGACATGCATCATGGGGATGGTGGCATTGAACACGATTTTGAGGAATGAAGAGGATATGGATAGATGCAAATGGTGGGAGCGAGTGAGTGAGAAGCCTGCAGTGGCATTGAGATAGATAAGAATGGCGAAAGAAAAAAACAAGACAGAGGTCTGGAAAGGCTGTTGCATGGCTAGCGAAGAGCCTCTAGACCACACAAGAGTTCATGGAGCACAGTGAAAAGGGCCTGGAATTTAGACTAAAAAGATCTGGGCTTTAACTCTGATTTGGCCACTGAATAGCTGTGTGAGTTGCATTTCATCTGTAAAGTAAGTTGTGAGGACAAAATGAGGATACACTGTGGAGAAGTATCAGGGAAGTGCTTGGTACAATGTAAACATTCAATAAATGTTAGTAAAATGCAGAAGAATGGAAAATAAGGCTGGAAAGACAGGCTGAGGTCATGTTATGTAAGCCTTGCCTGTCAGGCTAAGAGATCTTAAACAGTGAGGATCTGCTGATAATTAAAGAGAGAATTTATGAAGATTATAATGGCGGACAGATGCACGATGATTTGTGTGTGTGGGTAGATCTTGGAGGGAGGACTATTACCTGGGTGATTATAACAGGTTATCTGTAAAATTACAAAGACCTTGACTATTTTGGTAAAAGTGAGAATGGAAAGAAGGGACAGATGCCCAAAGACACCGTAATGAAAGAATCAGGAAAACTTGGCAAGAGTCGGGATTTCTTCCAGGTTTGGTTTCCTGCTAAGGCTGAGGCTGAGAAGTAGAACAGTCCAGGCTGGATTCTTGTGATAACAGCTCAAACCACAGCAAACATTTGTTGAGCAGCTATTATGTGCCAGGCACAATATTAAGCACCATTAGCACACTATCTCATTGAATCCTCACAATAGCCTGTGGAGGTGAGTACTAGTATGGATCCTATTTTGTAAGTGGAGACATGGAGGCTTACAGAGATTGAGGATGCTGTCCAGGGTCAAGCAGCTAGTCAATGGCAGGGTCAGGATAGAGCAGTTCTACTCTGTAATGCATGGGGTCACCATGAGTTGGAATTGACTCCATGGCAATGGGTTTTCTTGGTTTTGTCTGATTTTAAAGTCCATCCTCTTAACAGTTATACTACCTCCAAGTGCAAAGCCAAGGTAACTACATTAGTAATAACATTTGCATTTACAGACCACCAACATGTGTTAGATGCTTTATAAACTTTTAAGAGTTTGGGAGCTAAAAGTAACCCTTCCTCTGCTTCCAGAGATTAGGATGATAAAGGATACACCTAATTGCTACTAAGAAAACGGACAAAAACATTGACTTTTTAAGGGGATGCCAGTGCCAAGTAACCTCCACCATACACAATGTCTGGCCAATGGAGGCCTCCTATTCTCCCTGCCAAATCTAAGCTTTGAGACTTGGCATGAGTTCGCCTGCAAGGAAAGGCTCGAGCAAACCAACTCAGTTCATTGACTCTGGCCTATGTAGTTTACCCAGTGAGGAGGAGCAGGGAGAATGGCTGCCAGGAGACCACTCCCTCAACATTGGTGAGGCCCCACTCAGGTGAGTTTAGGAGGACAGGCTATGCTTTTCATATTGATCCATTGGGTAGGCAGGGACTATAAAACAGGAAGGAGTCCTGTCCTCTGAACAAATTCAAGACCTCTGAAAGTGGGTTTGGCCCAGGGAGGGATTATTTTAGTCTACCAGAAGGAATGGGAGGAGAGGTACAGGTTATACGTCTTCCCCAGGATTTGTAATGATATGCCACATAGTGAGCACCCTACCTCCTTCTAGAACTCAGGATTGGCTTCTTTGGCCTGGATCAGAGAGCCATTCCCCCTCCTTTGGGAAGAAATGAAACACTGGAGATGTTTATTCCTCCACTGTTACTCGGCACTATGTTCCATGGACCCATCTCTCTGGAAACTTGAGAGAGGGACAAGCATCTTCTAACATAAATATTGTGTCTATTCCTTCATCAACTCTGCCAGGATGGCATGTTTATAATCATTTCCATTGAATTGATGCAGAGACTGAAGCTCAGTGGCTTTAACTGATTTTCTAAGACACAGAGAAAGCAAGTGATAGAGGTGGGATTCCAACCTGGACCTGCATGGTTTCCAAGCTCACATTCTTTCCACTCCCCCACCCCCCATGTGCCTGCCATTGATAGCCACCATGTATAGAGCTGACACTATGCTGGGGGCTTTGCCTGTATTAGCTCTAACCTCCCAACAATCCTGGAAGGCATTATTATTCCCACTTTACAGATGAGGAAACATGGTTATTCAGGATAGGTGACTTACTCAAGCAGAGGCAACTAATGAAGGATACAGATTGAAAGTGGGCCTCTTTGACTCCAAGCCTATGGATTTTCCACTTACTAATGTTTTGATTTTCCTTCATTACCTTTATAATAATGTGCTAGACATATTTACAGCAAGCCTGATAGTTTAAAGTGACACATATATGTGTGTGTATATATATTATTTATATAATAATGCATGTATAATATATAATATTGTGTGTATAATATATACATATATATTATACAAAGAGCAATCTACTTCTGAAAATCAGTCAGTGAAAACCCTATGGATCATAATGGAGCATTGTCCAATCTGCAACCGATCATGGGGGTGACTCAGGACTGGGCAACAGTTTGTTGTGTTATGCATGGGGGTGCCATGAGTCAGGGCCAACTCGACAACAGCTAACAACACCATATATGTGTATGTATATCTGTATATATGCATGTATATAAAACTTGTTGCCATCGATTCCAACTCATAGTGACCCATAGGACAGAGTAGAACTTCTCCGTAGCATTTCCAAGGAGCAGCTGGTGAATTCAAAATGCCAACCTTTTGGTTAGCAGCCAAGTTGTTAAACACTGTGCCATTAGGTCTCCATGTATATACATGCATATATGCATATATATATATATATATGTATATGTATGTACACACATATATATAATCTCCCAGTTTGAAATGATATTGTTAGCTTTTATTATGTAACTTTTTTAGTGGTTACTTGAGCAAAATATAGACTAATTTTTACTTTGCACAAATGATTTGTAAAGAAGTATTGCTTTTTTAATTTTATAAGCTTCATTGCTATAGAATCATAATATTGGTAGGAGCCTTGGGAATGACTGTTTGGTATGTCTCCCTGACCCTGAGTAGAATGTACGCAAATGAGTCCACATAATTGCCCTTTTCTAGGCAAATACAGCTAAAATAGCTGCAATGAGGACACATGGTTCATAAATTAAAACATGTTAGCTGAGAGCAGGGTACTTTTATACAGGCTAAACCTTCAGCAAAATTTTGCAAAGGATAACGCTAAATGACCAAAATGATTCTCATAAATAATTGAACTGCTTGTATACACCTGGTACTCAGTTTTAACAACCAATTCATCCACTGTCCCGATTGTGAAGTCTCAATGAAGGAACTTACTTCGGTAAATTCTGTCAGAGGCTCTTTATACTCATTTTCCTTTATGCTGCACATGTTTATGGCATCACAGCCTTGCTCTAACCATAAGTTTTTGATTCTCAAGACGTTTCCTTTGAGCAAGTGGGAATTACTACTTACTGAAGATTAAGTTAACTGAAAATTAAATTAACTTTATATGAGGTAAAGTAACTTGTGCAAGATAATGTAGAATAAGCGTAAGAAGCCCGAGGTTTCTCGACACAGGGAGATAAAAAATTCTTCTTTGTATATTTTATTTTATACGGTATTTGTGCGAAAAGATCTTCATTAACACAAAGGAAGTACAAATCATATAAAGGTAAAAAAACAGTCATCAGCAAGTGATGTATTTCAAAGGAAATATGCCAGGTAATTTCGTTCTTTGAAATACCAGAAATTTTCCACAAGACAATTCATTGACTGAAGCTGTTGTGTTCATAAAATTATTAAGGAGAGAAAAAAAAAAACACATACTGGCTCACCCTTTCCCCTCAAAAGCAAACAAAATCCACTGCTGTCGAGTTGATTCTGACTCATAGTGACCCTGTAGGACAAAACAGAACTGCCCCACAGGGCTTCCAAGGCTGTAATATTTACAGAAGCAGACTGCCACGGCTTTCTCCCTTGGAGCTGCTGGTGAGTTCCAACCGCAGACCTTTCGGTTAGCAGCCAAGCACTTTAACAATTGTGCCACGAGGGCACCTTCCTCTTCCCCCAGCCCCTCCAAAATTCTTAGTAGAAACGAAGACTTTCTCCGTCTCTTTCTGGCCATTTACTCTTATTCATCTGCCAGTGGCAAAGATCAAGGCGATGAGGTCAGAGATGGCAAGGTCAAGCTGGAGTTAGTAAGATAAGCATTCAGTTCCCGATGGAGTGGCTAGAGACTCCACAAGCATTTCCTGGGGAAAAGTATAGCAAAGCGTCTTGTGACGCATGCGCATCACAGGAAGGCTGCTGCTTTTAGTTTTTCCTTTCAAAATGGAGAACTCCTTTGCTGTCCACCAGGGCTAAGAATTTTATCTCACATGAGGGACAGAAAATTAGGCACTTTTAAAAATTAGACTAAAATCTTTCGGATATGTTGGTGACCACACCTTGGGATGTAAATTTGGAGCCTTCTTCCAATGAATGATCGGTCTTTTGAAAGAACAAAGAGAACTCATAACACTGTGGTTTTCAGAGTTTCTCAATGTTTCAAAGACAATTCAGTGGAGAAAAGAATTATTTTTCCAACAAATGGTGCTGGAACAATCAGATATCTACATGTAAAACAACAAACTTCAGTCCATTTCTCACAGCACAAACAAAACTTTCCTCAAAATGGATCATAGGCCTAGAAGTAAGTCAAGTATAAAACTTCTAGAAGAAAACATGGAAGAAAATCTTTGAGCTTAAATCAGAAAAAAATCTGTCATTAAAAAAAAGCTACATTTGACTTTATCAAAGTTAAGAAATACTAATGTTCAAAAGACCCTGCTAAGAGAATGAAAATACAAGCTGCAGACTGGGAGTAAATATTTGTGAAGTTTGTGTCTGATAAAGGATTTGTATCTAGATTATAAAGTGGATTTTCAAAAGTTACTGGCAACAAATAATTCAATAAAAGATTGGCAAAGATTTGATCAGACACTTCACCAAAGCAGAGATATGGATAGTAAATAAACGCATGAAAAGATGCTCAACTTTATTGGTTACTAGTGAAATGCAAATTAAAACCACCATGAGATACCACTATATACCTATACAAATGACTAAAATTAAAATGTCTGAACAAACTAAACGTTGATGAGAATATGGAGCAACTAGAACTCTCATACACTGCATATGGGAATGTAAAATAGTGCAACCGCTTTGTGACACAGTTTGGAAGTTTCCAAAAAGTTAAACATACATCTGCCACATGATCCAGGCATTCTACTTCTAGGTATTTCCCCAAAAGAAATGAAAACATATATTCATACAAAGACTTGTAAACAAACGTTTATAACAGCTTTATCTGGAATAACCCCAAACTGCAAACTATCCAGAAGTTCAGCAATAGCTGAATCGTAAACAAATTGTGATACATACATACAGTAGAATACTACTCAGCAATGAAAATAAATGCTCTATTGATACATACTACAACATGGATGAGTCTCAAAATAATTATACTGAATGAAAAGAAGCTAGACAAAAAAGAGTACATAGTGTATGGTTACATTTATATAACGTTCTAGAAATGTAAATTGATCTATTGTGACATAAAGCAGATCAGTAGTTGCATAGGTTGGGGTGGAGTGGTGGGGGAAGGGGAGGAGAGGGATTAGAAAAGGACATGAGGAAATATTTGGGGGTGAGAGATATGTTAATTATCTTGATAGTGGTGATAGTTTCACAGATATACATAAAAAATATATATACCTCAAAACGTATGAAATTGTACAATGTACATGTGTCCAGTTTATTGTATGTCAATTATGCCTCAATAAAGATATTTTAAAAAGGAAAAACAATAGTAAAATGGCCAGCGACTGAGTCTGTCTTGTTTGTCACTGTTTCCCTACTGCTGACTTATTCTAGTGTTCCAATATAGTTGGTGGTTCCAATATATGCAAAATATTAGGAAAAGTATTATTATTTTATATTTTGTTTTGAAATTCTAATTTTAATAAATATTGCAAGAATAATACAAAAAAGTCAGTGTACCCTTCATTCAGATTTATCAATTGTTAACATTTTGCTTGTTATTTCTCTATCTCTATGTGTGTGTGTGTGTGTGTGTACTTCTTTTCTGAATAGTTTGAGAATAACTTTGACATCATAACTCTTTATCTCCAAATTCTTCAGCATGTATTTCCTAAGCACAAGGATATTCTCTTACATAACCACTATACAATTATCAAAATCAGAAAATTTAACTCTGATGCAATACTCTTTTATTCCGGATCCAGGGTCTAATCCAGGGTCTAATCCAGGATCTTACATTGCATTTCATTGTCATGTAGCCTTAATTCCCTTTAACTTGAAACTATTGACTAGCGTTTCTTTGCCTTTCAAAACCTTGGTGTTTTTTGAAGAGTACAGTTCGATTACTTAGTAAAATACCCCGCAGTTTAGGTTTGTTTGATATTTCCTTGTGATTAGATTAATGTTCTGCATTTTTGATAGGAATACTACTACATTCACCCCACATCTGTCAGTTTGTTGTACTGTGGTGGCTTTTGTGTTGCTGTGATGTTGGAAGCTATGCCACTGGTGTTTCAAATACCAGCAGGGTCACCTGTAATGGACAGATTTCAGTGGACCTTCCAGACTAAGACAGACTAGGAAGGCTCCGGCGGTATACTTCTGGAAAAATTGGTCAGTGAAACCTTATGAACAGCAGCAGAACATTGTCTCATATAGTGCCAGAAGATAAGCCCCTCAGGTGGAAGGCACTCCAAATAGAACTTTGGAAGAGCTGCTTCCCCAAAGTACAGTCAACGTTAACGACAAGGATGGAATAAAGCTTTCAGGACCTTCATTTGCTGATGTGGTACGGCTCAAAATGAGAAGAAACAGCTAAAAACATCCATTAATAATTGGAACGTGAAACGTATTAAGTACGAATCTAGGAAAACTGGAAGTCATCAAAAATGAAATGGAATGCATAAAGATGGCTATCCTAGGCATTAGTGAGCTGAAATGGACTAGTATTGGCCATTTTGAATAAGACAATCATATGGTCTACTATGTTGGGAATGACAAATTGAAGAGAAATGGGGTCACATTCATAGTCAAAAAGAAAATTTCAAGATCTATCCTGAAGCACAACACTGTCAGTGACAGGATAATATCCATAAGACTACAAGGAAGATCAGTTAATACGACATTATTCAAATTTATGCACCATCCACTAAGAGCAAAGATAAAGAAATCGAAGATCTTTACCAACTTCTGCAGTCTGAAATTGATCAAACATGCAGTCAAAATGCATTAATAATTACTGGTGATTGGAATGTGAAAGTTAGAAACAAAGAAGAAGGATCGATAGTTGAAAAATATGGCCTTGATGACAGAAACAACGCCAGAGGTCGCATGACAGAATTTTGGAAGAGTGAGGATTTATTCATTGCAAATACCTTTTTTGGCAACATAAATGGTGACTACACACGGGGACCTCACCAGATGGAAAACACAGGAATCAAATTGACTACATCTGTGGAAAGAGATAATGAAAACCTCAATATGATCAGTCAGAACAAGGCCAAGGTCCAACTGCAGAGCAGACCATCAGTTGCTCACATACAAGTTCAAGTTGAAGCTGAATAAAATTAAAAGAAGTCTGCGAGAGCCAAAATACGACCTCGAGTATATCCCACCTGAATTTGGAGACCATCTCAAGAATAGATTTGATGCATTGAACACTAATGACTAAAGACCAGATGAGTTGCGGGAAGACATCAAGGACATTATACATGAAGAAAGCGAAAGGTCATTAAAAAGACAAGAAAGAAAGAAAAGACCAAAATGGATGTCAGGGGAGACTCTGAAACTTGCTCTTTAACATAGAGTAGCTAAAGCTAGCAGAAGAAATGATGAAGAAAGAGCTGAACAGAAGATTTCAAAGGGTGGCTCTAGAAGACAAAGTAAAATATTATCATGAAATGTGCAAAGACCTGGAGTTAGAAAAACAAAACGGAAGAATGTGCTTGGCATTTCTCAGCCTGAAAGAACTGAAGAAGAAATTCGAGCCTGGAGTGCAATTTTGAAGGATTCTATGGGTGAAATATTGAATGATGCAGAAAGCATCAAAAGAACAAGGAAGGAATACACAGAGTCACTGTACTAAAGAGAATTGGTGGACATTCAGCCATTTCAGGAAGCAGCATATGCTCAAGAACTGATGGTACTGAAGGAAGAAGTCCAAGCTGTACTCCAGGCACTGGCGAAAAACAAGGCTCAAGGAATTGGTGGAATACCAATTCAGATGTTTCAACAAACAGATGCAGTGCTGGAGGTACTCACTAGTCTATGCTAATAAATTTGGAAGACAGCTACTAGGTCAATTGACTGGAAGAGATCTATATTTGTGCCCATTCCAAAGAAAGGTGATTCAACAGAATGTGGAAATTACCAAACAATATAATTAATATTACACACAATAAAATTTTGCTGAAAATAATGCAAAATCAGTTACAGTAGAACATTGAGAAGGAACTGCTAGAAATTCAAACTGGATTCAGAAGAAGATGTGAAACAAGGGATATCATGGCTAATGTCAGACGGATGTTGGCTGAAAGCAGAGAATACCAGAAAAATATTTCCCTGTGTTTTATTAACTGTGCAAAGACATTCGACTCTGTGGATCATAACAAATTATGGATAATATTATGAAGAATGGGAATTCGAGAACACTTAACTGTGCTCATGAGGAACCTGTACGTAGACCAAGAGGCAGTCGTTTGAACAGAACAAGGGGATACTGCATAGTTTAAAATCGGGAAGGTGTGAGTCAGGGTTGTATCCTTTTACCATACTTACTCAATCTGTATGCTGAACAAATAATCGAAGAAGCTGGACTATATGAAGGACAGGGCATCAGGATTGGAGGAAGACTCATTAACAACCTGCATTATGTAAATGATATAACCTTGCTTGCGGAGAGTGAAGAGGACTTGCAGCACTTACAGATGAAGATCAAAGACCACAGCCTTCAGTATGGATTACACCTCAACATAAAGGAAGCAAAAACCTTCACAAAAGAAAGCAAAAATCTTCACAACTGGACTAATAAGCAACATCATGAAAAGCAGAAAAGATTGAAGTTGTCAAGGATTTCATTTTACTTGGATGTGCAATCAGTGCCCATGGAAGCAGCAGTCAAGAAATCAAATGACATTGCATTGGGCAAACTTGCTGCAAAAGACCTCTTTAAAGTGTTAAAAAGCAAAGATATCACCTTCAGGACTGTCTTAGTGATCTAGTGCTGCTGTAACAGAAATACCACAAGCTGATGACTTTAACAAACAGAAATTTATTCTCACACAGTTTAGGAGGCTGGAAGTCGGAATTCAGGGCGCCAGCTCCGGGGGAAGGATTTCTCTCTCCGTTGGATCTGGGGGACGGTCCTTGTCACCAATCTTCTCCTGGTCTGGGAACTTCTCGGTGCAAGGACCCTGGATCCCAAGGATGCTCTCTGTTTCTGGCTCTTCTTATTTGATAGTAATGAGCTAGCTTCTCTTTTTATATCTCAGAAGAGATTGACTCAAGATACAACCTAATCCTGTAGACTGTGTCCTGCTTTTTTAACATAACTGCCTCTAATTCTGCTTCGTTAGCATCATAGAGTTTAGGATTTCACAACCCATAGGATAATTGCTTCAAATCACAAAATAGAGGATAACCATACAGTACTGGGAAGCATGACCTAGCTGTGTCGACACACATTTTTGGGGGACACAATTCAATCCATGACAAGGACTAAGGTAAGCCTGACCCAAGCCATGGTATTTTCAATGCCTCATATGCATGCAAAAGCTGGACAATGAGTAAGGAAGACTGAAGAAGAATTGACGCATTTGAATTATGGCGTTTTCAAGAATATGGAATATAAACCTTGCTTAATAATACAGGGGAAGTCAGCACAACTGGACCAAAGCAAAAGCACAGAAGTTTCCTAGACACATCCAAACACTTTGAGGGACTGAGTAACTGTGGCTGGGGGCTGGAGACTATGGTCTCAGGGGACATCTAGGTTAATTGGCATAACATAGTTCATAAAGAAAATGTTCTACATGCCACTTTGGTGAGTAGCGTCTGGGGTCTCAAAAGCTTGTGAGCAGCCGTCTAAGATATATCTATTGGTCCCACCCAATCTGAAATAAAGGAAAATGAAGAAAACCAAAGACAAGAGGAAAATATTAGCCCAAGGGACTAAAGGACCACAAGAACCAGATACTCCACCAGCCTGAGACCAGAAGAACTAGATGGTGCCCGGCTACCACCAACAACCACTCTGACAGGGATCACAACAGAAGTCTCAGACAGAACAGAAGAAAAATGTAGAACTGAATTTGAATTCACCAAAAAAGACCAGACTTATTGGTCTGACAGAGACTGAAGGAACCCCAGAGACTATGGCCCCTGGACACTCTGCTGACTCAGAAATGAAACCATTCCCAAAGTCCACTTTTCAAAGATTACACAGGCCTATAAAACAAAAAATAACAACTTGTGAGGAACGTGCTTCTTAGTTCAATCAAATACATGAGAGCAAATGGGCAACTCTTGCCCAACAGCAAGACGAGAAGGTGGGAAGGGGCAGGTACTGGACAGAAGGATACAGGGAGCCCAGGGTGGAAAAGGGGAGTGTGCTGTCACATTGTGGGGATTGCAACCAATGTCACAAAAGAATATGTGTATAAATTTTTGAATGAGAAATAAACTTGAGCTGTAAACTTTCACCTAAAGCACAATAAAATTTAAATAATATTAAAAAAAAAGGTGCTATGCGTGCCCAGGCACTGGCGCCATTGGCTCTGGCAGCAGCTAGGATCAGAAATGGCTTCAAGGAGGAGGCAGTTTTGAGTTGGGTCTTGAAAAGCAAGAAAAATTCCAACATGATAAAATGGGGTGGGCCAGAGAGCATATCACCTGTGGAAGCATGCCAAAAGACAAGGAGGTGTGAAGAAATAGGACTTGTTGGAGTAAATGAGTATCTTATGTGACACAGGGAAGGGGATAAATGCTTCTGTTCAGCATATCTAATTAATACAATATTCTGCTTAATGAAATAGAGAATTGCCATGTATTTCATGCATAGATTTCAAATTTAGGATACAATAAAGCACATTTGTATCAGGCAGGGTTCAGTTGCAAAAAATGAACTGCCCCAGGTATCTTAAGCAGAAAAGGAATTAGATGCTTCAAAACTGTTGGGAAGACTGGAGGAGGAACCTCTGGAAGGATGAGCCTGTAGTTCAAAAGGGGGAAATTGAAGCACCACAGCTTAAGCACATTTTCATTTTATGATTCAGAAGGAACCCTAGAATTTTGCAATGCTTCTGTTTGCCTAAAACCAAGGGGGAAAAAAAAAACTGAAAAGAAACAAACAAACCATTGCCGTCGAGTCGATATGACTCATGGTAACCCCATATGTTACAGAGTAGAACTGAGCTGCAGAGGGTTTTCTTGGTTGTAGTCTTTATGGAAGCTGATTGCCAGGCCTTTCTTCCATGGTGCCGCTGAGTGGGTTCAAATCATCAAACTCATTAGAACAACCCGTTGCCGTTGAGTCGATTCTGACTCATAGTGACCCTAAGTGTAAATCATTTGCACACCCAGGGACCTTTCGGTTTGCCTGTGACTGACACGTATGATCATCCAAGGAATGTTGAGTAAATGAACAAATGTAAGTGAAGGTCAGGGTTCTGAAAAAGTGCAGATGAAATAGAAATTTCATTCTTGAATATGCTGGGAGCCATGCAGGACTCACACACAACAGGCAACTCGTTAGTATTTGTTGGACGAATTTCACAAGAAAGTAAATAAGTCGGATATTTGTTGTTACAGTAGTTTCAAATAAATCAGGTAATCTTTGCCGCTTTTTAAAAAGGATGGAGTGTATCTCACCTTGCAGTCTTGTTGAATGCGTTCGATGATAGGATGCTATTTTTATAATCATATTTCATAATAAAAGGGGAAGCCTTGTTTTTCAAATCCAAAAGTGATGGCAAGGAAAAAGACTTTTAAATCATTGCATGTTGATGTCTACTTGCTTAAGAAATGCGCCTGAGTGCGTTCGATTTTTTTCAGGTTGGGTGGCTGCCTCTACACAAACCCAGAAATGGAGGAAAACACTTGGCTAATAACATCCTAACTCCCCTTAATGTTTTTGTTGACTCCAGCCTTGCATGACCAGCAGCAGGATAATCGTGTTAAGCTGGGGTAAAATAGTTCCATCACACAGACCCCCAGCAGAGCACGGGAAGTTAGTTTAACTAAACTGTATCTATTTCGGAACAGAAATACACATGTCCAAATTAAAAGAGGAGAGAATCTTTTTTCATGTTAAGAACCTAGGGTAAGGGGCAAGTGAACTTGGCCGATGAATCAGTTAATATAAGGCGGGTGTAGCAATGTCAAACTCCTTTTATTCAGGAATTCTAAGTATTCTTTCTCCCATAAGATGAAGAGTATTACTTTAGAAGCAGATATATAGTTTTAAATCAGTAATCGAATATTGGTTTTTAGTATTTATTTTTGAAGTGTGTGTGTGTGCGTGTTTTTTTTTTTTTTTTTTTAGCATCCGGAAAAATGTTTCGAAGTCCATCTGGAGGAATGGGATCTCTAAATAAGGAGCTCTGGTGGCGAAATGGTTAAGCACTTGGCTGCTAACCGAAAGGTCTGGTGTTCGTACCCACCAGCGGCTCTATGGGAGAAAAGACCTGGAGATCTGCTTCCATAAAGATTACAGCCTTGGAAACCCCATGGGGCAGTTCTGTTCTGTCCTGTAGGGTCACTGTAGGTTGGAATCAACTGGATGGCACACAACAACAACAATCTCTAAATACCTAGAACAGGGTCAGAAATAGCAATTGAACTAGGAGTCCAAGTAAGACTATACTGAAACTACCCTCTGGCTTTTTCCCACTTTCCTGAGTGATTTTATCTCTTGTTCTAAAAATAGAATAAAATGGAGATGGCTTCACGTGCTTCTGCCTCCCACATGGTCTCATGCATTCCCCATCACTGAATTAAAACAAACATCTATTTGTCGATGAATCATTAATTTCATAAGGAGTTTTCTTCTGTTTTCAGGCACAGGTAACATTTTGTTTTGCAAGTATCGGAGTCCGTTGGTATTTTGGGCTTAGCTTTTTTTTTTAATAATAAACTACATTGCTCATAAATATGAACAATACTTTTGGCTGTTTGTTCCAATTTGTTTTTTTTTTTTTGAATCAGTGCAATTCAGTCTTTGCTTCATTTTTTTCAACCTGACGAGCTGGGTCAATTAAGTCTTGCTCAGGGTACAAGATTTGATATCATGTTCTAATTGTGCATTTGTATTTAGCCTATAATAAGGCTCTGAGCATATCTTCTCTAGGACTCTTCTAAAAATCTTTTATAAATTGGGATCAGACAGGATGTCTACTGAACTGGGTTTCTAATAAAAGGATTTTCAAACATTCTGTGTCCCTCTCTCTGCCGTAAAACCAGGAATTCATGAGGGGGAACTGACCACGTGCCAGCTTTTCCAGTCAACTTTGGGGCTTCCGTGTCGCTCCTATCTTTTATAAAGGAAAGAGGCTATTATCTGTGCGCTATTTTCATTAGGAATACAGGGGGAACATCTTCATTAGAAACGGAGAGCGCGCTTGATGTGCTCTGGTGTGATAATGAGGGGAAGGGTGTGAACGAGAAGATAAGAGGAGCAAGTACTGTACTGTATTTAACTGGAAGCATTCCACCTGGCTTCTGCTTCATTTTATTTAATTGGATGAGGAACATTTTCTGCCTGTGAAAACAGCCAAATGTCCCAGATTGGGAGTCGAGAAAGCCAGGATTTGAGGACATCGTCGACAGTGATGTCTCATGTCCCTCTTCCTCCTCCCTGTCGGTGGCTTAGTAACCTCAACTCTGAAAGGGCAAATGGACTATTCATAGGACATTTGGAAATGCCAAGAAAGATGCAGTTCAGGTAGAAAACATACTGTCGTCTTTTCATTGCCAGACTCGAACAAACTTGTGAACAAGATAAATTCTATTTTCAAGTCTTTTTCAGGTTACTTTTATGTATTTCTTTTCCATTTCCACCACCTCTAATCTTTATATCTCTGTTTTTTATCTCTCTCTTCTCTTTATAGAAATTTAACTATCCTGTGTCCTGTCCCTTCAGATCTGTGCTAAATAATGTTATAAATTAGGAGGGTTGCTGTATTTAACAAATAAAAATGTAGGGCGCTCAGTTAAATTTGGACATCAGATAAACAATGAATACATTTTTAGTCTAAGTATGTCCAATACAATATATGGGACATGTTGTCAGTAGCTGTTGAATTGGCTCTGACTCCTTGTGACCTCCTGAATATGTAACTGAATGAGAGGTTGCCTAGTCCAGTACCGTCCTCATGATTCTTGGTATGTTGGAGTCGTTGTTGTCGCTACTGTGTCAGTCCAGCTCATTGAGCGTTGCCCTCTTTTTTGCTGACCATCTACCGAACATGATGTGTTTGGGACATACTTAGACTAAAAATTTATTCACTGATTATCTGCAATTCACATTTAACTGGACGATGCCCCTGTTTTATCTGGCAATC
This sequence comes from Trichechus manatus latirostris, assembly GCF_000243295.1. NCBI lineage: Eukaryota > Metazoa > Chordata > Mammalia > Sirenia > Trichechidae > Trichechus > Trichechus manatus. The sequence continues at coordinate 5,832,349 of NW_004443999.1, forward strand.
CTATAAATTAGTGGTTTGCAAACTTATTTTGCAAGCATCCGTAGAGTTCAGCAGAGATGACTTTGACAGGTCGGGTTTGGGGTGCCACAGGCCTCCGTGTGGCTACCACAGGCTTCCTCCACTGTTCAAGCAGGGAGGCTGTTCTCTCATCTAACTGGTGTATTGACACTGGGTGTTTGATTTCCTTTGATATAAGGGGTTTGTTGCTAAGAAAAGAGGTCTGAATTATCCTAGCTGTCTCCTGTTTGTCTCTCCAGATCTACTTTCCTTCTTTCTCCACCCTGCGCTTTCTTGCCCTCTGGCTTCTGGAGAATGAATGGTCAGGAGTTTGAAGGCAGAGAAGAGAGTGAGCCAAGGCTGTTTATTTTCCTGGCTCTTTCCCTGCAGAAAAATGAGGTGTTTTTAACTTTTTTGTCAAAAAGGAATACTTTCAGGTGTATGCAATAGAAGACCTAACTAACCGTGACTTATGCAAATAGAAATTTATTTTTCTTGGCCCTGGAAAAGCAAAGCACTATAAAAGAGAAGGACAAAGTAGGAGGCCTCACACTCCCTGATCTCAGAACCTACTATACACCCACGTTAGTCAAAAGAGGCTGGTACTGGTACATTGACAGATACATAGACCAATGGAACAGAATTGAGAACCCAGAAGTAAATCCATCCATCACTGGAGAGCTGATCTTTGACAAACGGTTGAAGTTCATTAAATGGGGAAGAGACAGTTTGTTTAACAAATGGTGCTGGAAAAAGTGGATATAACTCTGCAGAAAAATGAAACAAGATCCATACCTCACATCATACACAAAAACTAACTAAAAACGGATCTAAGACCTAAATGTAAAACTGAAAACCATAAGGATCATGGAAGAAAAAATAGAGAAGACACTAGGGGCCCTAATATATGGTATAAATATAATACCAAACAAAACTACAAATGCACAGACAGCAGAAGATAAATGAGATAACTGGAATCTCCTAAAAATTAAACACTTCCACTCATCAAAAGACTTCACCAAAAGAGTAACAAGAGAACCTACAGATTAGAAAAACATTTTTGGCTATGACGTATCTGACAACGGCCTAACCTCTAAAATTTATAGAAAACTTCAGCACCTCAACAACAAAAAGACAAAAAAAACAATTAAAAAATGGGCAAAGGACATGAACAGACACTTGACCAAAGAAGACATTCAGGAGGCTAAAAAACACATGAAGAGATGCTTGTAACTATTAGCCATTAGAGAGATGCAATGCAAAACCACAGTGAGATACCATCTCACCCCGACAATAACGGCACTGATCAAAAAAACAGAAAACGACAAATGCTGGTGAGGTTGTGGGAAGACTGGAACTCTTATGCACTGCTAGTGGGAATGCAAAATGGTACAACCATTTTGGAAAACAATATGGCGCTTCCTTAAAAAGCTAGAAATATAGAAATACCATATGATCCAGCAATCCCACTCCTAAGTATATATTCTAGAGAAATAAGAGTCGTGACAAGAATAGACATAGGCACACTTCTGTTCATTGCAGTATTATTCACATTAGCAAAAAGATGGAAACAACCTAAGTGCCCATCAACAGATGAATGGATAAACTCTGGTATATACACAGAATGGAATAATATACAATGATAAAGAACAGTAATGAATCCCTGAAACATCTCACAACATGGATGAATCTGGAGGACATTATGCTGAGTGAAATAAGTCAATCAGAAAAGGACAAATATTGTATAAGACCACTGTTATAAATAGTCAAGAAAAGGTTGACACACAGAAAGAAACATTTTTTTTGATGGTTACCAGGGGTGGGAGAGGGAAGAAGGGAAAATCACTGACTAGAGAGTAGACATATGTTAATTTTGGTAAAGGGAAAGGCAGTACGTGATATGGGGAAGTCAGTACAACATGACCAAGGTAAGGGAAGACACTGAGAGGTACACAAGATTAAAAGGCAATGACAGTAAATACTATAATATATACAATCTGCAACAACAGTCATAAAAAAACAATACTTTATGAGTGGATACATAGGTAGACATGTATTGCTGAATAGATTCGGGAGGGCATATGGGAGTACACCTAAGTGTATATATAGGTTTGGCTGTGAATATTTCTACATACATATTTGTATGTGCTGGATGTATATTCATATATATAATAGAACACACAGGGGGCACAGTCATGGAAACATCCTGGACATAAACAAACACCTCTAGAGATTAAGTTACTGGGCTTGAAGGCTAAGGATCATAGTCTTGGGGGACATTTAGGTCAACTGGCATAACATAGTTGATAAAGGCAACGTTCTACATCCTACTTTGTTGAGTAGCATCTGGGATCTTAAAAGCTTGTGAGAGGCCTTCTAAAATACAACTATTAGTATCTTACCATCCGGAGCAAAGCAGAGTGAAAAAAACCAAAGACTCAAGGAAGCAATTAGTCCGAGGACTAATGGGCCACAGGAACCACAGCCTCTACTAGCTTGAGACCAGAAGAACTAGATGGTACCTGGCAACCACTACCAGCTGCTCTGACCAGGATCACAATAGAAGGTCCTGGTTAGAGTTGGAAAAAAAGGAAGAACAAAATTCATATTCATTAATAAACAAAACAAAACTGATTTACTGGCCTTAGAGAGACTGATGGAACCTCTGAGACTGTGGACCTTAGACACATTTCTAACTTGAAACTGAAGCCATTCCTAGAGATCACCTTTCAGTCAAATTATAAAGAGGCCTATAAAATAAACAATAACACCCGTGAGGAAAGTGCTCCTTAGAACAATCATCTATATAAGAATAAAAGGGCAACATCCGCCCAAAAGCAAAGATGAGAAGACAGGAAGGGGCAGGAAAACTGGATGAATGGAAATGGGGAACTCAGTGTGGTAATGAGGAGAGCACTGACACATTTCAGGGATTGCAACCAATGTCAAAGAACAATTTGTGTATAGTATAAACTACTGAATGGGAAACTGCTTTGCTCTGTAAACCTTAATCTAAAGCACAATAAAAAAAAATCTTTTTCTCATATATAAAATGTCTGGAAGTAGGCAGCTGCTGTGGATATTTCAGTGGCTCAATGTCAGGCTAGTGTCTCTGTCTCTTAGATATTTCCCTCATGGTTATAAGATGGCTGCTGAAGTTCCAGGCATCAAATACATGTTCAAGGTAGAAACAAGTAAGGAAAAGATGAAGTCTGCACTGTTTGATCCTTTATCAGAAAGCAAAAAATTTCCTCAAAGACTCCCTGCAGACTTCACTTTTGTATCATTGGCTAGATCTTTGTTATAAGATCAACCTGGGTGCAAAGGATTTTGGGAGCATAAATATTTAGCTTTTAAGCTAAATCAGGTTCGAGAGAGAAGGGGTTTGGAAATAGAAGTGGCTTGGTCAACTAACAGTGTTCCGGGAGAATTTGCTTCTGACAAGGAACTTCTAAGAAGTCAAAGCCTCAATCCTAAAGATTTTTAATGAAATAACTTACAGACACTCTAACTAGCTTGTGAAGAAGTGTTTAAGGTGAGAGTATTTCATCCTGATTCCTTAATTTATACTCCTTAGGTGACTCTGTCTATTCTTTACCTTTGGTCAGAATTTCAAAGGCAGAATAATTTCAGTGGATTAAGGCCTGGTCAAATTATATTGTAAAGCCCTCCATACTCCCCTTACATTTCCATTTTTTCCCTGTGGTGTCTAGTTCCTGAACATTCAGGCAAAATCAGGTTAAAATGAACACAGAAATGTGGAAGAGAACACGGGCCTGGAAATTAAGTGACTCATCTTGTTTGGTATTTGCCACAAAGTAGCTATGTTCTGAGATAGTTTTGCCTTTTTGAACTCCTTTTCCTTGTCTGTAAAAGGGGAGCTGTGCTGAACTAGATGATTATTTTGTCCAAAAAATATTGATTGAGTAGCTATTATGAAACATACCCTGTTCCTGGCACCAGGGATTGAAAGAGTGGTGATGATATAGACAAGGTCCCTGCCATCACTGAGCCTACATTCTACTGGGTAGAGACTGACGATAAGAAAATAATCAAAATTAAAAGATATTAACTAGTAATCAGTGCCACACAGAGAATTAAAACAGCGATGTGAGAATAAGTGCCCAGGTGTCTATTTCAGAGAGTGTGGTCCAGGAAGACCTCTCAGGGCAGGCCACATTTAAGCTGAGATCTGAATGTCCACAAGAAGCTATTCCTCAATGATGGGGTGAAATAGCTCCAGAAGGAAGGAGCTACAAGTTCAAAGAACCTAAGGTATGATCAGCTTGGCATGTTTAAGAAACAAAAAGAAAACAAGATATATACTGAATTTAACCATCATTCTGCTTTTCATGGTGATATGTCCCATTCTCTGAAAATGAAAATTCTCACTAATCTCATGGCTGTGGGTGTTATATACAAATCGAAATATAAATATCATACTGTCCTGGGGTAATTGAGGATCTCTTCTCTCTGCCATAGGCTTAATGTAAAAGGACACTTTGTGGAATGTGTGGTTAATTGCCTCCATGAACAGCTACCTCCTTTACCATGAGACTAGAAGAACTGGGTGGTGTCCGGCTACCATTACTGAACATTTTGATCAAAGATTCTATAGAAGAAATCTGATCAAAAGGGGGAAAATGCAAAACAGAATTTCAAATTCTCATGGAATCCAGAATTTCTGGCTGGATTCCATGAGAATTTGAGGCTGGATGAAACCCTGAAAATATTGTCCTAAGATGATCTTTAGATTTTAATTAGTAAACCAAAAATATCCCCTGAAGTCTTCTTTAAACCAAACAATAGTTTAGCTTACTTAGTTAAGAATGCCTTCCTTGAGCATCATGCTCTTTTAAGAACTATCTATATGGGATCAAATTGACAACAGCAACTCGAAAGGTTAGATAGGAAACTTGGGGGGCAGTGAGTTTATGTTAATGGGGGAGGAACAACTGGGAAAAGGAGAGTGAGAATGGTTACACAGCTTAAAGAATGTAACCAATGTCAATGACTTGTATATGTAGAAATTGTTGAATTGGTGTATGTTCTGTTGCGTATATCCTCAACAACAACAACAACAAAAATCAAATGAACTATTTAAAAAAAAGGAATGCTTTGTGCAGTTTGTGAGGGTTTGAGAATGTTGTCCTAGATGAGCCGTTGGGGTGGGTATAATGTCAGTAATGGGGTTACAGGAAAAGCCCATGGCTGCTACCCCACCTATCACAGTTCTATCATTAGTTAGTTGGGTGCTGCTGAGTTGGTTCCGACTCATAGCGACCCTATAAACAACAGAATGAAACACTGACTTCACGGTCCAGCGCTATCCTAACAATCATTGCTATGCTTGAGCCTATTGTTGCAGCCACTGTGTCAATCCGTGTCCTTGAGGGTCTTCCTCTGTTTCGCTGACCCTCTGCTTTACCAAGCATGATGTTCTTCTCCAGGGGCTGGTCCCTTCCGATAACATGTCCAAAACATGTGAGACGAAATCTTACCATTCTTGCTTTAAGGAGCATTCTGACTGTACTTCTTCCAAGACAAGTTTGCTCAGACAAGTTTGGCAGTCCATAGTATATTCAATATTCTTAGCCAACACCATAATTCAAAGGCATCAATTCTTCTTTGGTCTTCTTATTCGTTGTCCAGCTTTCGCATGCATACAAGGTGATTGAAAATACCATGGCTTGGCTCAGGCACACCTTAGTCTTCAAGGTGACATCTTTGCTTTTTAACACTTTGAAAAGGTCTTTTGCAGCCGATTTGCCCAATGCAATGCATCATTTGATTTCTTGACTGCTGCTTCCATGGATGTTGTTTGTGGATCCAAGTAAAATGAAATTCTTGACAACTTCAATCTTCTCTGTTTTTCATGATGTTGCTTATTGGTCCAGTTGTGAAGATTTTTGTTTTCTTTATGTTGAGCTGTAATCCATACTGAAGGCTGTGGTCTTTGATCTTCATCAGTAAGTACTTCAAGTCCTTTTCACTTTCAGCAAGCAAGATTGTGTTATCTGCATATTATAGTTTGCTAATGAGTCTTCCTCCAATCCTGATGCTTCGTTCTTCTTCATATAGTCCAGCTTCTCGGATTATTTGCTCAGCATTAAGATTGAATAAGTATGGTAAAAGGATACAACCTTTATGCACACCTTTCCTGATTTTAAACCATGCAGTATCCCCTTGTTCTGTTCGAACGACTGCCTCTTGATCTATGTACAGGTTCCTCATGAGCACAATTAAGTGTTCTGAAATTCCCATTCTTTGCAATGTTATCCATAATTTGTTATGATTCACACAGTCTTTGGTTAGTCAATAAAACACAAGTAAATATCTTTCTGGTATTCTCTGCTTTCAGCCAAGATCCATCTGACATCAGCAATGATATCCCTGGTTCCGTATCCTCTTCTGAATCCGGCTTGAATTTCTGGAAGTTCCCTGTCAATGTACTGCTGCAGCTGCTTTTGAATGATCTTCAGCAAAATTACACTTGCATGTGATATAAATGATATTGTTTGATAATTTCTGCATTAGATTGTATCACTCTTCTTCGGAATAGGCATAAATATGGATCTCTTCGAGTCGGTTGGCCAGGTAGCTGTCTTCCAAATTTCCTGGCATAGACAAGTGAGCACTTCCAGCTCTGCATCTGTACATCTCAACAGGTATTCCATCAATTCCTGGAGCCTTTGCTTTTGGTATTCTAACTCCAGGTCTTTGCACGTGTCATTATAATACTTTACTTTGTCTTCTCAAGCCACCCTTTGAAATCTTCTACTCATTTCTTTTTCTTCATCATTTCTTCCTTTCGCTTTAGCTACTCGACATTCAAGAGCAAGTTTTAGAGTCTCTTCTGACATCCATTCGGTCTTTTCTTTCTTTCTTGTCTTTTTAATGACCTCTTGCTTTCTTCATGTATGTTGTCCTTCCACAAGTCATCTACTCTTTGGTCAATGCATCCGGTCTATTCTTGAAGTGGTCTCTAAATTCAGGTGGGATGTACTCAAGGTTGTACTTTGGCTCTCCTGGACTTTTAATTTTATTCAGCTTCAACTTGAACTTGCATATGAGCAACTGATGGTCTGTTCCACAGTCAGCCCTTGGCCTAAGAAGAAGGACCTGGCAGTCTACTTCTGAAAAGAATTAGCCAGTGAAAATCTTATGAATAGCAGCAGAACATTGTCTGATACAGTGCTGGAAGATGAGCCCCTCAGGTTGGAAAACACTCAAAAGACAACTGGGGAAGAGCTGCCTCCTCAACGTAGAGTCAGCCTTAATGACGTGGATGGAGTCAAGCTTTTAGGACCTTCATTTGGTGATGTGGCACCACTCAAAACGAGAAGAAACAGCTGCAAACATCTCTTAATAATTGGAACCTGAAATGTATGAGGTACGAATCTAGGAAAATTGGAAATCATCAAAAATGAAATGCATAAACATCGATATTCTAGGCATTAGTGAGCTGAGATGGACTGGTACTGGCCAGTTTTAATCAGACAATCACATGGTCTACTATGCTGGGAATGACGGCTTGAAGAGGAATTGCATTGCATTCATCGTTGAAAAGAACATTTCAAGATCTATCTTGAAGTACAGTGCTATCAGTGGTAGGATAATATCCATATGCCTACAAGAAAGACCAGTTAATATGACTATAATTCCAATTTACGCACCAACCAGTAAGGCCAAAGATGAGGAAATTGAAGATTTTTACCAACGTCTTCAGTCTGAAATTGATCGAATATGCAGTCCGGATGCATTGATAATTACTGGTGATTGGAATTCGAAAGCTGGAAACAAAGAAGAAGGATTGGTAGCTGGAAAATATGACCTTGGTGATAGTAATGATGATGGAGATCCCATGATAGAATTTTGCAAGATCAATGAATTCTTCATTGCAAATACCTTTTTTCACCAGCATAAATGGCAACTATACACATGGACCTCGCCAGATGGAATACATAGGATCTATCAGAGTGTACAATTATTATATTACTGATTTCTAATCCACTAGAGAAAATGAATTCCATGAGTTCACTATCTTTGTAGTATCATTGGTCTACTACCTACTGCATAGTGCTGCTTCTTTTTGCCCTAAGCTTAGTGCCCCCTCCTTTTACTATCCTGGCATGTGATGATCTAAGGCATTGGGTCCCTGATGCTATTTTTTTAGTTTGTACATTAGCACCTGTCTGTGGACTGGTGCATGTCCCTGACGAACATTACACCAGGCTGCCACAAAATAGGAGACTAAGATCAGTGGATGGACTTTTCACAAAGCTAAATTTATGCAACTTGAAAATATCTTTCTTCCCCCTCTGAGATGATCCACTTACTAATTTTTGAAGTAAAATGAATTTTCAGTGCACCAATGCAATATAAATGAATCTCTTTTGGGAAAAATAAACATTTGTAATCTTCTATCATAAGCCCCATTTTTTCTGGGGCTTATGGAATTTTACTGAGCCCTGCAATCCAAAGGCCTGGAAACCAGGGAATTAATCAAAACCTATGCCATTCATGCTAGAAGAGCCTGGTATTGTGTCTCCTCTCAGGAACCCTGTAAATACTAACTCATTCTCCTATGTCCTGCTTATTAATAGGATGGAGTACACGTATACAAAAAGAGAGTTGGCGTAGATGTTTCAGGAAGCTCTGCTATCTGTTCTGTTTGCAGAAAAGGCATCACCATTTCTAACTGCTCTTTGCGTATCTTCTGCTTTTCTTATCTTTCAAAAATGTACTTAATATTGAAATAAGTATAGCAGTAGCTTAGATGCATGCTTTGTTGTAACAAGCAACTTGTGTTACTTTTTTCCCATTTTTCTTGGCATTATTATTTCATAAGATAGTGTCTTGGATGTTGTCTTACCTATGGATGCTTGGTAAATAAACAAAAAGATACACTATTTTCTTTGTTTCTTTCTTCTGTATCACTTTCTTCCCTTTACTGAGCACTAATTGAATGCTAAGTCCTGCTTTCAGGGCATGGAAGATCTTGTGAAGGATGTACATGCATAACCAAAGAATCTAGTGGTATTGCATTAGAGGAGAGAGATGTATAAGAGGAAGAGTGGGCTGACCCATTCCTTCTGCCTACAGAAAGTCACAGAGAAGGTGGAATGAGAAATCTAGTGAATTTCCCATTCTTTATGCCCATTACTAGAATTCTTCCGTCACCCAAATGTCTTTGGCAGTAGAGTTTGGGATTAATATCATGGAACCATGGGTCAGAGAGCTTGGGTTTGGGGCTAGATCTGCTGCTATCCAATTGTACAACAATCAAGGGCAGGCCCTTAAGTTTTCTGCACTCATTGTAAACCAGAGATAGCATACTCACTATCTCTTTCTTCCTTCCTTTTTCAATTTCTTCCTCTGACTGCCTTCAAAAAACCTTGTATCATAAACGGTTTAATACAGCAAGGAAGTCATTTTGAAAGCAGTTTTGAAAAGACACAAGCTAGGGGTGAGGTAGTGGTGGTGTTAAGAGACAAGCTAGATCAAGGGCAGAGATAGAGATCTGAAGATCAGGATGATGAAATTCTGACAATGAGTAGGTACTTTAGGAAAACCACGTTGACCAGAAAGTCATTTCCATACTCATAGTGCTGTTGTTAGGTGCCGTCGAGTCAGTTCCCACTCATAGCAACTTTATGTATAGCACAACAAAATGTTGCCTGGTTCTGCACCATGCTCACGATCATTGCTATGTTTGAGACCACTGTTGCAGCCACTGTGGCAATCCATCTCATTGAGAGACTTCTTCTTTTTTGCTAAACCTCTACTTTACCAAGAATGACCTCCTTCTCCATGGCCTGGTCCCTCCTGATAACATGTCCAAAGTATGTGAGACAAAGTCTTGCCATGTTTGCTTCTAAGGAGCATTCTGGCTATACTTCTTCCAAGAAAGATTTGTTACTATTTCTGGCAGTCTGTGATACATTCAATACTCTTTGCCAACACCGTAATTCTTTTTCGATCTTCCTTATTCATTGTCCAGCTTTTGCATGCATATGATACAATTGAAAATACAATGGCTTGGGTCAGGCACACCTTAGTCATCAAAGTGACACCCTTGCTTTTCAACAGTTTAAAGAAGTCTTTTCCAGCAGATTTGCCCAATGAAAGGTACTCATAGTTGTTGTTGTTGCTGTTAGGTGCCATCAAGTTGGTTCTGACTCTTAGCCACTCTATGAACAACCGAATGAAACTACCTGGTCCTGCGCCATCCTCAGAATTGTTGCTATGTTTGAGCCCATTGTTGTAGCCACTGTGTCAATCCATCTTATTGAGGGTCTCCATCTTTTTTGCTGACTCTCTACTTTACCAAGCATGATGTCCTCCTCCAGGGACTACTCATAGTATGCTTTTGAAATTCTCAAATTTTGTGGTTAAGTTTAAGTAGGCATAGAGGAAAATCATCTTCAGCACTAGATAGATAGATAGATACATAGCTGCTGTCCAGTCAACTCTAACACATGAAGGCCTTATGTACCACAGAAGGAAACATTGCCCAGTCCTGCATCATCCTCACAATCTCTGGCATGCTCAAGTTCATTGTTGTGGCTGTTGTATCAATCCGTCTCACCAAGGGTCTCCCTCACCCTCCCTGGCCCTCTACTTCATCAAACATGATAATCTCCTTCAGCGACTGATCTCTCTTCATCATGTGTCCAAAGCAAGCAAGTCAGACAATGTTCTGTTGTCCTCCATAGGTTCTCAATGGCTAGCATTTGAAAGTAGATCACCAGACTTTTTTCCCTTGTCTGCCTTAGTCTGGAAGCTTGTCCAAAACCTGTATACGTGGGTGACCTTGTTGCTGTTCGAAATAATGGTAGTAGAGCTCCCAGCATCACAGCAATGCACAAGCCACCACAATACAACAAACTGACAGACAGCTGGTTGTTAGTGGTTAGAAGGGTATATTTTATTTACTAGAATAAAATCCAAAATCACAATTGGAGGGATTTTCAGTGGTAAAGATATTGTCCCCTGGAAAGCTGTGCTCTTCCTTTAATTTACAAAGATGTCACATGGCCATAGCTATGTTGCTGCATATGCCAATTCATCTTGTCCATGCTGACATTAGACTGAGCACATCTTTAAACAAATACTGGGACTGGTGTTGTGGAATTCTCTCCAAGACCTGTTTGCATCCACAACTGAAGGTAATACAGTCTGTTGCTGATTGTTTCCTCCTATATACACACATGGGGCAGAATCATAGGCACTCAAAATTCTTGGGTTAAAGGTTTTTAGGCAGAGCTACCACCAACAGGAGGAAGGAGAGTTTGAAAGTAGATAGGGCATCGTTCAGTTCCCCTCTCCCCCCTCCCCCACCCCACCCCCCACCGCGCATGCTCCCTTCAAGGATTTCCTAACTCTTTCTTGTCCTTGACACACCTGAGAACCTGCTGGAACACATCAGGGACTGAGGGGAAGGGATCCTACCCCACTTTTCTCATAGACCTCACCTCTTTTTGGCTAACCAGTGATCTTATCTATCACCTGTCTTTTCAGACTCTGGGCTCTCAGCCTCATTAGGAGGGTCTGAAGAAATGTCTGGACAGGGAGAAAGCCAGGAAGTCTTGTCTGAGAGTCTGGCTCTCCATTGCAATTTCTGTTTTAACCCAGGCAAATCTTTGAACTCTCCGAGCTTCCTTTTCTTTAGTCATCAGCAGACATAGTACTCACATGCTTTTTGTAAAGATAAAAATGAGATAATTTGTGGGGCAGCATGTTTGAAAAGTACACAAAACACTACACAAGTCTTCACTGTACTGGTAGAAGGTTTAGTTGTACCACACAATTTTATCCCGTGATGCAGGTGTGCACGAGGACATGCAGATGCTTGTCATATCTATTCTGCCCTGTCTCAATATAAATATAAAATAGCAACGGGCATGGAGTGTGGACTAATTAATCCATTAATTGTTACAGACTCATTGCTTCTGTAACAATCTAGGCATAACTTTTATTTAAGATTTATTGCTCTATGTTCCGAATTTTAAAATCTAATTAACCTATAAGACTAATCTCTTGAAGGCAATGTCCATGACAAATTTGCATTTGTTTGTATGCCCCCAACTTATATGGCATAGGAGGCTTCCATTTCTTAAATGAATGGTGAATGAATGAATGTAAACTTTTTGGGTGTGTGTTCATGTCTGATTTAGGGCGTCTTTCTTCCTTGCTTTTCCCCGTATTCTGTCTTCTTTGCCCCTTCCAACAGCCAAGTGCTCTTAGCAGGCCCTCAATAAATATTTGTTTTACTGACAAATGAGTAAATGTCTTTTGCTGCTGTGGGTAACAGTGAAAAGTGTCTTACTCATCTGGTCTATCTACTTCCACATCTGCCAATGTTGGGAATTAGCTCCCTTCTCTGTTGCCTGCCTGGAAGAATGACACGTACTCCTGAGGGGGCTGATGGTGCCTTGACCTGAGGGTTTGGGGAATGTGGCTCCGTTTTCAGCCATGACATTGAATCATGTCCTGCCCTTAAGCAATTGCTATGCTACCCCATCCATTAAATGAGGGTGGAGGCGATTCCCTCCCCCTTTCTTAAAGATGTTATGAAGATTAATGAGGTAATGTCTGCAAAGCACGCTGGAAGAAAGGCACTACTCTAAATACGAAGTGTTATGATAACATTGCTTTCATCTGTGTTACCCATCAGTCTGTGCTCATCTGAGCAGGATGGGAGAGTAGGAGAGTTGCTGGAACAATTGAATCTGAGAGAGAAGCACTGCCGATCCTGTGCTGTGGGTGCTCCCTCTGCCTCCATCGCTCCCGTCTACAAAAGGTTACAATTACATAGCTCTTACCCGGAATCCAAAGGGTGTGTAGACAATTAATGAATTGTTTTTGTAAAGTGGGTGGGTCCTTGGATAAAACGCTGTAAAACCACGAGATAGTATTTCACTCCCAGGTTTCTGTTTCTCTTTCTTTCGTTTGAAAGGATATTCACTGAGCTTATCACTTTCTTGGGATTTTTTTATTTTAAATTACCCTTAACTCTGTCTTTTTATGTACAGCCGCACACTTCTGTTGACCTGCTTTGTTTCTCTCTGGAGAGGTGACTGTTTGAAGTTTCTTACCGTCATTTTTCTGTTTGTTTGCTTATAAACCAATCATCCAACAAACAGGCTTTGGCCAATAGTCTCATTTATTTTGTTAACAAGGCATTATTTTTATCAGTCATAGTCCTTTTGAAATATGTTTATTTATTAACTTATAAATGGCTCCCATTATACCTTGCACCTGTGTGACTTATATTAATTAGAATAATAACGCAATGGGAAATGAATAGACAGTTTGTACCTTTGATTTCAGTGGTGCTCCGAGTAAACCTAGTGCATAGTATTTGAGAATTGGATCGTCTACTACAACTTAGAAGACGATAGGGGAATGAGAACCGTCTATGTTATCTGGGGCCAAGGGAGATTTCAGAATATGGCTGGGTAAATATCCAGGGTTCATATTATTAAATTGTAAAGAAATAATATTAAATCTGTCATAATAAATAGTACATGTCAAACACACACACACACAAAACCTGTTGCCATCAAGTAAATTTCAACTCTGTGTTACAGAGTAGAACTGCTCCATAGGGTTTTCTTGGCTGTAATCCTTTACAGCAGCAAATCACCAGGCTTTTCTTCTGTGGCATCTCTAGGTCAGTTCCAACTGCCAACCCTTAAGTTAGTAGCTGATCGCAAACCACTTACACCACCCAGGGACCTAATAGTACGTATAAATAGTACATAATTCTTTGTACCAAGTTTTTTTTTTCCCTTGTAAGTGAAGCATTCAAAAGGCAAGATCTATCTGCATAATGGCAAGCATATTTAGGAATTCAGAAGTTTGAGGATTTTAAGCAAGTAGAAATAGTTGCGGGCTTATTTTGTGCGTGGCACCATGGATTAGCATACACACTACAAATTCACCAGGTAATTGCTCATCTAGACTGAATCTGAAGGAGTCTGATGGAAAGACTAGGACTATAAAAATAGTTATCTGGGTAATGCTGACTATGGGCCTTACCTATCAGCTTGTAAGACAAAGAAAGGATTAGTTTGTCTGAAACTGCCAAATTAAATGCCTTCATTGATCTGAGGCAAAATCCACTTCAGCTCTGTAGACACAGACTTGTTCTGAACTCTCAAGGAAAATGTTGCTATTTTTAAAGATAAAATTGTATCTGTAACACTGAAGGTATGTATCGGTGCACTATTGATTATCCGGACAAAGAATAAGGCAGACTGAAGAAGAATTGATGCCTTTGAATTATGGTGTTGGTGAAGAATATTGAATATATCATGGATTTCCAGAAGAATGAACAAATTTGTCTTGGAAGCAGTACAGCCAGAATGCTCCTTGGAAGCAAGGGTGGTGAAACTACATCTCACATACTTTGGACATGTTATCAGGAGGGACCAGTACCTGGAGAAGGACATCAGCGAAAAAGAGGGAGACCGTCAATCTGATGGATTGACACAGTGGCTGCAACAATTATTTTAGTGGGTTCAGGACTGGGCAGTGTTTCGTTCTGTTGTCACTAAGAGTCAGAACCAACTGGACAGCACCTAACAAAAATGACAATTGATTATATAAACTGAACCCATCTTTTTATAGAAGAGAAAACTGAAATACTGAAATATTGAGATATTAAGTGATTGCTCAAGTTCACATGACTAGTTAGTGATGGAACTAGGACCCATGTATCCTGGTTTCTGGTTATTAGTAATACCAACAATTACACTAAATGGAAATATCAGATCGATACCTCATACTCATGAGTTGTCTGTATTATGCAAGGAAAAGATGAAATAGGCACTGGATTAAGAGCAGATAACCTGGTTCCATCAGGGAATAATTATTTGTTCTTAGGAATGCTACCTACCTTCCCAATTTTCTCATCTTCCAAATTCAGGAATTTTACTGGTTAATTTCTAACTTGCCTCCTAGATTGAGATTCTCTGATTTTGTGAATGAACTTGAATCAGAAAATTAATACTACAGACACGGTTGCATATGGACTTATCTGTTTATTGTCTATCATTGTATTTTTAAAAATATATTACTAGTAAGGCTTGATATAAGCCAAGTATTTAGTGTCACTTGAGCTGAATTCTCCTTCCTAGAAGCACACAGCATTCTGTCATGGAATTTGGTTGTCAGGAGTACATTACCAGAAATTGTGCTTACCATTTGTAGGAGCTTCTATAAGCACTAACCAATATGCAATAACTGTTTTTTCCAAGATATTATGCTAGGTGCTGACTGGGCTCCAAAAGTAAAACTATTGCATGTACTCAATTTGAGCATATGCAATTAACAGTTTTTAAAAAATATTTTATTTATTATCGTTGTTGAGGTTATACAACAATTTTTTTTTTAAAAGATCATTCCATCTTGAATGTTCTCACATCATCAAGCCACAGTATTTTAGAACTAGTAGAGACTTTACTGGTCTTCCATGGCACACCATTCATTTTCCAACTGAAGAAACAGATTATCTTTTATCTTACAACTCAGCTTTTCTCATAGCAGAAGACAGATAATATTTATATTATATAAAGATACGTATTTCACAGTAACAATGTTAAAGAGGGAGATAAACTGTTTTCTTCATGGTCCACCCAATTGTATTTCATCCCAGATAGAGGTCTTTGTATTTGATGTCTTCCTTTAGAAATCTTATCATCTTTTGTAGCTTCCATTTTGATGTAAATCATGGCTGACGAGAAAATATGTAGAGGTTACTAACCTGTTTTGTTAAAAGAAATCGAACAAAATTCTTCCATAAAAGCAATAACATTCAAAAATGTTGGTGGTCAAATGTAAATTTTGGTTGTCAAGAGTTCTCTGTTTGCAATATTTGTTTTTGTTGTTAGGTGCAGTTGTGTTGGGTCTGAGTCACAGTGACCCGATGTACAAGAGAACGAAACACTGCCCAGTCCTGCGCCATCCTCATAATCGTTGCTATATTTGAGCCCATTGTTGCAGCCACTGTGTCAGTTCATCTCATCGAGGGTCTTCCTCTTTTTTGCTGAACCTCTTCTTTACCAAGCGTGATGTCCTTCTCCAGGGACTGATCCCTCCTGATAACATGTCCAAAGTACATGAGATGAAGTCTCGCCATTCTTGCTTCTAAGGAGCATTCTGGCTGTACTTCTTCCAAAACAGATTTATTCATTCTTCTGGAAGTCCATGGTATATTCAATATTCTTTGCCAACCCCACAACTCGAAGGCATCAATTCTTCTTCTAGTGTAGTGGGGTTACTAAGGAGCTCATAATGTGCTCATACGTGCAAAGAAAATGTAGCTTCTGGATTTTTCTAGAAAGCAAGCTGCTTTTTCCTTAAGACTAGAACCTCAGGAAACTTACACTGTCAAGTAACGATAACTCTGTGCCTTCTGGTTTATTCAAAGTTCACCTTCCTTTGTTTAAAGAGGCTCTCTACTTGATCTTTCTGGGAAAATGGCCAGACCTCCAGTGATCTGCCCCACTCATTCGTCTTTTCTCCAAGATGGCCCTGGGAGGGAAGTATGAAGGGTTTTATTGTGTGCTGGAGGTAATGGAGGGGCAGCTCCTGGCACTTCCTTTCTTGGGAATAGCTGGACTGTTGACCACTGAGCTGGTTTGAGCTGGCTCCTTAGGCACTGAGTGGACCTGATGCTGGAGATGGTGGCCTCAGTCATTTGCCTTTGGTCTCTGTACTGTAACTCTGATTCCCAGCATTGGCAGGTCTTGCAGCACTCTCTGCACCTCTGTGACCCATTAGTGTGACAAGGGGAACTACTGTTTTTCACGTGCTCTGCCTCAGGGACATTTATCCAAGCCTCCTCTCACTATCACCTCCATACTGAACAAGCTGTCCAGCCAAAAGCTACAGTCCTTTCAGGAGCCTGCAGTGTCCACCAACCCTGATGGTTTTAGGCTCTTTTTACCTATCTTCATATGTCTATAGTCATCTCTCTATCTCAAGGGTTGGCCAGGAGCAGGGACAGATTACCCAATAAGCAAGGTATGCAGGGACTTAATTGTGCTTACTTATTAATCTTACTTACAATTGTGCACTACAGATTAGTAAGTAAGCACAATTAAGTCCCTGCATACCTTACTAACTATAAACCGGAGCATACTGTACTTACTGGTTAATCAACTCCTGGCCCGGGAGGGATGTGGGATAGCATTTCTTTTCTCTCCTTTCAGACATTGGGTTTTTATTTGACTTTCGCTAAGTCATAGCCTTCTCCTTCTGATTTTATTGTCATGGCTCAACCCTAATCGCCAGCTAGTGTGCAGGGAGAGAAACTAGCCCTTTAACTAAGGAACACAAATTACAAGGCATTTCCAAACCAATGTGCCTACTTCTCTATTTTATAAAACCAAACCCATTGCCACTGAGTCACTTTTGACTCACAGTGACACTATAGGACAGAATAGAACTGCCTCGTATAGTTTTCAAGGCTGTAATCTTTATGGAAGCAGATTGCTACATCTTTCTCCTATGGAGCAGCTAGTGGATTCGAACCGCTGACCTTTCTGTTAGTGACCAAGTACTTTAACCGCTGTGCCACCAGGGCTCCCTCTATTTTACAGAACAATATAAAGCCTCCTCCTCTCCCATTAGTTCCGTTCTCCCTCCAGCTGATTTCCTCTTCCCTTTCCTTTTCCCTTCTCCCTCCTCTTTCTTTTTCTTCTCTCTCCCCTGGGAGTACTTGTGCAAATTGGTTTACATCTTTGTCTCAGTTTCTCTACCTTTTAAGTAGGGAAAGTAAAACAAATCCATTTTTATGGCTCTGGAATCATAGAAGGAATAATCAGTGAGCAGTTACAGATTGTCTTGAACAACTTGGACAAAATGAACCCCAGAAGTGTTATTAATATTGCTAAAAGTGTCAGACTTTGAAGAAGTTGTAAGATTAGCAGATGACCCTGTTACGAAGAAGGCATCTAAAAGATGGATGAGGTGTCTTCTGACCTGGAATTCTAAGACTAAAGGAGGAGAAGAGGAACTAAGTCAGTATGCAAAATTATTCTCATTTAGGGAATATAAAAGAACAGCTTATGTTCTTTCTCAGAAAATATAAGTTCATCAGTCAGTTTCTGAGATCTGTCAAATGTATTTTAAACTTTTTATTATAATGTAAAATATACATGAAAAATGTATAGCGTTTTCTCAAATTGAACACACCCATGGAACCAGCACCCAAATCCAGAAATAAAACAGCCTACCCCTTTTAACCACTAGCACACAAAATTAACTAATATCCTGATTTCTAATCCCAAATCCCCAATATTAGTTTTGCCTGTTTTTGAATTGGATATAAATAGAACCATTCTATGAGTCCTTTTGTGTCTGACATCCTTCACTCAACATTTCATTTGTGAGATGTATTTACTTTGCTGTGAGCTGTTGGAGTTGGTCCATTCTCACTGCTCTATAGTTGAAGTTCTGGTTTTGGGCTCTTACCAATAGTGCTGCTATAAATATTTTTGTCTAGATCTCTTGGTGAACACATATGTACTCATTTCCAAGTATACTTATAATGGGTTTGGAAGACAGAGGAGAGGTCTGGGCGGGGAACATTAATTTGGGATTTGTCATTGGAATAGAGGAGATTGTGTAGGAAGATAGTGCAAAGGATTTAGGTCAGAGCCACGGCAAAATTTGAAAGTTAAGTTTTTGTGAAAATAGTTACTAGTAGATATAATTCCTTATTTCATTTGAAGTACCAGAAGGACATTGACTTTGAATGACTCTCTGAAGTTCTCCCCTTCCTACCTGTTCTCCTCCGGACTAGATTTCAGATTCTCCTCTCAAGGACTGCCTGGTTTCACCTTTCTCCACCTTGCCATTTGCCCCCTGCAGAACCATGTCTTTGCCTGGTCATGTTCTCAGGCTCTCTTATTCACTGTCTTCCAAGAAGCAAAAAGCACATCTGAGACTAACCTCTGTTTGTGAGAGATGGCAAGAAACCAACCCTACAGAGGTGGTTCCCAGGTAACACAGGAACATTGGAAATACGCGTGTGTGTGTGTGCATGTATGATTTTTGTTTACCAATGTAATCTATGTTGGTTACAAAAATTCAAACATCACAGAAATGTATAGTGTAAAAAACAGCTTTTCTGTAATTTCCACTACATTGCCTTAAAATCGACACGTATTATTTCAGACTGTTTTCTGCGTCAGTTCTAACTTTTCGTTATTGCTGTCTCAGAAAAATAGTTATTGTATGATATATGTTCTGTTTGTAACTTCTGTTATTACTTACTGAAGCTGGAATATATTTTATATGCATGTTTTTAATGATTACTTAAGGATCTTGCTTTGATATGCAGGTCTTTATCATCTACTCCTAAATGGCAATTCTAAAGGAAGGAATATTGGAATAAGTAGCTAGGCAGGATAGCACCACGGTAGGCCATGAAATGAAAATTCTGGAGGCTGGCAGGCTATCCACACATGTTCCCTATGTCACGCCAGATATAAGACATTAAAAACTCCATGGCCTTTCCTTACCAAGAGTTAGTTGTTGTTAGGTGCCATCCAGTTGGTTCCAACTCATAGTGACCCTATGAACAATAGAACGGAACACTGCCCAGTCCTGTGCCATCCCCACAGCCATTGTTATGCTTGAGCTCATTGTTGCAACCACAGCATCAGTCCATCTAGTTGAGGATCTTCCTCTTTTTCGCTGACCCTCTACTTTACCAACATGATGTCCTTCTCCAGGAACTGATTCTTCCTGATAACATGTCTGAAGTATATGAAATGAAGTCTCACCATCCTTGCTTCTAAGGAGCATTCTGTACTCCTTCCAAGGAGGATTTGTTCATTCTTTTGACATTCCATGGTATAGTCAATATTCTTCGCCAATACCATAATTCAAAAGCATCAATTCTTCTTCAGTCTTTCTTATTCACTGTCCAGCTTTCCCATGTATATAAGGCGATTGAAAACACCATGGCTTGAGTCAGGTGCACGTTAGTCTTCAAGGTGACATCTTTGCTCTTAACACTTTAAAGGGGTCTTTTGCAGCAGATTTGCCCAGTGCAACGTGTCATCTGATTTCTTGACTGCTGCTTCCTTGGGTGTTGATTGTGGATCCAAGTAAAATGAAATCCTTAACAACTTCAATCTTTTCTCCATTTATCATGATGTTGCTTACTGGTCCAGTTTTGAGGATTTTTGTTTTTTTTTAGGTTGAGGTGTAATCCATACTTAAGGCTGTAGTCTTTGATCTTCATCAGTAAGTGCTTCAAGTCCTCTGCACATTCAGCAAGCAAGGTTGTATCATCTGCATAACTCAGGTTGTTAATGAGTTTTCCTGCAATCCTGAAGCCGCGTTCTTCTTCATACAGTCCAGCTTCTCAGATTATTTGCTCAGCATACAGATCGAATAAGTATGGTGAAAGGATACAACCCTGACAAACACCTTTCCTGACTTTAAACCACGTAGTATTCCCTTGTTCTGTCCAAATGACACCTCTTGATCTATGTACAAGTTCCTCATGAATACAATTAAGTTGCCTGGAATTCTCATTCTTCACAATGTTATCCATAATTTGTTATGATCCATACAGTCCAATGTCTTTGCTTAGTCTATAAAACACAGGTAAACTTCTTTTTGGTATTCTCTGCTTTCAGCCAGGATCCATCTGACATCAGCAATGATATCCCTTGTTGCATATCCTCTTCTGAATCCAGCTTGAATTTCTGGCAGTTCCCTGATGATTTACTGCTGCAACCACTTTTGAATTATATGCAGCAAAAGTTTACTTGTGTGTGATATTAATGATATTGTTCGATAATTTCCACATTCAGTTGGATCACCTTTCTTTAGAATAGGCATAAATATGTGTCTCTTCCAGTCAGTTGGCCAGGTAGCTGTCTTCCAAATTTCTTAGCATAGACAATTGAGCACTTTCAGCTCTGCGTCTGTTGAAACATCTCAATTGTTATTTCATTAATTCCTGGAGCCTTGTCTTTCACCAATGGCTTCAGTGTGGCTTGGACTTTTTCCTTCAGTACCGTTGGTTCTTGATCATATGCCACCTCCTGAAATGGTTGAACGTCAACAAATTCTTTTTGGTGCAGTGACTATGTGTTTTACTTCCATCTTCTTTTGATGCTACATGTGTCACTCAATATTTTCCCCACAGAATCCTTCACTATTGCAGCTCAAGGCTTGAATTTTTTCTTCTGTTCTTTCAGCTTGAGAAATGTAAAGCATGTTCTTCCCTTTTGGTTTTCTTTTCTTTTCTTTATTGTGCTTTAGATGAAGGTTTACAGAGTAAACTAGTTTTTCATTAAACAATTAACACACTTTTTTTTGTGACATTGGTTGCCAACCCCACAGCATGTCAAAACTCTACCCTTCTCAATCTTGGGTTCCCTATTACCAACTTTCCTGTCCTCTCCTGTCTTATCCTTGTCCCAAGGCTGGTGTGCCCATTTAGTCTCATTCTGTTTTATGGGCCTGTCTAATCTTTGGCTGAAGGGTGAACCTCAGGAGTGACTTCAGTACTGAGTTAAAAGGGTGTCTGGGGGCCACACTCTTGGAGCTGTACCGTTTTACATTCCCACTAGCAGTGCATAAGAGCTCCAATCTCCCCTCAGCCTCTCCGACATTTGTTATTTTCTGTTTTTTTGATTAGTGCCAGTAATGTCGGGATGAGATGGTATATCATTAGAGTTTTGATTTGCATTTCTCTAACGGCTAGTGGTCATGAGCATTTCCTCGTGTGTCTGTTAGCTGCCTGAATGTCTTCTTTGGTGAAGTGTCTGTTCATATCCTTTGCCAATTTTTCAATTGAATTATTTATCTTTTTGTTGTAGAAGTGTTGGATTTTTCCTATAGATTTTAGAGCTTCGACTTTTTTCGGATTTATCATAGCCAAAATTTTTTTCCCTGTCTGTAGGTTCTCTTTTTACTCTTTTGGTGAAGTCTTTTGATTAGCATAAGTGTTCAGTTTTTAGAAAATCCCAGTTATCTAGCTTGTCTTCCGGTGCCTGTGTATTGTTAGTTATTGTTTGTATCCTATTTATGCCATGTATTAGGACTTCTAGCATAGACCTTATTTTTTCTTCTATAATTTTTATAGTTTTTTTGTTTTATATTTAGGTCTTTGATCCATTTCGACTTAGTTTTTGTGTACGGTGTGTGGTATGGGTACTGTTTCGTTTTTTTACAAAGGACATCCAGTTTTGCCAGGACCATCTGTTAAAAAGACTGTCTTTTCTCCATTTAATGGGTTTTAGGCCTTAGTCAAAGATCAGGTGTCCCCTCTGGTTTTCTAACTCGTGGTCTTTGCACATGTCATTATAATACTTTACTTTGTCGTCTCTAGCTGCCCTTTGAAATCTCCTGTTCAGCTCTAATGTTGTTTTAAAAAGGTATTTGCAGAGAAGAGTTTGTTGGTCTTGCAAAATTCTATCATGCGATCTCTGGCATCATTTGTAGTTAGTGCACAGCAAATTCACAGAAAAAAATTTAATCTCATTAGAAGTGACTATCTTCCATGTTATCTTTTCTACCTTACTTCTGGAATTAATAAAGTTGGCCCACTTTCCTTGTTTCAGTCTGTGGCCTTTGGAGGTTATTATTAGTTCTGGCTACTGTGGAATGATTCTTTTCTTCTTTTTTCTTTTTTTATTGTTGTTGTTGAAAATATACCCAGCAGAACATATAGCAATTCAACAATTTCTACATGCACAATGCAGCGACGTTCGTTAAATTCTTCAAGTTGTGCAACTATTCTCACCCTCCTTTTCTGAATTGTTCCTCCACCATTAACATAAACTCACGGCCCCCTAAGTTTCCTGTCTAATCTTTTGAGTTGCTGTTGTCAGTTTGATGCAATACAGATAGTTCTTAAAAGAGCACAATACTCAAGACAGATATTCTTTACTAGTTAAGGTAAACTGTTGTTTGGTTTAAAGGAGACTTTGGGGGATATTTTTGGTTTAAGATTTAAAGATTATCTCAGGGCAATAATTTTGGGGTTTCATCTCTAGTGGTGCAGGGGTTAAGAGCTTGGCTGCTTACCGAAGGGTCGGTAGTTCAAATCCACTAGCTGCTCCTTGGAAACCCTATGGGTCAGTTCTACTCTGTCTTAGAGGGTTGCGATGAGTTGGAATCAACCCGATGACAACCAGTTTTGGTTTTATCTAGCCTCAATGGCTTTAAAAAGTCTGGGTTCTAGGAGAATTTGAAATAATGTTCTGCATTTTCCCGCTTTTGATCAGGATTCTTGTATAGAATCTTTGATCAAAGTGTTCAGTAGTGGTAGCTGGGCACCATCCAATTCTGGTCTCATGGCAAAAGAGGCAGTTGTTCATGGAGGCAATTAGCCTCACACTGTGGAATTTTTTTGTTTGTCTATTTTGGGAGTTAGATCTGTTAAAACAATCAAACTAGTGGCTAGTGCTTAGGTTCTGGAGACAAAAGATATAGGGTTGAATCATAGCTCCAATATATCCTAGCTTTGTGACCTTGGGCAAGTCACTTAATAATGCCTTTGTCCTTCAGTCTCCTGTGAAATAAGCATTATACCTAAGAGTATTTACCCTATTGTTGTGGACAGGGCTCAAAAATGAAAGACAACGATTATTGACTATTATTAGCTTTACATGGCAATCTTCACCACTTTAAAATTCTCTCTCTAGTCTGGAAGAATGGTCTGTTAGCCACACAGAACAGCACAGGAGGCCGGACACCACAGTGCTAAGGAAAGCAGGCTCTGAAATCAGTTTGCGTGGATTCTTCCTGATCTGCCACCTCCTAGCTTTGTGACTTTGAGTAAGTTACTTATTCTCCTTGTTCCTCCATTTTCTCATCTGTGAAATGGGATAATAATTCCTACTTTAGGAGCTTACTGAGAAGGCTATAATCCATGTAAATTGTTTAAAACTGTGCTGTTCAATATGGAAGCCACTAGCCACAATGTTGCTCTTGAGCAGTTGAAATGTAGCTAATCCAAACTGAGATGTGCTCTAAGTGTAAATAACACACCCGATTTCAAAGACTTAGTAGGAAAAGAAGTATTTTTTAGGGACTACACGTTGAAAAGATAATGTGTTGGCTATATTATGTCAAATAAAATAGGGTATTAAAATTAATTGCATTCTTTTTTTTTATTTCAGGGGTTGTTGTTAGGTGCTGTTGAGCCAATTCCAACTTATAGCAGCCCCATGTGACAGAGTAGAACTGCCCCAAAGGGCTTCCTAGGCTGTAATCTTTATGTTGGAGCCCTGGTGGCACAGTGGTTAACAGCTCGGCTGCTAACCAAAAGGTCAGCAGTTTGAATTCAGCAGCCGCTCCTTAGAAACCCTATGGGGCATTCTACTCTTGTCCTACAGGGTCGCTGTGAGTCAGAATTGACTCAAAGGCAATGGGTTTGATTTTTGGTTTTAATCTTTATGTTACAGATCACCAGGTCGTTCTCCTGTGGAGCTGCTGGGTGGTTCGAACTACCAACCTTTTGGTTAACAGCTGAGCACTTGACTGTTGTGCCAGCAGGACTTCTTCATTTTAAATGTGGCTCCTAGTAAATTTTAAATTCCTTACATGGCTCACACTCATGACATGCATTATATTTCTATCGAACAGTGCCAATTCAGTGCACAGCAAACGGTCAAAAATGTTTAGCTATTATTTTAGGGCATTCTTCACTTTTGGGTAAACAAAAAGTACTTGCTTTACGTCCTTTTTTATAGTCCAGTTGTCACTCTGACCACATAAGAAAAATCATCATGTTATCATCTGCTATATTGGAGGTGGGAGTTTCGATTTGGTTTTGGGGGAAGAATTGTCTTGAGTTTGCTCACTGATAGGAATGCTTTCAGCGTGATCAAATCAAGGTTTTTCTCCAACAGTGGACTGAGTAATGATTGCAAACTAATTACAGCATGCATATTGCACTCTGCTTTGCGGTAACAGCTTTCTCCCAGCTGTTTCCTTTAGCAGTTGTTCTTTTCAAGTAGGTACCAATGCTGCTGAAAGTGTGGGATGCCAGACAGCAATTTCAATTCTTTGCTTCAAATTAAAAATCTGTATTTTTTTTTTAATATTTTTTTCTTAAGGGCCCTTCAAAATCTACATAGCTCTAAGGCTAATTTCATAGCCCCCTTTCTGGTCCCTTTTCAGAAAAAAAAATCTTTTGAAAATTATACACAGAATGATAGAAAAATCTCAAGTTTAATTAAGCTTTAGCAAAAATATCCTTTAACCATTACATTTGTTTCCTGTTTTATTCGCTCATAGCCTGCAACTCTTCTGAAGTACACTTTCAACCAGAGATTCAATAGAGCCATTTAGAGTAGTCGTTACTGTAGATTAAATAACTATTCCCATCTGGCTCATGAAATACATAGTCAGTATTCCTCCTTGGATAATAAATACAGTAAGTAACTACTTACCATCCCTTAGACCATCCCTTTTGTTTATAGTGGTGGGTTTTTCTTCATTAGCTATGAAAGAAGTCTGTTCGTTAACTCTTTCTTTGCAAAGAAACATGTCCTGCGTGCTTATTCCCACATTATCCTGTTCTCCTGACTACAGCAGGACTTCAGGTGTGGAAGGGTGACTAGCAACAATGGTTGGCACTTACTGAACATATACTATGTGGGAGGCACAAAAGCATAGGGACAGTGTGAAATGATTTGTACACATCCTCCTGCGCATATATTTTTTAAAACTCTTTGAGGAGTGTTACTAACCCTTTAATTCTAGGAAACTGAGATTCAGAGGCCCACAGCCTATTAGTGGCTAATCCAAGATTCAAATCTAGAGATTTGCCTGATTTCAAGTCCTGTCATCTTCACTTCTAAGTCAGGGGCTCCAAATAGGTGTGAGTGCCTCAGAGGCTATGCTGGATGATACATTGGGGTGTGGGAATAATATGTTAGAATTTTTATTTAGATATATGTTTTCTAATCTTTTAAAATTTTTGTTTTCAAATATTTTACAATGTACAAGACAGATTATCAAAAAAATGTTTTTCTGATATGGTTTCATCACCAAAAAAAAAAAAAAAAAATCCCACAGTTTACCACAGATTTGGAGGAAGAGTTAGTGCGTATTGTACCATCCATATGAAAACTTCTAACACATGAGATGTTTAATAACAATGAATATGACCCAACCCTCAAAACTTTTTAATTGATAGTCTTCTATTAAGATATTTTTTGTCCTTATCTGCACTATAACTGAAGTGAAGCTCACATTTGGGTGTTACCTTCCCTTGGGGTTAAGGGAATTTTTCTCATCTTAATTCTTAAGTGAATAAATGTCTTAGCCTTTTGGCCACTGCTGGTTGTTCTGACCACCTATTCTCAGCTCAGCTTGGGCTTCTGTTTGCTTCACTGCTGGCATCTACTTCCTGGAACTCTGAGATGAGTAATTTAATTGCCCATGATAAAATGTTACCTCCGACATGGCGGCCTCAACAAACGCAGAGAAGGCTGTAGTGCCTTTTATTGCCTTTAGCCCTAATTACCCCATGCAACGAACACAAAGCTGCTTTCTGTACAATAACTTTTATTGACGGTTGGTGGCTGAGGAGAGGAGTAACTAGAGGAAATTACAATGTAGAAAAAAACTAGATTCTAAATACAACTATCTCCAGAAACCAAAAGAAAAACTTGGTCCCCCTGTTTTAAGATTCTCACTATTTCCAGAGAGAAAGAGGGAGACATAGAGAACAGATAGAGACACAAATAGATAAATAGAGAGAGAGAGAGAGAGAGTTCCTCAGTCCTTTTAAGGATTCCTTCAGAATGCAACCTTCCACTCCCCTTTACGAAAATCTCATCTCCAGCCCATGGGCAAGGTTTCACATATTCCCACATAAGAAAAATCCATCTATACAATAATTCACAGTAGCACAAGTTCACAAATTTGAGTCACTCAGTCTTGAATAAGGACTTGAACAAAACAGTTCAGTCTGGGATTAACGCTATGTACCTGTTCTCCATTGCCGTTGAGTTGATTCCGACTCATAGCGACCCTATACGACAAAGTAGAACTACCCCATAGGGTTTCCAAGGAGCATCTGGTGGATTTGAACAGCTGACCTTTTGGTTAGCAGCCATAGGTCTTAACCACTGCACCACCAGGGTTCCAACACTCTAATTGCGGTTCCTTAAACATCTTTCCTTAAACATCTGTACTTGCCCTTCTTCGTGTGTCATTTTGGTCTTCTGTGGGGTACTCTTGGGCAGAAGACAAACACATTCACACAAACTCCTCCAAAGGGCAAACAATCATTCTCTGAGGCAGTGGAATTAATAACCATACTAAGGAAGAAAAGCATTATTTGAAAACCATATTGTCTGCAAAGATGGTCACAATGGAGTAAGCATTTTGCATTGTTTTGCAAAGCAGTTTCAGTCCTCATTTCTCAACCTCCAGATCTATAACACACTCATTTTTTCAACTTGTTTGATTAAATTCACCAATTGCTTTATTAGCTATCTAGTATAAGTTAGGTACTGTCTTAGACACTGGCTGTGTAAGTGGATAAAACAGTGCTTGTCCTCAAGTACTGCTATGGATTGAACTGTATCCCCCCAAAGTAAGTGTTGACTTCCTGGCCCTTGTAACTATAGATGTGATTCTGTTTGGAAATAGGGTGTTTCTTTCATTATGTTAATGAGGTCAATACCAGTGTAGGGTGGATCCTAAACCTAATAACTCTGAGTTACAAAAAGACAAGAATAGGCACAGACACACACACTCTGACACACACCAGAGGTGGGGGTGGAGGGAGGAGACAAACACTATGTGAGAATTGTCTAAAAGTCAAAGAATGCCAAGGAACCAAGGAATGCCTGGGGCTATGGACAAGGAAGGAATAGATAAGGCTGAGACCCTGATTTGGACTTTCAGCCTCCAGAAATTACAGAAAATAAAATTTTGTTCTTTATAGCCACTCACTTGTGGTACTTGTGTTACATCAGCACTCAGAAACTGAGACAAGTTGCTTTCTAACTAGAACGGGGAGAGAGAGAGAGAGATACATAAGTTAGTAAACTATTGTGTGATGTGTTATATTCTTATGTGCCAAAAATTTTGAAAATATAGAAAAGGATCAAGACATTTTTCTTGGGGGAGCACAAAATGATTTATGGAAGAGAGAATAGTGGTGCCATGCTTGAAAGAATAAGGAAGATTTCAGCATACAGGGGAGGTCAGAAAGAGTACACAAGTCAGAGAAAACCTTGCTCCTTGCTCACAGGTAGCATGCTTAAAATATCCCATTTTCTATCCACTTGTCCAAATTGATCCATTTCAATCATCGCTTCAAAACTGGAGCTGTTTTTCATACCACAGCAGCTGATAACAGTGACTATACCATTCACTTGGAATTTTTTCTATTCTATGTAGCCTTACAATTATTATTATTTTTTTAGCTAAATATCCATTGTGTTGCCAAGAGAGGAGATATATATATAGAGAGAGAGAGAGAGATTTACACACTCACATATATACTGGCTAACAGTTATCTAATCCACAGGGCCCAGCACAGGGATTTGCATGTGATAAACAGGCAGACAGGGTTTGTTGATTACAATAGGCCCAAGTCTCAGTTTGCATAGACAGCCACATCTCGTGCTGGAGAACTCTGCAGCGAGTGTCAGATATAGAAGAAAAGGAAAACTAAAAACAGAAGAGACAAACAAAGAAAAATATTCCCAGTATAAGCTTGTCGTAAGCCTTTTTTGCCTCAGGAATTTTGCAGAGAGCACTTATTCCCAAGGTTTTCATTAGAAGTCAGTAAAGATGCACACTGCTGCTCTGTCCTCCTCCCTAAAGGTTTTGTTATGGGGCCTTTAAAAGAGCACCGGGCAGGACCTGGAGCATAGATCGGCAAGCTAGCATTAGGGACTAAGGGCCCTAGAGCAGAGCAGAGGGTTAAAGTATGGACTGCAGCACCTCTTGCTGCTGTCGGGTGCCATGGAGTCAATTTTCGACTCATAGCCACCCCCTGTGACAGAGCACAACTGCCCCATCTTTACAGACTCAAATCACCAGCCTGGTGGACTGTTATTTCAGGGACCTAATTGGGGCCAGAACTGGAGCAACAACGGTCTAAACACAGAGTTCATGGTCAAG
This sequence comes from Trichechus manatus latirostris, assembly GCF_000243295.1. NCBI lineage: Eukaryota > Metazoa > Chordata > Mammalia > Sirenia > Trichechidae > Trichechus > Trichechus manatus. The sequence goes on from NW_004443999.1 coordinate 5,861,482, forward strand.
CCAGTGAAATGAGGTTCCCAAACCTCTTTTCAAGATTTTCATCTAGAATAAGTACAAGTCAATCATGGTGTTGCCCGAACTCACCTGCTGGGTAAACATGAAATATAGGGAACATGAAGACACTGTGTAGCAGGAGGAAACCCTAGTGGCATAGTGGTTAAGAGCTGTGTCTGCTAACCAAAAGGTCGGCAGTTTGAATCCACCAGGTGCTCCTTGGAAACTCTATGAGGCAGGTCTACTCTGGACTATAGGGTCACTATGAGTTGGAATCGACTCAATGGCAATGGGTTTGGTTTTTTTTTTTGTTTGATGTAGCAGGAGTCAAGGGCCAGGAACCCGAGACACGGACAAAAGCATCCCGGCCGCAAGGGCTGGGAGAGAGGCAAGGATATCTGTGCAAAGAAGGAGGCACTTAGCCCTGCAGGCTGATCAAGTGGGTGGGGAGGCAGATCCTGGGGAGATTCTTGAGGCAGCAGCATAGTAGGGAGAGAGCTTTTTATAGGCCTCATGTGGTAGGTCATGTGGGTGCCCAGGGAGGTCTTAGAGTTGCTGAACTTTTTCAGACAAGGTGGCAGGACTCAGACACTGACATCACTGAGTTGAGTGTTCTATCATTAATTGTTCTCCAGGCCTTACTTACATCTCCTTTTTAAGGCCAAGAGTTCTGCTGAAGGAGAAGATGTGCAGCTGACTAAAGTTTTGAGCTGGTGAAGATAATCAGGCAAGGTAGAACCACAGGATTTTAGAAATGGAAAGGCTTGCCTTTACAGCAGTGGTCCTCTAATTTGAGCATGCATCAGAATCACCAGGAGGACTTATAAAATACAGATTGCTGGGCCAACTCCAGAGTTTCTAATTCAGCAGGTCTGGAGTGGTGCCAGGGGCCTTGGTGGTGCACTGGTTAAAGCACTTGGTTGCTATCTGAAAGGTTTGAACCCACCAGCCACTCATGGCAGAAAGATGTGGCAGCCTGCTTCTGTAAAATTTACAGCCTTGGAAGCCCTATGGTGCTGTTCTACTCTGTCCTATATGAGCCGGAATCGACTAGACGGCAGTGGGTTTGGTTTTTGGTTTGTGGAGCCTAAGCATTTGTGTTTCTTACAAGTTCCTGGATAATGCTGGTGCTGCTGGTCCAGGGACCACGCTTTGAGAACCACTGCTTTAGATAGGTGGGTTTCAATCCTGGATGCACATTGGAATCACCTGGGAAGCTTTAAAAACCCCACTAGGCTGCCTTTCAGACCAATTAAATCTGAATGAGTGGGAATGGCGATTCCAGTATAGCCATGGTTGAGAACAAGTTGTTCAGGAGCTTTCTTTGACCATGTCTTGATTTAGTGGGAAGTGATTACAAGTTCTGCTCTGGGAACGGGGAATGTTGTGCCACGTGCCACTTGTCACCATCCCTTATCTACATTCTCATTTTACAGTTGAGGAAATTGAGACCTGGTTTTACAATCATACTTTCTCTGCCACAAGGGGTAGACTTAAGGACACTTTCGGGGTTTGCAGTGGCTGAATGCATTGGAACTTAGACTTTTCCTAAGTTTGTCTAAGAAATGTTCAGGCCAGGATACCGATAGGGATGGAATGGCTAATCTTGTTTATTTCAAGGGTAAAAGATGAAACAGAGGGGATCCTGGATATTAATTGAAACCACAACTAGTTAACATTCATTAATACCATGCAATGCAGCTTCATTTGAGTGTAAGAATTCTGTAGATGTTTAGTACTTGTGTAAAAGTGATGCCACAGTGGGGTAAGAGATGTTACCTCATGGGAAAGTAATGTGAAAGGGCAACCCAAGCATTCTACTAGACAAATAAAGACTATTTGAACATAGACAAGTAGCATGCCTTAGATAGTGAAATAGTACGCTTTTAGTATTGTATGCCACCGTAGAAAGCTGTTTTCTGTTTATGAGATGGGAACAGCTACCAACCACCAATGCTACACACCATGACTCTTGGAGGTGGGAAAAAAGCTCACAGCCAATAGTCAGCATTGAAGGGTCCTGTAATACATTCCACTGAGAGCAAAATCACGACCAGTTACAGCAGGAGGAAGTTATTTGCTGCCTAGCACCTACTCGACAATCACTGTGCTGCAAACCAAGAAATTAATATGATTTCGTGATGGAGAAAACAGTAAATAGCATGCAAGGAGTGAGAATTGCTTTAATTTCCTCTGTGCTTGTCCAAAAGTCAGCAAATGTTCTTGAGCCCCTCAAAAGGGGCAAGGGATTTAGGAGACTGGCTTTTGCTGCTGGTGTTTTTCAATTTTATTTTCCGTCAGTGGAAGAAAAAAGCCTCCAGAGACAGGCATTCATGGGAAAATAGAATGACAAATTAATAGAACGTAGGAACAGAATTTATTTCTTCATGACCTGGTGTCTTTCTGACTCTCGATTGCCTATTGAGTATTCCTCCCCTCTCAGCTCCTTCTTCCTTCCCAAGAGAATCTACTTTTTCTCAGATCTTCACTCTCCTTCCCTTGGCCACGCACTTCTGAGAGCCAGTTTAGGTCCATCTTGTTGGTTTCATTTTTCTTGCTAGCAGTGATTTATACAGGTGTGGGCATGTGATGAAATTCTGGCTAGGGAAATGTGAAGAGAAGTGTGCTGGAAAAAAATTCTTGATGATTTAAAGGAGGCAAATGAGAAAATATGCTCTCTTCTTTGGATGTGGTTATGGTTCTTCAGTCGCCATCCTGGAGTTATGAGAGGTGCTGCTCTGAGGACAAATGCAGAAGGGAAAGATGATGCTGTTGAACCACTGAGTTAACTATCCCTGGAGTAGAACTCCCTTAGGACTTCTTGTTATATGACATAATAAATGCCTTATTCTTTAAATCAGTTGAACCAGGGCTTCTTGTTCCTTGCAGCTGAAGGCATACCAACTGATGCATCTGGTTTCCTGAGTATGTTTGTTAGAGTTAAGCCGTTTTGGACATTTTCTAAGATGGAAAGATATCAGAGAAAAACTAATATATCGTATCACCCTACTGCTTTATAATTCTCTATAGAGAAGGCTTTTTAATTTAAAATAACTTCCTGTCCCATATTTTCCTTTTATTTTTCTTTCCATTTAACTTAATCTTAACAATTTTCTTGACAGAGTTAAGGTAAAGTACTTCATTCATGTAATAAAAATTGATTGACAGTTCTAATGTGTGGAAGAGGTTAAGATGTGACTTTAGAATTAGTGAGCTTTAAAGCTTTACATAGTATAAGCCAAACATACATTTAGAAAAATTGATCCAAAACAATGAAAGTCTTTCTAAATATTATCAACAAAAATTGTAAGCAAAATTAGTCTTCTCTGTTGTTAGTATTTTTAAATTTTTCATATTTAATTTTTAATAAACTTTTTGGGAATGTTATTTGTACAGGTAGTGCGTGAGTTACGATGCATTTGAGTTACAATGAACACAGTTTATGACCGTCTGTAGGCCTTTTTTGAAGAAGACAACTTTACCAAAGGATATTTAAAAGAGAAAAAAGAAAAAGAACAAATGCTCACGGATGGGAAGACACAGTAGTGTACCAATGCCAGTTCCCCCCCAATCAATGCCTACTGGCATTTCCTGGGTAGAGGCCAGAGATGCTACTAAAAATCCCACAGTTCATAGGACAAAGACTTCCCTGGCCTAAAATGTCAATAGTGCCAAGATTGAGAAAGTCCGATCTAGTGTAGAGATTGTGAGGTTAGGATTCCCAGAAGTGCATCTCTCTCTGGAATCCATCAATGGCTTCCTGACTTTGGGAACATCACTTTCATTTTCTATATCTCAGTTCTCTTGTAGATAAAATGGAGCGCAAAACACCTTTAAAGGGGTTAGATGAGGGAGAAGGAGGTTGTGAGACTAAGTAGAAAAAACAGACATTAAAAGGTGTTTTGGAAGTAAATCCTATTTAAGAGCAAGGAGTCATTACTAGCATTATTTCTCTTTACTTTGAAGCAGGCTTAAGAGGGCTTAAGTGTTGCATAAAGGTTTTGAGAACTGTATGAATCTGACTCTGATTAAAATCTGTCTCCTGTTCTATGCATTAAGCACATGAAAGAAGAATTTCCTGAGGCTCATTACAATAGTCATTAAAAACCAATGATAAATTTCAAACATAAGTGCCCTATTTTTTATTGTTGATTTGGAGTATTTTGAAATTACAGAAAGATAATTTTTTTCCTACACAGATATACAGATTTTATATTCCTTGCCTTTTCATTCTACAAATTATAACTTCTCTTTGAAATCTAAAACATTTATCACTTTTTATTAGAAGTTGCTAGATTTTTTTTTCTGAAAAAGATTTTTTGTGATTGAGTTATTAAAAAAAATCTAGAGCCAAAGGAGGCAGAGCCAACATGGTGCCATAGACTGAAGCACCATGCCACCTCTCTGCAGCAAAGACCTGAAAAACTAAGTAAAACAGATACAAACATCAATCCTGGAACCCTAAGAATCAAATGAAGGGATAAAGAACTCAATCAAGCACCAAATGGAATAAGAAACTGACAGAGAATGCAGAGCGAGGAGAGCTGTGGAACGGAGGTCACCTTCCAGCTAACGCAGCACAGATTCTCTATATTGGACTACAGCCACCAAGGACTGCAGACAGGGAGTATGGGAAGGCAACTTCATGGAGCTCCCAACAGGAGGCAGAACACCTGGTAACCCGGAATACACGCTTTCCCACCCTCTCAGCCGTCTTCCCTATACGTGGCCTCTGCCACTTTCCAACAGGCCATGGTTGCTCAGCTGGAGAGACACTAGCTCACTGCTGCCTGGGTCCAACCTGCCTCCAACAGCCAGCTCCCCACTGCCATACTTAAAAAAAATTTCTTGTCATTGCTTTTTGGCTGTTTTTGTTTCTTCTTTCTCTCCTTTCCTTTCTCCTGCCCAGCTAGCCCTGTGCACTGTCCCTGCCCCTTCTCGACAGGCTTTGCTGCACTGCTTGTCTAGAGAGCCACTGGCACGTGCCCTCTCCAGTTCCGTGCCGCCCCCAACTGCCAGCTCCTTCAGCACCATTTTTTTCTTTCTATCTTCTCTCTCTCTCTTCCTTCCTTTCCTTTCTCCTGCCCACCTAACCTTGTGCACTGGCCCCACTCCTTCTCAACAGGCCATGTTGTACCACTCAGTTAGGGAGCCACTGGCACATGGCCTCTCAGGGTCCATGCCATGCCCATCGGCCGGCTCCTTCATTGTGATATTTTTGTTTCTTCTCTCTCTGTCTCTTCCTTCCTATCCTTTCTCCCACCCATCTAGCCCCATGTGCCATCCCTACCCCTTCTCAACGGGCCTTCCCACATCACTTGGCTAGAGAGTCATTGGCACACGGCCCCCTTGGGTCTGCACCACCCACACAGGCCAGCTCCCTCAGTACCATATTTTTCATTTTTCTTTATCTTTCCCCTTCTCCCTCCCACCTAGGCCATGTGCTGCCTCTGTCCCTTCCTAAGGGCTGTGACTCACCACTCGGTAAGAGAGATACCTGCTCGCTTCCACCTTGATTCTGCCCTGCCCTCAGCCCCATATATTTTTTTTTGTTTGTTTATTCTCTCTCTTTCCCTTCTTTCCTTTCCTTTCTCCTGCCCACCTAGCCCTGTGCCCTGCTCATGCCCCTTTCTGACAGGTGGAGCCACACTGCTCAGCTGGAGAACCACCAGAACACGGCCTCTCCAATTCTGCGCCATCCCACTTGCTGAATCCCACTGTGTCACCAATTTATTTACTTTATTTTTCCTTTTTTTCTCCTTCATTTTTGTTTTTTATTTTGCTTCTGTTTCTCTTTTCTTTCTCTCACCTACTTAGCTTCGCACATCACACCCTCTCCTTTCCCTCCTGCCTATCTGCACTACACAACATGCCCCAAATTGGCCCAGTGCAGACCCCTGCACCTCCAGACCATGCCCAGCACTGCCCCCTGACCCCAGTTCATACCACAAATGACCTATCTCTGCCCCTATCCCCCTAGCTGGACCTGCCCTGCTGCAACATAGTTGAGTGACCCGCTCTACCCACCTGGACAAGGTGGGGAGAAGTATTGTGCCCACAAATGAGCAAGCAACAAAGCATGCCCAGCACACCTTCCTAGACATAACCAAATAAAACAAAAAAAGCAGAACAAAACAAATAAATCTACAATCAATAAATGAGAAAAATAGTTCCTGAATGTCCTAAAGACAGCAGACAATATCAAAACATAAAAAAACAGGACAGATGGCTCCAGAAAGCAACCAAAATAAAACACCAAATGATCTTCCTATAGAAGAAAAGTCATGGGAACTACCTGATAGGGAATTCAAAAGTCTAATATTCAGGGCTCTCCGAGAGATTAGGAAAGAGATGAAAGAAAACACAGACAAAAATAAGGAAAAAATAGATAAAATCATGGAAAATACAGACAAAATTAGGAAAAATACAGACAAAGAAGTGGAACAATTCAGGAAAATATTACAGCAACAAAATGTCAAAATAAATAAACAACTAGAAATAATACAGCAACAGCAATTAGAAAACCAAAAGATAAACAAGATTTCAGAAATGAACAGTACAATAGGTTTTAGGAGCAACTTTGAAACAATGGAAGACAGGATCAGCAAAATTGAAGACAAATTCTTGGATACCACTTTGTTGGAGGAAAAATCAGACAAAAGAATGAAGTTTAATGAAGAAACTGTGAGAACATGGAATACAATCAAGAGCAAACATCTGCGTGTGATCAGAGTTCCAGAATAAGGGGAGAAAGCAGAAAATGCAGGGAGGATCACTGAAGATTTGCTGACAGAAAACTTCCCTAATATCATGAAAGATGAAAACCTCACATTCCAAGAAACTCAATGAACCCCACATAGGATAGACCTCAAAAGAAAGTCACCAAGATATATCATAATCAAACTTGCTAAACCCAAAGACAAAGAAAGAATCCTGAGAACAGATCAAGAAAAACAAATAGTCACATACAAGGAGAAACAATAAGACTAAGCTCTGATTACTTGGAGGAAACCATGCAGGCAAGAAGGCAATGGTATGACAAATACAAAACCTTGAAAGAAAAAAAATTGCCAACCAAGAATAATAAATCCTAAAAACTTCTCGTTCAGACATGATGGCAAAATTAGGACATTTCCAGATAAACAGAAATTAAGGAAATATGTAAAACCAAACCAAATTTACAAGAATTATTAAAAGATGTCCTTTGGTTAAAGAACAAACAACATTAGACAACAACCTGAATCTAGGACACAGGACAGCATCAACCAGATACGAGCCTACGTAATGAACTCTCAAGGATAAAAAGAAACTAAAAGATTTACAACAGGGAACTAGAGAAGTCAATCTGTAAATGACAGCAACATTAGAATAATAAAAGAGGGAATAAATGGGGTAGGTATAGAACTTTCAAACGGAGAGGAAGTCAAGGTGATATCACGTAATAAAAGACTGGTTTAAACTCAGGAAGATAGGGTAATTTTTTCAAGGTAACCACAAAGAAAGCTAAGAAACCTACTCATCAAAATAAAGAAGAAAAACATAAAATCTCAGTAAATACAAAATCTACAAAAGTGAAATAAATGAAAAAAAATCCACAAACAAAAGAAATTCAGCACAGGAGAGAAAGAGGAACAAAGAAAACATTAGCACCATACACACAAAAAAGTACTACAAAATGACAGCAATAAACTCACAACTATTAATAATTACACTGAATGTAAATGGCTTAAATGCACTCATAAAGAGACAGAAAGTGACAGAATGGATTAAAAAAAGTAGGATCCATTCATATGCTGTCTACAAGAGACACACCTTACATACAAAGACATAAATATATTAAAAATCCAACACTGGAAAAAATTTATCAAGCCAATACCAACCAAAAAAGAGCAGAGTGGCAAAAATAATCTCAGATAAAACAGAATTTAAGGAGAAATCCACCATAAAAGACAAGGGAATGACAGTATATAATGATTAAAGGGACAATCCATAATGATTATATAACCATAATAAATATCTATGCACCCAATGACGGGGCTCTAAAATGCATAAAACAAACTCTAACAGCACTGAAAAGAGAAATTGACAGTTCCACAATGGTGGGAAACGTCAACACACCACTCTTGGTAAAGGACAGAACATCTAGAAAGAAACTCAACAAAGTTATAGAAGATTTAAAGGCCACAATTAACCAACTTGACCTCATAAACATATATAGAACACTCCACCCAACAGTAGCAAAGTACACATTCTTTTCCAATGCACATGGAACATTCTCCAGAATAGACTACATCTTAGGCCGCAAAGCAACCCTCGACAAAATCCAAAACATTGAGATAACACAAAATATCTTCTCTGATCACAATGCCATAAAAGTAGAAATTAATAACAGGAAGAGCAAGGAAAAAAAATCAAATACATTAAACTCAATAACAACTTGCTTAAAAACCACTGGGTAATAGAAGAAATCAAAGATGGAATCAAAAATTTCTAGAATCAATGAGAATGAAAATGCATCATACCAAAACTTTTGGGACACAGCAAAGGCAGTGCTCAGAGGACAATTTATAGCAATAGATTGACACATCAAAAAAGAAGAAAGGGACAAAATAAAAATGTTAGCTATACATTTCAAACAAATAGAAAGAGAACAGCAAAAGAAGCCCACAGCCACCAGAAAAAAGGAAATAATAAAGATCAGGGCAGAAATACAGAATAGAAATACACTAGAAAGAATCAACAAAACCAAAAGTTGGTTCATTAAAAGGATCAACAAAATCGACAAAGCATTGGCCAAACTGACAAAAGAAAAACAGGAGAGGAAGCAAATACCCTAAATAAGAAATGAAATTTGGGACACTCTGACAGACCTGAAATAAAAAGGATCATAACAGAATACTATGAAAAACTATACTCCAACAAATTTGAAACACTAGAGGAAATTGACAAATTTCTAGAAACACACTACGTACTTAAACTAACACAAACTAAGATAGAAAATGTGAACAGACCCATAACAAGAGAAGAGAGTAAAAAGGTAATTAAAAAAAAAAACTCCCAAGAGAAAAAAAGTCATGGCCCAGATAGTTTCACTGCAGAATTTTCCCAAACATTCAGAGAAGAGCTTGCACCCATACTACTCAAACTATTTCAGAACATAGAAAAGGAAGGGATACTTCCAAATTCATTCTATGAAGCCATCATAACCCTGATACCAAAACCAGGCAAGACACCACAAAAAAAGAAAATTACAGATCAATATCTCTCATGAATGTAGATGCAAAAATTCTCAATAAAATTCTAGCCAATAGAATTCAGCATCATAAAAAAACAAAACAATACACTTCAATCAAGTGGGATTTATCCCAGATATGCAAGGATGATTCAACATTAGAAAATCAATCAGCATAATCCACTACATACATAAAACAAAAGAAAAGAATCACATGATCATCTCAATCAATGCATAAAAGGTGTTTGATAAAGTCCAACACCCATTTCTGATAAAAAACTCTCAATAGAATAGGAATAGAAGGGAAATTCCTGAACATAATAAAGGGCATTGTTATGGACTGAATTGTGTCCCCCTCCAAAAGTGTGTCAACTTGGCTAGTCCATGATTCCCAGTATTGTGTGATTGTCCACCATTTTGCCATCTGATATTATTTTCCTATGTGTTGTAAATCCTACCTCTATGATGTTAATGAGGTGGGATTAGCAGCAGTTATGTTAAAGAGGCAGGACTCAATTGACAAGATTAGGATTTGTCTTAAGGCAATATCTTTTGAGATATAAAAGAGAGAAGCGAGCAGAGAGACACGGGGACCTCATGCCACCAAGACAGAATCACTGGGAGCAGAGCACATCCTTTGGACCCAGAGTCCTTGTGCCTGAGAGACTCCAAGACCAGGTGAGGATTGATGAAAAGGACCTTCCCCCAGAACTGACAGAGAGAGAGAAATCCTTCCCCTTGAGCTGGTATCCTGAATTTGGATTTGTAGCCTACTAGACCGTGACAGAATGAATTTCTATTCTTAAAGCCTTCCACTTGTGGTATTTCTGTTATAGCAGCACTAGATAAGTAAGACAGACATCTGTACAAAACCAACAGCCAACATCATTTTCAACAGAGAAAGGCTGAAAACATTCCTCCTGAGAACAGGAACAAGACCATGATGCCCTTTACTAACACTCTTACTTAACATTGTGCTGGAAGTCCTACCTAGGGCAATAAGGCAAGAAAAAGAAAAAAAGGACATCCAAATTTGTAAGGAAGACGTTAAAACTACCCCTATTTGTGGATGATATGATACTATAGATACAGAACCCAAAAGACTCCACAAGAAAACTACTGGAACTACTAGAAAGATTCAGCAGAGTAGCAGGATATAAGATAAGCATACAAAAATCAGTTGGATTCCTATACACAAATAAAGAGGACTACGAAAAGGAAATTAGGAAAGCAATACCATTTATAACAGCCCCCCAAAAATAAAATACTTAAGAATAAGTCTAACAAGAGACATAAAAGACCAATACAAAGAAAACTACAAAACACTACTGCAAGAAACCAAGAGACCTACATAAATGGAAAAACATACCATGCTCATGGATAGGTAGACTCAACATTGTGAAAATGTCAATTCTACCGAAAGTAATCTGCAAATACAATGCAATCCTCATCCAAATATCAACAACATTCCTTAATGAGATGGAAAAAACTAATCATTAACATTATATGGAAAGGGAAGAGGCCATGGATAAGTACAGCGGTATTGAAGAAAAAGAATAAAATAGGAGGTCTTGCACTACCTCACCTCAGAGCCTAACATACAGCTACGGTAGTCAAAACAGCCTGGTATTGGTAAAATGATAAGACACATTGACCAACGGAACAGAATAAGGAATGTAGATGTAAATCCATCCACCTACGGTCACCTGATCTTTGAAAAAGGCCCAAAGTCCATTAAATGGGAAAAGACAGTCTTTTTAACAAATGGTATTGGCAAAACTGGATGTCCATCTGCAAAAAAGTAAAATAGGACCCATATCTCACACCATACACAAAAACTAATTCAAAATGGATCAAAGACCTAAATATAAAATCAAAAACTATAAAGATCACAGAAGAAAAAATAAGGTCAACGTTAGAGACCCTAATACATGGCATAAATAGGATACAAACCATAACTAACAATACACAACCACCAGAAGATAAGTTAGATAACTGGGATCTTCTAAAAGTTAAACATTTCTGCTTATCAAAAGACTTCACCAAAAGAGTAAAAAGAGAATCCATAGACTGGGAAAAAAATTTTGGCTATGTCATGCCCAACAGAGGTCTAATCTCTAAAATCTATAGAAAAATCCAACACCTCTACAAAAAAAAAGACAAATAATCCAATTAAAAAATGGGCCACGGATATGAACAGACACTTCACCAAAGAAGACATTCAGGCAGTTAACAGACACATGAGGAAATGCTCAAGATCATTAACCATTAGAGAAACGCAAATCAAAACTACAGTGAAATACCATCTCACTCCAACATTACCAGCATGAATCAAAAAAACAGAAAAATAACAAAATGTTGGAGAGGCTGTGGGGAGATGGGAACTCTTATGCACTGCTGGTGGGAATGCAAAATGGTACAACCATTTTGGAAAATAATATGGTGCTTCCTTAAAAAGCTAGAAATAGAAATACCATATAATCCAGCAATCCCTTTCCTAGGTGAAATCCTAGAGAAATAAGAGCCGTCACACGAATAGATGTATGCATCTCATGTTCATTGCAGCGTTATTCACAAAAGCAAAAAGATGGAAACAACCTAAGTGCTCATCAACAAATGAATGGATATACAAAACGGTACAACCACTTTGGAAATCGATTTGGTGCTTCCTTAATAAGTTAGAAATAGAAGTACCATACCATCCAGCAATCCTGCTCCTTGGAATATATCCTAGAGAAATAAGAGCTGTCACACGAATAGATATATGCACACCCATGTTCATGGCAGGACTGTTCACAACAGCAAAAAGACAAAAACAACCTAGGTACCCATCAACGGATGAATGGATAAACAAATTATGGTATATACACATAATGGAGTACAATAAAGAACAACGATGAAGCTGTGAAACATCTTATAACATGGAGGAATCTGGAGGGCATTATGCTGAGTGAATGTAGTCAGTCACAGAAGGACAAATACTGTATAAGACCACTATTATAAGAACTCAAGAAAAGGTTTAAACACAGAAAAAAACATTCTTTGATGGTTATGAGGGTGGGGAGGCAGGGTGAGGGTTATTCACTAACTAGATAGTAGACAAAAATTATCTTAGGTGAAGGGAAGGACAGCACACACTACAGAGGAAGTCAGCACAACGAGACTAAACCAAAGCTAAGAAGTTTCCTGAATACAATCAGACACTTTGAGGGACAGAGTAGGAAGGGTGAGGGTCTGGTGACCATGCTTTCAGGAGACATCTAGGTCAACTGGCATAACAACGTTTATTAAGAAAATGTTCTGCATCCTACTTTGGTGAGTGGCGTCTGAGGTCTTAAAAGCTAGTGAGTGGCCATCTAAGATGCATCAATTTGTCCCAACCACCTGGAGTAAAGGAGAATGAAGAACACCAAAGACACAAGGAAAGTACTAGCCCAAGAGACAGAAAGGGACACATAAACCAGAAACTGCATCAGCCAGAGACCAGAAGAACTGGATGGTGCCCGGCTACCACCAATGACCACCCTGACAGGAAACACAACAGAGAGTCCCTGATGGAGAAAAGTGGGATGCAGAACTCAAATTCTAGTAAAAAGACCAGACTTAATGGTCTGACTGAGACTGGAGGAACCCCGGAAAGCATGGCCTCCAGATTCCCTATCAGCCCAGAACTAAAACAATTTCTGAGGCCATCTCTTCAGACAAAGATTGAACTGGACTGTGGGACATAAAATAATACCTGTGAAGAGTGTGCTTCTTAGCTCTAGTAGATACATGAGACTAAATGGGCGGCTTCTGTCCGGAGGTGAGATGAGAAGGCAGGGAGGGTTAAGAGCTGGTTGAATGGACATGGGAAATCAGGTGTGGACTGGAAGAGTGTGCTGCCACAGTATAGGGAGAGCAATTAGGGTCACATTACAATGTATGTATACATTTTTGTATAAGAGACTAACATGAAATGTAAACTTTCACTTGAACTACAACAATAAACAAAAAAAGAAAAAAACGAATGGATACACTACGGTACATACACACAATGGAGTACTATGCAACAATAAAGAACAATGATAAATCTGTGAAACATCTCACATCATGGATGAATCTGGAGGGCATTATGCTGAATGAGATGTCAGTTACAAAAGGACAAATATTGTATTATTATAAAAACTCATGAAAAGGTTTACACACAGAAAGAAACAATCTTTGATGGCTATGAGGGAGTGGAGGGTTGGGGAGGGAAAAACACTAGATAGTAGATAAGTGGTAACTTTGGTGAAGGGTAAGACAGTACACGATGTTGGGGAAGTCAGCACAACTTGACCAAGGCAAGGTCATGGAAACTTCATAGACACATCCAAACTCCCTGAGGGACTGAATTGCTGGGCTGAGGGCTGGGGGGACCATGGTCTCAGGGAACATCTAGCTCAATTGGCATAACACAGTTTATAAAGAAAATACATTCTACTTGGTGAGTAGCGTCTGGAGTCTTAAAAGCTTGTGAGTGGCCGTCTAAGAAACTCCACTGGTTCCACCCCGTCTGGAGCAAGGGAGACTGAAGAAAACCAAAGACACAAGGAAAAGATTAGTCCAAAGGACTAATGGACCATAACTACCACAGCTTCACCAGACTAAGTCCAGCACAACTAGATGGTGCCCGGCTACCACCATGGACTGCTCTGACAGTGCTCACAAGAGAGGGTCCTGGACAGAGCTGGAGAAAAATGTAGAACAACATTTGAACTCACAGAAGAAAAGACCAGTCTTACTGGTCTGACAGAGACTGAAGAAATTCTGAGAGTATGGCCCCTGGACACCCTTTTAACTCAGTAATGAAGTCACTCCTGAGGTTCACCCTTCAGCCAAAGATTAGACAGGCCCATAAAACAAACAATAACACATGTAGTTCAACCATGTATATGAAACTAAAGGGTCACAGCAGCCCAGAGGCAAGGTCGAGAAGGCAGGAGGGGACAGGAAAGCTGGATAAATAGAAATGAGGAACCCAAGGTCGAGAAGGGGAGAGTGCTGACATGTCATGGGTCTGGCAACCAATGTCATAAAACAGTGTATGTATTAATTGTTTACTGAGAAGCTAATTTGTTCTGTAAACCTTCATCTAAAGCATAATAAAAAAAAAATTTAAAAAATCTAGAGTCAAAATGTTAGCCTATGATTCTTTATGCATGCCCTAATTCCACCTAATAAGCAACGGGGACAATAATATTTACCTCATAGTCATCAGGATTAAATGCAATAACAAAGATAATGTGTAAGGCTTGGTTAGGTTAGGGCAGTGCCTGGTCGACTTAGTTCTCATTGGTTCCTGTTGCCTTTATGATCTGATCCTGTCTTTAACACAAAGCTCAAGGATCTGGTCTTTTTCTGACCTCCTTTCCTTCAGGCGAATTCTCTCCTTTCAACCAGGTGAATTCCTACTCATTCTTCAGCTCTTACCTGAAGGCCACTCCTGCAAGACCTTCTCTGATCCTCATGATTACGTTAGGCTCTTGCTATCTTCAACCCTAGCACCCTGTACTTCTCAACTCAAATTCACTTTATAATTATTTGTTCCATGTGTCTCTTCCCTTCTTGATGGCAAGCTAAGGTGGAGAAACGGGGAGAGAGGAATCAAATATACCTTATTCTTTGCTGTATATCCAGTAGTTGGAACCCTGTCTGGTGCATAATAGATGCTCTGTAAATATTGAGTTGAGTGAACTAATGCATGATATGATTATAACTCAAGAAAAATAGTAACTAAAAGCTGATTTCCTCTAATTAAATGAGGTATATGATAAGAATATGGCTTCCTGACACTTGTAACAATGGATGCTTTAGAATGGATATCAGAGAGTAAGCCTAGGCTCTGGGAGCAGGGCCTACGGACAGAGGGAGGAAGAATGAGGAGGGAGGAAGCAGGAGGAGGCATGTTGGGCCTCTAGAGGTACCCTCAGGGCTCACAGGCCTTAAGGCTCTGCCCCATCCACAGTTTCTGACCTGTACATTTTGTATCCCAGGCATGGCCCTGTGGCTGAAGCAGCACCCCCTGCCTGGGTGCCTCAGGGACCCATTCTCCATCCTTTAGGGACATTAGCAAATTTCTTGTTATTATCGGAAAAAATAGGTTCCTGAGAGCTCTTCAGTTGGTTTCTTGAAATAAAAGTTTATTGAAGAAAAGTCACCTAAATAAGGAAATAGGAATTAATATCCCATTTGTTAGAGAATGAAGTTAAATATCTTTTCCTCTTTGCAACTATATGCTTATATGATTTTGGCCTCTTAGAGCCATTTATCATCAAAATTCAGACAAAGAACTGCATTGTTGATGCAGAACCTCATCTTTCTCTTAAACCATGTAACACAGATGCAAATAACCCTATACTACTGCCTAGTCCTACCCTGTTCCAGTTCTTCTCCTTGAAAAACTTAATTTCTAGAGGTACATTTTGAAAACTGACTACCTTTTTAAAAAAATGTTTATTTTATGATTTATTTTTATTTTAAAAACTAGATAGCATTTTTTTTTTTTCTCCAGTCTCTGTCAGGCCAGTAAGTCTGGTCTTTTTTTTTTAAAAAAAATTTTTTTTATTGAACTTTAGATGAAACTTTACAGAACAAATAGTTTCTCATTAAACAGTTAGTACATATATTGTTTTATGCCATTGGTTAACAACCCTACGACATGTCGACACTCTCTCTTCTTGACTTTGGGTTCCCTATTACCAGCTTTCCTGTCCCCTGCTGCCTTCTAGTCCTTGTGCCTGGACTGTTGTGCCCCATTAGTCTTGTTTTGTTTTATGGGGCTGTCTAATCTTTGGCTAAAGGGTGAACCTCAGGAGTAACTTCATTACTGAGCTAAAAGGATGTCCGGGGGCCA